>NC_084589.1:37569353-38285161 GCF_033807715.1 Cololabis saira | reverse complement strand
AAGCCATCGCTCCACAAATGGCCAGAATCGAACATGTTGCTGTC
This sequence comes from Cololabis saira, assembly GCF_033807715.1. Taxonomy (NCBI): domain Eukaryota; kingdom Metazoa; phylum Chordata; class Actinopteri; order Beloniformes; family Belonidae; genus Cololabis; species Cololabis saira. The sequence continues at coordinate 38,285,117 of NC_084589.1, read as the reverse complement.
CTTTTTCTCAGGTTTCTTCTCATTGAGAAAAAAATCATATTTTGGCAAAAAAAAATCTGAATCTGGCTTTAAGACCTGTAGTGTGGATGTAGCCTCATGCCTCATTTGCTCAGGATCATCACGGAGGACGTCTGTGCTTTTCAATCCCGTCCGTCTGTGATTTGACAAGTAAAAATTCCACCGCAAATGACCTACCCTATTTCAGCAAACGCAGAGGCCCTCAGATGATTTTAATCCCGTCTGAAAGCACAGGTCGGTAATTCAGTGGTTTGTAGTTTGAATCTTTTAACAAAAACTCCTCTCGTCGTCTTTTCTGCCTCTTTCCCAGCGTCATTTTGGTATTCCCAGTCCAAAGTGGGATATAATATCACAACGTAAGCCTATATCCACCACATGTAGTGTAATGAGCTGATATTTCAAGCTGATAAACATCAAGAAATTAATCAACATTAAGCTTAAGACGTTCAGATCAGTAGAAGAAGGCACTTTTTATCTTTCATGAAGCTCTACGCCTCTCTGATGCCGTAAAACCTTTAGGCTTCAAGGAAAAACTCCACTCTCATCGAAGCCCTCCATAATGCCGTTAAGTTTACTGTTGCCATGGCAACTCAAAACCCAGACCGACATGCCATTGTGATGTGTCGTAACTAAAATCGAACTCTCGAGTGTCCCATCAGATGCTTATGAATGAGAAGAAGGCAGTCGTTTAATAAAATGCAATGCCTGGATATCACGTCCCGCGATTATTGTCTGTAAATTATGGTAAAACACAGACTTTGCTTATCCAAGTAAATATAGGGAACTGAATACAGATGTCGGGGTGTAATAACTGAATTACTGCGGTTCCATGATCGGTTTCAGTCCAGTGTGAATAGGACATTAGAGGAGCTGGAGGAAGTCGAGCCCATGACCTTAACCTAGATAAGCCCGATGGATGGATGGATGGATGGATGGATGGATGGATGGATGGATGGATGGATGGATGGATGGATGGATGGTAGGGATGGGCGGTATGGACTAAAAAATGTATCACGATAATTTATGGCATTTATCCCGATAACGATAAAAATTACGATAAAAAATATACCAATTCAACTCCACCTTTGTAACTATAAATTTATCACCACATTCAGTCTTTGGAGCCCCCAAAACACTGCTCTAAAAGATACTAAATGCTACTAAACTACACCAATTAAATTGAATTGATAAAAACCAATTAAATGAGTTCACCTGTACTGCAAAACTGTAATGACTCAAGCTCCTTGCTCTCAGATCCGCCTTCAGCCATGTTTGTTACACAAACACGTCATCAACGGGAATCTTTCTTTCTTTCTTTCTTTCTTTCTTTCTTTCTTTTCTTTCTTTCTTTCTTTCTTTCTTTCTTTCTTTCTTTCTTTCTTTCTTTCTTTCTTTCTTTCTTTCTTTCTTTCTTTCTTTCTTTCTTTCTTTCTTTCTTTCTTTCTTTCTTTCTTTCTTTCTTTCTTTCTTTCTTTCTTTCTTTCTTTCTTTCTTTCTTTCTTTCTTTCTTTCTTTCTGGCTCATTTCCTTACTTACTTACTTACTTACTTACTTACTTACTTACTTACTTACTTACTTACTTACTTACTTACTTACTTACTTACTTACTTACTTACTTACTTACTTACTTACTTACTTACTTACTTACTTACTTACTTACTTACTTACTTACTTACTTACTTACTTACTTACTTACTTCCTTCCTTCCTTCCTTCCTTCCTTCTCCTTCCTTCCTTCCTTCCTTCCTTCCTTCACGCACACATACGTTGTGCGTCGATTTAACGCAGAACCATAAATCAGCTTTACACAAAAACGTCATCAACGGGAATTTATCATTTTTACCGCGAGATGACAAATTCTTATCGTGGGGAATTTTTTTTCGACGGTATATCGTGAACGGTAAAATATCGCCCATTCCTTATGGATGGATGTTTTGGTCCCATTCGTAAATCTGTCTCTTTATTATATCACTTGTCCATGCGGTTGAATCAGCTGTGGAGGAATGCTGGTTCTTGATGCGTCTGAGGGACTGGAGATCCTACATGTGCCTCTGTCCTTTATGTGCCGAGACTCCTCCAGGTTGCTGAGATCCATTAATGATTTATGCACTGTGGAGGGAGAAATGTGCAAATCCCTTCCATTTTTAATCTGATGAGCATTGTTTTCAAACATTTCTATGATTTTTCTGGTGAATTTGTAGACAAAAATCGAGATTCTCTGCCCATCTTTGCTCCGTAGAGCCTCAGCCTTTCATAGACGCTGCTGTTCTACCAAACCATCATTGCAATCCCCTGTTGACATCTTTGAAATAACATCATTATTTTCTTCTTTCACATCCTTACTAGCAGTAAATTGCCTCATTCCACCTTTCTCTGGAATGTGTTGCGGGTCTGAAATGTAAAAAAAAAGAAACGTATATTACCAAATGAAATGAAGTTCATGAGGAAAAAGAAGAGAAAAAAAGCCATCATCTTGGGTTCATGCTACCTGCACAGAAATAAAAGTCAAAGTAAAAGTAAGAATCATTGTCTTTGCTTTTGGATTTTACATATAGTTCCAACCTTTTGTCATATTCTATTCAATGGTACCATTGATTAGCGCAAAATGTCAACCCCCCCCCCCCCAATAAAAATTATATATTTGAACTCTCTTGTGGTCATGAAAAGAGTATGAAATACCGTATTTTCCGGACTATAATTCGCTCCGGAGTACAAGTCGCATTTTGGGGCAAATTTATTTGATAAAATCCAACACCAAGAACAGACATGTCAACTTGAAAGGCAATTTAAAATAAAAATAGAATAGAGGCAAACACAGGCTGAATAATTGTACGGTATGCTTACGTTACATGACACAACTGAGAACGTGCCTGGTATGTTAACATAACATATTAAGAGTTATTCAGATAAATATAGCATAAATAACATGCTAAGAAGTTTACCAAACCATCCGTGTCACTCCAAATAACTAAAATCCAATGAAATCTAAATCCTCTGTGTCACTTTTCTTTTTTTTAAAGATTTTTTTTGTGCTCTCGTGGCCCTTTATTCAAGTTGCTGACAGGAAGGGGGTAGAGAGAGAGAAAGGGGATGACATGCAGCAACGGTGTACAGGTCGGGATTCGAACCTGCAACCACTGCAGGATGACTGTAGCAAGGCAAGGCAAGGCAAGTGTATTTGTATAGCACAATTCAACACAAGGTAATTCAAAGTGCTTTACATCAAAATTAAAAGCGGCAAAACATAATTAAACAGTAAATAACAAATAAAATGATAAGAAAAGAGGTAAAATTATAAGAAGCGCAAGTTGTTGAAAAGTAAGGGCAGTAGAGTCCAGCAGGTACATCTCATTCTTAAAATGGTAAGAATTACGTTTCTACACGGTCAAAAAGTACAAAGACCGGATCAAATACAGTATTACAAAAGTAATCTGTAACAATTCGTACGATGAATTAAACCAATTTGACAATTCTATGCCAAAATACCTGTTTCCAGGTCTTATTTCACACAACTGATGAGAATTACGTTTCTATACGTTCAAAACGTACAAAGACCGGGTCAAATACAGTATTACAAAGTATTGTGTGCCGATTCGTGCGGTGAATCAAACCAATTTGACAATTCTACGTCACAATGCCTGCATTCAGGGCTTATCCATAATTTAGTAGCCTCAGCATATGAGCCACTTGCTTAACCCACTGCGCCACCGAGCGGCACGGTGTCACTTTTAAACAACTCCGCTAACTCCGGAGGTAGAAGATGCGGCGCTTCCTCTTCTACGTCGCTAATGTCAGACTCATCGTTAGTTACAGTTTAGTTTGAAAATAACATGTGAAATGATAAACCGGTAATAATGTGTTCATCAATTTACACATAAGTCGCTCCAGAGTATAAGTCGCACCCCTGGCCAAACTATGAAAAAAAAACTTATAGTCCGGAAAATATGGTACTCAAAAGTGTTGGTACTGACAAGGATAAGTTTACTTTTTTTTTTTTTTTCAATACCTTTTTATTTCACAAAAGAAAGGCAATCAGAAACATCCTTAATGGCAGGCGGTCTTACAATTTTCTTTTGTGCACACTTTCCAAATCTCACCTACAACCCCCCCCCCCCGCAAAAAAAAAACAACACAAAAACATACACACGAAATAAATAAATAAATAAATAAATAAAAATAAATAAACTGGGAGAAAAAATAAATAAAAAAAGGAAAATAACATCAGTAAGTAACAGTAGGGGCATCAAAACTCGAATAGCTACAGATTACAGTAAAATAGCAATCAGCGTACAATGAAGTTCTCTAAACCAGAAAATAATGGGAACCAAAATTCTTGAAAAAGATGGCCACGGTTATATTTTTCCAATGTTAGCTTTTCTAATGGTAGAAATGCTGTGATTTGGTCTAGGATAAGGATAGGATAAGTTTACTTCTGAGTAAAAGTGGCGTTGAGGTTAAACCCACTGAGAGGTGGAACGGCTCCTGAGCCACTTCTCTTCTTATTAACCGCGACGCCTCGTTTATTCTCCACTCTACTCCTGCAGAAATAATCTCGGCTCCATCAACATTTCAGTGACAATCAAATCAAAGTCACGAGCACATGCACGCTGAGGTGGCGAGAAGCAAACAGTGCAGAACAGCGAAGCGGTCAAAACCTGTTTACCTTGCGGGCAGAAAACCTGCTCGGCGGAGTCTGATTGCTCCATTTACGCAGGAGCTCTGAAGAATAGGCTCCATCATACGTCTGTGATAAGGAGTGGGGGGTGGGGAACGGGCTTGTTTCACCCCTAAAGCCCGGGTCCCACCAGAGGGGGGGGACCAGCTGTGCTGCACCAGCTGCTGTGAATCTCAGCCTCTCTAGTCCCGTCAGAAGCTCCGGCCTGCTTCACAAGTGCTGCACAAGCCTCTCGCCGGCTCTGTTCTGGCGCTGGGCCACGGCAGAGCTGCGTTAATGCCGCGGACACATGTGCCATAAACAATCCATTCAGCTTTCTACATAAAACCCTGAGAGCGAGCGTGATTTGTACCGTGACACGATGCTGATCCGTGCAGGCTTCTGGTAAACACTTGAGAGGACATTTCAGCTACATGTCAGGAGATGGTCATTACATAAGTCAAAGTGTTTAAGCGGGCAGATCACCTCATGATTCTCACGTTATCTTGAAAGCTTTGGTACTGTTGTGAGCCGAACGTCCGACGCTCTGAAGGGCTCTGCTTCTGCACTGCAAAAACTAATTTCCTAGAAAGTTAAAAAGCCTTGTTTCAAGAATTTTTTTTACTTTTTTAAAGATTTTTCAGACTATTTTGCTGGTTTTAAGAGTTCTGGTCAAGACAAGTTTTCTTACCCCATTGGCTGAGATATTTTTGCTCATAATAAAGACAAATTTGACTAGATTTAGGAATACAGTAATCACTCGCTGTAAGGGGGTTCACCTTTCACGTCTCGCTGCTTCGCGGATTTGCATTGTGCATCGTGTTCTGCATTCTGATTGGCTAAACAGTCTCCCCGCTTCTTCACTTCCTGTATCAATAAAGCTGGTATACCCACAACTATGTTCTTCTCTCAAAAAACACACCTGCACCGCGGGCTTTAGAAGAAAAAGACGCTACAGAGCGAGTCAGGATGCAGCGGCAGTCAGAAGAGAAGTGAAATACACGCCAGTCACAATTTGTCCTACTGTACTTATTGTATTTTTTTCATAATCATTTTTCATTTTCTCCCGTTCAGATCCTGCTACTCAGGTCGCGGTGGGCGGGGCTGATCTCAGCAATTTGAAGCCTTGTATAACAATTGTAAAAAAAAAAAAGGTTGCTACCTCGCGGATTTCATTTATCACGGGTTCTTTTTGGAACGTAACCTCAGCGATAAACCAGGGATTAATGTATTAGGTTTATTACTAACAGTTTTGCTGTTTTTGCAGTGTGAAATCAAACAAAATCTCTGCAAAGCCAGATTGCGGCGCTCCTGCCACCCAGTGAGTAGAGTTTTCTGGAGCTAACATGTTAGCCGCTGTAATTCAGGTTAGTTATTAATGAGGTACAGTTTGCTCTGTTGTGGTCATGACTGTTCCTAGGAACCCAAATCTGTCTGTTTCAGACCAGTACCATGCTCTTCACCAGCTTGTTGTTCGGTTTGCCTGTTGGATGTTTCAGCCAGAGGAGATCGAAGTGAGTTTAAGGGGGATTTTTATTTTGTTCTGAAAACAACTGCCTTCCTTCTGCTTCAACGAATTAGATTCATGAGAGCAAACCGAGAGTTACTCTAAAGTGTTCTGATCAGTAGCAACACAAATATTTACCTTCGTAATCTTGGATCGACTCGCACACAATTTACTAAAAACACATTTAAGTAGACAGAATTTTCGACTTGGCAAGTTAAGTACCCATTCTTACAAATGTGGGACATAAAATAAGCAGTAAAAGACACAACTTTATTGCGTGTATCAGTGCATCTTTTATTTCCAACGCCAAGATGATGGTTTGTGCGAGTTGGGATCGTTATCACTGAAATTGCAAGAAGGATGCATTCAGTCGACTCCTATTTCAAACTTGATTTGTTTTTTTCATCCATATCGGGTAAAATGATGTACGTGTAATAAATGTACGTGTAATTTGGCGTCTGGACTTTTGACTGGCCAGCTCTCATCACCTCGTCATCAGTCCAGTCATGTTTGGTGTGGATCAGCTGGTCTCGCCCTCCTGCATGTTTTAGATGTTTCCTTTCCTGGCATCAACACACCTAATTCAGAATCAGAATCACTTTTATTGCCAGATATGTCAGCACACACGAGGAATTTGTCTTCGGTTCACTTGGCTCTCTTAAGTGGAAAAAAAAAGAATGGAAATATGAACATAAGCAAGAAAAATAATACAATAAATAAATAAATAAAACAAAATAAAGAATAAAAACAGGAGGTAAATAGATATATAGATATATGTACAGGACTGTCTCAGAAAATTTGAATATTGTGATAAAGTTCTTTATTTTCTGTAATGCAATTAAAAAAACTAAAATGTCATACATTCTGGATTCATTACAAATCAACTGAAATATTGCAAGCCTTTTATTATTTTGATATTCCTGATTATGGCTTACAGTTTAAGATTAAGATTCCCAGAATATTTAAATTTTTTGAGATATGATATTTGAGTTTGTGAGAATGTATGACATTTTTGCATTACAGAAAATAAAGGACTTTATCACAATATTCTAATTTTTCTGAGACAGTCCTGTATATACACATAAGTAACTGTTAGATTGTTATTGTTTTAGTTGTGTTACACAGATACAGCCTGAGGGAAGAAGCTGCTCTTCTGTCTGGTTGTTTTGGTTCTGTAGCACCGCCCAGGGGGGAGAAGTTCAGAAAGGTTGTGACCAGGGTGTGAGGGGTCTGCAGAGATGTTACCTACCCGTTTCCTGACTCAGGACAGTCTGTTCTTTTCCTGTTTGGTCCAAACCAAACAGTGATGGAGGAGCAGAGAACAGACTGGACTATTGCCGTGTAGAACTGGATCAGCAGGTCCTCTGGCAGTACAACCTCTACTGGGCCTTTCTTTGAGGATGGCGACTTTGTTGGTCTCCCACTTCCGGTCCTGGGAGAAACTTGAAAGTTTCAACAGCAGTCCCAGTTCTGTCGGTGATGGTGATGGGTTGGCAAAGTGGGGAGGGCTCCCCCTGATGTCGATTAATGGATCATCATCAAGGTCTGCCCGAGTCTGGTAATGACACAGTGATTTGTAACTGTGGGTCACACCTTAGAAACAAGAAGCCGGTCAGGGAAGTCAGTGAGGACTGCCGTTCAACCAGTACTCGAGTTGTAAAAAAAAATCAGGGGGGATGGTGGATTTTATCATATGGAGACAGATAATTTGTGCTGATTACAAATAATATATTACAAATAATAGCACTGACCAAAACACCTGCAGAAATACTGCAGGAATGACATAGCAGCAGTTAAATGCAGCCTTCTGTAAGCTTTACATATCCACTGGGCTTACATCAAATACATCAAAACACAACAATAAAAACAGTTTTCTGAACTTATCCTGTGAAGGACAGAGGCATATTGATAATTAAAGTGGATCACTGCAAAAACGCAAAATCTTATCAAGAATATTTGGCTTATTTCTAGTTAAAATGTCTCATTTTTGCAAAAAAATCTCATTACACTTAAAACAAGACTCATCACTGGAAAAAACAACAATTTTCACCTGTTTCAAGTAGATTTTCACTTGAAATAAGTAGAAAAATGTGCCAGTGGAACAAGATTTTTTTGCTTGTAATAAGAAGATAAATCCCACAGGCAGATTTTCCTACTTATTTCAAGTGAAAATCTACTTGAAACAGGTGAAAATTGTCAAATAAGTTATTTTTCTGGTGTTATTTTTCTGGTGATGACTCTAAATGTTGAAATAGCAGTAAAACCACATTCACTGATGAAATGACATAAGGGATGGAAAAGGGGGATGGCAGTTTTACAGGGGGGATGATTTGGACCGTTTCAGGGGGGATGCCATCCCCCTCATCCCCCCTCAACTCGAGTACTGCGTTCGACACCCCTGAGCTAAAGGAGTCAGGAGCCACAGATATGTTCGAGGAACATGAGCTGGCTCCAAACCCCCCTTCAGAAAATCTACGTCTGTCCAGTAGAGTAACTAATGATAGCAACATATACTAATGGGCTTGTTTTTCTAAAGGGAATTGATGGAGAAAAGTAAAAACAGCTCAGCATCTTCGTCTGCCTTGTTGTGCAGCGAAGAGATCTGGCAGTGACTAAAAAAGTAGCCCGACAAGGCATTGCCCCGGCCCCTGGGGTTTATCGGCTGATCATTTCTGTCCCACGGCGCTCAGTGGAGCAGATTTCCGACATGTGAGGTCGAGTGGACAGAGTCAGAGTTCTTTTATCTGGAGGGAAAAAACAATTAAGAATAATGAAGGTGTCTTGTCGTGAGATAACTGACATTTTAAATCGAGCTCTGATGTGACATCAAGCCCCCGTGTGCAATCTGTCACACCAGGCGGGGAGATGCTCTCACTCCAGGTGATAATCTCCGGGGTGAGAGTGAGCCCATCGCCCCCATCGTCTCTTTGAGAACATTGCCAGGCAGGTAGGCGGTTGCTTCAGGAGTCCGACCCTCGGGGACGGATGCCGTCACTTCTATGAAACGCATAAATCAAATCACTGCGCTGTCAAATCCCAATTTTGGGGATTAACTCTGGTTCCTTGCTCATTTTCATATTAAATCTCATTACATCTGGGAAATCTCAGAGGGAACATATTCTGAAGTGGAAAAAAACCTCTTTTGAGTATTTTAAGCAGGGCACGGTAATTAATTGAAAATTAATCAAAACTGACTTTTAGAACCAATGTAATCTCACCCAGGTATTAATTCTGTTATTAATTTCTCCACTCTGTGCATTCATGTACCGCTCCTTATGGTATACCTGTTGTTCTGATTCTGATGTCGGCGTCGGTAAAATCTCCCCGATCACGCTGAAGATAAGGGAACTGTAACTTTTTAGATGTGACTGAGAGTTAGAGTTCGTGGCGGCTCTGCAAGCTAGCACAGGAAATTAAGCATTACTACCTTTGAACTTCCTGTTTTGAGTCAGCAGATGGAGACGTGCTTTAGTGCTACGGCTGCTACTGGTGTTGGATCAGTTTTCAGTTTTGGTCAATACTCAATGCGCCGGCGTCCGAATTGGTAAATGAAAATGTAACAAAAAGTCTCTAAGTACAGTACGACTAAATTAACATTAAAACTACGATGTGAATATTTTTCTTGAGCCCTTTTTGTTTTTTGACGTTTTAATTGTTTGAAAATATTCAGTAAATGTCTATAATTTCCATATTACTCCACATACCGGTATTTTAAAAATCGAAAATAAATTATTTCATTTGAAAAATATTCCAGTTTTAATAGCTGAACAAATATACATAAAAAAAACCTGTTGTGTGAATCAAATAAGATAAGATAAGATAGTCCTTTATTGATCCCCAGAGGGGAAATTCGGAAATTGCAGCAGCTCGAAGTCGGACAACAATACAGCTAAAATACTAAAATACAGTCAAATTCTGAAAGTATGTCATTCAGTAATCTGTTTAAATATGTGGTGCGCTGAATTATCCAGCCCTCTCATATTTCATTCTATCCACAACTTCACAAAAAAATAAATAAATAAATAAATAAAATAAAATCAATAAAAAAATCACTGTTTATGGTACCAGCCCACCTGACTAAAACAGCCCCCTTAGCATTAAGCCTAATATTGCTAAATCTATCCATCCATCATCTATACCCGCTTATCCTTTGCAGGGTCACGGGGGTCTGCTGGAGCCTATTCCAGCTATTTTCAGGCGAGAGGCAGGAGTTACACTCTGGACAGGTTGCCAGTCCATCGCAGGGCCACATATACAGACAAACAACCAGACACACTCACACTCACACCTACGGCTAATTTAGAATCACCAATTAACCTAGCATGCATGTTTTTGAACTGTGGGAGGAAACCGGAGTACCTGGAGGAAACCCACGCACGTATTTACTGCATTTTTTTCTAATCGGCTTAAAAACATTGAAGTTAACATATCTCGGTCAAATACTGACCAAACCTCAGTCCTCAAAAATGTATTGTCTTTGTGGTTTTTAGATTTTTGTTTTTCAAGTCAGAAATCAGAAATTCCAAGTTAAGGGTTTACAAATGATACACTGGGAATTTAATTGTAAAAGCTATCTTGGAACTATCAACAAATGTTTTAACAAAACACAATATGATACCAAAGTTCAACGTTTATTGAGACTTTACTAATTATTATTAACTAATGACCGTTCAAGCTTGTTCAAAGTACGAACGTCCCTGAAAAAGAGCTCTGCACCAACTGGACAGTTTAGCTAACCAGATTCATTAAGATAAGATCTTTAGGTTGTATAAAATAGCAGGCGCCAGTGAACGGACCTTCTTAATGCTGAAGCTGATTAAAAATTAAAAAGGTCAACGATGGATGATGAAAAGTTGAGAAACCTGGCTGTTTCAGGAGTAGCGCCTAATCGAGCCGCTGCGCTCAACATGGAGGAACCTGTAAACGTGTTTGCTTTCAATCGCGGAGAAAACCACAACTTCTGTAAGTCTGAAGACGTGAACTTCTGGGAATGAGGTGGCACATTTAGAAAATTTGTTGAAATGTGAAATGTCGGAAATGTCGAAGTGTGAGAGTTTAACATGAGAATAACTTTGTAGATTTGACTGAAAAAAACCCAACCCTGAATCAACAGTTGAAAAGACATAAATCTCACTTTTTTCACAGATTTTTCTCTTTAAAAAACAAAAAAAAACTCACAAAAAAACAATTCCAAAAAACACAGCCTAAACATATTTTTAAAGCTCATTAAATGGGTCCGAACAATGTTGACAACACCACTGGATCCCTAGAGATTTTTCCACACAGGAAGAGAAGGCGACCCCGGTGTCACCGTCTGGCCACCATTTAATATATAATAATATATATTAGGGCTGGGCGATATGGACCAAAAGTCATATCTCGATATTTTCTAGCTAAATGGCGATACTCGATATATATCTCGATATTTTTTCTGTGCCTTAATTGGGGTTTCCCCCAAAGCATTATAGCATAGCATCTCTGTTAGCTTCATTTTTTTCTGAGGCAAACCCTTAAAAAAACAGTCAGTTTTAATACAAAGCCTCGTGCCAAATGTCACACAGGTTCATTTATTAACAGAGTTCTGCACAATATCAAAATGTATAAAACAAATGAAATAAAAATAAACTGCCTGCATATATAGAATAAAATGCTTCTTGAATAAAATAAAACAAATATCCCTTTCCTGCATAACAATTACATTAAAATACACTGTGCAATTAATACAATGTAGACGGTAACAGGCAGACTTTTCCACTGAGGTTGACAGTTGTGCAAATAACAAAACATTTGTGCAAATCTCAAATAAAACATTCAAGTCAATTTGTCACTAAATAAGCTATATCAAAATCATTAAAAAAAAAAATGTAAAAAAAAAAAAAAAAAAAAATATATATATTTTTTTTTTAAATCGATATAAACGATATTGTCTCGTACCATATCGTGTTTGAAAATATATCGATATATATTAAAATCTCGATATATCGCCCAGCCCTAATATATATATATAACAATGTCCTGGCTCAGCGACCGACTGGCTGAACCGCAGACGAGGAAAGTCTAAATATCTTAGACTAAAACTCCCAGCCAGATATTTTCTACCAGCTTGGTGCAAGCTGGCGAGGGCTCGGTTCGTTGCGTGTGCTGTAGTTCAGGGTGTCTTAACGTTCTTTACCCGTTATTGAGTCAGAAAACACACTCATAGTCCCCCCAAGATGCTAAAGCCATGGCTGAAAGGGATGCATTATGGGTGATTTATGCCTCTATGGTAGCCATCATAGCTATACTCTAAACTCCACGCTGCCCTGACGTGCAATCTCCCAGAAAGGTAGCCGACCAGTGTCAGTAAATATTGTTATATCAGTGTTACCGTCGGTCAACTTTCATCAGCGTTATGTGCTTCATCGGCTGCATTCCCATGTCTGACTACATAAGAGAGGTAAACGAAAGAAAGCACCACCATCTTAGCCTTCGGTTGGGTAATTAGGAAGTGAACAAGCATACAGAGGCTACGGATGTAGTTGCTTAAGCATAAACTGGATCCATGACCTGAACATTCCAGTCCAGTGACATTTCGCAGAGACCTTTAGGAAATTCTCTCTACTTCTGAAAAGGTCACTACATGTCTCCTTTAAAATCTCAGTTACTTTCATTTTTTTAAACATCAGACTTCTGCTATAGATTAGTTGGGGAACTACGAACTTCTTTATCATGCATGATGTGTTTTACTTTGACCTTGACAGTTGGGCATGAATAAACTGCAGAGTTGATGCAAAGACTATTTATTCAATAATTAATGTCTTTTTCTTAGTTTATGTATTTTGAGGATAAAACCTGCTATTTGCATGTCTTTCCCCACATTTACGCGACTTCGGGGCTTCATCGTAGCACGAGAGTGCTGACATGCGGTCAGGCTGCCGATATGAGCGCATTATTGCTCTGAGTCTCTTTCTTCCCGTGTCCCGCTGTGCAGCTGAAGAAGATGTGAAGAATTATCCTCTGGCACTGCAAAAAAAAGGCAAACCGCTGTGTCATTCTGTTTTAAAATTCAATCATCAGTCTAATGTCCATTCATAGCTTGGAGAGCAGCGTTCTGCAGCTTGGGAAAATCTTTACAATGTCCCGCTGTGCATTACACACTTTACTGTAGTGCTCTGCGTTCAGGGGGAAGAGGAGAGGCTTAATACCGACCGAAGTAAAGACGCCGTCGCGTCTCCTGATGCATCACACGAATGTTCTGCACCAGATAAAAACTGCTCTGACTCCTCACATCAGAGATGGGTTAGCACGAATCGAACCGTTGTACGTAGTTAAGCAAAAAGAAGAAAGGCAGAAACAGGTGAGTAACCTAATTATTCTGTCCAAGTCCATGTTTCATCCTGTGTAATTAGGAGGGAAAAAAATGGGAACAAGCCCTAATAATGTGGTCATTAAAATGACGTTAAGTAATTAGAGGCAACTTATCTCTGACACAAGTTTGTTAGCGCCTCCAGCTCCGGCAGCACCCTTGAGAAACACTGGCGTGTATAAATCACGAAAAGTCACAAATAATCGCATTTCAACTAAGAAGTAAATTATTTCTGCCAGATTTACACTTAGATATATCAAAAAGACGATGTTTTTGGTGCCATGACACTTCATGAAAGTTACCCGTAAGCTTTGTAGTACCACTTTGTCCCACTAGAGGTGCACTTTTTGTGTGTCTTACAGTATGTCCGAAGCTAGCACATTAACTTTCTCGTGATAGTGGTATCATTATATACGATGGCTCTTAAATCCGAGTTTCCGGAGAAAACAAAAGTTGGCCAAAGCAGAGTAAATCAGAAATTGTCGTAAAAGCAACTTACTGTATTTTGCGGACCATTAGCACCGCATCATAAGGCGCAATATCAATGAGCGGGTCTATTTTCATCAGGCGCACCGGGTAATAAGGCGTGTTTATATAAGGCATGATAAAACATATATAAAGCGAAAAAAAACAGTATGGTAAGTTGAACTTTATTCAACTAATTCACAATAATTCAGAATGTCGTTCAGTTGAAACAAAACAGAAAAATAAACTCACATTTTAGATAATTCGTCTTCCACGAATCCACAAGTAAAAAGTGGAGGAGGTAAGAGTCGTAATACGTCCTGTTCTCTGATTGGTTCATCGTTGTCAGCGATAGCGGACACCTGAAGTTGGTATGAGGTTGGAACAACGTTGTATTCCAACATTTGATTATAATTGGATTATGATGTAGATTTGAAAATTGGGTTTATGCTAAAAACCTAATGTTGGCTTGATGTCTAATCACAGTAAGCTAACGTTGAATCGATGTTGGGAGATGGTTGCTTGCCAGCGCTACATAATTAGTTATCTAACGTTGTCTGAAAATTCGTACCCGACCAAGGACCGACTTTAAAGAGTCTGAACGGTCCGACCCTCAATCAAGCGGAGCGGCTTTGTCGCTATCGAAGTCACATAAATATTTGACAGATTTCTGAGCTCAGTGTTCCACATGAAACTGGTTCGAGGTCAGTAACCACAACAACATTCATACTTAAGTCGCCCTGCTGATTTTTGAGAAAATTTAAAGGGGACCTGTTATGAAAAACAAGTTTTCTTGTGCTTTAACATATATAAAGTGGTCTCCCCTCAGCCTGCCAACTCAGAGAAGGAGGAAAGCAACCAAATTCTGCAGTGTCTGTACAGCCGCCCGGATGAGCCGTCCAGTGTGATGTGGATCTACGAGCCGTTCAGATTCTGCTCCCGTCGTTACGTAACGACGGGCGCGATTTGCATCGGTTGGCCTCCGATGCGTGAAACCACGCCCACAACTAACTCCGCCGGCTGGAGCTTCCGCCATTTTTTCATAGCGGTGTATCACGTCATTCAGGCAGCCAATCAGCACAGAGCCTCATTATCATAGCCCCGCCCACTTAGAATCCTGCGTAGATAATGAGGTTAGACACTGGGAAGCTGCAGACATGGCTCAGAGGCTGAATTTCTAATTTATTTAGCAAAAACAATCAAAAGCTTGTTTTTAAGACATTCAAGGCCTGTTTAAAATAGGTATTAGATCCCATAATAGGTCCCCTTTAAGTTTTTTAAGGGCCTTATAGTGTGAAAAATACGGTAACCTCCGTGCCTGTAGGGGGACCCTCTGAGCTAAAAATAGAGACGGTTTCTTATGTAGGGATTATACCGTTGCTGTCATGTTCTACAAAAGTGTTTATGGTGGGTTTGCCATCATTTTCAACTGCTTGTGACTCCACACGCATCACGTTACCCGCGGGTGTTCTGTGGACCAGTTTACGTCGGCGAGGTGACGAGACCGTGAACGCCAGACTGCACAGGACAAGCACAGAGTTTCGTAAGCGCGAGGTTTCAACCCTCCGTGAGCTAATCCCGGAGCACTAGGGACTGATCAACAAACCTATCGACTCGGCACGGACGTATTTAAGGAACATTGAGCTGTGGAGCAGAAAACGTGTACTCATTTCCTTTTTAAAGAAACAACACTCGATTACTTTTTATAGATTGTTTTTACCCTTGCAGACCCCCCCTCCTCCCGGCCCTGTGGGTTTGTGTGACCCTACCGCTCACACTTGACGCCCCCCCTTGACTCAGCAGTGACAGCAGCCTCCTGTTCTGCACATATGTGCTGGTGAAATCCCACATCTGACCCAGTTGTAGTGATGTCTTCCAGCGCATTTCCACGTAGTGGCGGTGGATCCGAGGTCACAGTTACGGCACGTGCTTTATGCGGTGCTCCCTTGTCTAGAAAGTAAGAAGCTTCGGGTCAATATTCTCGCAGAAGTGCGTTTTCCGCCTCGGGCGGCCTCGGACTTATTGCAAGCTTTATTTTTAGCCCTGTTTTGGAGATCAGTGATGTGTATAAATCAACATTAGGCCTGTCGGGTCCCGGCGATGACAGCGTTGACTGAGGCGGACCGGCCATCTGATTGGTGCGTGGCATTCTGTCTTTGTAAACTGCTTAGCGCAGCAGAAACGGCAAAAAGAGCCCACCGAGAGGGAAGGAAGGGTGGAACAAAGGCAGAGAAGCAAGAAACGATTCAGAGAGCAGGCCGTGGAGAGAAAATGAAAGACAGCGCGGGGAAGAAGAAGAGGAGCGGTGAAAAGAGGCAGCTCAGCACTTCTGCTTGTGCTAAATTGATATTATGCGTTTGTGAAACCCTGAGCCACGTCTGGGTGCTCTGCGCGTACGAGTGGACAGACATAAGAAAGAGAGCGCTCATTGAAATTCTGGGAGCCGCGCTTCACAGGCCCTTAACAGGCAGGCTCGGGGGTGGAGAGGTAGACCTACAGTGGAGTAATGCAGATTGGACTGTGGATGACTCACGCTGCTTTCCCATGGCGAAGAACTCAGCATCATGACTTTTCCCCGCACAGCTGCAAAGTTTGGTTTCAAGGGCTTTGCAGATTTTTGGAGGGGGGCATGCCGCGCCGGGCTTTACCGCCCTGCTGCTCCGCGATGCCGACCGGTGGTGCAAAGTGCAGCTACACAGCATCTTCCAGATCTGTGTCCACGGAAGTGGGCGCACCTGACTGGAATGATGAACAATGTGTCTGAATAATACAATCAGAGTCTGATAGAGACCCATATGGAGTACTGTACATGCTGACAGCAAATACAATCAAATCTAAAAGTTTCACTTCTCAAAAAGGTGTATACTTTTTTTTAAAGGCCTCTGAGAAATAAAATGTGATAGTGGACGGCTTTGTAACACTTTTAATTCAAAAAATATTAATGACTATTAATATTAAATAAACATATTAAAATACTAATTAAAACAATAAATATTAAATAAATATTAAGTAAATATTAAATATAACATAACATCAATTATTAATAATAATCATAAATGTATTAAATATTATTTATTATTATTAATAATAATAAATGAATTATTAATATTATTATAAAAGAATAATACATTCATTATCATTGTAATATATTATTAAATATAAATATTAAATAGATATTGAAATAAAATATGAATGACTATTAATATGAAATATGAATAATGAATATAAAATATTGTAATATTAATTAATAATAATAATGATTAAGTATTGTTATTATAGTAAAAATATAAATATTAAATATAAAATAAATATTTAAATAAAATAAACATGACGATTAATATTAAGGACTCAACTTAAAAAATTTAAACTTTTTAGTTTTCAAAATCCCGGGATTGTGGTCAAGGGTAGACGGGATGAAGCCTTTGAAAATGACGACATAGTTGGATCACATTTTCTTCCTGATTTACTCGTCTGGGTCACTTCGTTTCTCCAAACGTACATCATGTGACCACTACCAGAAGATAATAAAAGGATGAACCGTCATGACAGCGGTTTTATGTGGGTGTTGATCAATTTTGTTTTAAAATAGCGCTTTAAGGTGGAACCCCCCTCGCGTGGACGTAGTCTTGAGTTTTCTTGAGTCTTCTTCCCCTTCAGAAGACTCTCTGGTCTGGATGGGTTCAGGTGGCTGCAGAGGAGAGGAAGTCTGTCTTTAAAGACTCCCATATTTCTAGAGTTGTCCCGATCCGATCACGTGATCGGAAATCGGGACCGATCACGTGATTGCAGACTCGATCCGGACTCGGACGTTATGAGCCGATCAGGAATCGGATATATATATCAGGGTTTCCGTTGTCCGGTAATTGCCGGACTTTGTCCGGTAAAATATGCCAAAGTCCGGTATTTTATAATCTCTCCGGTCACAATGTCCGGTGAAAATACTCACTGGCGCCGACATCCACGTGTGCGTTGATTTACAGCGTAGGGTTTGCGGCGACGCGCACCCTACGCCAGACCCTACGTTGAAGGCTCTGCGTTGGTGTGACGCACACGTGGAGTAGTGGGCTCGGAGCGGCAGCCATACACCGCATGCGCGCAGAGCACGCCTGTTTGTTTCGAAGCTGAAGCAGCCCTATGCTATCATGTCTGTTGTTGTTGATGTAAATAACCAATCACTGAGATATATTGCGCACGACAGCCAGAACTCAGGTACCAAAGTCAACAAAAAAAAGTGCATGATGAGTTAATTAAATTATGAGAAGAAGAAGAAAAAGAAGGAAAAAAAAGGAAAAGGAGAAGTTCTCCTTTTCAAATGTAACCCCTTTCCCAGGTAGCTAATTAGTAATGATGGGGTGTTGTAGTACACTGGAACGGGGCCTGAGTTCGTCTAGTTTTGGCGCAACATACCGGTAAGGACCTGAATAATAATATGAAATAATATGGCGGTGCCTCCAATGATATCTAAGAAGTAGCACAAATTAGGTACTTCCCCTTTAAAATGTCTTGACTGACTTATATTTCAAATAACCACAGAGTATTGACTTTATAATAAAAACACAGATTTATTTCTAACAAACAGGTATTTTATGAAACAATATGAAAGGTAATCAAATTAGTTAACAGATTCACTGTTGACCTTTAAAGGTGTAATGGTAACAAAGTTCAAAAACTCAATAAGGAACTCACTTTGATCCACATTAAATCAGGGACTGAATGAAAATGACCATAAGTCACGATACCCACAGCCCACACTCACACACACACTCACACCGGGCTGTTAAAGAAAATGAAAAATAAAATAAAGCGTTGCAGGCCCAGTCGATGCTCGTGAGCGGTGAGGCCAAAAACGAAAGGCCGGTTCACTGGGTTACCAGCATAAAATAAAACAGCACGTGCAAAGGTACTCACGAATCCAACAGTCAGAGATGTGGGGATGGGAAAAAAGGCAGAAAGGCACGACGTGGTTTCGGCGGTCAGGATGAAGCGGGCAGCTTCACCAGGCAGGAACACGTGCTCTCAAGTACAGCAGCTTCAGTCTCTCACGGTCCAGGGTTCTCCTGGTCCTCGCTCTCTCCCATACGGCAAATGTGCAGTCCTCTGGCAGCTTCTCAGAGTACACACACATCCACTACACGACGACTCTCCGTCAGTCTTGGGAGTTTAGAATGTTCTTATTTTATATTTTACCATACAGCATACAGCTCTCGTGCTCGACGCAGCGAGCTCCAGCTCGGCTCTGCCGATATATCATTGATGCGCCCGAGATGACGCTAAGCCCCTCCTACCTGAACAAGGTGAGGACAGGATTGGCTCAGGACTGGTGGCCCAAGATGAGATCATGAGAGGATGCTCCACTGTACCCAAAATTAACACCAACAAAACCCTTTACTCTGACTTTTTAACTGTAAATAGAATTAAATTAAAACGTGTTATACTACAGCATTTTTAAACATAGTTACACCTTATGAACTATTATTTATTATTAACTTAAAACATTTTATCCTCTAAATAAAAGGATGAAATAAGAGCCACAGGGCTACACAAATAACAATATAAATAAAATGTTACCAAACAAAATGATGAATAAAAATTACCTGTAATGGCAGGCAACACATCAGCTGCAGATGCAGTCTCTCTGCTCATTAAAATTTTTTATACTGACTTAAGAATGTTCAAGCTGCCTACCTCCTATGTGCTCAGTTTACAGTACACATGTTAAAATATAATAAAAGGGTCATCCTGCATAATTTTCTTTTCTCTTCTTCATTTTTTATTGTTTTATAAAAGTATCGGATCGGGACTCGGCATCGGCAAGTCCTCAAAATCAAAGGACTCGGACTCGGACTCGGGGGCAAAAAAACCTGATCGGGACATCCCTACATATTTCACAATATACGATCCCAAAAAGCTAAAATAATGATTTGTGGCATATAGTTTACACAGCCTTGATGCCACAGGTCAAAGGTCATCCGTCATAGGTGCATTTATCATCTCGGACAGGCAATTTATCACACAGCCAGCACAAACTCTTCACAAACTTCAGTGTCCATCAGCGACTTGTGTTATTGGGGGAGCGATCAAAACCAACAAGTAAAAAAAAAAGTGAGAACAGATGAAATAAAACAAGAGTGAAACTAGAAGAGAAAAGAAACCTATAAAAATGATAGAAGAAGAAAACAATATGCTGCGTTTCTCTGTCTGTCTACTCTGTAAGCTGCTTGTACTTCTGAAAACTGAGACTGTTGTGTCCCTTTAATGCCGCACCGTCACACTGGCTCATCTGCCTGGCCTCCAGCCTCTGTCCACCCTAATGATTCATGCAACCTCCTATCATTTTTTCAAATTGGCTTTCCTGTATGTGTGTGTGTGTGTGCATGCAAATGTGCAGGAATATTGCGTTCCTCTCATATAAACGAGGCTACAGGATATATTCCGAGATGTGGGTGATGTGCGTGAGTGAAGTGAGACAAGAGCCCTCATCCTGCCACCACCTCTCTGGTTCACCTCTTTTCCCCTTCTTGATTCGTCCTTATGAATTAGCTCTACTTGCTTAGGAGCTCATCAATATTTCAGCGACTCGATTCATAATTAATCCAGGACCCTGAAAGATCAACCGAGATATTATTTTGCCACATTTAGCTGATTGCCCGTTGCTGCTTGGAAGCGCTGTGGTCATGTACCGGGCAGCGTCGGGAGCGGGGCGATGATGGGAAATGATGATGGAGAAAGATAATCTGTTGTGACATGCTGTACATGTTGTGTTGCACTCCGGGCCGGCAGCTCCTCTCTCTTCGGATTCGTGATGCGACAGTGCCGAGCCACAGCGAGTTGTCCCCGTCATCCATCTAGGAAGGAAGACGGGCACGCAGGGTCAGTGGATGGTGACCCTGCTTTTGTCGGCATGCCTCCCAGGCAGAAGTGCACACACACCACCCTCGTAGTACGGCCTCCAGATGTTGAAAGTGGGAACTTGGCTTTTCCGTTTGTGTTGGAGCTGCAGGCCGCAGGGGAAATGTTACTCTGACTCACGTGGTGCAGAAATCCTTTTCGAGCTGCATTTAGTTTCAAATATTTCAACTTAAAAGTAGAAACATGCCAAACGAGCCAAAAAAAAAAGACAAATCCTGTGGATATCTGAAAGCTGCTTGGGGATGTGAAAATATTACATTTTTAATATCAAAGTACAATGAATCTCTTCTGTTTTTCTCCTTCTCTGTACCGATGTAACATATATGTACGATATAATTAAAAAGAAAAAAGGGAGCTTGTTTGAAATCCAGCAGGAAACAGGACAAAGTGAGAGAAGTGACTCATGATGTTTGCTGTCGTATCTGCGGCTGAGAAATATAAAATGCTCTGTTACATAATCGCAGACATGTGAGCGGGAGGCAAAGAGAATAAATAAGGAGTGAGAGGAAATATGAGGTCAACTTTAGAGCAACAGATACAGCAGGAGCGGCAGAAGAATGCGGGTGCCAGAGAAACAGATGGAGCACAGGTACATGAATGAAAAAAAGAAAAATCTAATCAAATCAGTATATCAGCATACGTTATTTATGGGATCGTTAAAAACTTGGAGAGAGGACTCTTAGTGCATTTACCTCTAACATCGCTGCCAACAAAGTGTGTGTATATATATATACAGTATATATATATATATATATATATATATATATATATATATATATATATATATATATATATATATATATATATATATATATATATATATATATATAAGTAAGTATGTATATATAGTCCTGCATTTGCCTTCAGTCTTTCAGCCAAACATTTTTCAGTCGAGACAAGTCAGCAGCTTTCTGGAACGTCTCCAAACGAATGTATTCAATACTGTGTGATCGATTTCTCTAATTATCTGAAGCACAGAAACCGACCCTCGGATTTCAGGTAACGTCTTTTCTAATTAACTTGGAATCGGAGATCAGCTCGAGGGAGATTTTCCCAGCAGAGGAGATTACACTTCACTTTTTATGTCCGTCTCTCAACAGGACACACCAGAACAGATTTCTGCTGGTTTTTGGTAGACGGGTCACCCACAGGCCTAGGGAGGGTGTGCTAGGTCTTAGCAGTCGGCACGGACAAGGACTTTTTACACTGGGCTGTTATCGTTTTTAGCCGTGATTACTTATGAATGCAAAGGATGGGTTTGCAGACTCCTGATCATTAGTTTTCTCCTTACAGCCCCTGATATGCTTTGACCACATCTCCTGCTGAAAATGTTACTAATTTGAGCACAATGCATGCTGGGACAATACTGACGTCATGTGACCCAGGGCTGGTCCTCAGATTTTGGTGGCCCTTAATAGAATTTTGTTTGTGGCCTCAAAAACACCCCATTAGAGACACACACACTCACAAAAAACCTTTTTTGGAAATAAAAAAAACACAACTTTCATTAGGAAAGGGTTTTGTGGAAAATGTTTACATGTTAAATAAGTTGAAGTGAACGCCAGGTGGTTCCATTTGGACCAGCCTTGATATGACCGCCCTCAAAAATCAGCTGCCCGCTGCTACTTATGATTGTAGTTTTCAGCGGAAAAGCAGCAGGGGAAGCAAAGCATGTCTTCTTTGATGGAGAACAGAATGAGTAGAGACCCACCGCTGTGTCCCCTTTTGATGCAGCTAACAGCAAAGAGCCCCGGGGCGTAGCGTGTTGAAGTAGGGACCTGTAACATACTTGTTATCATCTCCTGCAAAGTTTTGTCTTCCTTTATCAACGTCTTCGCCACGTCTGCCATGATGTCGGCTGCAGCTCTGTAAGTTACCTCCACTGTGATTGGACGCTGGACTCGCACCATCACTTTTGGTTGTTGGATACATCCTCTTCTTTTCAGTTATTCATTTCTCTTGATAAATATTTAAGATGTGAACTCAGCTCCTGGTGTTGTTGTCATGTTCAGTGTATGAGTGGAAAATACTGTATGATATCCTCTGTGATTGCTTAGGTACCTGTATTTTAAATTCTTTGAGCCTGGTGGACAGCTGGTAAATATCGAACATATGCCTGGCAGTTTGGTTCACATTGCCGGCAGTAAGTAAGACTTATTCCCAGTGCATGTTGGACTTCGGCGGGACTGCCCTTTGTCAACGGTTCTGTTCATAATTTTTATGGACAGGATTTCTAGGCGTAGCCGGGATGGGATCCGGTTCGGGAACCACAGGATTTCGTCTCTGCTTTTTGCGGATGATGTTGTCCTGTTGGCTTCATCAGACCGGGACCTTCAGCATGTGCTGGGGCGGTTTGAAGCCAGGTGCAAAGAATCAGCACCTCCAAAACCGAGGCCATGGTTCTAAATCCGGGAAAGGGTGGCGTGCCTTTTCGGGGTGAGTGGAGAAGTCCTGCCTCAGGTGGAGGAGTTAAAGCAACTCTGGGTCTTGTTCACGAGTGAGGGAAAGATGGAGCGTGAGATTGACAGATGGATCGGTGCAGCGTCCGCAGTTATGAGGTCGGTGTACCGGACCGTCGTGGTGAAGAAGGAGCTGAGTCGAAAGGCAAAGCTCTTGATTTACCGGTCAATCTACGCCCCTACCCTTACCTATGGTCATGAACTTTGGGTAGTGACCGAAAGGACAAGATCGCGGATACAACCGGCCGAGATGAGTTTCCTCCGCAGGGTGGCTGGACGCTCCCTTAGAGATAGGGTGAGGAGTTCGGTCACCCGGGAGAAGCTCGGAGTCGAGCCGCTGCTCCTTCACATTGAGAGGAGTCAGCTGAGGTGGATTGGGCATCTGTACCGGATCCTCCTTGACGCCTCCCTAGGGAGGTGTTCCAGGCATGTCCCACCTCCCTAGGGAGGTGTTCCAGGCATGTCCCTCCTCCGTAGGGAGGTGTTCCAGGCATGTCCCTCCTCCCTAGGGAGGTGTTCCAGGCATGTCCCTCCGGGAGGAGACCCCAGGGAAGACCCAGGACACGCTGGAGAGACTATGTCTCTCGGCTGGCCTGGGAACGCCTCGGACTCCCCTCGGAAGAGCTGGAGGAAGTTTGGGGTATGAGGGAAGTTTGGGCATCTCTGCTAAGACTGCTGCCCCCACGACCCGGTAATGGATGAGTGGAAGAAAATGGATGGATGGATGGATTCCTGGCAATTTGAGAATTTCATTTGATGTCAAATAAAAGTTTGATCTAACTTGGTTCATTAGCTCAGTATGCATAAAATCTAGAGACATAAATCTTATCAATACCAGTTAAGACTACATTTACTGTATATTTTGCTGCTCCTGTGCAGTTTATCCCTCAAGTAGCCGTCACACCCACTTCAGGAAGTGTTCATGTGTCGTGGGTCTGCACAGGACTCTGTCTGCATCAGATCATTACACACCAACTAATACATTATTTCCAAGGACACTCAGAAGGTGGACCGGGGAAGTCAGAGTTTAAGCCATGAAATGATTGACATCTGCGCTGCCACCTGACCTAAAGCTCAACTCTCCAGGAAACTTAAGGTTAACTTTTCTTCATAATGTGTCAAAGTCCGCCTGATAATGTCTCTAAAAGGATGGTTTTTCAATATTTCCAAAGTAAATATGGTCTCGCTGGGCTAACGGGGGCTTAGATGTTCATCCTTACTAACTGTTTCATGACTTTGGGAAACTAAAGAGCCTCAAAGTTTCCGTCTCTGTGCTTGTCTTCCTAATGTTGAAAAATGAGAGTTCGTTCCCGTCTCCGCTCATGCTGTCAGGTGGTCTCACCTGTGGAGAGACAAACATGATGGTGTCGCAAAAACTGAAATGGGACACAGATTCAGTCTTATCAATGATTTTAACTGATTTGACTCCCCCTCCCCTCTCCTCTACTCCCTATTCCCCTCCCCCTCCCTTCCCCACCTCTTTCTCTCTTCGTTCTCTCCTTTCCAGATGCAAGGTGTGCCGTCCCCCCCTCCTATCATCATCACCACCATCGCACCCACGCCCACTCCTTCCACGCTCCTTCCTATGACCGTCCCTTTCACGAACCCCCCACCTACGACCGCCCGTCCTTCGACCGTCCTTCCTTCGAGCGCCCTTCCTTCGACCGTCCCTCCTTCGATCGACCGTCCTACAACCAACCCTTGCATGAGCGCCCCGTCTACGACCGCCCCACGCACGACCGCCCCACGCACGACCGTCCACCCCAAGACCACTGGAACCCCCATCTTCGCGTGAACGCCGGAAATCAGTTCTACATGTTGGACCAGGAGGAGGTACGGTACTCGACACACCTAGGATATGCCGATGCTGCTTTCAGATTTATAATGATTTTTCACTGATGCAGGACTGACACTTGTAAAAAAATGTAAAAAAATACAGACGTCAAGAAAGGATCTGCCCCTTATCATATCTTACAATTTACAACAACTTACAAAAAAACTAAATAAGGTCCCAACCCACCTGTGTGAAACATGAACACACCCTCACCAGGTGATGAAGATAAAATGATCCTTAGCAAGTGCGATGACATCCCTAAATGCAGTAAATTGCTGGTCTGCTGCATACAGTTGCTGTAATATGCAAATGCAAATGAGGAAAGAAATCAGCAAGGAAGTAACTATCCATCAATCAAACAAACAAATAAAATTGAAGTACAGCTTATGTGTGAAAAAACTGCATTTGAACAAATCATAAACTTCATGCTTGGCAACTTTTTTTGGAGAGAAACCAAAAAAAGCTTTTCAGTACAAATACCACATGTATCAGGTAGGGTGGTGGAGGTGTGATAGTTTGGGCTTGTTTTGATAAAAAGTAATAATGAAGCCATGTACATGTCAGAAGTTGATCTGAGGATATATGAATTGGATTTTAAGGACCTGGGGAGGATTCCAACGTAAACCTCTGGTGTGTCAAGAATATCTTAGATATAAACTTTGCTACTTTTAACCGAATCACAAGGTTCTCCAAACAAGGCTGGCGTGCAAAAATCTGCGATGGGATCCTGATTGAGAAGATTTTTTTTTTTTTTTTTTTTCCGTTTATTTCCAATTTTGATTAAAATGCAGGCTAAATGCCTTCGGCGTGGCCCTGTCATGAAATACTCTTTGTGCTACTTTAAAGACCTTCATTCTCAGCTGATAAACTATTAAAATTAGGGCAGTGAGATAGGATTTAAAAACAGATTTTATTCCAGACTCCGGAGCTCGCCTGGATTTCCACGGCCTTGAGCTTGGGCTTTCGGGGGTCGAGCTCCAAGGGCGCTGTTGATTTCTGCGGGGAGCTGTCTGAGTCTCTCAGCGCATTGTTTAACAGCAACATGAATGCAGCTTCAAAGAAAACCCTCCGTGTTGATTTGTCAGGCTCAGCTTTTCGACTTGCCTGTTTGCCATCAACCCCTGACATCCTCCCGCTCGCCGCCAGATTCAAGTTCACCGCATTGAAATGAAAAGAAACTGTTTTGACCTTACTCTGAGGTCGGTATATGCCCATTTTTTGCAGCATTAGACTCATTGTGCATTTTATGTCTCAATTGCATTTATTGTCAACAAAAAAAAAAACTATAAACTAATTTTCTCCTCACGATTTTGTCATTTAGATTCAAAATAATCATGGTGCACCTATTGATAGTAGATATCTCTGCCTTACAATACTCTATATGAAGTGGTTATTCAATATTAAATCATTATTGATGTTATATTGTGCCTGAAGGTGGATTGTTTTTTGTTTTTCTTTCCCCTGGATAGTTATGTTACTGCCTACAGTACATCCTTGTTTACTGAATGAAGCATCAAAGTGTAGCTGTGCAACATATTTCTCCATTTGGCAGCTTTACTGTGAAACTGCAGAAAAAGTGAGCACAAGATTTCATTGTTGGAGAAGTGGCAGAAGTTCACCGTATTTGTTGCTCTTCAAGTTGCTTAAAAATGGTCGTAGCGGTACGTCAGCGCCGACTATTCTTGGTCTCGTGTTTGCGATTTGCTGCTGCAATCACTGAAACGTCTCATCGGCTGCTGCTCTGAAGAGAGATCTTGCTCTCCAGAGCCAGGAGAGGGTACTGTTCTCCAGCTTATTTTCTTTTCTCTAGTCTTCTTTTTCATAAAATCCTGCATCAAAAACTATTTCCATGGACGAACTGTCACACAGTTGCTGTATGTGTGAAACCTTCATCCGTAGGTCACTTCCCAAGACTTGGAGGAGCAGTTATTAGAGCGTGTAAATGCTAATGTCGTCAGAATTTGCCTAAAATGTGGGACAGCAGCATTTTCCAGGAGCACAGTCGGAGTCGTAAAATGTGTTTTAACAGTTTGATTGCGGTTTTTTTACATTTGTTGTGCCGTTCTGTGGCTCCCAGGCCGTGGATGAAACGGTTTTTGTACCGCAGCCAGACTCCGGTGATGTGTGTGTGCATGGCTGCCATTAGTATTTCAGCTTGCAATCACTCAGAGGAATAGAGCGCACTGTGATCCAGATAAGTGACCTGCGCTGCTCTGGACGGATGGGACGGGGAGCCCAGTTCAATTAATCAGAGCCTCATCCCTGTCTAATTGTGCCAATAACGCAGCAGCTGCGGATGGATCCGCGGCAAGGCCGGCGTGCCGATATCCGTCACCTCTGCGACGGCGAGAGGCGTTAAATATTCATGCCTGTCACTCACCTCATGCAGAGTCGGGCGCCTCTGTCCTCCCTCGTCTTCCTCGCACACACATGCCCTCACTCACCCTTCAATTTATTTCCATTCGTTTTAGATGGCTTCACCGGCTCGCCAGAAAGCAATCATACTGTACTTTTCCACGGCGAAGATATAGAGGATCAGTGGAGGACCCCGCTCTTTTCTCACCGGTGTTGCTGCACATTTCAATATCAGGCCAACTCAAAGATACACTCTTCACTCCTCTGATTTTTGTTTGTTCAGAAGCTCTTCATCCATTTCTCGTGCAGTTTTCTGGCTCCTGCAGACCCAATCCTGCTCTTAATTCCCTCCATCGACCTGTCACTCTTTCGTCTTTTTCTCTCTCCCTCCATCCGTCTGCCTCCGTATTCGTTTCTTCCTGCTCTCACCCGTTCTCCTCATCCACCCGCCCACTCCCTCTCCGTCCTCTCTGGGGTGACTGGCAGGAGTCTTTGGCTCTCCCACAGGCCACCTGTCTCCTCGCAGCGCCGTTCACTCGCCGTTCACTCTGCTTTTTGTGTTTTTTAAATCTTTTCTTTATGAATGACGGCCATCGGAGAGACACCTGAGAGCCGAGGTGCCCCCCTAAGGTGGCCCCCCCTAAGGTGGCCCCCCCTAAGGTGGCCCCCCCTAAGGTGGCCCCCCTGAGGTGGCCCCCCCTAAGGTGGCCCCCCCTGAGGCCACAAGACTCCTCTGTTGTGTCTGAAAAGTGCCACCATGGATCTGGGTGTTAATCGCGGGCCTTTATTGTACTGTATTTTACACTGGTATTTTACAAGTTATGGATAAGCCCTGGGCCTGAATTCAGGCATTGCGACGTAGAATCGTCAAATTGGTTTGATTCACCACACAAATCGGCACATAAGTTTTGTATTCCTGTATTGACCCGGTCTTTGTACGTTTTGAAAGTATAGAAACGTACAGTAATTCTCATCAGTTGTGTGAAATAAGACCTGGAAACAGGCATTGTGGCATAGAATTGTCAAATTGGTTTAATTCACCGTACGAATTGTTACGGATTACTTTTGTAATA
Source organism: Cololabis saira (assembly GCF_033807715.1). Lineage (NCBI taxonomy): Eukaryota > Metazoa > Chordata > Actinopteri > Beloniformes > Belonidae > Cololabis > Cololabis saira. The sequence goes on along the minus strand of NC_084589.1, from coordinate 38,256,499 downwards.
CTGTATTTGACCCGGTCTTTGTACGTTTTGACCGTATAGAAACGTTATTCTTGCCATTGTATTGTAAAAATGTGATGTGTACCTGCTGTACTCTATGGCCTTAACTTGGGTTTTTTATTATTTTACCTCTTTTCTTATAATTTTATTTCATTTTATTTGTTATTTACTGTCTAATTGTGTCTTGCCGCTCTTAATGTTGATGTAAAGCACTTTAACCCTTGTACTGTCTTTGGGTCAAAATGACATAATTCTCTTGTCCTTCTTTCCTCCTGCTCTCTCCTTCCTTCTCCCTTCCTCTTTTCTCCTTTCCTTCCTTCTTTTGTCCCCTCGTAAATTTTTTCTTGTTTTCTCCTTTCCTTCCTTCATTCTTTTTTCCCTTCCTTCCTTCTTTCCTCCCTTCCTTCCTTCCTTCTTTTTTCCCTTCCTTCTTTCCTTCCTTCCTTCTTTTCTCCCTTCCTTCCTTCTTTCCTCCCTTCCTTCCTTCCTTCCTTCTTTTCTTCTTTCCTTACTTCTTTCCCTCCTTCCTTCTTTTCTCCCTTCCTTCCTTCCTTCCTTCTTTCCTCCCTTCCTTCCTTCCTTCCTTCCTTCCTTCCTTCCTTCCTTCCTTCCTTCCTTCCTTCCTTCCTTCCTTCCTTCCTTCCTTCCTTCCTTCCTTCTTTTCTCCTTTCCTTCTTTCCTTACTTCTTTCCTTCCTTCCTTCTTTCCTTCCTTCTCTCCTTCCTTCCTTCTTTTCTCTCTTCCTTCCTTCTTTCCTTCCTTCCTTCTTTCCTCCTTTCCTTCTTTCCTTCCTCCTTTCCTTCCTTCATTCTTTTTTCCCTTCCTTCCTTCTTTCCTCCCTTCCTTCCTTCCTTCTCCTCTCCTTTCCTTCTTTCCTTACTTCTTTCCTTCCTTCCTTCTTTTTTCCCTTCCTTCTTTTCTCCTTTCCTTCTTTCCTTACTTCTTTCCTTCCTTCCTTCTTTCCTCCCTTCCTTCCTTCCTTCCTTCCTTCTTTTCTCCTTTCCTTCTTTCCTTACTTCTTTCCCTCCTTCCTTCTTTTCTCCCTTCCTTCCTTCCTTCCTTCTTTCCTCCCTTCCTTCCTTCCTTCCTTCCTTCCTTCCTTCCTTCCTTCCTTCCTTCCTTCCTTCCTTCCTTCCTTCCTTCCTTCTTTTCTCCTTTCCTTCTTTCCTTACTTCTTTCCTTCCTTCCTTCTTTCCTTCCTTCTCTCCTTCCTTCCTTCTTTTCTCTCTTCCTTCCTTCTTTCCTTCCTTCCTTCTTTCCTCCTTTCCTTCTTTCCTTCCTCCTTTCCTTCCTTCCTTCTTTTCTCCCTTCATTCCTTCTTCCCTTCCTTCTCTCCTTCCTTCCTTCTTTCCTCCTTTCCTTCTTTCCTTCCTTCTTTCCTTCCTTCCTTCTTTTCTCCCTTCATTCCTTCTTTCCTTCCTTCCTTCTTTCCTCCCTTCTTTCCTTCCTTCCTTCTTTCCTTCCTTCCTTCTTTTCTCCCTTCTCTCCTTCCTTCCTTCTTTTCTCTCTTCCTTCCTTCTTTCCTTCCTTCTTTCTTTTCTCCCTTCCTTCCTTCTTTTCTCCCTTCCTTCCTTCCTTCCTTCCTTCCTTCCTTCCTTCCTTCCTTCCTTCCTTCCTTCCTTCCCTCCTTCCTTCCTTCCTTCCTTCCTTCCTTCCTTCCTTCCTTCCTTCCTTCCTTCCTTCCTTCCTTCCTTCCTTCCTTCCTTCCTTCCTTCCTTCCTTCCTTCCTTCCTTCCTTCCTTCCTTCTTTCCTCCCTTCTTCCCTTCCTCCTTCCTTGACCCGAAGACAGCACAAGGGTTAAATTACCTTGTGTTGAATTGTGCTACACAAATAAACATGCCTTGCCTTTGGTTCATTGAACCATTTGCCTGAAACTGAGCGCAGCCACTCCAGCGACAGAATGGGATCACACCCTCGGTGACACGTTAAAACTCCCGTCTCATTCCGATAAGCCAAAGATAGCAGACGAACCGACGAGACGCGTTTCCTCCGTGTGGCGGGATTAGACGCCGTGTATCCCGGCTCTAAAGAGATGCCAGGGAAATTAAAAACGACGGTTCAAAGCGCGCTACTAGTAATCACAAGCAGCTCTGTTGCTGCATTTCATCTTTTTTCTTGACTTATTTGGTTCGTGCGAGCGACTACGACTTGTGTGCCTTATATCCCCCGAGCACGTGTGATTGGAAGATAGTTTCTTTCTATGTGAGAAAAATGGAGCAGCGTTACTTAGAAAACAAGCGAGCACACAGCTCGGAGCAGCAGAAAAAGCCACTTAGTGATATTCCGTCTCTGTGATACTATTATGACTGGGAGACAAATATTTATGTGGGACACACAGATTGAGTGTAATAACTCAAAAACTCTTATGGAATTTAGGACACGTTCTTTGAGCCGGTGCCGAGAGAAATGGGTTTTAATATGATTTTTAATATAATTTGTACTTTGGAAATCTGTGCATCACTCGCTCTTTGGATTTTCTGTTTCGGGACCAAATAGAAAAAAAGGCTACTGAAATAACGTCCTCGTTTTCCCAGCATTCCATCACACAAACAAAACAAATTACCGTAGTTTATTTTTCCTCCTGTCCCACTTTTCTTTTTTCGGGGGATTTTAGAGTAGAAATAAAATAAAATAAATCATCATCACAAATTTAACCCCGAGCACTTTAGGATGATAAACATATTAGCACTTGCCTCATGAGAGGTCCCCTTCATGTCTATTCCACCTAAATACACGTCAACATCCTGTCATGTGAGCTGAATATGTTTTTGTTTTCAATTTATTTGTGTTTTGGCTTTTGACTATTTAATGATGACCATAATGATAAATATTTTCAATAAAGTATTATAAAGTATATTGGAATGATGAGGTGTAAACTTTGATTGAGGAAATGTTAATGTTAATTGCACCCAATAGGAGGGGCTTAAAGCAGCATGAGGCAGGATTGAGGCAGGATTTATGAAAAAAATTTGTATACGTTTTAAGTTTTCTAGTAATAATGTCAAATGAAGCGTTCCAAACCAAAAAGAATGAGCCCTCTACCGTATCTCTCCGTTGCCTTGAACAGGCTGTGTGCTGCAAAATGTGCTGCAATTGTGGGGCCGAATTTCCCGCGCATCCTGCGGATGTGACGTCACATGACGCTGCATGCGCGTTCTCCCCGTTCTCCCGTGCCGGCTTCACTGTTGGCTGCAGTACCCCCAACGGCCGTCGTGGTGAAGGGTGGCGCTAATGAGTTTCATTTCTTAAAAGGAGCTTCATGCTCCTTTAAGGGTATAAAAGAAGGTTAGAAGATGAGGAATACACCACAGGTATTGACCTCAGAGAGACAGACTAGCGTACATCTAAAACATTTTTGCATATTATTTCCGAGTTATAGAAGGAATTTGTTTGTGAACGCTTGAGTTTTGAGTTGAGTTGTTCTTTATATAACTAGTAGTTTGTTGTCACTTTATACGTTGCCTTATGGAAGGCCGGCAATACAGGCACCACCCCCACAGTGTTTTGGCTACGCATGTTTGCTTGCTTCTGACAAGAACCCCGGGACATGCGCTCAAAGCTGAACTTGTTTGCATGGTCACGGCAAACAGCTGGACCATGGTTAAACTGATGAAAGATGAGCTACGCACAAAAGCTGGAATACGCTTCTGACCCGCAGCCTACAGTTCTGCAGTTAGCAGAAGTGAAACACTGCTGAATGTGTCCCAGCGTGGCCACAGACTTGCACGCTACGCAGCTATGCAGAGCCAACCAGAGCTGGAGAGAACCTGGGTCAGCAGATCCTGAGGACATTCAAGCAGAGGAGCTGAGCTCCGGCTGGACAGACTTAGTGATCCAAGCGACACCAAAAGACCTTCATAATACCAAACTAAGTCTATTGGCGCTTTTATACTAGTACCTACTCAGCGCGACTCATCTCGTCACGCCTTGTCCTTGTTTGTTTCTAGACACCCAGATGAGGAGTGGGCGGGATTGGAGCGAAGCTGCTGTGACGTATTTGATTGTGTGATCTAAACGGAGAAGACACTAAAGATGTAGAACCTGGAGGAGATGATGTACAGGACTGTCTCAGAAAATTTGAATATTGTGATTTTCTGTAATGCAATTACAAAAACAGAAATGTCACACATTCTGGATTCATTACAAATCAACTGAAATATTGCAAGCCTATTATTATTTTAATATTGCTGATCATGGCTTACAGCTTAAGAAAACTCAAATATCCCATCTCAAAAAATGTGAATATTCTGGGAATCTTAATCTTAAACTGTAAGCCATAATCAGTAATATTAAAATAATAAAAGGCTTGCAATATTTCAGTTGATTTGTAATGAATCCAGAATAGAATAGAATAGAATAGAATTTATTCTAATAGATTCAAATAGAATAGAATAGAATAGAATTTATTCTAATAGATTCAAATAGAATAGAATAGAATAGAATTTATTCTAATAGATTCGAATAGAATAGAATAGAATAGTGCAGCAGCCAAACACACACACGCTCAATGGTTTATACAAAAAATTAAAATAGAAATAATATAAAATAGCTAAGTAATAAAAAAAAGAGCAATATAAAATGTAGAAAAATGAGTAATGTACAAGAGAAAAAATAGTAAACACAAAAAGACGGATAATATTTACATGTGCAAAAATACGTGAGGTATTTAGCGGGCAAAGGTTATTGTACTTTCAAAGAGACAGGTTATTGCACTCAGTGGCTACAGTTTGTTATTATAAAGTCTGATGGCTGTGGGGATGAAGGACCTGCAGTAGCGTTCCTTCTTGCAGCGCGGGTGGAGCAGTCTTTGGCTGAAGGAGCTGCTGAGGGCTCCCATAGTGTCATGTAGGGGGTGAGAGGGGTTGTTCATGATTGAGCTTTATTTCGAATATGCAAATTAGAAAGAACAATACTAAAAAGTTAAAAAAAAAAGAAGACAAGGCAGACCTCGCAGATCCACCAGCATATTCGAAAGGGAGTAGGATTGAAGTATATACTTATCAGGTCCTACCCCATGATAGAGTTCAGCTTCACAAGAATGTATGACATTTTAGTTTTTTTAATTGCATTACAGAAAATAAAGAACTTTATCACAATATTCTAATGTTCTGAGACAGTCCTGTATGTGCTGCTGGGTCTGTGACTTGTGTTCAATATCAAGTTAAAAATGAGAGTGAAAGAAGCTTCAAGCGGTGACGCTTTTTTTTTGTTTGTTTGTCTCGGCGCTGCTGAAAAGTCCGTTGGTAGCCGCGAGCAGCTATAAAGTGACAGAGCTCCTGGTAGATCTGGTCGTTCCTTATCGCCCGTCTAGATCCCTTTTTAATTCTCTCCTCAGCCACCAGTTTATGAACATCTGCACCTCAGAGTTGGATCACCAAACAGACATTTGTGCTGCCATTGCCTGTTGAATGAAATCGCAGCGAGCCGCTCTTGTGCTGACTCCCGCTTCCTGATTCAAGCGTCTGACGGCCCCGCCCCCCGACCAATCAGTGGCCTGTAGTGTGATGACGTCAGATACAGGGCCGACTCAGCCGCTTAGAACCTCGGCAGAATAGATACAGAAAAAGTATCTACTCTGCACGCCTCCACCCGCCTCCACCTGTAGTGTAAAAGCGCAAAACGGGGGCGTGTCATTACAGTCAGGACACAAACATCATGACTGTAAATACAAAAAGTTTCTGTCAAAATGCAAAGTATTGGCCACTTCCAATCATAACTGTCAGGTTAAACTCTGCCAGACAACATCCTCAGTGGAACATACCGGCTGTCAAGCATGGTGGCAGTAGTGTAATGATATGGGCATGGATCGCCGCCGGGGAAACTGATGTGACTGATAAAAAGTATATGAAGATGTACTTTCTGCTCAGATTCAGACAAATGCTGGAAGACTGATCAGAATGGTTCCATCACCTCAGCTGAACCCAACTGAGCGAGATTTTAATTTACTCCTGGCTGCCACTTGTATGTGCTCTGATCAGACATATTATTTTTGTATTTATGTTATGTTAAATTATACTATTTGGCTTTTATATATTCACACAAGATGGAGTTTAGAAAACTTGTGTTTTATTAATGTTTTCTACACTGTGCTTTTATTCTGAAGCAACTTCTTGTGCCGCTGGCCTATTTCTTGTGAGACCATGCTTCAGATAAGAACCTTCTTTCAGAGTAAAATCTTTTTTTAAAAGAGCTTGGTTGATTGGAAACGTGCACAATGGCAACCAATGTTTCCGTTGCAGTCAGAAAGTAATAAATGATGTGTAGCAGGTAAAAAGTGTGGGATCCTTCCTCAATATGGCCAATGAAGCTGCTGACCCGGCATAACTTCAACATTTGATCATGAGTGTGGTACCATCGATTAAGTGTTTTAAATCATCCTTACATTCATGAGTTCTGTTAATAAAGAGCCAGAATAAAAATAAGGATTCATATTCAGTTACAGCAAATTAATGGTTGCCTGATAAGTTCATATGGTGTTGCGCTGGTTTAAAGTTGAAAGAATATATATTAGGTTATATACACACACATAAGTGTGGTTGATCAATAATCGCCCCAAAATATTATGCAATAAATGCATCCTGTGAGCTGTCAGTGTCGTTACATGAACAAAACAAGCAGTAATCTGATGTAATCAGTTAGTTAGTGAACAATAACAAGAATCAGTAGCTCTGATTTAATGCGTGAATCATTTCTTTTTTTATTTTAAGACATTTTAAACCAGACCTCCTCATCTCATTGGAATAATCTTGTTTAAAAGAAAAGCCAAGTAATAAACTTTCCTCGACTTGGATACACGCAGATCCATCTGAGCGTTATCTGTCTGGTGATCACTGGCCTCCCTCCCACGTCCCTCGCTGCTGCAGCTCTCTGCAGACTGCTGTCCCTCCTTCCATCCTACAGGGGGAGTGAGAGGGCCGGCGGCGATGATATCACCCTCTCCTCTGCCTCTTCCTCCTCCTCCTCTCATCTCACATTAATGTGAGGTGACAGAGTTTCATGTACCATTGCTACGCACCAGTGCCCTGTCCCCCGGGTCATGTGTCCGGGCCTCACTCCCCCGACTGCGTTATGCAAGGAAAACCGACGGGGTGTGCATGAGCCTTTTTGAGCACGCAAGTTTTCAAAAAGGAGCATGGAAGTACGACCAGAAAAACACACACAGATGCTGTAATATGTTAAAATATCTGTGGTTATGAATCCATCTCCTTCTTTGTCGGCCGTCGGCAAACAAGTCGAGTGTGGCTTCGGAGCAGAGCACCGAGAGTGGCTCAGAGGGGGATAGCGTGCTCGCTCGTGACCCTGGAGGACGCGTTCAGGTGGCTGGCGTGTGGGAGTACGAGGAATTAATTATGTAATAAAAAAGTAGCTGTGCAGTGACTTGAAGAGGAGAAGAGAAAGGTTGATTATTTTAGTAAGACGGCTGACCTGAACCTGTGAGCTGCTGTTAACAAGAAAGTCCTGCTATATGAGTAACGATTACACGCCATTTAGATGATAATTGTCACTCAGTCAGAAACGCAGCATTTTTCCAAAGGTCACCCTGTAGATACGAGGGTTTAAATGACTTTTATCTCAGCGTTTTGATTAAGTCGCCCATCCCTCTGGCAAGTGTACAGTTTTCTTTTTCTTTAATACCTTAGAGGCAACGAGGAAAAGGAGGAAAACTGAGCCTAATTTGTCTCCTGCCAGCAGAGCAAAAGCAACTGCTGGATCTCAGTGACCTTAAAAGCGATCCTCTACCATTTATCACTTTTATTAAGAAGAATCGTTCTTGGTCAGGTCTTCCTTCGTGGGATGTGGAGAACTATGGGTGGCTTGAACTGCTTCTGTGAACTTAAAGCGTCTGCAAACACGCAGGATAACATTAATTAATAATTTAGGTATGCAACATTATTGTCCTGCTAATGGCCATCGTATTATACATTTAAACTAAACCTGTTTTCACATAAGGACTCATTTTAAAAAGTACATTTTCAGAAAAGAGGCCATTGCTGAGGTAGTGTGCTGGTCACCTGCATGTGCGTTGTTCATTTAAAATCTGAACCTTTTAGTATGCTCAGGAATCCTTATTGATGTATACAATAACTTTCAATTATATTTTACTTTAGCCAACAGCCCGATTTTTTATTTTTAAGAACTTAATCTATATTCTTATGTCCCATATAAAAAAAAATCTTTGTTGGAGACCCTTTTTTCTCTCTTAAAGGCTAAAAAACCTTCCACATTGTGATGGCAGTTCATTAAAGTGTGACAAAATAAGTGATTATGAGCTCAGATATTTGACAGATATCAATCAATCTGTATTTCAGACTCTTGGGGGGAGGGAGGGGGGGTCCATATTAAAAAGAGGACACCAACAGAGACAACAGACAGACACCACAATAATAATAGTATATTATAGTCCATATTAACAGTTTCTCCGGTGCCTCCAGAGCTCAGAGGTGAAGCAGACACTGCTCTGCTTAGAGGCCTCAAGTCGCTTCACCAACAAAGTTTCTGATAACAGCATTCAATGTAGGGACATTATTTTGCACAAACAAACTGTCACTTGTCTACGGAAGAGGATTAGGGCCAATGAAGAAAATAAAATTTGAATTCTGAGAAAAAGAGACTTTTTTTTAGAAATGAAAAAAAAATCCTCCCCAATTTTTTTTTGTTTTAAGTTTCTGAAAAGTCAGAATTCAGACTTTTTTTTCTCATAATTCAATTTTTTTTTTCTTCAGTGGCCCTAATCCTCTTCCCTACTTGTCCATTGTGGCTCTTCCAGTAAAAAACGAAATGCATCATTACAGTCTACCGGCAACTTCTTACATTTACCATAGCTGCTCCACAAGTGGGCAGTATAGAGCGGCGTGCAGTGTGCTTTGAGGAGAGTGACCTTTACACCGATTATGCATATATGAAATTTTGGTGCCAACAGTTTGGCTTGCAGTACTGCCTCTGTCACCTTTAAGGTCAGTTCTGATGATCTGACCAAGATATATGACCCACTCAACAATCTGTAGCCCCCTTCCAGCCAGATGAAAAGCAGGGGAGACCGCCTTGAGGTGCTCTTTATTCCTCACCACCATTCCCACACTCTTTTTAGAGTTAAACTTGATGTCATAGTCTTTTCTATGGACATAGCAGCCTCTCAGTAACTGCTGCAGACCTGGGGCCTCATCTATAAAGCTTGCTTGCGCAGAAAAAGCGCCTGAAAGTTGCGGAAGCCACCTTCTACGCAAATCCTCGGATCTAAAAAGAAAAAACTAACCGAAAAATCTGCTTATCTTTACGGCAACTAGGACCCTCCCGTAAGAATTTACTTAAGACACAGGGAACTGGCGAGGCAGGCTGTGAGGGGGTGAAATGAAGCCAGATTCATGTCATACTCTTAATAATGTCATCACATATCACAAATGTCAGGCTTAAAATAATAAAATAAAATTAAAGCTGCAAGCAGCGATGAACGGGCCCTCGCACTCACGTCCACCGCCCCCCATAAGCATATCAGAAATGACACCACCCACGACTCTCTATGTCAAACCATTCAAAAGTTATAGCAGAAAAAAGGAACCACCAATCAGAAGAAGGGGCAGGGCTAATTCAGGCCAATGAAGGTCAGGGACTCCATACAGAGTCTGATGACACCACCCACGACTCTCTATGTCAAAGCATTCAAAAGTTATGGCAGAAAACCGGGACAACTAATCAGAAGAAGGGGCGGGGCCAATTCAGGCCAATGAAGGTCAAGGACTCAATACCGAGTCCCATGACACCACCCACGACTCTTTATGTCAAACCATTCAAAAGTTATGGCAGAGAAAAGTATTCTAGGGGGCGCTGTTGAGCCGTTAGGCAACGCCCATTAATGCAAACCATGAAATATCAAATGTATCACCAGGCCTGGCTTGAATGCAAAATCTGGTGACTTTGGTGACAAAAATTGCTCACAAAAAATTCAGAATTCAGCCAGGCTCGAACTCTCAACCTCAGGAATCAAAGACCACAATGATCTGGCTGAGCTACATGTCAGCTTAGATACTGCTGTGACTTACTAGGTTATGAGAGACCAAAATAGCGATAAAATATCTGGAACCATTTTTTCCTAATTTTTAAAATATTTGTAAGGTATAAATATTAGTAAAACACTATATTTTATATTATTACTTTTTCTGTAACCATTCTACCGAGGTTCTAACCGGGCTGAGCACGGGACTATTTCTGACGTAACCACATTACAACAGCTGATTGGTCGGGGGGCGGGGCCGTCATCACCCTACTCGCCACTGATTGGTCGGGGGGCGGGGCCAGCAGACGTTTGAATCAGGAAGCGGGACTCTCTATGTCAAACCATTCCAAAGTTATAGCAGAAAATCGGGACAACCAATCAGAAGAAGGGGCGGGGCTAATTAAGGCCAACGAAGCTTAAGAACTCATTACAGAGTCCCATGACACCACCCACGACTTCCTATGTCAAACCATTAAAAAGTTATAGCAGAAAAAAGGGACAACCAATCAGAAGAAGAGGCGGGGCTAATTCTGGCCAACGAAGCTTAAGAAGTCAGTACAATGTCCCATGACACCACCCACGACTTCCTATGTCAAACCATTCAAAAGTTATGGCAGATAAAAGTATTCTAGGGGGCGCTGTTGAGCCGTTAGGCCACGCCCATTAATGCAAACCATGAAATATCAAATTTATCGCCAAGTCTGGCTTGCATGCAAAATTTGGTGACTTTTGGAGAACTATCAAATATGGACCAATCACATGAAGGGGGGGCGCGCCTTTTGGCGTCTAGCGTCGCCACGGTAACACTTTTGAAAGAGAAAAGTAATGCGTGGTGTCGCAGGATGTAGACGCACATTTAGATGTATAACACACCTGGGTGCACGTTACGGTTCGGGCTGAATTAACTGCCAAAGGAATGCCATAAATTTCGCCAAAATGACACAATTTATTCAAAATGGCCGACATCCTGTTCGGTTTCGGCCATGGCTCCAAGAGACTTTTCTTTAAGTTGTGCCATGATACAGGTGTGTAGCGATTTTCGTGCATGTACGTCAAACCGTATTGTGGGGCTTGAGGCACAAAGTTTTCCGGGGGGCGCTGTTGAGCCATTTTGCCACGCCCATTAATGCAAACCATGAAATATCAAATTTATCGCCAGGCCTGGCTTGCATGCCAAATTTGGTGCCTTTTGGGGAACTATCAAATATGGACCAATCAGATGAAGGGGGGGTGCGCTTGTTGGCGTCTAGCGTCGCCACGGTAACACTTTGGAAAGAGAAAAGTAATGCGTGTAGTCGCAGGATGGAGACGCACATTTTGATGTATAACACATCTGGGTTCACGATACGGTTCGGGCTGAATTAACTCTCGAAGGAATGGCATATATTGCTCCAAAATTACGCGATTAATGCAGAATGTTCAAAATGGCCGACTTCCTGTTCGGTTTCGGCCATGGCGCCAAGAGACTTTTCTTTTAGTTGCGACATGATACAGGTGTGTACCGATTTTCGTTCATGTACGTCAAAGCGTATTATGGGGCTTGAGGCGCAAAGTTTTTTCTGTCTGAACCAATCAGATGAAGGGTGGGCACGCTTTTTGGCGTCTAGCGTCGCCACGGTAACGCTTTCGAAAGAGAAAAGTAATGCGTGGGGTCGGATGATGGAGACGCACATTTTGATGTATAACACACTTGGGGGAACGTTACGGTTCGGGCTGAATTAACTTTCGAAGGAATGGCATAAATTTCGCCAAAATGACACGACTAATTCAAAATGGCCGACATCCTGTTCGGTTTCGGGCATGACCCCAAGAGACTTTTGTTTAAGTTGTCCCATGATACAGGTGTGTACCGATTTTCGTCCATGTACGTCTAACAGTATCGTGGGGCTTGAGGCACAAAGTTTTCAAGGGGGCGCTGTTGAGCCATTTTGCCACGCCCATTAATGCAAACCTTTAAATATCAAATTTTTCGCCAGGCCTGACTAGGGTGCAAAATTTGGTGACTTTTTGGGCATGTTAAGGGGGGCAAAAAGGCCTTCACTTTGTCAGGAAAATAATAATAATAATAATTAAAGCTGCAAGCAGCAATGAACGGGCCCTCGCACTCACGGCCACCGCCCCCCATAAGCATATCAGAAACGACACCACCCACGACTTCCTATGTCAAACCATTCAAAAGTTATAGCAGAAAAAAGGGACAACCAATCAGAAGAAGGGGCGGGGCTAATTCAGGCCAATGAAGGTCAAGGACTCATTACAGAGTCCCATGACACCACCCACGGCATCCTATGTCAAACCATTAAAAAGTTATAGCAGAAAAAAGGGACAACCAATCAGAAGAAGGGGCGGGGCTAATTCATGCCAATGAAGGTCAAGGACTCCATAAATAATCTGATGACACCACCCAGGACTCTATGTCAAACCATTCCAAAGTCATAGTAGAAAATCGGGACAACCAATAAGAAGAAGGGGCGGGGCTAATTAAGGCCAACGAAGCTCAAGGACTCATTACAGAGTCCCATGATACCACCCACGACTTCCTATGTCAAACCATTCAAAAGTTATGGCAGAGAAAAGTATTCTAGGGGGCGCTGTTGAGCCGGTAGGCCACGCCCATTAATGCAAACCATGAAATATCAAATGTATCGCCAGGCCTGGCTTGCATGCAAAATTTGGTGACTATCAAATATGGACCAATCACATGAAGGGGGGGCGCGCCTTTTGGCGTCTAGCGTCGCCACGGTAACACTTTTGAAAGAGAAAAGTAATGCGTGGTGTCGCAGGATGTAGACGCACATTTTGATGTATAACACACCTGGGTGCACGATACGGTTCGGGCTGAATTAACTCTCGAAGGAATGGCATAAATTTCGCCAAAATGACACAATTTATTCAAAATGGCCGACATCCTGTTCGGTTTTGGCCATGGCTCCAAGAGACTTTTCTTTAAGTTGTGCCATGATACAGGTGTGTAGCGATTTTCGTGCATGTACGTCAAACCGTATTGTGGGGCTTGAGGCACAAAGTTTTCCGGGGGGCGCTGTTGAGCCATTTTGCCACGCCCATTAATGCAAACCATGAAATATAAAATTTATCACCAGGCCTGGCTTGCATGCCAAATTTGGTGCCTTTTGGGGAACTATCAAATATGGACCAATCAGATGAAGGGGGGGTGCGCTTGTTGGCGTCTAGCGTCGCCACGGTAACACTTTCGAAAGAGAAAAGTAATGCGTGTAGTCGCAGGATGGAGACGCACATTTTGATGTATAACACATCTGGGTTCACGATACGGTTCGGGCTGAATTAACTCTCGAAGAATGGCATATATTGCTCCAAAATTACGCAATTAATTCAGAATGTTCAAAATGGCCGACTTCCTGTTCGATTTCGGCCATGGCGCCAAGAGACTTTTCTTTTAGTTGCGACATGATACAGGAGTGTACCAATTTTCGTTCATGTACGTCAAACCGTATTATGGGGCTTGAGGCGCAAAGTTTTTTCTGTCTGAACCAACCAGATGAAGGGTGGGCGCGCTTTTTGGCGTCTAGCGTCGCCACGGGAACGCTTTTGACTGAGAAAAGTAATGCGTGTTGTCGCAGGATGGAGACGCACATTTTGATGTATAACACACCTGGGTGCACGTTACGGTTCGGGCTGAATTAACTGCCGAAGGAATGGCATAAATTTCGCCAAAATGACACGACTAATTCAAAATGGCTGACATCCTGTTCGGTTTCGGGCATGACGCCAAGAGACTTTTCTTTAAGTTGTGCCATGATACAGGTGTGTAGCGATTTTCGTGCATGTACGTCAAACCGTATTGTGGGGCTTGAGGCACAAAGTTTTCCGGGGGGCGCTGTTGAGCCATTTTGCCACGCCCATTAATGCAAACCATGAAATATCAAATTTTTCGCCAGGCCTGGCTTGCGTGCAAAATTTGGTGTCTTTTGGGGAACTATCAAATATGGACCAATCAGATGAAGGGGGGGTGCGCTTGTTGGCGTCTAGCGTCGCCAAGGTAACACTTTGGAAAGAGAAAAGTAATGCGTGTAGTCGCAGGATGGAGACGCACATTTTGATGTATAACACATCTGGGTTCACGATACGGTTCGGGCTGAATTAACTCTCGAAGGAATGGCATATATTGCTCCAAAATTACGCAATTAATTCAGAATGTTCAAAATGGCCGACTTCCTGTTCGGTTTCGGCCATGGCGCCAAGAGACTTTTCTTTTAGTTGCGACATGATACAGGAGTGTACCAATTTTCGTTCATGTACGTCAAACCGTATTATGGGGCTTGAGGCGCAAAGTTTTTTCTGTCTGAACCAACCAGATGAAGGGTGGGCGCGCTTTTTGGCGTCTAGCGTCGCCACGGTAACGCTTTTGAAAGAGAAAAGTAATGCGTGTGGTCGTAGGAGGGAGACGCACATTTTGATGTATAATACACCTGGGTGCACGTTACGGTTCGGGCTGAATTAACTGCCGAAGGAATGGCATAAATTGCGCCAAAGTGACACGATTAATTCAAAATGGCTGACTTCCTGTTCGGTTTCGGGCATGACGTCAAGAGACTTTTCTTTAAGTTGTCCCATGATACAGGTGTGTACCGATTTTCGTGCATGTACGTCAAACCGTATCGTGGGGCTTGAGGCACAAAGTTTTCAAGGGGGCGCTGTTGAGCCATTTTGCCACGCCCATTAATGCAAACCATTAAATATCAAATTTTTCGCCAGGCCTGACTTGGGTGCAAAATTTGGTGACTTTTTGGGCATGTTAAGGGGGGCAAAAAGGCTATCACTTTGTCAGAAGAAAAATAATAATAATATTAATTAAAGCTGCAAGCAGCGATGAACGGGCCCTCGCACTCACGGCCACCGCCCCCCTTAAGCATATCAGAAATGACACCACCCACAACTTCCTATGTCAAACCATTCAAAAGTTATAGCAGAAAAAAGGGACAACCAATCAGAAGAAGGGGCGGGGCTAATTCAGGCCAATGAAGGTCAAGGACTCCATACAGAATCTGATGACACCACCCACGACTTCCTATGTCAAACAATTAAAATGTTATAGCAGAAAATCGGGACAACCAATCAGAAGAAGGGGCGGGGCTAATTAAGGCCAACGAAGCTTAAGAACTCTTTACAGAGTCCCATGATACCACCCACGGCTCCCTATGTCAAACCATTAAAAAGTTATAGCAGAAAAAAGGGACAACCAATCAGAAGAAGGGGCGGGGCTAATTCTGGCCAATGAAGGTCAAGGACTCCATAAAGAATCTGATGACATCACCCTGGACTCTCTATGTCAAACCATTCCAATGTTATAGCAGAAAATCGGGACAACCAATCAGAAGAAGGGGCGGGGCTAATTAAGGCCAACGAAGCTTAAGGACTCATTACAGAGTCCCATGACACCACCCACAATTTCCTATGTCAAACCATTCAAAAGTTATGGCAGATAAAAGTATTCTAGGGGGCGCTGTTGAGCCGTTAGGCCACGCCCATTAATGCAAACCATGAAATATCAAATTTATCGCCAAGTCTGGCTTGCATGCAAAATTTTGTGACTTTTGGAGAACTATCAAATATGGACCAATCACATGAAGGGGGGGCGCGCCTTTTGGCGTCTAGCGTCGCCACGGTAACACTTTTGAAAGAGAAAAGTAATGCGTGTAGTCGCAGGATGTAGACGCACATTTTGATGTATAACACACCTGGGTGCACGTTACGGTTCGGGCTGAATTAACTGCCGAAGGAATGGCATACATTTCGCCAAAATGACACAATTTATTCAAAATGGCCGACTTCCTGTTCGGTTTCGGCCATGGCTCCAAGATACTTTTCTTTAAGTTGTGCCATGATACAGGTGTGTAGCGATTTTCGTGCATGTACGTCAAACCGTATTGTGGGGCTTGAGGCACAAAGTTTTCCGGGGGGCGCTGTTGAGCCATTTTGCCACGCCCATTAATGCAAACCATGAAATATCAAATTTATCGCCAGGCCTGGCTTGCAAGCCAAATTTGGTGCCTTTTGGGGAACTATCAAATATGGACCAATCAGATGAAGGGGGGGTGCGCTTGTTGGCTTCTAGCGTCGCCACGGTAACCCTTTTGAAAGAGAAAAGTAATGCGTGTAGTCGCAGGATGGAGACGCACATTTTGATGTATAACACATCTGGGTTCACAATACGGTTCGGGCTGAATTAACTCTCGAAGGAATGGCATATATTGCTCCAAAATTACGCAATTAATTCAGAATGTTCAAAATGGCCGACTTCCTGTTCGGTTTCGGCCATGGCGCCAAGAGACTTTTATTTTAGTTGCGACATGATACAGGAGTGTACCAATTTTCGTTCATGTACATCAAACCGTATTATGGGGCTTGAGGCGCAAAATTTTTTCTGTCTGAACCAATCAGATGAAGGGTGGGCGCGCTTTTTGGCGTCTAGCGTCGCCACGGTAACGCTTTTGAAAGAGAAAAGTAATGCGTGTGGTCGCAGGAGGGAGCCGCACATTTTGATGTATAATACACCTGGGTGCACGTTACGGTTCGGGCTGAATTAACTGCCGAAGGAATGGCATAAATTTCGCCAAAATGACACGATTAATTCAAAATGGCCGACTTCCTGTTCGGTTTCGGGCATGGCGGCAAGAGACTTTTCTTTAAGTTGTCCCATGATACAGGTGTGTACCGATTTTCGTGCATGTACGTCAAACCGTATCGTGGGGCTTGAGGCACAAAGTTTTCAAGGTGGCGCTGTTGAGCCATTTTGCCACGCCCATTAATGCAAACCATGAAATATCAAATTTTTCGCCAGGCCTGACTTGGGTGCAAAATTTGGTGACTTTTTGGGCATGTTAAGGGGGCCAAAAAGGCCATCACTTTGTCAGAAGAAAAATAATAATAAAAATTCCTGCAAATACAATAGGGCCTTCGCACTGCAAGTGCTCGGGCCCTAATAATAATAAAAATTCCTGCAAATACAATAGGGCCTTCGCACTGCAAGTGCTCGGGCCCTAATTAAAGCTGCAAGCAGCGATGAACGGGCCCTCGCACTCACGGCCACCACCCCCCATAAGCATATGAGAAACGATACCACCCACGACTTCCTATGTCAAACCATTCAAAAGTTATAGCAGAAAAAAGGAACAACCAATTAGAAGAAGGGGCGGGGCTAATTCAGGCCAATGAAGGTCAAGGACTCCATACAGAATCTGATGACACCACCCACGACTCTCTATGTCAAACCATTCCAAAGTTATAGCAGAAAATCGGAACAACCAATCAGAAGAAGGGGCGGGGCTAATTAAGGCCAACAAAGCTTAAGAACTCATTACAGATTCCCATGACACCACCCACGACTCCCTATGTCAAACCATTCCAAAGTTATAGCAGAAAATCGGGACAACCAATCAGAGGAAGGGGCGGGGCTAATTAAGGCCAACGAAGCTTAAGAACTCATTACAGATTCCCATGACACCACCCACGACTCCCTATGTCAAACCATTCCAAAGTTATAGCAGAAAAAAGGGACAACCAATCAGAAGAAGGGGCGGGGCTAATTCTGGCCAATGAAGGTCAATGACTCATTACAGAGTCCCATGACACCACCCAGGACTCTCTATGTCAAACCATTCCAATGTTATAGCAGAAAATCGGGACAACCAATCAGAAGAAGGGGCGGGGCTAATTAAGGCCAACGAAGCTTAAGGACTCATTACAGAGTCCCATGACACCACCCACAACTTCCTATGTCAAACCATTCAAAAGTTATGGCAGATAAAAGTATTCTAGGGGGCGCTGTTGAGCCGTTAGGCCACGCCCATTAATGCAAACCATGAAATATCAAATTTATCGCCAAGTCTGGCTTGCATGCAAAATTTTGTGACTTTTGGAGAACTATCAAATATGGACCAATCACATGAAGGGGGGGGCGCACCTTTTGGCGTCTAGCGTCGCCACGGTAACACTTTTGAAAGAGAAAAGTAATGCGTGTAGTCGCAGGATGTAGACGCACATTTTGATGTATAACACACCTGGGTGCACGTTACGGTTCGGGCTGAATTAACTGCCGAAGGAATGGCATAAATTTTGCCAAAATGACACAATTTATTCAAAATGGCCGACATCCTGTTCGGTTTCGGCCATGGCTCCAAGAGACTTTTCTTTAAGTTGTGCCATGATACAGGTGTGTAGCGATTTTCGTGCATGTACGTCAAACCGTATTGTGGGGCTTGAGGCACAAAGTTTTCCGGGGGGCGCTGTTGAGCCATTTTGCCACGCCCATTAATGCAAACCATGAAAGATCAAATTTATCGCCAGGCCTGGCTTGCATGCCAAATTTGGTGCCTTTTGGGGAACTATCAAATATGGACCAATCAGATGAAGGGGGGGTCCGCTTGTTGGCATCTAGCGTCGCCACGGTAACACTTTTGAAAGAGAAAAGTAATGCGTGTAGTCGCAGGATGGAGACGCACATTTTGATGTATAACACACCTGGGTTCACAATACGGTTCGGGCTGAATTAACTCTCGAAGGAATGGCATAAATTGCGCCAAAGTGACACGATTAATTCAAAATGGCCGACTTCCTGTTCGGTTTCGGGCATGACGCCAAGAGACTTTTCTTTAAGTTGTCCCATGATACAGGTGTGTACCGATTTTCGTGCATGTACGTCAAACCGTATCGTGGGGCTTGAGGCACAAAGTTTTCAAGGGGGCGCTGTTGAGCCATTTTACTACGCCCATTAATGCAAACTATTAAATATCAAATTTTTCGCCAGGCCTGACTTGGGTGCAAAATTTTGTGACTTTTTGGGCATGTTAAGGGGGGCAAAAAGGCCATCACTTTGTCAGAAGAAAAAAAAAAATAATAATAATTAAAGCTGCAAGCAGCGATGAACGGGCCCTCGCACTCACGTCCACCGCCCCCCATAAGCATATCAGAAATGACACCACCCACGACTCTCTATGTCAAACCATTCAAAAGTTATAGCAGAAAAAAGGAACCACCAATCAGAAGAAGGGGCGGGGCTAATTCAGGCCAATGAAGGTCAAGGACTCATTACAGAGTCTGATGACACCACCCACGACTCTCTATGTCAAACCATTCAAACGTTATGGCAGAAAATCGGGACAACCAATCAGAAGAAGGGGCGGGGCTAATTCAGCCCAATTATGGTCAAGGACTCAATACCGAGTCCCATGACACCACCCACGACTCTTTATGTCAAACCATTCAAAAGTTATGGCAGATAAAAGTATTCTAGGGGGCGCTGTTGAGCCGTTAGGCCACGCCCATTAATGCAAACCATGAAATATCAAATTTATCACCAGGCCTGGCTTGCATGCAAAATTTGGTGACTTTTGGAGAACTATCAAATATGGACCAATCAGATGAAGGGGATGAGCGCTTTTTCGCGTCTAGCGTTGCCACTGTAACACTTTTGAAAGAGAAAAGTAATGTGCGTCGTCACAGGACAGAGAAGAACATTTTGATGTAAAAAAAACACAAAAATTTCGGCATATTGTCAGGCTTGAACTCTCGACCTCTGGCACCAAAGACCGCAAGAATCTGGCTGAGCTAAGTCTCAGCTATTCCTTTTATTTGACCTACTGGCTTAGGAGAGACGAACATAGCGATAAAATGTATGGAACTTTTTTTTCCTAATTTTTTAAATATTTGTAAGTTATAAATATTAGTAAAACCGAACTATTTTAATTATTACTTTTTCTGTAACCATTATGCCAAGGTTGTAACCGGGCTGAGCCGGGAATATTTCTGAGGTCACCACATTACAGGGAGCTGATTGGTCGGGGGGCGGGGCCGTCATCACCCTACTCGCCACTGATTGGTCGGGGGGCGGGGCCGTCATCACCCTACTCGCCACTGATTGGTCGGGGGGCGGGGCCGTCATCACCCTACTCGCCACTGATTGGTCGGGGGGCGGGGCCGTCATCACCCTACTCGCCACTGATTGGTCGGGGGGCGGGGCCGTCATCACCCTACTCGCCACTGATTGGTCGGGGGGCGGGGCCGGCAGACGTTTGAATCAGGAAGCGGGAGTCAGCGCGAGATCGACTGGCGGCTCGCGGCGATTTTATTATAAAAAAAGGACAACCAATCAGAAGAAGGGGCGGGGCTAATTCAGGCCAATGAAGGTCAAGGACTCCATAAAGAATCTGATGACACCACCCACGACTCTCTATGTCAAACCATTCAAAAGTTATAGCAGAAAATCGGGACAACCAATCAGAAGAAGGGGCGGGGCTAATTAAGGCCAACGAAGCTTAAGGACTCATTACAGAGTCCCATGACACCACCCACGACTCTCTATGTGAAACCATTCAAAAGTTATGGCAGAGAAAAGTTTTCTAGGGGGCGCTGTTGAGCCGTTAGGCCACGCCCATTAATGCAAACCATGAAATATCACATTTATCGCCAGGCCTGGCTTGCATGCAAATTTTGGTGACTTTTGGAGAACTATCAAATATGGACCAATCAGATGACGGGTGGGTGCGCTTTTTTGCGTCTAGCGTCGCCACGGTAACACTTTTGAAAGAGAAAAGTAATGCGTGGTGTCGGAGGATGGAGACGCACATTTTGATGTATAACACACCTGGGGGCACGTTACGGTTCGGGCTGAATTAACTGCCGAAGGAATGGCATAAATTGCGCCAAAATTACACAATTAATTCAAAATGGCTGACTTCCTGTTCGGTTTCGGCCATGGCTCCAAGAGACTTTTCTTTAAGTTGCGACATGATACAGGTGTGTACCGACTTTCGTTCATGTACGTCAAACCGTATTGTGGGGCTTGAGGCACAAAGTTTTCCGGGGGGCGCTGTTGAGCCATTTTGCCACGCCCATTAATGCAAACCATGAAATATCAAATTTATCGCCAGGCCTGGCTTGCATGCCAAATTTGGTGCCTTTTGGGGAACTATCAAATATGGACCAATCAGATGAAGGGGGGGTGGGCTTGTTGGCGTCTAGCGTCGCCACGGTAACACTTTTGAAAGAGAAAAGTAATGCGTGTAGTTGCAGGATGGAGACGCACATTTTTATGTATATCACATCTGGGTTCACGATACGGTTCGGGCTGAATTAATTCTCGAAGGAATGGCATATATTGCTCCAAAATTACGCGATTAATTCAGAATGTTCAAAATGGCCGACTTCCTGTTCGGTTTCGGCCATGGCGCCAAGAGACTTTTCTTTAAGTTGCGACATGATACAGGTGTGTACCGATTTTCGTTCATGTACGTCAAAGCGTATTATGGGGCTTGAGGCGCAAAGTTTTTTCTGTCTGAACCAATCAGATGAAGGGTGGGCGCGCCTTTTGGCGTCTAGCGTCGCCACGATAACACTTTTGAAAGAGAAAAGTAATGCGTGGTGTCGGAGGATGGAGACGCACATTTTGATGTATAACACACCTGGGGGCACGTTACGGTTCGGGCTGAATTAACTGCTGAAGGAATGGCATAAATTTCGCCAAAATGACACGATTAATTCAAAATGGCCGACATCCTGTTCGGTTTCGGGCATGACGCCAAGAGACTTTTCTTTAAGTTGTCCCATGATACAGGTGTGTACCGATTTTCGTGCATGTACGTCAAACCGTATCGTGGGGCTTGAGGCACAAAGTTTTCAAGGGGGCGCTGTTGAGCCATTTTACCACGCCCATTAATGCAAACCATTAAATATCAAATTTTTCGCCAGGCCTGACTTGGGTGCAAAATTTGGTGACTTTTTGGGCATGTTAAGGGGGGCAAAAAGGCCATCACTTTGTCAGAAGAAAAATAATAATAATAATTAAAGCTGCAAGCAGCGATGAACGGGCCCTCGCACTCACGGCCACCGCCCCCCATAAGCATATCAGAAAAGACACCACCCACGACTTCCTATGTCAAACCATTCAAAAGTTATAGCAGAAAAAAGGGACAACCAATCAGAAGAAGGGGCGGGGCTAATTCAGGCCAATGAAGGTCAAGGACTCCATACAGAATCTGATGACACCACCCACGACTCTCTATGTCAAACCATTCCAAAGTTATAGCAGAAAATCGGGACAACCAATCAGAAGAAGGGGCGGGGCTAATTAAGGCCAACGAAGCTTAAGAACTCAGTACAAAGTCCCATGACACCACCCACGACTTCCTATGTCAAACCATTAAAAAGTTATAGCAGAAAAAAGGGACAACCAATCAGAAGAAGAGGCGGGGCTAATTCTGGCCAATGAAGGTCAAGGACTCCATAAAGAATCTGATGACACCACCCACGACTCTCTATGTCAAACCATTCCAATGTTATAGCAGAAAATCAGGACAGCCAATCAGAAGAAGGGGCGGGGCTAATTAAGGCCAACAAAGCTTAAGGACTCATTACAGAGTCCCATGACACCACCCACAACTTCCTATGTCAAACCATTCAAAAGTTATGGCAGATAAAAGTATTCTAGGGGGCGCTGTTGAGCCGTTAGGCCACGCCCATTAATGCAAACCATGAAATATCAAATTTATCGCCAAGTCTGGCTTGCATGCAAAATTTGGTGACTTTTGGAGAACTATCAAATATGGACCAATCACATGAAGGGGGGGCGCGCGTTTTGGCATCTAGCGTCACCACGGTAACACTTTTGAAAGAGAAAAGTAATGCGTGGTGTCGCAGGATGTAGATGCATATTTTGATGTATAACACACCTGGGTGCACGTTACGGTTCGGGCTGAATTAACTGCCGAAGGAATGGCATAAATTTTGCCAAAATGACACAATTTATTCAAAATGGCCGACATCCTCTTCGGTTTCGGCCATGGCGCCAAGAGACTTTTCTTTTAGTTGCGACATGATACAGGTGTGTACCGATTTTCGTTCATGTACGTCAAACCGTATTATGGGGCTTGAGGCACAAAGTTTTTTCTGTCTGAACCAATCAGATGAAGGATGGGCACGCTTTTTGGCGTCTAGCGTCGCCACAGTAACGCTTTCGAAAGAGAAAAGTAATGCGTGGGGTCGGAGGATGGAGACGCACATTTTGATGTATAACACACTTGGGGGAGCGTTACGGTTCGGGCTGAATTAACTGCCGAAGGAAGGCATAAATTTCGCCAAAATGACACGATTAATTCAAAATGGCCGACTTCCTGTTCGGTTTCTCGACATGACGCCAAGAGACTTTTCTTTAAGTTGTCCCATGATACAGGTGTGTACCGATTTTCGTGCATGTACGTCAAACCGTATCGTGGGGCTTGAGGCACAAAGTTTTCAAGGGGGCGCTGTTGAGCCATTTTGCCACGCCCATTAATGAAAACCATGAAATATCAAATTTTTCGCCAGGCCTGACTTGCATGCAAAATTTGGTGACTTTTTGGGCACGTTTAGGGGGGCAAAAAGGCCTTCCTTTTGTCAGGAAAATAATAATAATAATTAAAGCTGCAAGCAGCGATGAACGGGCCCTCGCACTCACGTCCACCGCCCCCCATAAGCATATCAGAAATGACAGCCCCCACGACTCTCTATGTCAAACCCTTAAAAAGTTATAGCAGAAAATAGGGACAACCAATCAGAAGAAGGGGCGGGGCTAATTCAGGCCAATGAAGGTCAAGGACTCCATACAGAATCTTATGACACCACCCACGACTCTCTATGTCAAATCATTCCAAAGTTATAGCAGAAAATCGGGACAACCAATCAAAAGAAGGGGCGGGGCTAATTAAGGCCAACGAAGCTCAAGAACTCATTACAGAGTCCCATGATACCACCCATGACTTCCTATGTCAAACCATTCAAAAGTTATAGCAGAAAAAAGGGACAACCAATCAGAAGAAGGGGCGGGGCTAATTCAGGCCAATGAAGGTCAAGGACTCCATAAAGAATCTGATTACACCACCCAGGACTCTCTATGTCAAACCATTCCAATGTTATAGCAGAAAATCGGGACAACCAATCAGAAGAAGGGGCGGGGCTAATTAAGGCCAATGAAGCTTAAGGACTCATTACAGAGTCTCAATGACACCACCCACAACTTCCTATGTCAAACCATTCAAAAGTTATGGCAGAGAATAGTATTCTAGGGGGCGCTGTTGAGCCGTTAGGCCACGCCCATTAATGCAAACCATGAAATATCAAATTTATCACCAGGTCTGGCTTGCATGCAAAATTTGGTGAGTTTTGGAGAACTATCAAATATGGACCAATCATTTGGAGGGGGGGCGCAACTTTTGGCGTCTAGCGTCGCCACGGTAACACTTTTGAAAGAGAAAAGTAATGCGTGGTGTCGCAGGATGTAGACGCACATTTTGATGTATAACACACCTGGGTGCACGTTACGGTTCGGGCTGAATTAACTGCCGAAGGAATGGAATAAATTTCGCCAAAATGACACAATTTATTCAAAATGGCCGACATCCTGTTCGGTTTCGGCCATGGCTCCAAGAGACTTTTCTTTAAGTTGTGCCATGACACAGGTGTGTAGCGATTTTCGTGCATGTACGTCAAACCGTATTGTGGGGCTTGAGGCACAAAGTTTTCCGGGGGGCGCTGTTGAGCCATTTTGCCACGCCCATTAATGCAAACCATGAAATATCAAATTTATCGCCAGGCCTGGCTTGCATGCCAAATTTGGTGCATTTTGGGGAACTATCAAATATGGACCAATCAGATGAAGGAGGGGGTGCGCTTGTTGGCGTCTAGCGTCGCCACGGTAACACTTTTGTAAGAGAAAAGTAATGCGTGTAGTCGCAGGATGGAGACGCACATTTTGATGTATAACACATGTGGGTTCACGATACGGTTCGGGCTGAATTAACTCTCAAAGGAATGGCATATATTGCTCCAAAATTACGCAATTAATTCAGAATGTTCAAAATGGCCGACTTCCTGTTCGGTTTCTGCCATGGCGCCAAGAGACTTTTCTTTTAGTTGCTACATGATACAGGAGTGTACCAATTTACGTTCATGTACGTCAAACCGTATTATGGGGCTTGAGGCGCAAAGTTTTCTCTGTCTGAACCAACCAGATGAAGGGTGGGCGCGCTTTTTGGCGTCTAGCGTCGCCACGGTAACGCTTTTGAAAGAGAAAAGTAATGCGTGGTGTCGCAGGATGGAGACGCACATTTTTATGTATAACACACCTTGGTGCACGTTACGGTTCGGGCTGAATTAACTGCTGAAGGAATGGCATAAATTTCGCTAAAATGACACGATTAATTCAAAATGGTCGACATCCTGTTCGGTTTCGGGCATGACCCCAAGAGACTTTTGTTTAAGTTGTCCCATGATACAGGTGTGTACTGATTTTCGTGCATGTACGTCAAACCGTATCGTGGGGCTTGAGGCACAAAGTTTTCAAGGGGGCGCTGTTGAGCCATTTTGCCACGCCCATTAATGCAAACCTTTAAATATCAAATTTTTCGCCAGGCCTGACTAGGGTGCAAAATTTGGTGACTTTTTGGGAATGTTAAGGGGGGCAAAAAGGCCTTCACTTTGTCAGGAAAATAATAATAATAATAAAAATTCCTGCAAATACAATAGGGCCTTCGCACTGAAGGTGCTCGGGCCCTAATTAAAGCTGCAAGCAGCGATGAACGGGCCCTCGCACTCACGTCCACCGCCCCCCATAAGCATATCAGAAATGACACCACCCACGACTCTCTATGTCAACCCATTCAAAAGTTATAGCAGAAAAAAGGAACAACCAATCAGAGGAAGGGGCGGGGCTAATTCAGGCCAATGAAGGTCAAGGACTCATTACAGAGTCCCATGACACCACCCACAACTTCCTATGTCAAACCATTCAAAAGTTATGGCAGAGAAAAGTATTCTAGGGGGCGCTGTTGAGCCGTTAGGCCACGCCCATTAATGCAAACCATTAAATATCAAATGTATCACCAGGCCTGGCTTGCATGCAAAATTTGGTGACTTTTGGAGAACTATCAAATATGGACCAATCAGATGAAGGGGACGAGCGCTTTTTCACGTCTAGCGTCGCCACGGTAACACTTTTGAAAGAGAAAAGTAATGTGCGTCGTCGCAGGAAAGAGACGGACATCTTGATGAAAAAAAAAACACAAAATTTGCTTACAAAAACTTCAGCATCGTGCCAGGTTCGAACTCCCAACCACCGGCACCAAAGATCGCAATGATCTGGTTGAGCTATATCTCAGCTGATACCTCACATTGACTTACTGGCTTAGGAGAGACCAAGATAGCGACATAATGTCTGGAACCTTTTTTTCCTAATTTTTTAAATATTTGTAAGGTATAAATATTAGTAAAACACTACTATTTTATTATTACTTTTTCTGTAACCATTCCACCGCGGTTCTAACCGGGCTGAGCATGGGACTATTTCTAACGTCACCACATTACAACAGCTGATTGGTCGGGGGGCGGGGCCGTCATCACCCTACTCGCCACTGATTGGTCGGGGGGCGGGGCCGTCATCACCCTACTCGCCACTGATTGGTCTGGGGGCGGGGCCGGCAGACGTTTGAATCAGGAAGCGGGAGTCAAACCATTAAAAAGTTATAGCAGAAAAAAGGGACAACCAATCAGAAGAAGGGGCGGGGCTAATTAAGGCCAACGAAGCTTAAGGACTCATTACTGAGTCCCATGACACCACCCACAACTTCCTATGTCAAACCATTCAAAAGTTATGGCAGAGAAAAGTATTCTAGGGGGCGCTGTTGAGCCGTTAGGCCACGCCCATTAATGCAAACCATTAAATATCAAATGTATCACCAGGCCTGGCTTGCATGCAAAATTTGGTGACTTTTGGAGAACTATCAAATATGGACCAATCAGATGAAGGGGACGAGCGCTTTTTCACGTCTAGCGTCGCCACGGTAACACTTTTGAAAGAGAAAAGTAATGTGCGTCGTCGCAGGAAAGAGACGCACATCTTGATGAAAAAAAAAACACAAAATTTGCTTACAAAAACTTCAGCATCCTGCCAGGCTCGAACTCCCAACCACCGGCACCAAAGATCGCAATGATCTGGTTGAGCTATATCTCAGCTGATACCTCACATTGACTTACTGGCTTAGGAGAGACCAAGATAGCGATATAATGTCTGGAACCTTTTTTTCCTAATTTTTTAAATATTTGTAAGGTATAAATATTAGTAAAACACTACTATTTTATTATTACTTTTTCTGTAACCATTCCACCGCGGTTCTAACCGGGCTGAGCATGGGACTATTTCTAACGTCACCACATTACAACAGCTGATTGGTCGGGGGGCGGGGCCGTCATCACCCTACTCGCCACTGATTGGTCGGGGGGCGGGGCCGTCATCACCCTACTCGCCACTGATTGGTCGGGGGGCGGGGCCGGCAGACGTTTGAATCAGGAAGCGGGAGTCAAACCATTAAAAAGTTATAGCAGAAAAAAGGGACAACCAATCAGAAGAAGGGGCGGGGCTAATTAAGGCCAACGAAGCTTAAGGACTCATTACAGAGTCCCATGACACCACCCACGACTTCCTATGTCAAACCATTCAAAAGTTATGGCAGAGAAAAGTATTCTAGGGGGCGCTGTTGAGCCGTTAGGCCACGCCCATTAATGCAAACCATGAAATATCAAATTTATCGCCAAGTCTGTGTTGCATGCAAAATTTGGTGACTTTTGGGGAACTATCAAATATGGACCAATCAGATGAAGGGGGGTGCGCTTGTTGGCGTCTAGCGTCGCCACGGTAACACTTTCGAAAGAGAAAAGTAATGCGTGTAGTCGCAGGATGGAGACACATATTTTGATGTATAACACATCTGTGTTCACGTTACGGTTCGGGCTGAATTAATTCTCGAAGGAATGGCATAAATTTCGCCAAAATGACACAATTTATTCAAAATAGCCGACATCCTGTTCGGTTTCGGCCATGGCTCCAAGAGACTTTTCTTTAAGTTGTGCCATGATACAGGTGTGTACCGATTTTCGTGCATGTACGTCAAACCGTATTGTGGGGCTTGAGGCACAAAATTTTCCGGGGGGCGCTGTTGAGCCATTTTGCCACGCCCATTAATGCAAACCATGAAATATCAAATTTATCGCCAGGCATGGCTTGCATGCCAAATTTGGTGCCTTTTGGGGAACTATCAAATATGGACCAATCAGATGAAGGGGGGGGTGCGCTTGTTGGCGTCTAGCGTCGCCACGGTAACACTTTCGAAAGAGAAAAGTAATGCGTGTAGTCGCAGGATGGAGACGCACATTTTGATGTATAACACATCTGGGTTCACGATACGGTTCGGGCTGAATTAACTCTCGAAGGAATGGCATATATTGCTCCAAAATTACGCAATTAATTCAGAATGTTCAAAATGGCCGACTTCCTGTTCGGTTTCGGCCATGGCGCCAAGAGACTTTTCTTTTAGTTGCGACATGATACAGGTGTGTACCGATTTTCGTTCATGTACGTCAAACCGTATTATGGGGCTTGAGGCACAAAGTTTTTTCTGTCGAACCAATCAGATGAAGGGTGGGCGCGCTTTTTGGCGTCTAGCGTCGCCACGGTAACGCTTTTGAAAGAGAAAAGTAATGCGTGTTGTCGCAGGATGGAGACGCACATTTTGATGTATAACACACTTGGCGGCACGTTACGGTTCGGGCTGAATTAACTTTCGAAGGAATGGCATAAATTTCGCCAAAATGACACGACTAATTCAAAATGGCCGACATCCTGTTCGGTTTCGGGCATGACCCCAAGAGACTTTTGTTTAAGTTGTCCCATGATACAGGTGTGTACCGATTTTCGTGCATGTACGTCAAACTGTATCGTGGGGCTTGAGGCACAAAGTTTTCAAGGGGGCGCTGTTGAGCCATTTTGCCACGCCCATTAATGCAAACCTTTAAATATCAAATTTTTCGCCAGGCCTGACTAGGGTGCAAAATTTGGTGACTTTTTGGGCATGTTAAGGGGGGCAAAAAGGCCTTCACTTTGTCAGGAAAATAATAATAATAATAATAATAATAATAATTAAAGCTGCAAGCAGCGATGAACGGGCCCTCGCACTCACGGCCACCGCCCCCATAAGCATATCAGAAATGACACCAGTCACGACTTCCTATTTCAAACCATTCAAAAGTTATAGCAGAAAAAAGGGACAACCAAATCAGAAGAAGGGGCGGGGCTAATTCAGGCCAATGAAGGTCAAGGACTCCATAAAGAATCTGATGACACCACCCACGACTCTCTATGTCAAACCATTCCAAAGTTATAGCAGAAAATCGGGACAACCAATCAGAAGAAGGGGCGGGGCTAATTAAGGCCAACGAAGCTTAAGGACTCATTACAGAGTCCCATGACACCAACCACGACTTCCTATGTCAAACCATTCAAAAGTTATGGCAGATAAAAGTATTCTAGGGGGCGCTGTTGAGCCGTTAGGCCACGCCCATTAATGCAAACCATGAAATATCAAATTTATCACCAAGTCTGGCTTGCATGCAAAATTTGGTGACTTTTGGAGAACTATCAAATATGGACCAATCACATGAAGGGGGGGCGCGCCTTTTGGCGTCTAGCGTCGCCACGGTAACACTTTTGAAAGAGAAAAGTAATGCGTGTAGTCGCAGGATGTAGACGCACATTTTGATGTATAACACACCTGGGTGCACGTTACGGTTCGGGCTGAATTAACTGCCGAAGGAATGGCATAAATTTCGCCAAAATGACACAATTTATTCAAAATGGCCGACATCCTGTTCGGTTTCGGCCATGGCTCCAAGAGACTTTTCTTTAAGTTGTGCCATGATACAGGTGTGTAGCGATTTTCGTGCATGTACGTCAAACCGTATTGTGGGGCTTGAGGCACAAAGTTTTCCGGGGGGCGCTGTTGAGCCATTTTGCCACGCCCATTAATGCAAACCATGAAATATCAAATTTATCGCCAGGCCTGGCTTGCATGCCAAATTTGGTGCCTTTTGGGGAACTATCAAATATGGACCAATCAGATGAAGGGGGGGTGCGCTTGTTGGCGTCTAGCGTCGCCACGGTAACACTTTTCAAAGAGAAAAGTAATGCGTGTAGTCGCAGGATGGAGACGCACATTTTGATGTATAACACATCTGGGTTCACGATACGGTTCGGGCTGAATTAATTCTCGAAGGAATGGCATATATTGCTCCAAAATTACGCGATTAATTCAGAATGTTCAAAATGGCCGACTTCCTGTTCGGTTTAGGCCATGGCGCCAAGAGACTTTTCTTTTAGTTGCGACATGATACAGGAGTGTACCGATTTTCGTTCAGGTACGTCAAACCGTATTATGGGGCTTGAGGCGCAAAGTTTTTTCTGTCTGAAGCAACAAGATGAAGGGTGGGCGCGCTTTTTGGCGTCTAGCGTCGCCACGGTAACGCTTTTGAAAGAGAAAAGTAATGCGTGTGGTCGCAGGAGGGAGACGCACATTTTGATGTATAACACACTTGGGGGCACATTACGGTTCGGGCTGAATTAACTTTCGAAGGAATGGCATAAATTTCGCCAAAATGACACGACTAATTCAAAATGGCCGACATCCTGTTCGGTTTCGGGCATGACCCCAAGAGACTTTTGTTTAAGTTGTCCCATGATACAGGTGTGTACCGATTTTCGTGCATGTACGTCAAACCGTATCGTGGGGCTTGAGGCACAAAGTTTTCAAGGGGGCGCTGTTGAGCCATTTTGCCACGCCCATTAATGCAAACCTTTAAATATCAAATTTTTCGCCAGGCCTGACTTAGGTGCAAAATTTGGTGACTTTTTAGGCATGTTAAGGGGGGCAAAAAGGCCATCACTTTGTCAGAAGAAAAATAATAATAATATTAATAATAATAAAAATTCCTGCAAATACAATAGGGCCTTCGCACTGCAAGTGCTCGGGCCCTAATAATAAAAATTCCTGCAAATACAATAGGGCCTTCGCTCTGAAGGTGCTCGGGCCCTAATTAAAGCTGCAAGCAGCGATGAACGGGCCCTCGCACTCACGGCCACCACCCCCATAAGCATATCAGAAAAGACACCACCCACGACTTCCTATGTCAAACCATTCAAAAGTTATAGCAGAAAAAAGGGACAACCAATCAGAAGAAGGGGCGGGGCTAATTCAGGCCAATGAAGGTCAAGGACTCCATAAAGAATCTGATGACCCCACCCAGGACTCTCTATGTCAAACCATTCCAATGTTATAGCAGAAAATCGGGACAACCAATCAGAAGAAGGGGCGGGGCTAATTAAGGCCAACGAAGCTTAAGAACTCATTACAGAGTCCCATGACACCACCCACGACTTCCTATGTCAAACCATTCCGAAGTTATAGCAGAAAATTGGGACAACCAATCAGAAGAAGGGGCGGGGCTAATTAAGGCTAACGAAGGTCAAGGACTCCATAAAGAATCTGATGACACTCCCCACGACTCTCTATGTCAAACTATTCCAAAGTTATAGCAGAAAATCGGGACAACCAATCGGAAGAAGGGGCGGGGCTAATTCAGGCCAATGAAGGTCAAGGACTCCATAAAGAATCTGATGACCCTACCCACGATTCTCTATGTCAAACCATTCAAAAGTTATGGCAGAGAAAAGTTTTCTAGGGGGCGCTGTTGAGCCGTTAGGCCACGCCCATAAATGCAAACCATGAAATATCAAATTTATCGCCAAGCCTGGCTTGCATGCCAAATTTGGTGCCTTTTGGAGAACTATCAAATATGGACCAATCAGATGAAGGGGCGGCGCGCTTTTTGGCGTCTAGCGTCGCCACGGGAACGCTTTTGACTGAGAAAAGTAATGCGTGTTGTCGCAGGATGGAGACGCACATTTTGATGTATAACACACCTGGGTGCACGTTACGGTTCGGGCTGAATTAACTGCCGAAGGAATGGCATAAATTTCGCCAAAATGACACGACTAATTCAAAATGGCTGACATCCTGTTCGGTTTCGGGCATGACGCCAAGAGACTTTTCTTTAAGTTGTGCCATGATACAGGTGTGTAGCGATTTTCGTGCATGTACGTCAAACCGTATTGTGGGGCTTGAGGCACAAAGTTTTCCGGGGGGCGCTGTTGAGCCATTTTGCCACGCCCATTAATGCAAACCATGAAATATCAAATTTTTCGCCAGGCCTGGCTTGCGTGCAAAATTTGGTGCCTTTTGGGGAACTATCAAATATGGACCAATCAGATGAAGGGGGGGTGCGCTTGTTGGCGTCTAGCGTCGCCAAGGTAACACTTTGGAAAGAGAAAAGTAATGCGTGTAGTCGCAGGATGGAGACGCACATTTTGATGTATAACACATCTGGGTTCACGATACGGTTCGGGCTGAATTAACTCTCGAAGGAATGGCATATATTGCTCCAAAATTACGCAATTAATTCAGAATGTTCAAAATGGCCGACTTCCTGTTCGGTTTCGGCCATGGCGCCAAGAGACTTTTCTTTTAGTTGCGACATGATACAGGAGTGTACCAATTTTCGTTCATGTACGTCAAACCGTATTATGGGGCTTGAGGCGCAAAGTTTTTTCTGTCTGAACCAACCAGATGAAGGGTGGGCGCGCTTTTTGGCGTCTAGCGTCGCCACGGTAACGCTTTTGAAAGAGAAAAGTAATGCGTGTGGTCGCAGGAGGGAGACGCACATTTTTATGTATAAAACACCTGGGTGCACGTTACGGTTCGGGCTGAATTAACTGCCGAAGGAATGGCATAAATTGCGCCAAAGTGACACGATTAATTCAAAATGGCCGACTTCCTGTTCGGTTTCGGGCATGACGTCAAGAGACTTTTCTTTAAGTTGTCCCATGATACAGGTGTGTACCGATTTTCGTGCATGTACGTCAAACCGTATCGTGGGGCTTGAGGCACAAAGTTTTCAAGGGGGCGCTGTTGAGCCATTTTGCCACGCCCATTAATGCAAACCATTAAATATCAAATTTTTCGCCAGGCCTGACTTGGGTGCAAAATTTGGTGACTTTTTGGGCATGTTAAGGGGGGCAAAAAGGCTATCACTTTGTCAGAAGAAAAATAATAATAATACTAGAAAATTTCTGGAAATTTTGATATGGGCATGCCCTACTGCCCATTCGTCCCCTCTTGCTGCTTTGGTTTGGGGCTGTAGTGGTTGTGTTCGGGGTGGTTCTATGTCAGTTTGAGGTGTTTTTACGCTTGTATTTCATTCATTCCTGTGCTCCCAATAGTTATTAATGGGGCGCGCTTTTTGGCATCTAGCGTTGCCACGGTAACGCTTTTGACTTAGAAAAGTAATGCCCATCGAGGCAAGATGGAGACGCATCTAACGATGTATGCCGTGCATGGGTGCACGTTCCGGTTCAGGCTACGTTAACGGATAGGTTTTTTTTTTCACCATGGTACAAAACCCCATCCGAATGAATGGGGCCATTTGGCCTGGATTTTGACATAAAATTTCCTTAATTCCCAGCTTCATGAAATTTGAGTATGTTGAATTCCACAGCGTGCCGAGTCAGGGGACATTTGTACGATGTCTCTACGATAACCTGTTGCCTAGCAACAAGCGTCCAAATTCAAACAGAAATAAAAAAAAAAAAATGAAAGGTCAATATCGCGAAAACTGTAGTAATTAGCATAATGAGGTTGTAGGGGCCGTTACTGCCAATCGGGCCGAGTGTTTGAAAGTTTCAACCATGTCTCTACGATAAAGTTCGGCCGAGCAATAAGCGTCCGAATTTTCGCCTTTTTTTTTGCTTTTTGGCATCTAGCGTTGCCACGGTAACACTTTTTACTGAGAAAAGTAATGCCCATCGAGGAACCATGGAGACGCATCCAACGATGTATGCCATGTATGGGTGCATGTTCCGGTTCAGGCTATGTTAACGGATAGGTTTATTTTTCACCATGGTAAAAAACTCCATCCGAATGAATGGGGCCATGTGGCCTGGATTTTGACATAAAATGTCCTTAAATCCCAGCTTCATGAAATTTGAGTATGTTGAAGTCCACAGCGTGCCGAGTCGGGAAACATTTGTACCATGTCTCTACGATAACCTGTTGCCTAGCAACAAGCGTCCAAAGTCAAATGGAAAAAAAAAAAAAAAAGAAAGGTCAATATCACAAAAACTGTAATACTTGGCATAATGAGCTTGTACGTACCTTTAGGGACAATCAGGCCGAGTGTTTGAAAGTTTGAACGATGTCTCTACGACAAAGTTCGGCCGAGCAATAAGCGTGGGAATTTTCGCCTTTTTTTTTGCTTTTTGGCAACTAGCGTTGCCCCGGTAACCCCTATTACGGAGAAAAGTAATGCCCATCGAGGCATGATGGAGACGCATCCAACGATGTATGCCATGCATGGGTGCACATTCCGGTTCGGGCCGCATTAACGGACGAAAAAAAGTGCGGAATAAGAATAATAATAAAAAGAAAAGGGAAACCTTTTCTAGATACTAATATATCGCCTTCATTTTCATGTTTTTCCTCGTTTTTCCGGCCGTGTTTTAGTTTTTGGGGATTTTTTTTTTCCACATCAGAGCGGGGTCATGCTGTACACCCGCTGGTGCGCAGTGGGACTTTTGCGACTTTAGCTTGTTAGCAAAATGCTAGCAACATTGCCCTTTGGGCCATTCTGGACGATTGCAATATGGTCATGCCATTACTTGGCATGCCCATAATTAATAAAAATTCCTGCAAATACAATAGGGCCTTCGCACTGCAAGTGCTCGGGCCCTAATAATAAAAATTCCTGCAAATACAATAGGGCCTTCGCACTGCAAGTGCTCGGGCCCTAATAATAAAAATTCCTGCAAATACAATAGGGCCTTCGCACTGAAGGTGCTCGGGCCCTAATAATATAGCGCTGATCGTGTCCGTCTGTGTGTGAAGCTCAGTCAGTCAGGACTCTGCTGCTGCTGCTGCTGCAGCCTCTTCTTCACCCACTGCTTTAGGACAGAACAAATGAGGGGCTGCGTTTAGGGAGCCCCACGGAGCCCCTCATTTCTTCCCTAAAGGGACACAGATTTTTTTTCATATATATGAGTTTTACGCGCGCGTGAAACCTTTACGTGCTGCTTGTATATGGTGCCTAAATTAGGGTCCCGCGTTAAAACGACGCAGAGCCTACGGCGTAGGGTACGCGGCCACGCGCACCTACGGCGTAGGCTCTGCGTCGGTGACGCGGAACCATAAACCCGCCCTGAGCAGCTCTGAGGGGAGACGGGAGAGGAGGAGGAGGGGGAGCGGGGGGTGAAGCGGGGCTGCGGGGCCGTTTTCGTATCGCTTTCATACAGTGTCTTGATAATTTGCAATTTAAGGCTGATCCTACCGTTAGTTTTTAAACTGTAAAAAGTAAGGGGAAAAAAAACATGGTTTTGAAAAGACGGGGGGCATGTCCCCCCTGTTGCGCCGGGGAACTCACGGCGTCTAGCGCAGCAACGGCGTGCTGCCACTCACTCGCTTTATTTTATTGTATACTATTTATATACTTATTCTAACTTTTACTGTGACCACCAAATAATGTGGTTTTCCTGTCCTCCACATCATCTACAGCATCTAGGTCTCCGTGAAAGTCAGTGTCACGGTGGCTGCTACTTCTCATTCATTCTGACGCCAAACCATGGATCTGCGCCAAACAGGCTGCAGAAAGCCACTGCGCATGCTCAGCAGGCTCACCCATATGCATTTCTGGGCGTGTAAAGGGGCGGATTCAGCTACGCAACCTTCCAGCTGGACTGCGTGGAAGTCTGCGTGCACATGGTTTTATTGATCCGGATTTTTTTTTGCGCACGGCATTTTCGGCTTTTGAGCGTACGTGCACTTTTAGTATGAATCCTACGCACTCCATTTTAAATGAGGCCCCTGCAGAGTAAGGTGACATAATGACCAGGGGCCTCATTTATAAAAGAGTGCGTAGGATTCATACTAAAAGTGCACGTAAACCCAAAAGCCGAAATTGGCGGGCGCAAAAAAAAATCGGGATTTATAAAACCGTGTGCACGCACACTTGCACGCAATGTTCGCTTTATAAATCACAGTCCAGCTGGAAGGTTGCGCAGCTGAATTCGGCTCATATCCTGCCCTCTACACGCCCACTTTATACCATAAATGGGCAATGCAAAGTAGTATTTGCATATGAATGAGCCTGCTGAGCATGCGCAGCGGCTTCCTGCAGCCTGTTTGGGCGTCAGGATGAATGAGACGTGTCGAGCCACCGGGCCACTAAATTTCACGGAGACTGAGAACGAGATGTTGTGGATGAGGTGGAGGCAGGAAAACGACATTAGGCTATTTGGTGGTCACAGTAAAAGTATAAATAGTATATAAATAGTATAAAATAAAGCGAGTGAAAATAAAATGCTGTGAGGCGCAAGGGCGCAATTTCCACTGGGGACAGGGGGGACATGCCCCCCACTTTTCAAACTCATGTTTTTGTACCCCCCACCTTTTACAGTTTAAGAACTAACGGTAGGCTCAGCCTGTACCGGTAATTACAAATCATCAAGACACTCTGTGCGACGACGGGACGGGAGCCCCGCTACACCTCCTCCCCTCCCCTCTCCTCTCAGTGCTGCTCAAGGCTGATTTATGTTTCCGCGTTAAATCGACGCAGAGCATACGGCGTAGGGTACGCGGCGACGCGCACCGTACAGTGCGGGTCGCCGCGTAACCTACGGCGTAACCTACGGCGTAACCCTACGCCGTAGGCTTATGGAACCATAATTTAGGCATAATTAGGCTTAACTAGTGTGTGCGTGTGTGACAGACGTGCATGGGACAATTGTGAAAAACGGAATAAACTGCGTTCCATATTGAACCAATACGGAACGCAACTTTTAATTCCCAATTACGTAACAATTCCATATTTCAAGGGACGGGTGGCAAGCCCACTCACCGTGGCTGCAGCTCCAGCAGCAGCTGAGCGTCCTGACTGACGCTGTGCTTCAAACACAGAGGGACACGATCAGCGCTATTATATTATAAGTCTGATATGTGATGACATTAAGAGTATGACATGAATCGGGCTTCATTTCACCACCTCACCGCCTGCGTCGCCAGTTCCCCATATCTTAAGTAAGTTCCTACGGGAGGGTCAGGGTTGGCGTTGGGATACGCAGATTTTTCGGTTAGTTTTTTCTTTTTAAATCCCAACCTTTGCGTAGAAGGTGGCTTGCGCATCTTTCAAGCCCTGTCTTGTGCGCAAGCAAGCTTTATAAATGAGGCCCCAGGTGACCTGCATAGAGGTGGTTTTATATCGACATCCATTAACAGTACAAGGGTCACGGTACTCAAGTCAATCTCCAGTCATAGACTTTCGTCAAACTGTGGACTGATGGGTCTCTCAACACTTTGAGATGACTGTGCCTCATGCAGATCAGTTCCTCTGCTGGTGCTTGTTTGTCTTCAGAGATTTCATTCTTCTAAGGCACAGTTCGCATCAGCAGATGCTTCTTGTGAGCGTAAAACTTCACACGTTTGAGTGGCTTTTCTATCAATCAGCGTATCTCTAAACCACACCTCCAAACTAATTCCATAAATTGGACCCAGGTGTGCAAACTACTGACTCTAATTAGCTTTTGTTGGAGTAATTAGTCTGTGGGTTCAATGCTTTTTTTTTGTCAGCGCTTCGGATGTTTAATTAGTGCGTTCAATAAAGACTGAAGTTATAATTGTTTGTGTGTTATCAGTTTAATTGTGTTTATGTAATATTGTGAGTTGGATGAAGATCAAATCGCATCTTATAGTAAATGAATAACAGAAAAGCGGTGAATTGGAAAGAGTTGGAATACTTGTTCTTAGCTGCATGGCCAGCTCTTTCGTTATTGCATGTGTACATGTGCACATGTGCAGTGTTGTGTGTTCATGTCTGAGCCACTGTTAGACAGCAAGCACTTTTTGATTACCACCCTGTTATCTAATAATGGATTGCACAGTTTTCGCACACTCAATTTCTCACAGTCACTCTTTCTCACTTAAACTTGCTCTTTCTTGCAAGCCCATACTCGAAACACACCCATGAACAGTTGTACACGTTCCATCATAGTCTCCTGCTCCTCACAGCTGGGCCAGAGGAAGCAACGGTGACATATGGGCCAGCCAGCCTGCAGCGTCGCTCAAGCTCAAGCTGCCAAGCTGAAAGCACAAAACAGCCTCCTTCCTTCTCATCAATGGCCCTCCCTTCCTCCTTCTAGCTCTACCTGGTCCTCACTTTTTCCCCTCTTTCAGTGTCTCTCCATCAATCATGTTGCCCGACGTCTGTGTTGGTAAATGTGCGGTTGTTTGCATGAAACTGGAACTCCGCGACCATGTTCCACCATTTTTAATTATCCGAATTTAATCAGACATAGATTGATTTTAGGCATCGCAGATGCTACAATCCATCAGTTATACGAATTACAAATCAAATGGGATGATATTGATTTCTGCGACTGAACTGTCAGGGGTCCCAGACACGGTCCACATTGTGAGATGAAGTGCCAGACTGCAGTTATTCTTCCACACCTGTTTAATTTATTCATGAACCATCTTCGTGATCAAGTGCTGCACATGTGTGCTGTCTCTCCACTGACCTGCAGAGTACCGTCAGAGGAAAAGCAGGACACTCTTTCACTGAGGTTTTCATTCTAAACAACCTATTGATTCTTTTAGATTACTGCAAAAGCGGCTGCTGTAGCTACTGTAAACGCAGCATCAGCCACCCCATCCGTCTTGATACAACATCTTTGGATTACAGTAAAAGTATCTGGTCTTCTACTCATAAATTAGGTAAGGTATGGTTCTTCATTTGTCACTGAGCTAGCATCAATGGGAGGGGGTCCCACAGGCCTCCTATGTGAGCGTTGCAGCCGTAGCTCGGCACATCAACTTAGATTGCATGCGGGGAGGGGGGCAACGTAGGCGGTGGAAGGATGTGTGTGTGGTCAGTCTATGTACTCTTTAATTTCAGTTCTTTCAGCCATAACCTTGGTAGTGATGGAGTGTTATCAGCCCGTCTCGGTTGGTTCTGAATCAGTTCCACTGGTGTCATGAGAGGAGAGGTGGTGGGATCAGGGCGTCTTGTTAGCATAGCATCCAACTGCATAACAATGTGTTTATTTTATATAAAAAAAACAAAATGCTTTGATTTAAAGTTTAAAGTGCTTTAATAGTATTGAACTTGCATGACTGTACAGACAGCCAACCATACTTGCAACTGAAATATCCTCCTATGATGTATGTCCACAGGTGAAGAATATGGTGTAAAAGTTAATCTATTTCAATAATTCAACTAGAATATGGTGTAAAAGTTAATTTAATTCAATAATTCAACTTAAAAGGTGAAACTAATATATTACCTAGTCTTATTACATGCTAAGCAAGATATGTTAAACCTTTATTTGTTATAATTTTGATGATGGAATTGTTTATTGATTTCATAAAATATTCTCTAATTTATTTTTTATTTGGGGTTTTCAAAAACTGTGAGCCATAATCACCAAAATTATAACAAATATAGGCTTGAAATATCTCACTTTGCATGTAGTGGGAAATGATACATGTGTTTCACCTTAAATGAATTTACTACGAATGAAGTTTTGCAATATATTCAAATTTTCCGACCTTCACCTGTATATTATTACATAAATAAGAGCATAATATGTGTCTGTATTGGTTCAATACGGAACGCAACTTTTATTTCCCAATTACGGAACAATTCCGTGTTTCAAGGGACGGGTGGCAACCCTAGTCAGGCAGACTCCAGTAATTTTCCATCCTACTTAAATTCTCTCTGGTTCATCTCCATGGCGACTCCAAACAGCTGAATTTGTGATCAATTTCCGCTAAGCCAGGCTTCCAACTTCTCCAAGGTCTTTTCCATCCCGCCAATGAGTTTGAAAACAGCAGTTAACCTGCGATTCAGGTCGAGAATCGCACCCAGTTTGCGATTTTGTCCACACAGCGTCTGAGTTTGAGTGTTGATCGCGTAACTTATGCCTTTGCACCTGCCAGGCAGCCTTGAAAGGGCCAAAGTAGCTGTCGACGTTTTCCCAATTTGTGGATATGCCATGTAACCGCCAACTCCAAAAAGCAGAAATCCTGTCATCAGAAATCCAATTATGTAGACATCATCAACATACTCGACTGACAGAATGGACAGATCCTCCACTTCTGCCAAGAGTCCATCATGTATCCAGCAGCAAACGTCCCGTCGGGGCAAGAGGGCTCCCCTCTGCTCTGTCTTCTCATTGAGAAAATATGGTCAAATCCATGATTTTAGACATTTTTGGAGGATATGCAAGGAAAGGCTCTAGATAGATTGACAAGACAGCACAAGACAGAGAGCAGCAGCAGAGCAGATAGGGAGCTGAGAGCAGGAATGTAGCTGGTTGAAAACAAACATCTGCCCCACTGGACACAATTTAATCAGTACATCATTATATGAGTCGCTGGGAATTCGTTTAGATTTAGTAAAAACATAGAAACTATTGGCATGTAATGATCTGGGAACCATAAAATACCATATTTCTTGAGAACAGAATCCAGAAAACATTATCAAATGTTAAAAGCGAGAGTTTTTATCATTTCCAATTTCACATTTCACAATATTGGCTCATTTTGTTTTGATGGTGGCCGCAAAAAACAATCTACAAATTATGAAATAATTTCAGAATTACAGTAAGTCCCAGAGTGTAATATTGAGAAGAATATATTTCATCATCCACAGAATATGACATCGTGACAAGTTTCAGAGAATCTGGCTAAATCTCGGTGTGCAGGGAAAAGCTATAAAAAAAGAAGAAAAACTTCTGGCAGACATGGTTCTGGGATAAAAGTCACTGCATGCCTCAGAAACACTTCACTTCTCTTCACTTAGGATGCCGTTTGCTGTGTCATTCACAAATGGGTTGAAGCACTGTCGTGAAGGTTAAACCACTATTATGCAGGAAAATCGATAGCTGAACATAAATGGTAAACGCAGCCATCTTCTCTTGGCCAAAGCTCATTTAAAATGGACGGAGGGGAAAAGTGGAAGGAGAACAAAAGCATTCAAACGCGTGTTTGTCGGCGAATAGTCCGGGTGCTGAACCAACCCGCCTGCAGTTCGGATCGTTCACCACTTCAGAGCGCTTGCCGCATTGCTGCACTTTTTTGTCCCACGTTCTTCTGCATTCAAACTTAAAATGAGCTAATGTTTTTCATGAAATGATAAAATGGCTCACTGTCAACATTTCATATATTTCTTATGCTCCAGTGTCAATAAAAAATAACTTGATAAGATTTTCAAACCATTGCGTTCTGTTTTGAAATTACATTTTTTAGGCACTGACCCACCGTTGGAGCCTTTGCAGCCTTTGCAGCCTGATTCAGCCTGAGTCAGTGCAGATATTTCTTGGGTAATCTCTCTATATGGGATATTGATCTCCAAATATTGCTACAGTATGAAGTCAGATCTTTTGGTATTGAGAAATCTGCACAAACTCAGTGAAAAACAGCAGATATAGGAGAAACTGCTGTGCTCTTATATGTTTGCTTTGGATGTGTCCAGCAGTAACCTTGCATTGGCGAGTAAGAGCATGCTCAGTAAGGTTCAAACATCCAACCCCCCCCCCGCCTCAAAAATTGAATTTTTATCAACATGCATGCATACTGACCAGCCAACTGTGTGGACTTGGTACAATACAGAACTCATGAACTCCCTCTCAAGCATCATCTTTTTAAATTTGCCTTCATAAGTTCTCATGGTACCGCTGAGGGGGAACGGCCTTGAATTCCTGGGAGAAGTAATTGTCCAAAAATGCCTCTCTCTGCCATGGCAGACTGTCTCCCCTTCCTGTTAGTGTCTTGATTTACAGGAAACATAAAAAAAAAAAAAATATGTATCAAACACAACTCAGCTTTAAAATAAAAAGTCAGTATGTGGCTCCTTTAGCCCAGCTCTCGGGTGGCACCATACCAGGCTGCATTTTATTTTCGGTAAATTGCCTTCTGAATCGAATGGCGCCTTTTAAATATGCATGTGAAATATTAGTGCGCCAGCCGAGCCAGTGAGGAGTCAACCTGTGAATTTAACGCTACCTCTCCATGGGCGCTGACTGAGTGCAGCCCCGACAACCTCCCTGTACGTTCGTACGGCGTCACCAGAGTTCCTGTTATGTCACGTCTCCAGCTGTAAAGACTGCATCCTCCGACCAATCGAATCTTGCAACCTACTGAGAAGAAAATAGCCTCCAGATGTTTTTCCTCTGCAGGATTCAATGTTGCGATGCTTGTTGGTGGGCTGAAGTGTCAGGATGGCATGGAGAGGTGTTCAAGGCTCCTGCATGAGTCAAGTTGTCGGTGATGAGATGTGCAGGGCAACAGTAGGAGAGAGAATGAGGGGGCTTGCTTTTGCACAAGTAGATGTAACTGAAGAAAATGACCATATTTACCTCCCTATAGTTGGGCTGTGTTTAAAATGTGATGATTTGTCACGAATTTAGATGAAAATGTATGGATTTAAGCAGATTTACAGCCACTAACATTCATCCCAGCTCTTATAGACGAAAGAAAACACAAGTATTTTTTCGCTTCTTCCATTTGAAATTGGTTTTATCCCAAATAAGCCGGCTGAGATTCGGGAACAGGTCCATATGTGGCTTTACTTTATAAAGGGAACATTATTCTGAAACAGTTTCTCAGTTTGTAGACACAGTTCTTTACAGGCTGGTCGATAAGATCATCTTTGTAGTTCCAGTGATGTCACTGACATGTAGTGTTGTTTTTGTCAGTCTGTTTCAATTTTAGTTTTAGTCTAGTCTTTGGGTCAAGCTATTATTTTAGTTTTTAGTTTAGTTTAGTGGTTAGTCACGTTCATACTCCTTTACTGACATGTCACCAATTACCCTAATTAGTTTCAATATGCTCCTCCAGGTGTTTTATTTTTACCAGTAAGCCTTTTGTTGCCCTTTTCTCTAATTGTTTAAGATGTGTTACTGCCACCTAATTCAAAGCTAGTTGATATTTCTTCTCACTGCCAACATTTGATATGTTTTCTAGGTTCTTTTGCGGATAAAATACAGATTTAGGAGATTTGTAAATCATTACATTCTGCTTCCATTTACATTTTACGCAGCGTCCCAACTCCGTCCTGGATTTACCAAACATGTCTTTTGCAGCCTTTTCATAACGTGCGCTGTAGATAAAACTGAGTGCAGCCCATGCATCTCCTCTGGATTCCATGGCAACAGCTGAAAAGCTGGACACAGAGAAGCATCATTTTAACCCTGCTGAAAATCACAGCTATCCCTTCAATAAGCACGAAAGCCTTCAGTGAGATTATGAGTTTGCTCCTCCTCTGTTCTGCTGCTCCTTCTTTCATTGAGTCGGGCCTGACACAGTGCCTCCATTACGAGACCGCTTTGTTTGGCACATATATTTAGAAGCACTGCGAAAGAGACGCAGCTGCTACGGAGCTACAGTTTGAGACTGTGGCTTTATTTGTATCCCTGATCAACGTGGATCTGCTCGACTGTGGGGTTAATTCAGGATTTCTGGACTCCATCGGCACTAAAGCACATTCAGAGCGTTTGGCCACTCCGCTGCTTTTTCCAGCATTAATCTGGGACAGAGAATTAAAAGAGCGTTAGTGCAAAGCTGTGTGCTCTGACAAGACTAAGATTTAAATTCCACCAGGATGCACTAAGAAGGCTTGGACTTCAAAGCCGGGTGACGTTTTCTTTTTCAGTGCTCTGGCGATGTCACCCTGGAAGCAGGTACATCCTCTCTGCCGTCAGCTGATGGAGCGGTGACGCGGATACTGTACATTTACTCCACATTTTCAGAGATGTAGTCATCATTTTAATATGTGAGGCCATATTTTAAACAGTAACAAGTCAAACAAAAGATCTATGTGACAAATGTGTCTTTAAATGATTATTGATTATTGTAGCAGCATTTACAATCCACCTTAAAAGTCAGTGTTAGACGACTGCAGGTCATTCAGAACTCTGCTGCTCCAGTCCTCACTAAGACCTTAAAGTGGACCACATCAGTCCAGATCTGAGGTCTTACACTGGCTGCCTGTCCGTCAGAGGACAGACTTTAAAGTTCTGATGCTGATCTATAAAGATCTGAATGGTCCCGGACCAGAATACATCAGGGACTAGGGATGGGAATTTAAGGTAAGATTTTATCGTTTCCGATTCCATTTTTGATTCTGTTTAACGATTCGATTCTTTATCGATTCTCTTATCGATTCTCATTTGTCCTTGTGGCCCAGCGCGCGGCTCTTTCTGCCACACGCCGGCTGACTCCCCGCTCCCAGGTTGCGGAGGAAAGACGAGCCGGCTGAGCCCTAACAGTTTCCACCCTTTGTTGAAATGTCCACATTGCA
Source organism: Cololabis saira (assembly GCF_033807715.1). Classification (NCBI taxonomy): domain Eukaryota; kingdom Metazoa; phylum Chordata; class Actinopteri; order Beloniformes; family Belonidae; genus Cololabis; species Cololabis saira. Next base: position 38,212,217 of record NC_084589.1, on the reverse strand, counting down.
AGTATTGTCGCCCTGTTGTCATCCTTTTTGGTAAAATGTAACCAAAATTTCGAGCGTTTATGCCGCTTTGTCGCCATGTTTTCCTGCTTGGCGCGAATGTGCACGTTGCGTAACTACGCAACGTGCATGGTGACGTCATTCGCGCCCACTGGAATTGATAAGGGAATCGTTTGCAAAAAAGGCAAACAATTCCAAGGAATTGAAACACTGGGAACCGGTTCTCAACAAGAGCCGATTCTCGATTCCCATCCCTATCAGGGACCTACGACTCACCTTCCAGACCCCTTCAAGTCATCTAGATCTGGGTTTTTATCAATTCCCAGAGTCGGAACCAGACATGGAGAAGCTGCGTTCAGCTTCTATGCTCCACATGTCTGGATCAAACTCCCAGAATGCATCAGATTAGCTGAAACACTCACTTTATTTTTTTTAAATGTATTTATTTATTTTATTTAAAACAGGCAATAACATAGAAAGACATACCGTGTACACGGACAACACACTAACCAAAGGACCAATAGACAAAAACGAGACCAAAACCTGACAAAAAAAACAAAACCTAACCTAATAAAAGAAAAACAAACAAACAAAAAAACGGAACGGAAAACAAAAACGATGTAAATATACGAAAATTAGATATTATAATCATACTCAAAACTTAATTTTTTCCATTTTCTATCATGCTACTTTGTAATGATTTATCACGATGATTTTTTCCAAAAGAAATTAGCTTCGCACTTTAGTCAGAAAAAAAGACAAATTCAAATTCCTTTTTGATTGAGCCTCAATTATAAATATTTTCCCCAAAAGAATAATTATATTTACAATATGTGGGCAATTTGCATCAAGTACTCCCAACAAAATATTTATCAGTATGAATTAAAAATGAATATTTATGGGTCTTTTTGAATATCTAACCACAGTCTGACTAAATGTCGGCCATAAAAAATGAATGGAACTGATTCTCCACTTTTTCATTGCAAAATTTACATAATGGAGAGTGGTCCGTGTTAAAAAAGGTAAGTTGTTTATTTGTAGCCGTAAGACCTTTCCTAACAAAGAAAAATATTATACACAATTTTATCTTAATTGTTTTTGATAGCAATTTAAGAGTTTTTATGACTGGAGCACCAACCTGCTGATTGTCATTCAAGTTTTTTATTGGTACAACAGAGAGAAACTGATTAAATTTAAAGTTGTCACATAGTTGTCTATATTTTTTATTACACTGGTCATTCGAAAGAAAGTTGCCCTGTAAGACAATTCCATTACTCTGTAAATGTTTCCATAAGAAGGGTTTTCTATTAATTGACGATGAGGAATTAATCCACATAATTGGATATTGGATATCGTTTAAAGAATTAGGAAGATAGTGTTGGGAACTCAACCAGGCCTTGATTACATCCGTTTATTTAAGTCCAGGTTGAAGACTCACTTATTTTCAGCTGCATTTGAATAAAGCTCTAAATCTGAACTGGTACTTTTCAAAACTATTTTAACTACTGGTTTTATCTGATTTTTATCCATTATTCGTATTTCTGTGTTTATATATGTAATGTCTTTGTAAAGCACTTTGAATCACCTTGTTGTTGAATTGTGCTTTACAAATAAACTTGCCTTGCATTGCCTTGAAAGCTCTTTTACAGCTACATGACTTAATTTGGTTTACAGTAGATAACAGTAGGTTTTACATAATTAAAGATTATGTACAAATGTGATTCCAATTCCTTGCAAAGAGTAACAAAGTATTTTTATTTTAAACCCCATGTCCTTGTCTTGACTTTCCTTGTTCCCATCTGCCTTGATAGTTTGCACCTGTGTCTTGTAGAGTCCTCTGTGTATATCTTGTCTTGTCTTTCCTTTGCCTCCTGCTGATCCATTTTGTTTTCACCAACCATGTTTCCCACTATTTTTTTTAGGTTTTTGTCAAGTTTAGGCTCTTGTTTTGTGTTGAATCCTGCTCAGCAGTGCTTTTCTGTTTAAATACTGTTACTCCTGTTTTCTTCTTATTCCTGCCACTTTTGTTTCCGGCATCTGTGTTCTACGCACTCAAGCTGTGACATTCGTATCATAAATATTAATCTAATCCATCCATCCATCCATCCACCCATGGCTCAGCTTTATTGTGACTTAAACCATGACATGATTAGATTGAAAAATTGTTTCTCAGATATTGATATTTGCAGTGTTATGTAATATAATTTGAATAAAATTGGTGAAATAATAGATACATTGAATTTCTCTGTAAAGTTCCTGAACGGTGCAATATTGCGTACTGTGGCAACAGCAGCAACAATGCCAGCATTGAGATGTGACGTGAAGGTGGACAGTCTTCAGCATTTGGGCGGGTGGAGCAGGTTGATGTGCAGGTTGGGTGGGGTAACTGAAAACATGGGTGGCTTTTTATTACATCTGGTGGTGTAGATGGCCCTGATATGTGATAAACTGCACCCAATGGACCACTGGGAAGACTTAACCACCCTATGGAGTCATAGGGAGAAACTCTCCTCTACAGTCACCTCCCTTTTCACATTCTGGAGTAATATCCAGGCATTCCTACACCTGCCGTGAGATGTAATCGCTGTCATATGTCCTGAGTCTGTCCCTGGGCCCGCGCCCAATTGGACATGACCAAAAAAAGAGGCCTCCTAACTATAGATGGAGGTAGGCCCAAAGATCTTAAAAGAGGAGCGTTGCCAAGCAATTCACTGTCAAATTTTGCATCAACATTCAATTTCTTTTATTTATTTAATTGCATTTACACAATGTGCAAGACAAGACAGGACATGAAAAGCAAGTGGCGAGATACCGAGCTGATAAAACAACGCACCGGGGATAACAGTTATAGTGCGAGTATAAAAAGTGAGTTGTGGTGTGAGTGTGATGAGGGTGAGGTGTTTGGGTGTTTACAGCTTTATTCAGTCAGGACATCATAAATATAAAGTATATGAAACAGAACAATGGCTAAAAATAAATCAGCAACTTCCATTTAAGTTGACTTTCATTTCTTTGCAGACGGCATGAAGATATTTAATGTTTATATCTCTTGTCAACTTACTTCTAACTGTAAATATGTGTTGGCTTCATGTTTGCATGTCAGATCTAGTCAATCTAGTCAACATTGTCTTATTTAAGCAAAATGTCTCTTCCAATGGGGTGAGACAAGATTTCTTGCCTAGAATTCTTATAAAAATGAGTTTTTACAGCGTGTTGTATGTTCAGCCTCTATACAAAAAGCAGCACAGGAGGTTCTAGGACACCTCGACATGTAACAGGGATCAGGATTGATCCACCAACCTTCTATCTGGAGGAGAACCAACTCCACCCATTGGGCCACAGCCACTCCTTTCTGTTATTGAAAAATGAATCAACGTCCCTGAAAACATGTCGGTTTGATGTGTTTTTCTGAAACCTCAATGAACTTCGCAGAAGCAAAGCTGAGCTTTCCTGAGGGCACTGATACAGCCGTGTACCATCACAGGTCCAAACCTTTGGACTTCTTGCTGATAACGGCACCTATTGTCCCTTTCATCTTTGGTCTGGAACACATAACGCCCAATTCCTACAGGTTTTAAGGTAATGATAGGTTATCCCAGGTTCCTCTGATGGTTAACTCTTTTGCTCTGTAAAGTTCTGAGTGACCTACTGTATGTGAACGGATCTCTGCACTGCAGTGCCTGACAAGGTTGTCCCAAGTAGTTTCTTGCCCATGTGGTTGTCAGCTCTCCGGATGCAGGGGCATCTGATCGATCAGAAATTACAGGTATCGCTGAACTATCACAACAACCTCTTCTTGGGTTTGGGGTTGACGTGTTACGAACTCAGAGGATAAATATAACTTGAGTTCATCAGCAGGTTATTTTATGTGTTTTGCAACATCAGACCGCCATTTAGGTACGTAAAACTACCTGTGTTAAAACGAGCTTTATCATCGCCACCCCAACTGCTGTGGACAGAAAATACATTTTATGCTCCGTAATTAAAGCTATTGTTATTTGTTGAATGTCTGCATTAAAGGGATTGTGACATGAAAAACACATTTTTCTTGATTTTTTGTGTTTTGTTGGGTGTCTTGACATCAATTACACCCAAAAAACAACAAACTTTTAACATTCAGTGTATTGTGTGCTTTCGGGGATTTTCCGCATAACTATGCAAAAACGGCGCATGTGGTTTGGTGGCGGGCCGTTACGTAACGGCCCGCTAAATCACCGCCCCCTCCACCCAGCTCCCTGCCTCCTCCCCTCTCCAGTGCACCATAAAGGCTGATTTATGGTTCTGCGTTACACCGACGCAGAGCCTACGGCGTAGGGTTACGCGGCGACGCGCACCGTACGCTGAACCCTACGGCGTAGGGTCTGCGTCGATTTAACGCGGAACCATAAATGAGGCTTAACACGGAGCTGTTTAGAGCCTCTTTTGTTCTAATCACCGGAGGAAAACTGCTAAGAAGACCCGCGGCCACTGACTGGACTTAAGATAAGGGGACAGTGCTGCTTGCATGCCTTTATTTTTTTATGATTGTTTGCTGTGGTTCGCCCTCCTGCTTTTCCGTGCATGCTTCGCCTGTCGCTCCCGGCTTAACTCTCCGACGCCGCTGTGAGCGTATGGCTGGAGGAGGAGGAGGTTTGGAGGAGGAGCGGCGCAATGATTGACAGGAAAGGGGGGAAAGGAAGCGTTTTTCACGGCGCAAAAAAACACTGTAATAAAAAGCCAGGAATAGAGTACTAGAGTGAAGTTTTTCTTGTTACACTCTTTTAGACACATTTGAGGGATGTTGGCCAAGACTTTTAATAGTGTTAAAAGCATGTTAAAAATGATGTCACAATACCTTTAAGTATTCATTTATATAAGAAAGTCTTTAGTTTCACCCTATAATGCCGGGGATGTCATATTTAATACATGAATTTCGGAGAATTTGAAGACATTGGAATTTTTGATACATAATAAACACTTCAATAAAAGCAAAAATAACATTTTCTGTGTTTTTTATTTCTCATTACCAGCTTTTAAAGGGCTGGAATGGTAAATCCACCACAAAATTTACCAAAATTCCTAATAGAATACAGTATAGGTCCAAACATACTTCAACCAGCTCAAACAGGAATAGAAAAAAGGTATTGCAAGTCAGCTGGTATAATAAATAAAGTAAAATGAAAGAGTTTGTTTGACTTAAGGCAAGCAAAGCTAGAGATCCGAATAAGAATAACGGCATCACATGCGTTCTAAATTAGACAAATCACGGTGAAACACATGCAAATAGTACATGTAAAGCTGATTTATTTGCATAAAGAAATCTAGCATGTGTGATCTATCATACCTCTTCATATGCAGTATATCAGGCTGAAATGCGCACAATAACTTTGTGCATGTTGTTAAAATACGCTGGTCTAGATTCTGAGTTATCCAGGTCATGGGAATCCTCAAAGGATCGAGCCTAAGCAGCTGGACTTCTTTTTCTCGGTTCTGGAAGACATTTAACCATCCAAGAGGCGTCGTTGCTTCAGACTCACTGCTGGGGAGATTAAAACCTGTAAGCTGGAACAGCAGAGAGCCAGCTCTTCAGGCCGGGAGTCAGCGGTCCAGAAGCAGCCCATGTGAAATGAAGACAAAACATTAACCGACGGAAGACGTGTACTTTGCACAAGACTCACTTTAATAACTTTATCGACCAGTTGCTGTAACATGTATCAATAAGCCGGTTCTGTGGGTTGATCTCTGTTCTTAAGGTTCGATATGTTCCCCTGTTTGATTTAGTTTTGTTTCCTGTCCCTGCTTCTGCTATCAGGAACCGTTACTATGGAACCAACTTCCAGTTTGGGTTACGGAGGCTGACACCACCTCCACCTTTAAAACCAAACTTAAACCGTTAGTCTTCAGCAAAGCCTCTAGTTAGTGTTTAGTTAAGCCTCTAGTTAGTGTTTATTAAACCTCTAGTTATTGTTTATTAAACCTCTAGTTAGTGTTTATTAAAGCCTCTAGTTAGTGTTAGTAAACCTCTAGTTAGTGTTTAGTAAAGCCTCTAGTTAGTGTTAGTAAAGCCTCTAGTTAGAGTTTAGTAAACCTCTAGTTAGTGTTTAGTAAACCTAGTTAGTGTTTAGTAAACCTCTAGTTAGTGTTAGTAAACCTCTAGTTAGTGTTTAGTAAACCTAGTTAGTGTTTAGTAAACCTTTAGTTAGTGTTCAGTAAACCTCTAGTTAGTGTTTAGTAAACCTAGTTAGTGTTTAGTAAAGCCTCTAGTTAGTGTTTAATAAAACTTCTAGTTAGTGTTCAGCAAAGCCTTTAGTTAGTGTTTAGTAAACCTCTAGTTAGTGTTTAGTAAAGCCTCTAGTTAGTGTTTAATAAACCTCTAGTTAGTGTTTAGTAAAGTCTCTAGTTAGTGTTTAGTAAACCTCTAGTTAGTGTTCAGTAAAGCATCTAGTTAGTGTTCAGTAAAGCCTCTAGTTAGTGTTAAGTAAAGCCTCTAGTTAGTGTTAGTAAACCTCTAGTTAGTGTTAAGTAAAGCCTCTAGTTAGTGTTAGTAAACCTCCAGTTAGTGTGTTTCGGGCCAGTAGTCGTAGCTGCAGCTCTAGGACAGGACTAGAGCAGCTGGTCTGAAACAGCTTCATCCTGGATATGCTGCTATAGAGCTACGCTGCTATAGAGCTACGCTGCTATAGAGCTACGCTGCTATAGAGCTACGCTGCAGGGGAACACCAACATGATCCACTGAGCGGTGCCCCTCACCCCTCCTTCTCTCCTCTTCTTCTCTTTCCTTTCTTCATATTAATCCTCAGTTATTATTTAGAATTAGTATCTCACTAGAATGGTTCTTGTACTGTAGTTTGATGTGCTGGTCTGCCCCCTCCTTTTCTCTTCTGTACATGTTTGCAGGCCAGAGCCTCAGGAGCTGCATGCCGCTCTGCAGCCCCCCACCCCCCAACCCCCGATCGTACCAGTAACTGCTGTCCATTCCTGTTCATGTAGTCGTCTCTGTAGTCCACCAACTAACCATGAATCAGAACTCTTAGTTCTCCAGCTAACGGCTAGTTAATACTAATTTATCTTTTCTTTAGTACCTTTGACAATATATCTGACTTTCCTCTCTCTGTTCTGCATCCTCTCTTTCTCTTCTCTCTTTTTCTGCTCTACTTGGCTGGTTTTAGCCCCCCCCCCTTATGAGACAATTGTTTATGTAATAATTGTTCAGGGTCATGTGCTGGGTCTCTGGAAAGTGTCTGGAGACAACTTGTGTTGTAATAGACAGCATATAGTTTGCTTCTGTTTCAGCTCAGTTTCCTTGTGTGTGAGTTCAAGTCTGACTTTCTCCTGTCATGATTCCCGTGTCACGTCATCCTTTCGTATGTATTTTCATGCTTCTCTTCCCTCACCCGCTAGCCCATCACCTGTCTTTGTCTCTCTGTCCATCCTTCGGCTTGTCTGTTTTATGCCTTTTTAGTTCTGCATTTCCTTGAGTTGCCTTTTACTTTATATTTGAATTTCCTGCGTGAGTGGCTCTTGTCTAATCGAAGACTTGGCTCCTGCCTCTTCACGTGGTTTCCTGCATTCGGGTTCCTCCGCTACTGAAATCCTGACAAAGGCGATTCAGCTGAAAAGTTCACCACTGACTCCTACTGTTCCTTCATGTCAGAATGTCTCGCCTGCTACACCCAATCACTTTGCAAACACTCTCTCACATGAAAAGAGCCTGGCACAGCCATTTACGCCAGTACAGAACATACTGAACCGCTCACAACAGGGCAGGAGGAGGCTTTACGCAACCGTTCAAAACAATCATGATGGCTCCAGAGCTTCTAATAACATCCTATAACAGCAGGGTTTTACTGCAAAACCAACAACAAATCCTTTCCAATTCAGCAACATTTTGGATGTCTATCCAGCTGTATCCAGATGTTAGTTTCTTGTGCATCCTCTTGATACCATCCTCGCCCACAGTCAGAGTGAAATCCAGAGGAAACATTTCTGTATTAAAGAGTGAAGAAATTCACGAGGCTGAGCAGGCTGCAAGATAATTTCTTAGAAAGTTAAAAAGCCTTGTTTCAAGATAAAAAATAAGACTGTTTTCAGACTATTTTGCTGGTTTTAAGAGTTCCTCTCAAGAAAATATTTCTTTCTTCATTGGCTGTGTTATTTTTGCTCATAATAAGACAAATTTGACTAGATTTAATAATATTAGGCTTATTTCTAGCAGGGCTGTTTTTGCAGTGTGTGCTTTTTGTTGTTTTTTTTGCCTTCACAAATTTCACTGTGGCCCATCCAATGGTTGACACCACTTGACCCACACTTACTGTACTGCTGTCAGATCAAAAAATAGAAAATGAATAAAAACCCAGATGTCCCATTGTGGAAAAGCTCCAACACAAATAAGGAACTTAGTGAATTATAAGCATTTGCTCAGTGCATCGCTACTCTGGTCTCATAAAGAAAAGATTTAGCTTATTATATTTTTCATGGAAGAGGTTGTACCGTAATTCCATCACTGCAGGTTTTATGTTAGCCCCAACAGTCCGCCGCATAACAATGTGGTTTTGTGCATTTTAGTCGCACAAGTAGCAAAGAAGAAAGTAATTGCACGAGCGGCTGATTTATGACGCTTGTACCTGATTAAGTTGAATAAAGAGTCTCATAAACGCAATCCTGACGCTGTGAAATGTAAAGCGTTCTGTGCTCGGCCGATCTAACTGAATTATCCCAGCAGAGATGTGCGGTTACGTGCACGTGCTCATCTGTCCAATGTGATGCAGCTGTACATTGGTAGCAGAGAGTAGTAGCGTCCTGCTCGGAGTGGGGACTTCATGCAATCTTTATGCTCCCTGTCTTCCTTTCTAAATGAACGGAGCGGCACTGCAACGTCTTGTGGCTTGATGTGACCTGCCAGCGACCTTCACTGGTGCTGGATTCGGCCCAAAGCCCCCCCCCCCCATACGCTGCACTATCCTCCACTGCCTTCTGCGACTCGTACCTCCCTCTTGAACTGAAGCTCTGTGTTGGAGCTATTTGTCATTTTACATTATTTAATAATTCATTATTTAGTTAGGTTTTGTGGTTTAGTTTTGGGAACACACCTTTAGTTTGTTTATGATATTTAGTATTGATTAACAGAGGTGTCAAAAGTATTCACATTCATTACTCAGGTAGAAGTATAGATACTAGAGTTTAAAAATACTCCTAGAAGTTGAAGTATCAACTCAAGTTTTTTACTCAAGTAAAAGTATAAAAGTACTGGTTTCAAAACTACTTAAAGTATAAAGTAAAAGTAATGTAAGGGGGAAAAGCCATTAAGGACAAAAGCCATTGAAAATGAATGCATCTTAGTATAATGCAAATATATTAAAGAACCATATATGTGTACTATTGAGAATTAACATGTGTTTCAGAGAGCAGGAGATATGATGACTAGTTGCCTATAAGTATGGTAATGGTGCAAAAAGTCAAACTTCAGAGGCATGTTATCATTTATCCTAATGTTTATTGGAATGAACATTCAAGTTTAGTTGCAGGAATCTGAGGGAACGGATGTAAGAACAAAACTGGACAAGAACATCTGAAACAACCACAACCAAATTCACTCTATCCGGATGGAGCAATTTAACTGGATAGTTTTTTTTAAAGGCCGAAATGAAATAGAGTAACGAGGCTGTTTTTAAAATGTAAGGAGTAAAAAGTACAGATAATTGCGTGAAAATGTAAGGAGTAAAAGTAAAAAGTCGTCTGAAAAATAATTACTCCAGTGAAGTATAGATAACCAAAATTTCTACTTAAGTAAGGTAACGAAGTATTTGTACTTCGTTACTTGACACCTCTGTTGATTAAGTTTATTTTGGTACTTAACCATGCTTTTATTTTGAAGGTACTGGGTAGCTGCAGCGCACCGGGGGAGTTTAAATATATAGGGTTTGGCAGACACAGGTGAGGCGGACACCTGGGAGGGCAGATGGTTTTTTTACCGGAATAAGAGAGGCGGCAAAGGACCATTGTTCTTTCTTTGTTTGCCAATGGAATAAACCTCAAGAAACTTCATTTTTTGCCTGGACAGTGGACTGTTTATCCTGCGTAAATTCCCTCCCTAGGTGTCTTAGTGACCGTTTGATTTGATTCAGTTTATTATAGTTTGATACTTTTGAGTTTTTTAATGATTCACCTGGAGGACAAATAGCCACTACACTCTGTGCTCGCCGCGGCTCTTCTGCGGCCTCACGCTGCTGCAGACGGGAGTTTTTTAGCAACAGCTGTACAAAAATGTGTTTGAAATAATCTTTTTTAAAGAGCACAGCGACAACCTGAAAAAGGGGACCTTTACTTGACCTTTAACTGCAACTGTGCTCATGTACTCTACGTACTATGCAGCTGATGGTATTGATGAAATCGGCCAGATTGCGGCTTCACTTTTTGGCAGATTGGACTTCTCTTAAAGTCACAGCGGAGGTCTCGGGCGTGTCGTCTTCCTTTAAACAGCTAAAGTAAACCGAGGCATGACTGTGGGTGACGCTCTTGCCCGCCAGTGCACGAGCGTCGGCTTGTGGCCAGGGAGACTGTTTTATATCCTCATTACTTCAACGTTTTAATTGTGAAATAAAATTAATAAAATACTGACAAATGGACGTTGTTGCGAGTCTGTTTGTGAAAGAAAAAAAAAATCACAGATATTCATGATTAGCCTTGACATTTCTCCAGTCTCAGTCTTTTCACATTATTATGCACTTTACATGTGAAAGAAGAACTTTCTTTTTTTTTTTGTTAATTTTCTTAACTGATGAATGAATCTCTAACAGGTTGGACCAAAGTCCATCTTTGGCTGCTGATCCTCTCAGACTCAGTCCTCTCGACACTTTCAGCTGCTCCAAATTCATCTGCAAGCACTTTTCCTATAATAACTCTTATTCATACTGGAAGTAGGAAGCAGCTACCTGGTACATGTATTTCGGGAAGCTTGTATAAGAAAGCATTAAAATGAGGCTAAAATGAGGCTTAAATGCGGCGTGCACCCAGCTTCACATGCTCAGGTTAACACTTTCCAACTGCTTCTGCTCACTCTGGTCTTCAGCTAAGCTTTTTACTGGGTTCTACAGCGACTCCTCAAAAGCACCGTGGTTCCTGATTAGTGCAGCGCATCTTCCATTGGTTTTCCCTCTAGTCACACTTTTATGAATTCTGGGACTTTGGGGCCGAATGTGGCACCGCTGCATGATGTTGCATCGCTCCATCTTTTGTCTCCGGATCGTCTATTCTTGTGAATGCTTTTACTAAACGATGCCAACGAAAGAGGAAACTGCTGATTAGCTGATTCCCCCGTGCGTTTACCAAACTTTCTGTAACCTTATTTTAGTTTAGTTTGCATTTGTTTATTATGTTGTAGTTTCTATATGAACTTATATCTTTTTTTGCCACAGGATTCTGCAATCATGATAATATTTGTGTAATCAAGATGATCCTAAAATGCGAGCAGACTCGTTTGTTTGTATTCTTTGCAGCACTTGAGGAGCGTGTGTTTGTGTGCTGACGCTGTGCTCTCCTCCGGCAGGTTCACCCTCTGCTGATGCGCGAGAGGCGCTCAGAGTCTCACAGGAACAAGCTGCTGCGGCGGACAGTCAGCGTTCCTGTCGAGGGACGGCACCATCCAGAGATGGGTGAGCACACGCCTTTAAGACCACGATGAAATATTCTGATTGGGAGTTTTTTTGTTTGTTTTTAAAAAATTGGGGTTAAATCAAGTCCTGTTTGGCTTTTTCTTTGACTTTAAATGCATATTTTTAATATTTTTTTTCATGTAATGGGGGGGTGGTAGTCTAGTGGCTACAGAGGTGGGCTTGGGTCTGGTGGACCAGGTTCAAACCCTGGAATGGCAACCAAGATGAACCACCTTGGGCCCCTGAGCAAGGCCTTAACCCTAATTGCTCCCCGGGCGGAATGGTGTGTTTGTTCTCTCAGATGTAAGTCGCTTTGGATAAAAGCGTCTGCTAAATGACAGTAGTAGAAATGTAATTGTTCTCTGATGAAAAGCAAAGGAACTTAATTCAGAAGTGGTGGTCTCCATCTGTGGAAAAAAAAACGGGTACAAAAAAAGAGTAACAGAAGGAGGATATATAGAGTGGATCTTTATATGATACTCATTTGAGCTGACTCACGAGGATCGCTGAAAGCTGTTTGTTTCTCAAGGAAAGAGGGCTGTGCCATCCGCCCCATCACGCTCCGGGGAATCAATTTGGGAACTTTGGTTTAAAAAAAAAAAAATGTGAATGGGAGAGACGGCAAACAGTACCGCCCTCCGCCGAGGCTGATGTTCTGGTTAACAGATGTGCAGAAAGTGTTGCTGATCCCAGTCTACACCCGTTGATCGAGCTTTTTTTGCATCTTGTTGACAAAAACCAAACACCATCAACAGTCTTTCATCTTGACTTCACCAAAGACACAGTTTGCAAACATGGAGTATCTGAACTTGATAAACTTGTGGGTTTTCTCAAGACTTTCTCAAGCAAAAACGATGGCGTTTTCATGTGTTTTGGCCGTTCGTTTACACTCAAAGTCACCAAAAACGATCATTTCTGAAAACTCCGGCCAAAGTGGAGATTTTCAAAAACTCCGTTTTCACGTTTGCTTGTAAACGGAGGGAAAAAGATTTTGGCTTCAGAACATCACATTATGCAACAGAAACGTCACCAGCATTATTTGTGCGATCTGTGTTTACAATTTGTTTGGCCACCGTCAATATTTTCTTGTATTTTACCTGTTTTATATTCTAAAGTCACACTTAAAAGTAACTCCACTTCTCTGTCACTCCAAACGAAAGACTCTCGTTCCGTTTTGGAAATAACTGGCAGTCAAAGCTGATTTATGGTTCCGCGTTACACCAACGCAGACCTACGGCGTAGGGTACGCGGCGACGCGCACCGTACGTAGGCTACGCCGTCGATTTAACGCGGAACCATAAATCAGGCTTCACACGTGTCATTTTTTGACGTTTTTTTTCCAGGATTCCGATTGGCTAGCATGACTTTACGCTTCTCGTTACACTGCCCCCTGCAGGTTTGGATGCTCATAGCACCTTAACAGCGTTTTCATGCGGGTTCGTGTAAACAAGGATATTTTTCAAAACGTAGAGGGGGAAATATCCGTTTTTGTAAATACGTACTATGTGTAAACGTGGCCTGAGTCAGTCTGAATGTCCTGACTCCACTGAATGGGCAAACGGGCCGAACCAGTAGTCCTGGAAACTGGCTGGAACGTGCCCAGCGTAGCTCTAGGACTAGATTTCTGCCTGGAGCCGCAGCGGCTCAGTTGCCCGGAGGTCGAGCAGTCGCGGCAGTGGAGCGTGCTTGTCTAACTGTTGGCTATTTATCTGATAATCCAGCCTGGAAGAGTCCTGGCTTTGTCTGAGGAAGGACCAAGTTAAGAGCTTGCAGCTGTCGCTTGCAGCCTCGGACCCGGGGGTGAAGGTAGCAGCTTAGCTGCGAGCCGGTTAGTGACCTTCCCCCCTAAGCATCAGAGGGGTTCCAGGCCAGATGCGAGAAACCACCGTAACCAATCAAAACAATGCAATCACCTTACAGGACTGTCTCAGAAAATTAGAATATTGTGATAAAGTTCTTTATTTTCTGTAATGAAATTAAAAAAACAAAAATGTCATACATTCTGGATTTATTACAAATCAACTAAAATATTGCAAGCCTTTTTTTATTTTAATATTGCTGATTATGGCTTACAGTTTAAGATTAAGATTCCAAGAATATTCTAATTTTTTGAGATAGGATATTTGAGTTTTCTTAAGCTGTAAGCCATGATCAGCAATATTTAAATAATAAAAGGCTTGCAATATTTTAGTTGATTTTTAATGAATCCAGAATGTATGACATTTTTGCATTACAAAAAAATAAAGGATTTTATCACAATATTCTAATTTTCTGAGACTGTCCTGTATTTAAAAAACTTCTGTGAACATAGTTTAGTTACCACGGCGACGAGCAGAACCCTGGCTACCAGAGACAAAACCGGTACTGGTACGGTACCAGCTACATGGGGGCATGGCGATGGCGGGGTTTCAACGTAGCATGGAGCAAATCGCTAACCGTCTTTGTAGAACCTGCTTGGAACCGGCTCTAGCACCAAGACTAAAACCGATTCTGAGTCGGCCGAAAAAAGACCTAATAATAGTGATCATGTTCTTGTAGTTTTAAGTTCAATGCTTAGATGTTGAATTCCCCAAATGTCCCAAAGTGTTGTTCATAATTTTCTGGCTTTTTATAACCTCACCTGATGAGGTACATAAACATTCATCCCAGCACAGTTGACGTGGAGGAGAAATCTGGCTGCAGACAATCCCTGGTTTTGCGGTCATGTTTTAAATTGATTTATTTCAACGGTAGCATCTAACATTTTAACGTAAATAGAACGTTTTGGATGTTGGATTTTTCATCCACTCTGAAAGATGGATGTTGCAACTTATCTGAAGAGGTTTCTGTGACGGAGCGCCATCATGAGGAGTGGTGTATTTATCATACACAGCAATAAGACTACAGGTACATAATAATGTCGAACTTCAGAAAAAGATTATTACATGTTATTTAAACTAGAATAAAATGCCACTTACTTTCTGTGTCCAGGTGTTTCTTTTTTTGTTTCTTTTCGATGATATAGACCTGTGTGCTGTTGACATGGAATGATAACAATGGGATATAAATTATATTACTTTTCGAGTATTAATACAATAGTATAGTTGACTGTATTAAATGAAAAACCATGTTTATTTATAAATGGTTGTTATAAATGTTGGTGGTCTCTTGGTCTGGGGAGTGGTTTAGGACAGTGGTTCCCAACCTTTTTTCCTTGGAGCCCCCCCTACTTGTGTCTAAGACCAGCCGGGCCCCCGACCCGTACATACTAGCACCAATAGAGTAAAGTGATTGGTTAAAAATCTTTAATTGAAAAAAATGTACATTAATTATGTTTTTGTGATACATTTCTCTTTGGTTTACCCTGTATACATATGACTTTGTCTTTCTCACCTTCATTTTGTGTCACCAATGTATAAAATACGCACAGAAGATAATTGCAAGGACATAAAATAATTACTGAAAAATGTCTCTTTTAATATGAGAGCAAAAATTTGTAATATTTTTCCTTTGACAACCTGTCGGAGTAGTAGTACGATTAAATGTTGAATAATGATATAATAATAATAATTTATTAAGTTTTTATCCTGCTAAATCACTTAGAAATATATTTTGGTCATTTTAAAATACTACGTGGGTTTATACAGACTTGGATTACTGTATTCCATTAGGTGTTTTATTATGAGTTTTTTTATTTATTTAACATGCGCAAATATAATTTTTACTGCATATCCTCAAAGCAGACAAAGATTCGCGCCCCCCCCCCCACCCCCCCCGGACCCCAGGTTGGGAGATACTGGTTTAGGATATATAAGCAGGTGCCAGTAGAGACTTTAGGAGGAGTGGAGAGGGAGTCTGGAGTGAGTAGAGGGATACTGGTGAAAAATATTAAGGATTGAATTATTGTCGGATTGGATTACGGATTACAGATTACGGACAAATGGACTATAACCCTGACAGTGGATACTCTCCTGTATAGGGGTGGGTATTGGGAAGGACCTCACGATACGATACGCATCACGATACTTGAGCCACGATACGATACAAATTGCGATATCCCGATTATGCGATATATCCCGATATATCGCGATATTCTACATAGTTCACCGAAAAATTTAAAAATGCATTACACATCTTAAAATCCAAGTTGTATATATGTACATCAGATGATAGTGATAATGCATTGGACAGACTGAGTCAAAACAATGTAATTCAAACTTTCCATTTTAATTATGCAACATATTTGCATGAAAAAACACACTAAAAAACAATGAAAAGTGCAGTGTGTGCATTATTCTTAGATAGAAAATACTCAAAATAAAATGCAGTGTCTCACCCACACTGTAATTGAAATCACAAAAATACAGTACAGCTACTTGCCCCTGACTTAAAATGACAAAAATAAAATGCAGTGTCTCACCCACACTGAAATCACAAAATAAAGTGCAGCTAGGGGTGGGCAAAAATATTGATACACCAATATATTGCGATACATACATTGAATATCGATATCGTATCGGGAGACTATGTATCGCGATATATTGCCGTATCAATATTTTTGCCCACCCCTACTCCTGTACATATTAGTAAATAGTCTTTTTGTTGTTGTTGTTTGCACTGCTGAGCAAGAGGGAGTCAGTAAGGACATAATAAAACCACCACTAACAACAAATCGGCTTGCCATCATTTTTATTACCCAACACGAACCCCGTTACAGTTTCTAAAAAAGAAGAAGAGTCGGCCTCTGATTGGTCAGATGACTTAAAATCAACAATTATAAAACAACTAGTCATGTAAATGTGTAACATGATGATGTCGCTGGATAAAACTGGTTAAATCTAGACTATAAATGACGTGTTTGAGACCGTCCCAGAGCAAGGATATACCTCCCTTCAGGTTTTGGAGCTTTGCAGATCTTTTACATTCAGAAACGTTACAACAAAAGATAATATGATGTAAAAAGTGTGAACTATTATTTAAATACACAATTAGGTGAGCCTTTGTTGAACGCTGCAGAGAAATCCCCTTCTTTAACTTCTTTTGCTTGACCATCTTTGATTTCAAACACTACTTTTCTAACGTTACTCCACGGTGCTTTGGATAATAGGATAGTTGCATAACAACGAAATGATGTCACGTTTCTGCACCCTCCGAGCCACTGCTCCCTTTGTTACTATCAACACTCACAGCAGCACTCGGCAGCTGAGCTGAGATTAAAGCTTCTCATCTCGTCTGAGCTCACGGCTGTTCCTTTCTTTCCCTTTCGGATTTGAACTTTGGCTATTCTTTCATCAACGGGAATGATTTATCACTTGTGACATTAAATGTACACCCGATTCTCTGATAAATGGGTTTATCGTTGCATTTGGTAGCAGTGAATGTGCATTTCCTTGGACTCCTCTCAGCTTTTATGTTGGTCTTTTTTTTTTTCTTCAAAGTATTCTTTTTAGTTTTTTTTAAATCGTACAAGATACAATTTGACATGCATTTCAATACATTTCAACATAATCCCACCCCACAGACAACCCAACCCCATTGTACCACCACATTTATACAAACAAACAAAACACAAATGAAGTTAACAAAACAAACAAAAACGTACAAAAATAAGAAGAAGAAAAAAAGGGGGGGGGGTTATATCTATACATTGGAAATGTTTGAGGTGTATCTATCTTTTCTACCTGATCTAGAACTGGTTGCCATATAGCATAGAAGTTGAGGGCACAGCCTTTTGTAACGTATCGGATCTTTTCTAAAGTCAGATGGTGCAGAAGATTCTGATCCATTGACTGAAGTTGGAGATCCGTCTTTCCATTTAACCCTTGTACTGTCTTTGGGTCAAAATGACCTAATTCTCCTGTCCTTCTTTCATCCTGCTCTCTCCTTCCTTCTCCCTTCCTCTTTTCTTCCTTCCTTCTTTCTTTCCTCCATTCCTTCTTTCTTTTTTCTCTTCCTTCCTTTTTTCCTCCCTTCCTTCCTTCTTTTCTCCCTTTGTTCCTTCTTCCCTTCCTTCCTTCTTTTCTCCCTTCTTCCCTTCTTTCCTTCCTCCCTTCTTTCCTTCCTTCCTTCTTTTCTCCTTTCTTTCTTTCTTTCTTTCTTTCTTTCTTTCTTTCTTTCTTTCTTTCTTTCTTTCTTTCTTTCTTTCTTTCTTTCTTTCTTTCTTTCTTTCTTTCTTTCTTTCTTTCTTTCTTTCTTTCTTTCCTTCCTTTTCTCCCTTCTTTCCTTCTTTCCTTCTTTCCTCCCTTCATTCCTTCCTTCTTTCCTCCCTTCATTCCTTCCTTCTTTTCTCCCTTCTTTCCTCCCTTCCTTCCTTCCTTCCTTCCTTCCTTCCTTCCTTCCTTCCTTCCTTCCTTCCTTCCTTCCTTCCTTCCTTCCTTCCTTCCTTCCTTCCTTCCTTCCTTCCTTCCTTCCTTCCTTCCTTCCTTCCTTCCTTCCTTCCTTCTTTTCTTCCTCCTTCCTTGACCAAAAGACAGCACAAGGGTTAAGCAATATGAGCCTTCTAGCCAGTAACATGGCAAAGGCTATCATGTTTTAGCCATGATGAGTGGGGCAGAAGTCCTGCGGTACTACACCAAATACCGCTATTATGGGAAGAGATTCTATGGGTATTCCTAGCAGGTCAGTAAAGAATTTGAATAAATGTTCCCAAAACTCTGTTCATTTTGGGCAGAGCCAGAACATCCTGTATGTGATAAAGTGGCTGTTGCTGTTCCACAGCGGTCACAGTTAGGATCAATGTTTGGTGTTATCTTTGCCAATCTCCATTTAGACCAATGTAGCCTATGTACAATCTTGAACTGTATTACCTTATGTCTTAAGCAAATTGAGGATGAGTGTATCCTATCTGATGTGGAGTCCCATACATCCTCAGTAAGTTCTATGTCTAATTCTACTTCCCATTGGCTTTTTAGACGTGTCAGAGGTTCTAAGTTATGGGAATTGAGTGACACGTAAATTATTCCGATAAGCCCTTTATGGTCAAAGCTGAGTTTTAAAAGAGAATCTAAGAGGGAACTTGGTGGTGTCGTTGTAAATTGCGCTGATTGTGAGGATACAGAGCTGCGAAGTTGCAGATACTTGAAGAAGTGCGAGTTGGGGATTTTGTATTTTAATCTCAGCTGCTCGAATGATGCAAAATTATCATCAATATATAAATCTTTCAAAGTAGCTAATCCATTTCTGGTCCAGATGTCAAGGGATCTGTCTATGATGGAGGGTTTAAACATATTGTTCTTTGATATAGGTGCATTCATCAACATGTTATTAAGTGAAAATGCTCGTCTAAACTGTGCCCAAATCTTCTGGGAGTGCTTAACTACTAGATCAGGGGTCGGAAACCCAAAATGTTGAAAGAGCCATATTGGACCAAAAACACAAAAAACAAATATGTCTGGAGCCGCAAAAAATGAAAAGTCTTGTATAAGCCTTAGAATGAAAGCAAATGGGGAAAAGTCGAAATGTCAAGAAAAAAGTCAAAATGTCAAGAAAAAAGTCAAAATTTCGAGAAAAAAGTCGAAATGTCGAGGAAAAAATGTCCAAATTTCGAGAAAAAAGTCGAAATGTCAAGAAAAAAGTCGAAATGTCGAGAAAAAAGTTGAAATATCGAGAAAAAAGTTGAAATGTCGAGATTAAAAAGGAAAACGAAAAAGGAAGAAAAAGAGGAAAAAGGGAAAAAAAGAAGAAGAAAAAAAGATAAAAAAAAGAGAAAAGAAAAAGAAAAAAAAGAAGAAAAAAAGGAAAAAATATCAAACATTTTTGAAAAATCTCCAGGGAGCCACTAGGACTAGCCTCTAGAGCCGCGGGTTGACGACCCTGTACTAGATTCTCAGAATATCTGGATATAGGTTCTGGTAATGGGAGCTTGGTTATGTTGGTCTTTTTGTCCTCTCAAATTCTCTCTGGTCCCGGCAAGTCCGGCCCTCAGACATCAGCCTGGCTCTGTTTGTTTTGCCTTGACCCGGTCTCCCCGGGCCCCTGCACGGGTCTCGGTTCCTCCCCTCGTCCTCTTGGTGTCACTCAGCTATTTCTGGGGCCTCCCTGGCGACGTCCTCCGTCCACAACTCCGTCGCTGCTGCTGCTCCTTCGCCCGGCTCGCTTTGCTGATTCGACAGGATGAATTCTTCCCTGGGTTTTCATGTGAGAGGCTGTCTGACCTCAGAGCAGTCAAGCGCTGACACATCGGCTGACACGGTCCCTCTGCAATCTGACGTGCGCCGGCATCGCAGTGCCAGTTCGGATTACCGGTTGGTACGCATGTTATAAACACGTTCATATGTTCGGCCGCAGGCCACAGAGCGCTGGCACCATCAGACCACAGTTGGATGTTGAGTGTACCAGAACCATGTGACCCAGTTTACAGACGGTCTGACGGACACTGAGCCGGTGATGGTTTAGTGGTGACATTAATGGGTTTGCAGGATGTTTCAGGGCTGATTGCACAGTTGTACAGCTGCAAGCAGAAGTTTGCATTAAGTTTAGAAAAATACACTTTTTTTTAAATTATTCTTGTCTGACAGTAAAGTCAATTAGAAATCATGTTGTTCTTCTTTTGTGAAAATAATCAGGGAGATCTCTTCCTTTACTCATTTACGGTATTCTTTATTTCATTCATTGATTAAAATAAAAGAACAATTTGATATAAACACAATCGTTCCTAAATCCTGAATGAAAGGGAGCAGAAAGAATAATACTCTTATTTAATCTGCCCCTTTACCCCAAGAAATCAATTTACAAAGAATGTAAATTAAAAAACAACAAAATAAAATAAAATTGCTGCCGGCCAACACAGATGGTCGAATTCCTTTTTTAGTTCCCAAGTTACAATTCAGTTAATACCATTCAAACAACAACAAACAATGTTTATTCCTTTCATGATAATGGGTTTTTCAATCAAACAAAACTAATATATATCATTACATTTCGTTAACATACTGGCTTTAATCATTCTTTTGAATGCATAATGCAATAATTTCAAAGTCAGACATTTACATACACTTGAATAGCATCCAGAACTGCTTTCAAATGCTTTAACTTGGCTAAAATGTTCTGGGCATCTTCTAATTTGCACGTGTGCTTCGGGGGCGTTGCCCACTAGAAGACCCAGCTGAGCCCAAGATGATGTGTTGAGATGTCGCTTCAATAATAAGCCGCCCCTCTTGTCAAGTGCGCCGGTCCCTCCTGCAGCATCACAGCATGATGCTGCCAGCCCCGTACTCCCCAGCTGGGAGGATGTTCTGTCCCCCCTTTTTTCCTTTTACCACATTCTAATAAGTAAGACTTTTTTAACGTATACACAGCTACAAACCTTCATCTGGCTTCATCTGACTCTCTCCTGCTGCTGTGGAAACTTCCAGCTTTGTAGAAAGTATTGATTTAATAAGGTTAATTTTGACCATGGATTGCAATTTAATTTGCTAATTATTTTTGTCAGACAAATAAATTATAGGTTTTTTTAATTACCTGACATGTTTCGGCGATCTTTTCGCCTTCATCAGAGTCACAAGATGGTGTGTGTGACCCGTCAGCTGATGAATGACCTAATTTATTTGTCTGACAAAAAGAATTACCAAATTCATTTGTATGAAATTCTTTAAAAGACAAAAAAAAATCGGTGTTATTCCTCTCAAATTTTACAAAAATAAATGGATCAAATCAGGAATTCAAATTGACATAAAACAGAAAAGACATGAAATAAGAAGTTTTTCTTTTTCTGATCTTAATGTTAACTTGCAGTTGCATCTGTGCTATACTAGTCTAGTAGGAAGGAGGGGTTCCCGAGCACCCGATGGACTCTTTTCTGAAACGTGTTTTTTTGGGATCCTTTAGGTGTTTGCTTACGATTTTTGCTTGTTGCCCGAAAAAAAATTGGTCCGAAAGTTCTTTTTTGGAACCCATTTAGAATTTTTGCCTGTTAAAATGGCAAAAACGCCGATTTCCATAACTTCTGAACCATAAATCCTAGAAAGACAAACAAACACACTTTTTCTCATAATATTGACACCAGGAATCCAATGGAAAGGTTACTGGGATGGTAGAACCACTCTTTATTAGGGAAAAATGAGCTTCAAGTAGTATTTTAGGGCAAAATTACCCAAAAACGCTTGAAAATGTTTTTTTCAATCAAGTGCATCTCCCTTTTGGAAATACCTGTTGGTGTATTGTTTACACCAAAAAAAGGCCCAATTAGTCCCCTTTCCAACGAGGTACAACTTGTAAGAAATCTCCATTTGTGGAATGAGTAATGAAGCAAAATGCGGGGGATGCAACCCATTTAGAATGCTTGAATGTTCAGTAAAAGGGGCGTGTCTTCCCACTGTTAAGTGTTTAGAATGTTCAGAATTTGAAATCTCAAACCAACTGTAGCATCAACTGTCAACTGTCAAACACAAGCAAACTTGAACAAGGAGTGTAAGTATTTTCTGAATGTTTTATCATTTCTAATATAAGGTTATATCTTATCATTTTTGCTAATATAACATTATACATGGTTGTTTTTCTTATATTAGAGCCAGAGGTAATACATTCTTCAAAATAGCTTCATTTCTATTTGGTTAGCTGGACAAGCTAACCAATTAGCATGTTAGCTAGCTTTTTTCATTGAGGTTAGCTTTTAACTAACAGTAGGGTACGCTAAAAGAAATGTGACATACAGTAAGTTCGATTATCCAGGCCTTTTTTTTAATAATTTAGTCCAGTGGCACTAATTGTATTTTTTTATATTCTTTTTTTCTGTACCCAGTGATGGATTAATAAAACATGAGAAGTGCAAAGAGAATGCATGATCAGACTTCTGATGTGTCTGAACCCCCACTAAAAATCCAATCATATACCTGTGTATTGCACACCCCAAGTCCATCGCCTGGGAACTTCATTTGCTTCAGTGCCTCCAAAAATGACCCCAAAGAAAAGTTGCATCACCTTCTTCAAATACGAGACAAGAGACAAGCTGAGCCAATCGACTCACCTTTTCGGATGAAGGCAATTTGTGATCTATTGCCAGAAACCCTAGATGGTGTCAACCTGGACAGTACTGGTTATCACAGGAACTGTTACTTAAATTTCACATCAAAGCTTGATCGACTAAAAAACAATTCACATCAGCTTGAAGTAACAGACAACAAGTACTCTCCCCGGAAGTCACACCCAGCCACAGGCTCTGCATTTCCAGTAGAATGTATATATTGTGACACAGATGAAAAGAAATTCAATGGAAAAATCCAAAGGACTGTCCCATTTACTTGGAAAAACAATGGTGCCGCATGGAAGTGCATTGAACCTATGGCTGAAGCTTTAGGGAAAAGCAGTCTGCTCCGCAAAGTGAAAAATGAAGACCTGTATGCGAAAGGGGCTCGCTATCATGTCACCTGCTGGAAAGCCTTACAAGTAGAGTACTTGAATCATTCTAAGAAGCTGACAAAGGAAGCCTCAGGTCAGAAACTGACAATCTCTGGGCACCTTAAAGCATACAACGTGGTGAGGGACCACATTAAAGAGCAGGTCATAGAACAAAACAAAGTCCTACAACTTCGCTACCTGCGCCACCTGTATATCCTTGAGCTCGAAAAGCAAAATAACCCTAACCCTGAATACAGAGGAGATAAACTTCTGAGTCGTCTGCAAGGTGATGAGGAGCTTAAGAAGCATTTAGCCTTTTCCAAAGTTCCTGTTAAGGACAAAGGAAACCTTGCCTTTTACTTGGTCCACTCTTCCCGTATTTCTGTGGAGGACGCCATGGCCTGTGCGTATCGACTTGGAACGGTGGACAGTGTAAAAGATGCAGCTCTCACCCTACGCAGCGTCATCAATAAGGCCTTCAAGTCCAGTGTTATGCCTTGGCCACCTACCGCAGATGACCTAAACAAGACAGCAGAAGAGGTGTTACCTGAAGAGCTAGACCGCTTCCTCAAACTTCTCTTCTCTGGAGACACTGTTTCTGATTGTGAGAAAACAAAGCGACTTGTTCTTTCAATTGGACAGGACCTGTGTAGAGCAGTGACAAATGGCGAGTGGAAACTTCCAAAACATGTGCTTTTATGTGCCACAGTCCGGCACTTGTACCGGAGCAGACAACTGACCACCATTCTGCAGAGATTAGGCCATTGCGAATCTTATGATTTTGGATTGGAGCTGGAGACAGCATTGGCTAAGGCTGTGGATGAAATGTCAACTTCCCTTACACCTTCTATCATCAGAGGAGATGGGAATGAGGTGTTCCATAGCGATATATAGGATATACCGGATACAGCATATAAAAACATGTTCAGTCACACAAATACCAAATATCCAGACGTAGTACACTTGTAGACTGTCTTTGAACACTTGATCATTCTCCGCAGGAGGTATGAAGGACGCATCTGCAGGAAACTTAGGACCCACTCTGATACCAATGTGCAGTGGAGGGAGGGTCTCAGGTGTATCCAGTTTCAGACGACGTTCCATGGTCCTGTCATATTTAGGTAGTGTTCTCTCCTGGCAGCTTGTGGCACCCGGTTTTGTTTCCTGGATCATGATGCCGCCGGCACTGTTAACAACATTCGAACCATGGACATTTGTTGTGACTCTGTTCAGGTTGTCCCATTCGCTATGGAACACCTCATTCCCATCTCCTCTGATGATAGAAGGTGTAAGGGAAGTTGACATTTCATCCACAGCCTTAGCCAATGCTGTCTCCAGCTCCAATCCAAAATCATAAGATTCGCAATGGCCTAATCTCTGCAGAATGGTGGTCAGTTGTCTGCTCCGGTACAAGTGCCGGACTGTGGCACATAAAAGCACATGTTTTGGAAGTTTCCACTCGCCATTTGTCACTGCTCTACACAGGTCCTGTCCAATTGAAAGAACAAGTCGCTTTGTTTTCTCACAATCAGAAACAGTGTCTCCAGAGAAGAGAAGTTTGAGGAAGCGGTCTAGCTCTTCAGGTAACACCTCTTCTGCTGTCTTGTTTAGGTCATCTGCGGTAGGTGGCCAAGGCATAACACTGGACTTGAAGGCCTTATTGATGACGCTGCGTAGGGTGAGAGCTGCATCTTTTACACTGTCCACCGTTCCAAGTCGATACGCACAGGCCATGGCGTCCTCCACAGAAATACGGGAAGAGTGGACCAAGTAAAAGGCAAGGTTTCCTTTGTCCTTAACAGGAACTTTGGAAAAGGCTAAATGCTTCTTAAGCTCCTCATCACCTTGCAGACGACTCAGAAGTTTATCTCCTCTGTATTCAGGGTTAGGGTTATTTTGCTTTTCGAGCTCAAGGATATACAGGTGGCGCAGGTAGCGAAGTTGTAGGACTTTGTTTTGTTCTATGACCTGCTCTTTAATGTGGTCCCTCACCACGTTGTATGCTTTAAGGTGCCCAGAGATTGTCAGTTTCTGACCTGAGGCTTCCTTTGTCAGCTTCTTAGAATGATTCAAGTACTCTACTTGTAAGGCTTTCCAGCAGGTGACATGATAGCGAGCCCCTTTCGCATACAGGTCTTCATTTTTCACTTTGCGGAGCAGACTGCTTTTCCCTAAAGCTTCAGCCATAGGTTCAATGCACTTCCATGCGGCACCATTGTTTTTCCAAGTAAATGGGACAGTCCTTTGGATTTTTCCATTGAATTTCTTTTCATCTGTGTCACAATATATACATTCTACTGGAAATGCAGAGCCTGTGGCTGGGTGTGACTTCCGGGGAGAGTACTTGTTGTCTGTTACTTCAAGCTGATGTGAATTGTTTTTTAGTCGATCAAGCTTTGATGTGAAATTTAAGTAACAGTTCCTGTGATAACCAGTACTGTCCAGGTTGACACCATCTAGGGTTTCTGGCAATAGATCACAAATTGCCTTCATCCGAAAAGGTGAGTCGATTGGCTCAGCTTGTCTCTTGTCTCGTATTTGAAGAAGGTGATGCAACTTTTCTTTGGGGTCATTTTTGGAGGCACTGAAGCAAATGAAGTTCCCAGGCGATGGACTTGGGGTGTGCAATACACAGGTATATGATTGGATTTTTAGTGGGGGTTCAGACACATCAGAAGTCTGATCATGCATTCTCTTTGCACTTCTCATGTTTTATTAATCCATCACTGGGTACAGAAAAAAAGAATATAAAAAAAATACAATTAGTGCCACTGGACTAAATTATTAAAAAAAAGGCCTGGATAATCGAACTTACTGTATGTCACATTTCTTTTAGCGTACCCTACTGTTAGTTAAAAGCTAACCTCAATGAAAAAAGCTAGCTAACATGCTAATTGGTTAGCTTGTCCAGCTAACCAAATAGAAATGAAGCTATTTTGAAGAATGTATTACCTCTGGCTCTAATATAAGAAAAACAACCATGTATAATGTTATATTAGCAAAAATGATAAGATATAACCTTATATTAGAAATGATAAAACATTCAGAAAATACTTACACTCCTTGTTCAAGT
Source organism: Cololabis saira (assembly GCF_033807715.1). NCBI lineage: Eukaryota > Metazoa > Chordata > Actinopteri > Beloniformes > Belonidae > Cololabis > Cololabis saira. The sequence continues at coordinate 38,186,204 of NC_084589.1, read as the reverse complement.
TTGCTTGTGTTTGACAGTTGACAGTTGATGCTACAGTTGGTTTGAGATTTCAAATTCTGAACATTCTAAACACTTAACAGTGGGAAGACACGCCCCTTTTACTGAACATTCGAAGCATTCTAAATGGGTTGCATCCCCCGCATTTTGCTTCATTACTCATTCCACAAATGGAGATTTCTTACAAGTTGTACCTCGTTGGAAAGGGGACTAATTGGGCCTTTTTTTGGTGTAAACAATACACCAACAGGTATTTCCAAAAGGGAGATGCACTTGATTGAAAAAAACATTTTCAAGCGTTTTTGGGTAATTTTGCCCTAAAATACTACTTGAAGCTCATTTTTCCCTAATAAAGAGTGGTTCTACCATCCCAGTAACCTTTCCATTGGATTCCTGGTGTCAATATTATGAGAAAAAGTGTGTTTGTTTGTCTTTCTAGGATTTATGGTTCAGAAGTTATGGAAATCAGCGTTTTTGCCATTTTAACAGGCAAAAATTCTAAATGGGTTCCAAAAAAGAACTTTCGGACCAATTTTTTTTCGGGCAACAAGCAAAAATCGTAAGCAAACACCTAAAGGATCCCAAAAAAACACGTTTCAGAAAAGAGTCCATCGGGTGCTCGGGAACCCCTCCTTCCTACTAGACTATACTGCTAACGTGCCATGTGTTGTATCACACGTTCAGTGATGATGTTGGTTGCATTCAGAACATTTTTCATTGTTTTAATATAACCATTTATGGATCAGTTGTGGTGCTCCTGGAAAATATTGTGAAAAATATATAATTCAATGTCAACCAACTCCAAAAACTCACATGTCCCTTTATTAGGGGCCGTCTTAGTCTTAAAAATGTATAATTTGGTGAGCTGTTCAGATTTAGAGTTTATTTCTCCGGCTTCCTCATTTTTATCTCCAGGAGCTTTTTTTCTGTACTCCTGTAATACTGTTTTTATAACTATATCCCAAAATATGTTGCAGACATTTCCTTAATACTGTACCTCAAACTTATGGGAAAAAAGCACATGATACGGTCTCCTTTAAAGATAACACATACGTTGAGGCTTCTCTAACGACGCTGCCATATCCAACACTTTCTTTCATATTGTAGGTGAGAGCTGCTCTGCGAGTCCCTGCCTGATGCCAGCCGGTTGCTATGGTAACCCATGCTGGTGAACTTGCTCTACTACTGTTGCAGTGTGGAGCTGCAGTATACATTTTCTCTGAGCTGCACGGCGGTGCCAAAGATGGAGGCCACTGCTTTGTTTTTTGGGGCGGCTGTCTCCGTCTCAGCGCAGCAGGGCGCATGTTCCACGCAGCTTAGCTCGAAGCTAATAGACGGCTAAGGTCCGGACACATTCGTAACTCTGGTGCATGTAGATTGAGATGCATTTGTGCAAATCTAATTGGAAGTGGGTTTGAAACGACTGCTGTGTGGTTTAAATCTTTAAAAAGGTTACATTTCAGGTGGTTTTACGTGTTAAAACTATCAAAACTTACCAGATACAATCTGGACATGCTGAAAACGTTGTCGTATACCCTGAGAGACATCATCACGGGCCCATGTGCTGTGAGCCGATCACACTGCAGATGTTTCAGCTGCTGCTGCTGTCGGTGTTTAACGATATGTCATCATTGATTCGACGTTCATCAAGAGGGCAAAAGTTAGCATTTTTTACATGATATTGATGAATGGAGCGACACGACGACAGTCCCAGCTGGGTGCTGGATGCAGTTTCACACAGATGGAGGCGACTGGGCTCCGAGTCGCCCTCGCAGGGAGTCTGCTGTCGCATTCAGAGCCAATCAAGTGCTGCAGATACTTTCTATTCCCTTTTCGGTCACTCATGAATACCTTTGAAGGAGGCAATTAGAATATAATGAATACGTCAATTTTGTGGGATAATTACTGCAGCCTCTGCATTTTGTGCAAATGTGAGGCGTAATTACTGTAAAGTTGTTGGTTTTTTTTTTAATTGAGGCAAGGGAAATCTTTTATTTTTTTTGTTAAATCTGCAAAAATATTCCACCTCTGCTTGTTTTTATGTTTTCGTGGCGAACTACTCACTAATGAAGGGATTATAAAAGATTAACACATACAATAAGCATTTACTATAGTTAAGTCTGATTGAATTTATGTTTTCATGTTGTTTTTTTTCTGCACGCACATCAGCGCCTAAACGATATTGCTTTTTTCCATCTGTATGATGTAGCAAAATCCCGTCCATGTGGGAGATTCAGCATGAAATCAAAGAGTAAATATGACCATGTTGCAGTTCACCTCCACACATTCAGTCGTCATCTGTACTTCCAGTACGGGTGTAAGGCAATCCCTCCACCCCTCCACATTAACCTCTGGTGCTAATCCCCATTAATGAGCGTGGCCCTTGATGCTTTGTGCTCAGATCGTAATGCGACTTCATCTCACTTGGCTTAGGTGAATGATTTCACTGCAGGGCAAAAAAAAAACACATCACAGCCCCAAAAAGCTGAATGGTTTTCCAGCAAGAGTTGAGGTACACAACAGAATCTTTATTCTCCTCCTTCCATCCATGCTGTTCTGTTCTGTCACGATGTGGGAGAGTTGGACCCAGATGCAGGAGACCTGGAGGCAGGAGTTCCAAAAAGGCTGATTTATTGTGCCAAAAAACAAACTAAAAGCACAGCAGAACAGATTTGGTAAAAACCTAACAAGACACATGGAGTAAGGAAACAGTACGGAACAGCAGGGAGCAAAGGGAAAGACAAGACATACACAGAAGGGTTGACAAGAAACAGGTGCAGACAATCAGGGCAGATGGGAACAAGGAAAGTCGAGACAAAACTGAAACAAAGACACAGGTTTCAAAATAAAACAGGAACTAAATAACAAAAACTGTGACATGAAAAGTCTTTTACAGGATGTTTCACTCGTGTTCCTGCTCCGATGGCACCTTAAATACGATATTGAGCGAGGTCCTGGTCCAGGGGAGTTTTTCTTGCCACTGTTTGGCTTAAGGTTTTTCTCCAAATAGGGGAGTTTTTACTTGCCATTCAGATACAGAAAAACTTTATTTATCCCCGAGAGGCAATTGCAAAAACAACTAAGCAGCATGACGTTGAAAGTACCGAATAAAATAATAAAATAAAATGAATGCAGATAAATAAGGCATGTATCGCATGTACAAACAAAGAATATATAAAATATCAAAATATCAAAAAATGTAAAATAAAGTGACTGTAGTGGTATTGTTTATGTTATGTTTATGTAATAATTGCTCGGGGTTCATGTTCTGGGTCTCTGGAAAGATCCTAGAGACAACTTCTGTTGTAATGGACGCTATATAAATAAAATTGATTTGAATTGAATTATTGTTTGTGATTGCTACGTCAGTCATCACTGCTCTATTCTGGAGTTTGTCGACCACCACAAGGTCCAGTTTGTTGCTCATCATCACCGGTTTATCGGTCCTGATCTGCAGGGCCTCTGCATCACTCCTGGAGTTCCCCCACCTTGACTTTGGGACTCCTGTTCCTGTACACTGTTTCTGGCCTTCACTATTATGTGCTGGTTTGCATCTCTGCACACCCTACAGCGAGGTCTTGTCTGGTGCAGTAGGCCATGAACTGCGTGGCTCGCTTCTTCTGCTCTAGCGGTTAACGCTTCAGCAGACCGGCCTTTCCTGGCCTCTAGGACCTCTCAGTGTCAGTGATGCATGCTGGACATTGGTGTCTTTGTCCACGGTGGTTCTTCACATTCACTTAGCAGTTAATCCCAGAGATCATCTTCTGGACGCATTTTTTGATCTTTGCCGTTTTAATTTTATCATGTTGCTGCAAATGAAATTTCCATCCGCTACGGTTAAAAAGAAGCAACACAAAACAGCAGAAAAGACAGAGGCAGCGAGTAATGAGCTTTGAGTAGGACCTCCATTGGTGAGATTGTGTTGCAGCAGCTCAGAGGCTTTCTCTCTCTTCATGTTCGTGGGATTATATATTTCTTCCCACAAAGAGACGGCTGGTTCAGTGAAAGTCTTGGGCTCGTAAGCGCCGCTCTGTTGTTGCCAGATTTTCAGGCATGTTAATGTCAGATGACTTCCTTCCTTCTCACAACCCTCTTACAACCAAATTTGCACAGTTTGGACTTGGTTTAGCAGAAATTTTGCAATTTTGTGCAACTTTTAACTATATTAATTATGAAAGAAAAGAAAAAACTTGACAAAGAGGGTCAAACTGAAAGAAATAGCATTGAGTTCATTAATTTTTTACTTCTTCCTGCTCCGTTTTCAAGCATAACTTACAATTATATTTATTAATCATCATCTACTTTGTTTACGATGGAACATTTATTATTTGGTGATTATTATTGTTCTTTTTATGTTATTGATTTATTGTTTTGCTGTTATTTATTCATGTTTTTGTGCTTATCGAAATAAAAGATATCAAATTTTCCGATTTGTTCTGCCGTGATGAAATCAACCACAGATTTTACCTGAAACATTTAAAAACCAGACTTTGTTACAGAACAACAGTTTGTAACATGCCGTTTGGTGGATTGTCGGATTTCCTGCCTCCTTGAGGACTTGGCCAGATGCAGCACTTTGGCTGCGACTGATGATTTTTCACAAATCCAGAAGAACGGACAAGAACCACCCTTAAACTCTGAGTGATGGATGTGTCTATAAACCTCTGAAACTTGGATCATCCGGGCTTTCCTGATGAAGGCTGGGAACGACCCGTAACGGTTGTTCAACATTGTCATTTGACTCAGGCCCCGTTTACACGTAGCAAAAACGGGGGTGTTTTCATTCGTTTTGGCCGTTCATTTACACGAAAACGAAGCTCAAAGTCACCAAAAACGATAATTTCTGAAAACTCCGGCCAAAGTGAAGATTTGCAAAAACACGTTACAATACAATACAATACAACTTTATTTATAAAGCACTTTAAAAACACCAGCATGGTCCAAAGTGCTGGACAGGCAAATAAAAAACACACCATAAGGCACAGGGCACATAAATAAAACAATCATGATAAGTTAAGTCAATAAAAAGGATAAAATAGAAGATAAAAGAATAAAATACTAAAAAGGATAAAATAAGCACAACTGTCTTGCTAGGTGTTAAAAGCCAAGGAGAAAAGGTGGGTTTTAAGAAGAGATTTAAAAGCAGACAGAGAGGAGGCCTGTTTGATTTGCTGAGGCAGGTTGTTCCATAGTTTTGGAGCTGCAACAGCGAAGGCGCGGTCCCCTCTGAGCTTTCTATTAGTTTTAGGCTCTCTCAGGAGCAGCTGATCAGCTGACCTGAGAGAGCGACTGGGGGAATAAGGGTGTAGGAGCTCAGAGAGGTACGGCGGGGCAAGACCATTCAAGGATTTAAAAGCAAATAAAAGAATTTTAAAATGAACCCGGGACTGTATGGGCAGCCAGTGGAGGGAAGCTAAAATGGGGGAAATGTGCTCAAATTTGCGAGTGCCAGTTAAAAGGCGTGCTGCAGCATTTTGGACCATCTGGAGACGGGCGATGGAAGAAGCACTAACCCCCACATAGAGGGCGTTGCAGTAGTCCAGTCTAGTGGTGACAAAGGCATGTGTTACTGTTTCAAGCTGCCGTCTTGAAAGAATTGGCTTTATTTTAGCCAGCTGCCGCAAGTGATAAAAACTGGATTTGACAACCGCCCTGATCTGGCTGTCAAGCTTTAGAGCTGCATCCACTTTGACCCCTAGGTTGGTGATGGTTGGCTTTACATGCTGGGCCAAGGGCCCCAGATCTGGAATGGGTGTTCCAGTGGTGCCACCAAAAACCATCACTTCAGTCTTTTTCTCGTTGAAGTTTAAAAAGTTCAGAGACATCCAGGCCTTCATGTCGTCAAGACACTTAAGTAGGGCAGTAACTGAGTAATTGTCTTTCTTTTTAAGTGGGACATAAATCTGACTGTCATCTGCATAAAAATGATAAAAAATCCCATGCTTCCTAAGTATGGAGCCAAGCGGGAGCAGATACAGGGAGAACAGGAGAGGGCCGAGGACCGAGCCCTGCGGAACCCCACAAGAGAGAGGAGCGGAGGAGGACACAGAGTCGCCAAGGCTGACACAGAAGGTTCGGTCTGCCAAGTATGACCTGAACCATTCCAGTGCTACGCCCCTGATGCCCACCCACTGCTCCAAGCGAGAAATTAAAATGTTATGGTCCACTGTGTCAAAAGCTGCCGTTAGATCTAAAAGCACAAGAATAGCACAGTCACCTGAATCTGTGGCTAAAAAGATATCATTAAAAACTCTTAAAAGGGCTGATTCGGTGCTGTGCAAAGATTTAAAACCGGATTGGAATACCTCAAGAATGTTGTGGTCTTTCAAAAAGGCCATTAACTGACTGCAAACTATCTTCTCGAGGATTTTTGACAGAAAGGGTAGTTTGGAGATCGGCCTGAAATTGGCAAGAGCTGCAGGATCTAGTCCAGGTTTTTTAATCAGGGGTTGTACAACTGCATGTTTAAAATGTACAGGGACCACACCTGAAGACAGACTACTATTTATAACTGCAAGAACAGAGGTTCCAACAGTGGGGAAAACCTCTTTAAATAGTCGAGGAGGGACAGCATCATTAGGAGAACCAGAGGGCTTCAACTGACCAACAATCCCCTGTAAACCCAACAGAGTCACAGGGTCAAACTGGTGAAAGGCAGCAGAGCAGGTGACAGAGATTGAGGGGTCACGAACAGTGAGTGGAATGAGAGCCCTAGCAGAAGAGACCTTATCAATAAAAAAGTGAAGAAATGTTTCACAAGCAGCAGGAGAGGCCTCTATAACAGTCTGCTGAGCATTAAGAACTGAATCAATGGTTTTAAACAAAACACGTGGTTTGTGACAGTTCGAAAGAATAATATTAGACAGATAGTCCCTCTTAGCATTTTTCACAGTTGTCTGATACTGTCGCCAGCAGTCCCTTAAAATTTGAAAAGACACCTGCAGTTTGTCCCTTTTCCACTTTCTTTCAGCTTTACGGCACTCACGTCGGGCAGCACGAGTGGTGTCATTTAACCAGGGCTCAGATCTAGTTTTAAGCCGCCTGGTTTTTATTGGGGCCACAGTGTCTAAAACAGTCTGGCAGGTGGAGTGCAACCATGAGCTCAGCTCCTCTGTACCGCACACAGACTCAGGAATAATGGAGTTGTAACTGAAAGCCGCTGAAAACTGAGCGGCAGTGGAGGGGTTAATGACGCGACAGCGCCGAGTAGCAGCGGCAGATTTAACTGTATTACCGGTACAGGAAAGGGCAACCTCAAATAATACAGGCATGTGATCAGAAAAAACCGCTGGACAAATCTCTAAGTTAAGAACAGGCAGACCGTACGATAAAACAAGATCGAGTGTGTGTTGGCGCTCATGTGTGGGTCCAGACACACACTGCACAAGATTAAAAGAGTCAATGAGATTTAAAAAGTCCTTCGCGATTGGCTTATCAGGACAACACACATGCACGTTAAAATCACCAACAATAAGGACACGGTCATATTTAGGCATGACTTCACTCAGGAAGTCAGAAAAGTCATTTAAAAAGTCCTTATTGTATTTAGGAGGCCGGTAGATCACAGCGCACAACACTGTGTGAGAACGACCCAGCTCAAATAAACACAGCTCAAAGCTGGTGAATGAAGTTGAAGGCGATAGCTGCTTGCATTTATAGTGACTCTTATAAACCGTGGCTATTCCTCCTCCTCGGCCAGATGTCCGTGGGGAGTTAAAATAGCAGCAATCGTCGGGTAGAAGTTCAGTGAAAGCAGACTCACCAGCACCCAGCCACGTCTCAGTCACACAAAGAAAATCCAATCCACGGGATAAGAAAAAATCCTTCAGGATGAACGTCTTGTTTGCCAGCGATCTAGCATTCACCAGGCCAATCCGAGTGGGGATCGGGGGGTCCACGGCATCAGCCGTCCGAGGAGCGCGCCACAGAGGCCGCAGGTTGCGGTGATTCACTCCGCGCCAGCGTGGACGCGGAGAGCAGGGGCCGCGGGGCTGGAGCAGCTGATCAGTGCCGATGACAGGTGACAGCCACGAGACCACGGGGTCCAGAAAGCGCCGAGGGATAGAGAGGCCAGGCACAGCTCCAACCCCGATCCAAGAAGCCGGGGGGGAATCCAACAGACGGGCCTTCAGCCTCACCAGCCGACCGCTGCGTTTTCCCCGGCGGCGGGGGCGTTTCCGCCGAGCAGGTAGAGCGGAGGTGCGGCACAGGTGAGGTGGGATCCGGGCCAGGAGCGGGGGCACAGATCCATGTCCATCATAATCCAACTTTAAAATATCTTTAGCATAAAGTCGGAGATCCAGCAGTGTTTGGCGATTATACACCAGAAGACAGTTGGTATTAAAGGCAACATACGAAAATAACAGTAAAAACACACACAGTACTGGCAGAGACAGACGGCAGGCCACACACACTGGCGCCATCTTGAAGAAGGAACTTTGTCTTGTAAACTGAGGGAAACGGACATTTAGGCTTCAGAACGTCACATTATGGGACAGAAACGTCACCAGCACCATGTGTCATGTGTCGCCGTCAATATTTTCTTGTATTTTACCTGTTTTATATTCTAAAGTAGCTCTTAAAAGTAACTCCACTTCTCTGTCACTCCAAATGAAAGACTCTCGTGCCATCTTGGAAGTAACTGGAAGTTACTCGTGTCATTTGTTGATGTTTTTTTCCAGGATTCTGATTGGCTAGCATGACTTTATGCTTCTCGTTACACTGCCCCCTGTAGGTTTAGCTGCTCATAGCACCTTAACAGCGTATTTATGTGGGTTCGTGTAAATGGTGGTATTTTTCAAAACGTAGAGGGAAATATCAGTTTTTGTAAATACCCGGCTGTTCACTGGCCTCAGACATGTTCAATTCGGAAAACATGCCGGGCGGTGGCCGTCAAGGACCTGGAACGGGGATACTTGAGCCTCCAGGATCTTAGCTTCTCACAGCGGTAGCAAAGCAGGGCAAGTTTATTTGTATAGCACAATTCAATGCAAGGTAATTCAAAGTGCCTTACATCAACATTAAAAGCAGCAAGACACAATTTAACAGTAAATAACAAATAAAATGATAAGAAAAGAGCTAAAATAATAAAAAGCACAAGTTGTTAAAAAGTAAGGGCAGTAGAGTACAGCAGGTAAACATCTCATTCTTACAATGGCAAGAATTACGTTTCTATACGGTCAAAACGTACAAAGACCGGGTCAAATACAGTATTACAAAAGTAATCTGTAACAATTTGTACAGTGAATTAAACCAATTTGACAATTCTATGCCACAATGCCTGTTTCCAGGTCTTATTTCACACAACTGAGGAGAATTACGTTTCAATCCAGCAAAACGTACAAACACCGGGTCAATGGCAAGAATTACATTTCTATACGGTCAAAAAGTACAAAGACCGGGTCAAATAGAGGATTACAAAAGTAATATGTGCCGATTCGTGTGGTGAATCAAACCAATTTGACAATTCTACGTCGCAATGCCTGCATTCAGGCCCAGGGCTTATCCATAACTTCGCACAGTTTTCAAAAATCATAAGTATTTAATTTAAGAGTACGCTTAAATAACAAATAAAATGAAATAAAATGATAAGAAAAGAGGTAAAATAATAAAAAGCACAGTTAAGATGAGCTGAAGTGAGATTGTTATTGCTGGTTTTTACTGTTCTCATGGAGCCGTGGGAAGATACTGTATCTGACTGGCTGTTTTTCTGTACATCCTGATGTAATGAGACACATGGTAAGCTCTTAAAAAGCCAACATACATGAGGAAGTGTGCGTCTGCCGCAGTGCGATGCTGACCGGTGTGTGTGTGTGTGTGTGTGTGTGTGTGTGTGTGTGTGTGTGTGTGTGTGTGTGTGTGTGTGTGTGTGTGTGTGTGTGTGTGTGTGTGTGTGTGTGTGTGTGTGTGTGTGTGTGTGTGTGTGTGTGTGTGTGTGTGTGTGTGTGTGTGTGTGTGTCAGCTCGTGCCAGCGAGCGGCTGTGCAGGATTAGTTGAATGAGTTTATCGACTTCGGCACTCTGCCTGGCCGGGAACTGATTAATAATCTCTGAGTTGAAGCATCTCGTACAAAAAACAAACACATGTGCCCCGTTGCTGGTTCAAACAAACACACTGCATCCGCTGAGCCGCTGGAGGCCAGTTTTCACTCACAAGCAAAAACATTTCTTTCTAGAATTTTGTTGTAGTGAGAAGTCCCGGCAGGTTGGAAGACGACTCCATCCTTGTAAACTTCCACTTCAAAAGTGGCCGTTAACATTTTTCCTCTGGTGAGATGGAGATTCTTCTCCCTGTGACGTTATTAAGCGGCGATGTTTGGAAAATAAAACCCTCCAAAAAGAAGCGTCCTCACTACCTTGAGTCTTTTGAGCATGGAAATACTACATATTGCATCTTTGTTTGAGTTTCCTTTCACACTGAAGATGATATTTCATCATAATAATGCTGTTTGAAACACAGACAAACATAATATGGTCCCTTTTCTGGACCCTTCACAGACGGAGAAGGTTGAGTTGCTCTTCCAACGCTACCATTTCATTTTATCTGGCCTTCTGCTCGTTTACTTTCTTCTTTTTTCCTCCATAAATCCTTTTGCTGGTTTTGTAGGCACGCTGCAGCGAGAAGACACTTCATAAAACTGAACAAATAATGGAATTGAAGCTGATATTTTCATGCAACCACATCTGCTTTGTTCTGCCTGACGTATGTTTTCTTTTCTTTGTGTGAGACACACACGTGTGAACATCTCCATCATCAAGAAATCATACATGCAGGTTCCTGTATTTCTACTGTAGCCTTGTTTATGCCATTTTGCTGCAGATGACCTTTTAAATCAGTCCTCAACATGTGGTAAAATTATTCCAGATAGCTACATGCTTGTCCCATAAACCCTTTTAAGTAGCTGCCAACCTGAAAGGAGACAGCTGCTGTGGAATTAAAAAGGAGTCACATGCTTCCTCCTGTGCAGAGGGGCGGAGCCTATCTCAGCCGTCACCTGCCAAGGGGCGGAGTTAACCCTTGAACCCTGGACACACGACTCAAGTATGTCTTTTTATTGTCATGGAGTGGCAATAAAAAAGCTCTTGACTGGAAATGGATTTACAGCTGATGTGGATCCTAAGTGTGCGCTGCGTCAGAGTTTTGATCCGTGGAGAACAGCTGATGTACCGTATTTTCCGGACTATAAGTCGCTCCGGAGTACAAGGGGAACCAGCCATAAAATGCATAATAAAGAAGGAAAAAACATATATACATCGCACTGGAGTATAAGTCGCATTTTTGGGGGAAATTTATTTTATAAAATCCAACACCAAGAACAGACAAGTCATCTTGAAAGCCAATTTAAAATAAAAATAGAATAGAGGCAACAACAGGCTGAATAATTGTACGTATGCTTATGTTACATGACACAACTGAGAACGTGCCTGGTATGTTAACATAACATATTAAGAGTTATTCAGATAACTATAGCATAAATAACATGCTAAGAAGTTTACCAAACCATCCGTGTCACTCCAAATAACTAAAATCCAAGAAAATCTTCATCCTCGGTGTCATTTTTAAACAACTCCGCTAACTCCAGAGGTAGAAGATGCGGCGCTTCCTCTTCTACGTCGCTTACGTCAGACTCATCGTCAGTTGCAGTTCGCCCTCTTGCAGTTCAGTGTGAAAATAACATTTACGTGAAATGATATACCGATAATACTGTGCTAATAATTTCACACATAAGTCTCTCCATGGTATAAATCGCACCCCTGGCCAAACTATGAAAAAAAACAACTTATAGTCTGGAAAATACAAAAGTTGAAGATCGTGCACCAGCATGGGCCGCACCAGCAGTGTTACAGGATGCAGGTTACCTTTTGTGCAAGAGTTATCAAAAAAAAAAAAGAAAGTCAACTTCTCCTTGTGAGAAGTTGGATTTGTGTTTGGAGAGTTCTGCTGACTCATCAAGCTGTCTTTCCTGCGGAGCTGCCGGTGAATACTAATGGATCGCTTCGTTTTGTGGTCCATACGTTTGATGGACGTGGACACAGAGAGCTCCTGGAAATGAGTCTGAAGGCCGGCTGTTCGCTCAGCCGGATCGCGGCCGGTCTCAGTAATTCTGCATGTTGCTAAAAATTGTCTTGCGTATCCGACTGAAGTGCATATTTTATCTTCTGCAAACACTGACTCATTATCATACGTTCGAGCCCAGGTGCGTTGGGACACCTTTTACACACCAACGGAGTTGATTTGAAATAAAACAAGTAAGATGTAACCAAAATGAATACTTTCCGCTCTAAAGTAAGAGGTTTCACAAAAATATGGCGTTTTTTCAGCAAAGTGCCTCCGTTTTCAGGGAAATCAAAAGCATGTTAATCCTTGGATGAAAATCCTTTTCAGTCCGTGGCTTCCAAATTCGACAGGACATATTTTATAGCGTAGCGTATACATAAGGTTTCATGACGATGGGCGCTTCAGTGCACATCCACTGACGGTAGCATGTAGTGAAACGTGCGTCCTCAACTCAGACCTGCAGCTGGCGGAAATCACGCACAACGATGAAACTGCAAGTACGGAGACTTGTGCGGTGATGAATGACAAGGAGACCTAACTCTTAACTACAGACGTGCATTTGCTTAAGTTAATTTTTCCAGGAACTGTAAACAGAAGTGACGCGTCGACTAATACGAACTGGCAAATTAATCTGCTATGAACCTTTTCCAGGTCTGCGGAGGATTAAAAGCTCTTTACATAAATTTCCTTGTTGCAGAAAGTGTGAGAATGTTGTTCATCTAAGTGCCGAGAGTTTTAAATTACAGGGGGAAGAGCTGTAGTTTAGTTTAGCTTCAGCAACATTTGCAGACCTTTTGCGGACCTTTAGCATGGCGTTCCAGTCATATTGAGTGAACTCATGTTCATCTGATGTCATTAATAAACACATATTTAATAACCTTCTCAACAACTGGCTCATGGGCAGATCTGTCACCTTTCTCTTGAAGGTATTTTGCATTTTCAGATATGACCGGCCAGTCTAAGCAGCACCCTGCATGAATGTTTTTATGCATATTTAGGTAAGACGATTGCATAAGCTGAAATGTCTTTCGGGAGTGATAGACCCTGTGGGCTGGTGCGATATAGCAGTCAGCTATATCATCATGGCTTATCAACATGCAAAGAAGGACAAAGAGCAGAATAAATCAGGCGAGCCCAGCTTCGCCTTGACTGACAACTAGCCATCAGCTCCGTGCACTCAGGGGTCCTCAACTTTTTCAGCGCTCACCGGCACGCACTCGGAGCATTCTGTTAGCTCTATATTTAGTCCTTGGCAGCAGCTCCTCACTGCTAAAGGGTCATGAAATACTTTGAGCCTCTATTAAAGGGTTACTCGCTCAACGCTACTTGATTTCAAGCTGTCGAAACTGTGGAAATGATTATTTCAAACCAGTCCGTTTGCAGCTGTGGAATATGTCCACTTTGGATGCATCATTAGCATAAAACATCTATGAGCTATCATACATCACATATACATTATGGAATTTAATCAGTCCTAAAAGCTGTCTGCAGCAAACTGTACCATTTAAGCGCTCTGAATAATATCCAGAAAGTGTTGAAGATGTTTGGATGATGTGAAAAAAAGAAAGAAAGCAGCAATTCACTTGGACTTTTATTTTCATGGAGACATTTCATGGTTTACCTTGATCAACTTAATTTAATTTAATTATGTACACACGCTTTTGCTTTTCAATCCAAAGGAGTTCACATGGGGATGTAAAAAGGCTAGTTTGGAGGTGAAAGGAAATTAAAAAAGACGTAATTTTGAACAGATGTCAACAAGTGTTTGATGATGATTTGGTGCTAAACCGGCATCAATGAAAGGCCGGTTCTTCGGAGGGCAACGGTGGGCGGAGGGTCTCTGCTTTGTCAATAAATGTGTGAGAAAATGATCCTCAAAGACAGATTGGAAGAGATTGGCATACTTCTGCTATGATGCACAAAAAGCTTCAAGGAATCTGGAGAAGTTTTAGCTTTTAAAGTTCAAGGGCATGAGTTGAACCTGTAGACAAAAAAAAGAAGAACCGTGGTGTTTTTTTCCACCTCTACAATTTAGAAATGGCCCAGTCATTACTGCCCATCTCTGTTGGCAGCTGATGGTTACAAAACTGCATTTCTTCGTTTTACAATGACAACTCTAAGTAAAGCCAAACTTACAATCATAAATGCCTGGTTCTACCAGACTTTTGCCATTGATACAGACAAGCAAAGTGCTGTTATGCTGAACAACTACTAGCACCCTGCAGTCCTGCAGTTTCCTGCATTTGATTGGTTCATAAAAGTGACCAATAACAGCAGAGTGAGAATGTTGAGCATGAGGAGCTGTTTCATGAAGCACAGTAAAAACGAGAAAAGGGTGGGTTGTCCTGCAGCTGGAAGGTCACCAGTTGACCCCTAGCCCTGTCACATGTCAATGTCTCCGTGAGAAGGGCACTAAACCCCACATTTCTCCTCCACAAGGCAAAACCCATCCGATGTAAAAAATCTATCCCAAATCAATATGCAGAACACGATGATCCTCTAAAAGGAGAAGGAAGTCTGTGTGTAACTAGTTTAAAGGCAATACATTGTCTGTATAAAGGGACTTTAAAATAGTCTGATACGGGACCTTTAGGTCAACACAACACAAAGTGGCAACGCAGCGGTTCTTGGCTTGTGTTACAGGCCTGAAAAGTACGACTGAATGTGTATCAACAAATAAAACAAAGCTGACAAGAAAAAAACTGTTATATTGGATGCAAACTGTCTGCAGAGAAACAGAAACCAACATTAATGGAAGAAGTATCTTCCATATTGTAGTTGCAGATCATGTTTCCCGCAGATGTGGTCCTACAGGCTGAGCGTCACCCGTCCTTGCAACCATGGTTTAGCCAAAGTTTGCTCATATCACATGCCCGTGCCTCCTCCTCGTATCCTCAGCTTAACTGATCATCATTCATCTTTAATTACTTCCCTCCACGAGTGTATCTTTGTGTGATTGATGCTCAGAACACTGACGAGGCTTCAGTCATTGATCTTGGCAGGATTTCATAAATGTGAAACTTTAATGAAATGGGGATGTTCTACGTCCATATCCACCCAGAATACAAAATGTCTCTGCAGTGGATGTTTTGTCAGCGTCCTTGGGGCTTCAGCACACCATGATACAAATAGCTGTGTCATCAACAGAGTTGTCCATTAGAATCAGGTGTGCTGAAGCCGGGAAACATCTAAAACATGCAGGACAGTGGCCCTTGAGTACGAGGGTTGCCGACCCCTGTGTTAAATTAAATTGATTAACACACCAACATCATCACTGACTGGTGGACTTTTTGAGCAATGTTGTTGGGTGGGAAAGCACTTGCCTGGTTGGAGTCCTGTCTAAAAGACAGGGACTATTTTATGTCTTTAGGTAACTACAAATTTGAGCTAACAAAAATTAGAGTTGTCCCGATCCGATCACGTGATCGGAAATCGGGGCCGATCACGTGATTGCAGACTCGATCCGGACTCGGACGTTATGCGCCGATCAGGAATCGGATATATATATATATATATCAGGATTTCCGTTGTCCGGTAATTGCCGGACTTTGTCCGGTAAAATATGCCGAAGTTCGGTATTTTATAATCTCTCCGGTCAAAATGTCCGGTGAAAATACTCACTGGCGCCGACATCCACGTGTGCGTTGATTTATGGTTCCGCGTCGCACCGACGCAGAGTCTACAGCGTAGGGTTCGCGGCGACGCGCACCCTACGCCAGACCCTGGACCCTTGGAGCGGCAGCCATCGGTTAGTTTTTTCTTTTTAGATCCGAGGCTTTGCGTAGATGGTGGCTTCCGCAACTTTCAGGCGCTTTTTCTGCGCAAGCAAGCTTTATAGATGAGGCCCCAGGACTGAAGCGGAGCTGCGGCGCCGACATTATGGTTCCGCGTGGCGGAAGGCTCTGCGTTGGTGTGACGCGGGACCATAAATCAACGCACACGTGGAGTAGTGGGCTCGGAGCGGCAGCCATTCACTGCATGCGCGCAGAGCACGCCTGTTTGTTTTGAAGCTGAAGCAGCCCTATGCTAAAAAAAAAAAAAAAAAAAAGAAAAAGAAAAGAAAATTTTTTTATACTGACTTAAGAATGTTCAAGCTGCCTACCTCCTATGTGCTCAGTTTACAGTACACATGTTAAAATATAATAAAAGAGTCATCCTGCATAATTTTCTTTTCTGTTCTTCATTTTTTATTGTTTTATAAAAGTATCGGATCGGGACTCGGTATCGGCAAGTCCTCAAAATCAAAGGACTCGGACTCGGACTCGGGGGCAAAAAAACCTGATCGGGACATCCCTAACAAAAATAACATGTGGAGTTCCTCAAGGTTCAATTCTGGGGCCTCTGTTGTTTACCATTTATATGCTCCCACTGGCTCAAATTATGGAAAAAAAAAAGAAATTTCATCAGACAAAACAGAAATAATCGTGTTTGGAGCCAAGGAAGAAAGATTAAACGTCAGCACTCAGCTTCAAGCAGTGAAGATCCAAGCCAGAAATCTGGGGAGTGGTTCTATATTCAGACCTGGATTTTAGCAGCCACATTAAGACCACAGTGAAGTCAGACTATCGTCCCCTAGAAGACATGTCGAGGATTAAAGGACTTATGTCTCAGCAGGACTTAGAAGAATTTACGTACTTACATATGTTTTATCTTCAGTAGACTGGACTACTGTAACGTTGGTCTCACGAGTCTCGCTAGAACTTCCATTAATCAACTGCAGTTAGTCCAGAACGTTTTCTGCCCGAGTCCTCACTGAGACCAAGAGAGTGGAGCATATGGGTCCAGGTGTTAGATCTTTACACTGGCCTCCTGTCTGTCCCAGAATAAGTTTATGAATCTCTGAATGGTCTCTGACCAAAACACAACACGGTGAGGCAGTGTGCAGCTTCACGCTCCTCAGCTGTGAAATTCTCAATTGCTTTAAGTCAAGATCCTATCAGACTCTACAACCAGGCCTGCTCACAGTAGTAAACGGACAACGAACAATAATAAGATGTGCAATATCTTGCTATTTCATACATATCCTGCCTGTTTTTTGCACAGTTTTTTTTTTTTTTATCTCATACTGCACTATTTTCCTCCTCTGTATATACTGTTTATATTTTTTACTTTTTTATCCTTTTTCTCTGTATTTGTGTATTGTGTGTACTGCTGCTGCTCAAAGTGAATTTCCCCACTGAGGGATGAATAACAGACTATCTCTAATCTAATCTAATAACATTTTTATTTACTGCTGCAAATCAGTAATCTCCCACAATGCACTGCAGCCTTTATTTTTGCATCTCATGTGTTTAGTTATTTTTAACTCATGTCTGTTTTTAATTTCTACTTTTAAACTCTTTTAAACTCTACTTTTTAATGCATTTTAAATATATTTTTAAGGAAAGCACTTTACCTTACCTTACCTTACCTTTCCTTATAACCATCTCACCACCTAATTTTACAGAACACAACCTCCAATAACCTCATTGCACCTGCTGCAGATTAGATTTTGTGAAAAACTTTTTGTGCAGAACATTTTGTGAAGAACATTTAGCAAAATAAGCAGAAAGTATTGGATATATTGAAGGATCTCTACAACATTTCCTTAAAATACTGATCCATGATTGCGTTATTACCCCTCAAGTTTACGCGATAAAACACTCCCCAATGTTGAGGTCTTTACTTGGTTTACTTTTCAATGTATACTCCCTTGATCACACAGCAGCTCATCAAAACCAGGCTGACGTTTCCCAACAACATCTGAACCATGGTGATGAGACCGATGAGAACTTTGGTCTGATGAGACCGGACTTCATTTGTTAAAGGTAGGAAGAGGCCTTCGACCCAAAAGCAAAAGTAGGGCCACTCGGTGGCGCAGTGGGTTAAGCGGCGGCTCATATACTGAGGCTACAGTCCTCCTCCTGCAGCAGTCGCGGGTTCGAATCCAGCCCGCGCACCTTTGCTGCGTGTCTTCCCCGTTCTCTCTCTCTTCCCCTTTCCAGTCTGCATCTCAATAAAGGGCCACTAGAGCCCCCCCCAAAAAAAAAAAAAAAGATCAAAAGCAAAAGTAAGCGCTCCCACAGTGAAACATGGTGGCGAGAGCATGGTGCTGTAGGATCGGTTTACTGCTGCAGCTACAAGGGAATGTTGCATGGGATCATAGGAAAAAAAAATGTTCTTCTCATCTAGTTTTAGGTCATCATTGGATCTTCTAACAACAGTCCCCTAAAATTTATATCCACGTTTGTTTTTTCCTTGTTTCAGTTGAACACGTTTAATTTAGCTTAAAGGAGCATGAGGCTCCTTTTAAGAAATGAGACTCATTAGCGCCACCCTTCACCACAACGGCCGCCGGGGGTACTGCAGCCAACAGCGAAGCCGGCACGTGAGAACGGGGAGAACGCACATGCAGCGTCATGTGACGTCACATCCGCAGGACAGCACGGGAAATTCGGTCCCACAATGCAGCACATTTTGCAGCACACAGCCTGTTCAAGGCAACGGAGAGATACGCTAGAGGGCTCGTTCTTTTTGGTTTGGAACGCTTCATCTGACATTATTACTAGAAAACTTAAAACGTATACAAATTTTTTTCATAAATCCTGCCTAAATCCTGCCTCATGCTCCTTTAATGGAGATGTGGCTTTCTTCTTCTAAACTCTATAACTAGGTCCATGGAAAAAAAAGGTTTTGCTTGATTTCATGTAGGAGAATAAATATTTTGCGGGGAAGAAAAAGTACATGTGGACATGAGAAACATCCAAAATCTTGCATATAAGAAAAACTAAAGAAACAAAAAATCTGATTTGAACTTTGATTTTATTGATAACTTAGTCTAAATATAGTGAATGAACCCAGACTTTCAAGGTCCACGTTTCTGCACTCTTGATGGTTCACCTATATTACTGTATTCATCACAGCTTCTCCTCTTAAACAAGGCGGTTGATACTTATAAGGCATATTCATATTATGTAAATATTTTCCTGACTTGATTAAGGATGCCGCCCATAGGGCGCCCACAGAACTTTTTAATCAAATGAATAAGCAAATAATAAATATTCAGCTTTCTCCAGCTCAGCGTTGCAGTCAGGCGCAACACGTGCAGCACGAAGTGAAACTAGGAGAAATCTTTTGAGGGGGTCATGAGATTTACCTTGAGAACCACCAGACTTGTCAAAATCCACCAGAGCGCAGGGGGAGCTCAGGCGTCAGAGCGTGCTGTGTTAATTTATATCTTACAAGAAAATTACAGAGCCGTTAACGACCACAACCGGGTTTTAGTTATGGAAAAGAAGCCCTGTATGTATGACCTGACAAATCCTTCTTTCTCCGTTTCTATTATAACTTTCTATCTGCAAAGTTTGGCTTGTGCTTTTGAGCAGATGTATTGCTTTTTCTGATAAAAAGTCATAAGGTGCAGTGTGTTGTGAAAGTATTTGCTCTCTTTGATATTTTGTTGCCTTCTAACCGGGATTTAGATCGATTTTTGGGGCGTTGTCCCGGGAGTTAATGTCTTTGACTGAGAGCTGGGACATTGACACATCTTTCTACAGATGGTGGTAGGACTGGGAGATATATCGAGATTTTAATATATATCGATATATTTTCAAACGCGATATGGTACGAGACAATATTGTTTATATCGATTAATTTTTTTTTTTTGTGATTTTGATATAGCTTATTTTGGGAAAAATTGACTTGAATGTTTTATTTGAGATTTGCACAAATGTTTTGTTATTTGCACAACTGTCAACCTCAGTGGAAAAGTCTGCCTGTTACTGTCTACATTGTATTAATTGCAGTGTATTTTAATTTAACACAGTGTATTTTAATTTAATTGTTATTCAGGAAAGGGATATTTGTTTTATTTTATTCAAGAAGCATTTTTATTCTATATATGCAGGCAGTTTATTTTTATTTCATTTGTTTTATACATTTTGATATTGTGCAGACCTCTGTTAATAAAGCCTCTGTGTGACATTTGGCACGAGGCTTTGTATTAAAACTGACAGTTTTTTTAAGGGTTTGCCTCAGAAAAAAATGAAGCTAACAGAGATGCTATGCTATAATGCTTTGGGGGAAACCCCAATTATGTCACAGAAAAAATATCGATATATATTGAGTATCGCCATTCAGCTAGAAAATATCGAGATATGACTTTTGGTCCATATCGCCCAGCCCTAGATGGTGGGGTGTTTTTGTCAGGCCTAAGTCAAACTGGGCCCCATGGGTGAAAGCCCAGTCACAAGGGCTCTTGAACGACCCCCCCTCTCCCAGGCCTGGCTCCAGGGTGGGGCCCTGTAAACTACAGCAACGCAGAACACTGTTCTCCTTTTATTTTTGCTCTTCCCCCTATGTTTGAATCAGTGTTGGTCTGAGCCGGTCCCTCTGGACCAGTTTGCCCTGGGGTTCCCCACCGGGGGCGGGTGCCCCTGGGGATATAAAGCTCCTAAGATTCAAGCAGAAGTCTCCACATCAAAATGATCCAGAAAGACTGCATCTGTCAGCGAGTGTGGGGACACCCTGACGTTTGGGCCTCTTTGTTAGGGCTGTCGCCAGACAACCTGCTCTCAGATAAGCAGAAAATTAATGGATGACTATTTGGGATTTTTTTTAATAATTTGATTGGCATATGTGTACCACTTTGAGCCCACAAGAAATAACTTTTCAATGGTATTCATTTCCTCAAAGTCAGCACTTCGTAAAGACCCCTATGAAGCAGTAAGACCTTCAGGTCTCCTGGGGAATGTCTCAATAAGATTGGCACATCTAGCCACCGGGAGTTTTCGTCTTTTCCTGAAGTCAGAAGTCATGAATGAGATAAAACTTCAATGACGTCCTAATTTAGGTGCATACACCTTTTTAGTTATGTAAACTTTCAAAAATGTGTAACGCCATCCCTGGAGAGCAATGATAGTATAAACAGATTTTCTTTTCTTTGTTGTTGTTTAACCTTGTTGCGTAGAGCTCGGCTTCGTCGTGGTATATTTTCTGTCGCCGGATCTAATGTGCAGAGAATTTAGCTGTGACTGTTTTGTTTTGAAGTTGTTTTGAAGTGAGGTTTAGCCGCATGACACCGTGCCACAGCTGGTTAATATGCTTTAATCCCCGTGTGTAATGATGAGGGACAGCCGAGAGGACAGGAGGCAGGAGGAAGGCAGGCAGCAGACTGAACAGGGAGCTCAAGCTGCGAGGCATTGTGATGGACAGGGCCTGCTTTGACCTTCGTGCTCTGGGGACCGCTGCCGACTCGTAGTCCTTCCAGCCTCTGCCAGTCTCTGCCCGTCTCTGAGTCGCTTTTTCAGGGTTACTTTTGGCTCCTCCAAGATTTTGTCTCTGAATTACAACTTGGCCTTTGCCGTGCTGTTTGCTGGGGAGTGGCGTTGCAGACTGGGGCCTTCCACATCAAGCCAATGTGTAATGAGATCATGTCATGCTTATGTTTTGAAAGCAGGTGTTCTTAAATAATAACTGAATAATAAATAGACAATTAATAAAACACAATATAGGATTCTTAAGCACTGGGAGTAAATACTAAGGCTGCAACACATTATTAATGTAACTGATTATGAGAACTGAATTTTTAATGTGTCGGCACATCATATTAAACATTTAGTTTTGGTGTTCAAGCTCCAGTCAAATCGCTCCCTCCTTATCAGACGTGAGGAAAGACAACATATACACTCACAGGAGCTGATGGGACACAGGTGTGTGTTTTAATTTGAGACTTCTTTTCCAACTTGCTGGGTGTATACACTTGGTGACACCCTGATACAACCAATCATTTCCTATTAGGGCTGGGCGATAGGGACCAAAAGTCATATCTCGATATTTTCTAGCTGAATGGCGATACTCGATATATATCGATGTTTTTTCTGTGCCATAATTGGGGTTTCCCCCAAAGCATTATAGCATAGGATCTCTGTTAGCTTCATTTTTTTCTGAGGCAAACCCTTAAAAAACAGTCAGTTTTAATACAAAGCCTCGTGCCAAATGTCACACAGGTACCTTTATTAACAGAGGTCTGCACAATATCAAAATGTATAAAACAAATGAAATAAAAATAAACTGCCTGCATATATAGAATAAAAATGCTTCTTGAATAAAATAAAACAAATATCCCTTTCCTGCGTAACAATTAAATTAAAATACACTGTGTAATTAATACAATGTAGACAGTAACAGGCAGACTTTTCCACTGAGGTTGATAGTTGTGCAAATAACAAAACATTTGTGCAAATCTCAAATAAAACATTCAAGTCAATTTGTCACAAAATAAGCTATATCAAAATCATAAAAAAAAAATAATAATTTTTTAAATAAATACATTTTAAATCGATTTAAACGTTATTGTCTCGTACCATATCGCGTTTGAAAATATATCGATATATGTTAAAATCTCGATATATCGCCCAGCCCTATTTCCTATGTTCCTCATCACAGCTCTTCAAGTATCTACCCCTTTTCCATCAAACCGGTTCCAGAGCTGGTTCTGGGACAGTGCTGGTGCGGGTGCACAACTCATTCAATTTACGAACCAGTTGAGAACCCGTTTGCTTTCTTTCTTAGCTCGGATGCTAAGGGGAGCCACGTCATTACGTAACTGCAAACGTCAGTTATGTCGCTGCATTTGCATTGCCGTGAAAGTTGAAGCAACAACAAGGTATCTGCTCTAATAGGACTTGGTCCACGTAGCTCCTCCGTGGACACATCTCTAAAAGACAGGTTTTCTCCTCCTCATTCCACTGCTGCTTTGCTGCATCCAGATTAATTTGTCGCTTATTTGAAAATGTCTCCGTCTCCAGTCTTGCTATTGCCGTTTGTCTTAACAACTCCTCCCCCTCCGCTTACGTCAGCGATTCTTTCCTCCTTGGTGCTACCTTGGTACCACTTATTCTGGGCCGGAGCCAGTTCTTTGTCAGTGGAAACAGAAAGTCTGGTTCCAAACTCAGCACCGGCCCAGAACCAGAACCAGCCCTGGAACCTGGAACCGGTTTGGTGGAAAAAGGGTATATAAAGTGAAGTGACATGTTCTAACTCTAACGCTGCAGGTAAAAAAAAAACTCTTTCTCCCTCTCTCTCTCACAGTTGTGGCTTTTAAACCAGGTTTAAGTGCTTCAAAGCACAAATATGTCATGCAATCTCTCAAATCTTCTCCTCTGATGCTGGAAATCACTAACATTGATTAATGGCACTGTTAAATTTACAGTCGATTGGCAGCGGCTGTTAGTTCAATCAGAATGTCTTTGTGGTTTTCCTCATCATTATGTCCCAGGCCCATCAAACACAATACCTAAATGCTTTGGAAACTGAGAGGACTAAAGTTGAAACATGCTGAAGCAGCTGAAATAACTGCAGTGCTGACTCAGTGCATAATAGATTCAAATTAGCTACTGCTGCTGTGCCACAGTTTTTATCATTTAGCAGAGTGTGTACAAGCACACAGAAACAAAGTCACAGTTTTTCAGTGCTGCTGAACAGGATCTGTTCGTGTTCCCACATGAGCTGCATCTAAAGTCGAGAGGAAAGCAATTTTTCCTCCTCTGAACGTGAAGCATCGGCCGCTCTGTAACAACAGCCTTTTTTTCAGCTTGTAAGACGAGTCCACGGGAGGACGCTTGGCACTTTATTTTCCTCTCTCGTCCTCTGTGCTGTTCACCTCGCAAAACAGCTGGATTGTTGTGGAGATTGTGCGAATACAGTCAGGAGAGTGATGTGAATGTCAAATCGGTGCGCTCAGAAAGTGAGATTGTTCAGTTCCCAGTCTTGAAGTTGCATGTTCAAGTGTCCTTGGACAAGACATTAAACCCGATTGTGCCTCGGATGCATTTTTGTGTATCTATAAAAATGATAATAATAAAAAAGCACTGCACTTATGGGATTAGTTTGTACAGTTGTGAAGAAGACTGAAAACTCTATGTGGATCCATGAATGTTATTCTTAGTGTTAAAGCACTTTGAGTGATCACACGAACAAAACAGGTTAAAAAAAACCTTGAGAAAATCAGAAATGTATAAAACGCTCAACATTCCTCAAAATTGCACCTTGGTACCGCACTAGACTGCACCTTGTGATAACATTTTTTCTTTGCGATACCGCATCTGATTCCTGGACTTAGGATATTGTTGGCCAATACCGAGAACCAATCTGACATCGTTCATATTTTAGAAAGTTTCTTTTTTTTTAAAGGAGCTTGAGGCATGATTGAGGCAGGATTTATGAAAAAAATTCATAAACGTTTTAAGTTTTCTAGTAATAATGTCAGATGAAGCGTTCCAAACCAAAAAGAATGAGCCCTCTAGTGTATCTCTCCATTGCCTTGAACAGGCTGTGTGCTGCAAAATGTGCTGCAATTCGGTCCCGAATTTCCCGCGCTGTCCTGCGGATGTGACGCCACATGACGCTGCATGTGCGTTCTCCCCGTTCTCCCGTGCCGGCTTCACTGTTGGCTGCAGTACCCCCGACGGCCGTCGTGGTGAAGGGTGGCGCTAGAGAGTCTCATTTCTTAAAAGGAGCCTCATGCTCCTTTAAGTATATTTATTTCTAATCTTCTATGATTATCAACAGTCCATTACTTCTACTAATCTGGGATGGCAGGTCTTGATTTACCACCTGCTAGAGAATATGTGCAGATCGTCCCAAACCTACACATCGACCTCCAACACGGCTACATGTCAAATAAAACAACATGAACGTTGGACATGGGGGTTTTTACCAACATCCGTCAGCAATTGACCTGCTCGTATCTGATGTCACAGGGCTCATTTATGCCACTTTGCTGCCCCTGTCACAGTTTCCCTTATGAGGAACTTATTTCTTTGAATGACTTTAAATCCAGACTGAGAGCATGTGAAACAGCCTCCTTAACCTGTAACTGTTTTATCTCATTTATGTCATTTTGCTGCCTCTTGGTCAGGACTCCTCTGAAAAAGAGGTTTTTAATCTCAATGGCACATTCCTGGTTAAATAAAGGTTAAATATTTTTTTTTTAATAAAATAAGAACTACCGTCAAAACAAACAATGAAACTGTAGCCCGATTAGATGAATAGAGATGAACAAATCTGACTGTAGTAAGTAAGTAAGTCGGCAGTAATACTGCAGCACACAAGAAACTGTCTATTTTATTAATCTTTCCTGGGTCCAAGCTGTTGGCTTGTGGTCAGAGCACAACATTGCAGCCCTGTATGTGGACAGCTCCATGTCCGTTCTAGGCTTGACAACAATCCGATATGGCGACTACAATCTTCTGGTTCTATGTGTAATACTTGGTTTATCTCATTACCTAAAGTTTACTCGTGGATTTTATAAATAAATAGTTCATCCAATACTTTTTTTACACAAACTTTCTTTTCTTTTAGGTTCTTGTGGAGGATTCTATGAAACAGTCTAGTCTGCTGTTTTCTTATAAAAACATTTGACCATGACAACACCATGTTTTTCAGCTACTTAACCTCTGATTTTACATGTTTAAAACATCTAATCAACTGACAACTGTTTTGGTGCCAGAGGAAGATTAATAAAATAGACAGTTTCTTGTATACTATTGAGGATTTGCACAGGGTTTTTTATTTAAAACTATATCAGTTCCTAATTTGTTCCAATGTCTAACTTCCTGCTTGGTTTATTGACTCTCTGAATCTTGACTAAGCATCTGTCAAAAACTGAGCAGCCAGTCATTATTAACTGGGCAGAGAGTCCTTTAAAACACACTGTAAGATGTTTAGTGGAAGCACTGGTTTTAATTATATTTAAGCCTCTGATATTAACTGTATGTCCCAGCTTTAAGGCAATGCAGCCACATCAATTGGACATTTTTATTTTCATTTTGTTTTTCAAGATTTTTGTGGCACTAGTGATCTCTGGAGAGTGCCTCTGGTGAGAAAAGGAAAGGGAAGAAGACACATACCAAATAAGTTATCTTTAAAGGAGCATGAGGCTGCTTTTTAGGAATGAGACTCTCTAGCGCCATCCTTCACCACGACGGCCGTCGGGGGTACTGCAGCCAACAGTGAAGCCGGCACGGGAGAACGGGGAGAACGTGCATGCAGCGTCATTTGACGTCACATCCGCAGCCCAGCGCGGGAAACTCGGCCCCACAATTGCAGCACATTTTGCAGCACACAGCTTGTTCAAGGCAATGGAGAGATACACTAGAGGGCTCATTCTTTTTGGTTTGGAACGCTTCATCTGACATTATTACTAGAAAAATTAAAACGTTTACGAATTTTTTTCATAAATCCTGCCTCAATCCTGCCTCATGCTCCTTTAAGTTACAAGCTTGACATCGGGATTCTATCTGCTTTTTGCAGATGATGTGGTCCTGTTGGTGTGATCAAGTTGTTATCTCATGCTTTCTCTGGAGCTGAATGTGAGGCGTTGGGGATGAGAAACAGCACCTCCTTCATGCTTCTTCGTTGGAAAAGAGTAGAATGCCCTCTCATGGTTGGGAGGCACATGCTTTCTTGAGAGGAGTTCAAGTATCACTGGCTTGTTCAACAGTTGGGGAAGAATTGAGCAGAAGATCAATAGACATCAATATTTGCAGCTATGTATAATCTGTAGTGACCTGTTGTGGTGAGAAGGAAGGTGAGCCAAAACGCAAGGTTCTGTTAAGTAGTTGATCTATGTTCCTACCACCTGTGGTCACAAACTGGGCAATGACTGAAAGAATAAGATAACAGATACGTACAAGCAATTGAAATGAACTTCCTCTGCAGGGAGGCTGGACTGCCCCTCAGCAACTGAGGACACTTTCCTAGGGTGGTGCTTCAGCCATGTTCAAGTAGGCAAAGGCCCAAAGGAAGATCCCAAGTTACATTGGCGAAAATTGTATCCTCCGGGTGGCCAGGGAATACCTTTTTAATATACCACCAGAAGATCCAAAGAAGGTGGCAAGTAAGTCGGAGGTCTGGGCCTCTCGGATGGATGGATGGTTAATGTCATTAGCTTAAAATTGCAAATGGCCTGCTGACTTGAAAGCTCTGTTGGAACCGTGGATGCGTCTATGCCTCATTTGGTGCCTGCTAAGGTCCAATAAGTACAACGTTCATGTTGTTGCTGAGGTGAAAATGATCACTCTTATTCAATATCAATGTCTTCATATGATCCAAGTTCTTACAAACACTGCAGAGTTGTTTGAGTGTGAGCTAAACTGGTGAACAGATCACTCATTAGGCTAACATGCTGTCATCTCACAATGACTTAAAATGAGAGAGAGGCCGCTTCTTTGAGCAAAACAATCTCATTTGACAAACTAACCCGGCCTTTTTAGGTGTTAAAATATCTACTTTTTTGCATTCAAAGTTCTATTCCTTAAAAGCAGTGTTAACACTGTGCAAGCCCAAATAACTCCCTAATCAACCTTTTTTCCACCAGTTCCCCTCCTGCAGTGCAGCAGCTACCTATTTGTGAAGCGTTTGTGACTTCTTGGCCTGCTTTGGTTGAAAATGCTGTGAAGATGATTTGAAACTGTGAATCGTATAATAATATTTAGAGACCTACCAGCTCTCAAGCCGGCAGCAAAGGTGGGAGGGAAGAGCTGAATTATGGACCGTTTTTTAAAAATTGGTCATCTCATTTTCGTATTTGTAACTTTAATGGTACTTTAATGAGAAATCCACTGTGCTAATTTTGCAGTTAGTCGCCAAAGCAGTCATTACTCTGGAAAAATGATTACTACTTCCTTTTTTTTTTTTTGTCATGATCAAATATTTTGCCAGTAAAACAGATTATATGTTAGTATATGTAATTTAATATTCAGTGTACAGGTTCTCTAGCATGTGAAATGAAAAGCCAGACCTAACTTTGTTTTTTATTCAGTTTAGGGTAATATTGAAAATTGGCAGTCACCAGAGGAGCCTTGCACTTACTGCACAATGCAATAAAATGATGACTGAATTGCATAGCTCAAAGCTTCACAGAGGAATTCTGATGAGGGACTGTTATAAATTTAGAAAGCTGTTGTTCAGAAGACTGACAATGATGGAGGAAGTTACTGGAATTCAAAAGAAAACACACACACACACACACACACACACACACACACACACACACACACACACGATACTGAGTAGACTGAGTGGGTCAGAAGCTTATTTGTACAAAATCTGGTTATTTCTGACGAATGAACTGCAGCATTTTAAAAGAAATAACTCCAACAGCTGTTAAATGTCAGTTTTACCCTTAATTCAGCCCCTAGACAAATTCACCATGTCCACGTCCCTCACTTGTAAGCCATCGAAATCCCCTCTAACACTTCTAGAGTTGCTTTGCACCCGGCTTGACTCCAAAAGCCTGTAATTATCTCAGAGCGGTAAAGACAGAGAATCAGAAGAAGAGGATCTTCCTGAAAAATAGCAGATCGAGATCCAGTGTTTTCTTGTTGGTCGGATTCCTGGAGACTTAAATGCTCGTAAACATCCACAATTCCTGTTGCTGGATGAGACACATACACCTTGGAGCCAACACTTTATTTAGGTTTTTCTTTTTTTATTATTCCTTTTTTTTATGCCTTGCACGAGAGAGCATAAAAGCATGAGACTCAGCAGCTATTACCATTGTACTAATGGTGTTTGCACTTAAATGCACACATACACCAGTTACCAGCACACCCCAGACAGTTTATTTACCATTTGGGGTTTAGAAGTAAACTTCTGACAGCACAACAGCACCAACTTCCAGGTACTAGAATAGCCACTGTTATTGAAAACATACAGTTGTAGACTCCCACTTACTGGACACACTTACTGGATACTATGACCATAGACCTCTATAATGTCGTACAGAGCTGAGGTTAGAAAAAACTCACAAGAAGAGATTGTTCTCAGCACCCGGAAAATTATGTATTTTTCACACCAGTGCTATTATACACTTATCTCATTTTTTGAGCGTTGGCCAACTCTATGATTATCATGAAGATTATCAGACATTACAACACATTAGAGAATAATATCGCCACTGTTTTATTTCTTTTATTCAAGACTACAGTGATGCTTTTTATACACATACATGTTTTACTTGAAATTGATTTCCATTGCTATTGGCAATATTTGCTGCATTTCACTTAGCAGCAAATGCAGTTCATACCCTCATGATTTTGGACATGTCCCACTGGGAGGAGACCCTGGGGAAGACCCCAGGACATGCTGGAGGGACTATGTCTCTCGGCTGGCCTGGGAATGTCTAGATGAGCTGGACGAAGTGGGGTTCCCAGATTAGGGTACTGTCCCCGCGACCCGACCCCAGATAAGCAGCAGAAAAGGATGGATGGATGGATGGATGGATGGATGCAGGGCCGCCGCAAGGGGTGTGTGAACCGTGCGACCGCACGGGGCCTCGCGCCCCAAGGGGCCTCGCGCTATGGGCCGTTTTTTTTTTTTTTTTTTTTTTTTCAAATTTTTATATTCTTTTTCAAATTTTTTTTCGTTTTTTCCCTTATAAATATCAACAGTCACGTTCCATTACAGACCTAAATGTGTACTAGTCTGTGCATATCAATAAATATATGTGCAATGATGTGCGTGTCTGTTGTTCAGTACAACTGCGTCAGACCAAGCGCAGACACAAGCTGCTCTGATCCAGACGGGTGGAGTGTGGAACAAACTGTCACACAATGTCGAGAGAACGAGACAGAATCAGGAAATTTCCATCAGGGGATGAAAAAAGAAAAAAAACGAAAGAAAATGGAAGAGTTTAATACCTCTCTGAAAGGCTTGTTTGATAAATTTGTTACAAAAATCACCGATCCGACCGGGTCTCAAGCAGCCGTGGGGCCCTGCGTCGAGGCAAGCCAAATGATGATGATGAGGCAGGGAAAGGTATCCAGTATTTTGCTAATTGGAGAGTTAAATTGCGCATATAGACATCCCGATCCGACCCGAAAAACCCAAAACATTTCGCTACGCTCACGCGCCAGGGCCCCCCCCAGCCATTTCGCACAGCGCCTCGCAAATCTCCCAGGCGGCTCTGGATGGATGGATGGATGGATGGATGGATGGATGGATGGATGGTTGGATGGTTGGATGGTTGGATGGATGGACGGATGGATGATGGATGGATGGATGGATGGTTGGATGGTTGGATGGTTGGATGGATGGACGGATGGACGGACACCAATTGCACTTGTATGAATTCTTAAGATGCCAGAAAATATACAAACACTGGCCTGTTTAAGATTCTTTACTGCCCTCTTTATAAACTCCCCCAAAGGGTGTTGATTTCTGTTTTACTTTACCTGGACTTGAAATATGTTGTATGTTTTGGGTGTCTTGGGATTTGGGTGGTTTGGGTTGGCAGCACGGTGGCTTGGTGGTTAGCACTGTAGCACTGTTGCCTCACAGCAAGAAGGTTCCTGGTTCGACTCCCTGGCCCGGCCAGGGTCTTTCTGTGTGGAGTTTGCAAGTTCTCCCCATGCTTGCGTGTGTTCCCTCTGGTTATTCTGGGTACTCGGGGTAATCCGGCTTCCTCGCACAGTCCAAAAACATGCATAGTAGGTTGATTGATGTTCTGAAATTGCCTGTAGGTGTGAGTGTGAGTGTGCCTGGTTGTCTGTATCTATGTGGCCCTGCGATAAACTGGCGACAATTAATTTTGTCAAGACTTGAAATTATTGGGCCTGTTTTGCACCATGTTCCCTTGAAAAACAGATGTTTTTACAATGAGACTTCCAAGCTGAAAGGTCCAAAAAAATCAAACTGAATTAAACTGTCATGTTGAAACACTGACTTAAGGTAAGAAAACAGCAAATACAAGAGTAGAAACAAATCACCTCATTTTCAGTTTTTTATTCATTTCCGCACAAATCAGCTTATGAAATGGATTTTTTTTTATCAAAATGGATGTGTTGAGCCTATGGTGATGGAACTGGAAAAAAGCTCAGATAAGAAATCTATTACTTTTAGAGGAGAGCTTTTCTTGTCACAGTTAGCATAAATATGTGCAATTTCATCAAAAATGTATTGATCAGACCCCATGCAGGTAAATCATCTTTACTTTAATCTATTTAACTTTTCCAAACACAAGTTGCTTTCATTAGTGGCTTAAGACAAATTACTTTCATACACTGAATTGCTGAGTAAAGCAATTTGGCAGATTAAAAAGTGAGGCGGCCCTGAACTAACGATGGACATTTGCCTGGTGTGTACCTTAATGAACAGATCGGGTCATTGGAGGCACTGGCAAGGCAAAGCAAGGCAAAGCAAGACGCGCTTATTTGGATAGCACATTTCATGTACAGGACGATTCAAAGTGCTTTGCATAAAACATTTAAAAAATGCATTAAAAAGTAAAAGAGTCTAAAAGCTGAATAAAAAATTAAAGACAGACAGAAATATTAAAAATGAATACATCATATCAGATGTAAGAAATAAAGGTTATAGTGCATTGTAGTAGATTACTGAAAGGCAGCAGTACATAAAACGGTTTTCAACCGGAACTTAAAGCAGTGGGTCCCCAACTTTTTCTGTTGGCCCCCCCTTTGGTTCATAAGAAAATGTCTGTGTGCCCCTGGAATAAATTACAGGTTGCAATATAATAAACTGCAACCTCTTTTAAAGGAGAAAAACACCAAACCACATTTACAGTGTAATTATTTCAACAGTTTTGTTAATGTGTAACAGTATTTTTAGCTGTCAGTGTAATTATGTTCAGTGTAACAGGTTTCTTTTTTTTTTTAAACAATACATTTTTCAACAAAATGTCTCTCTGTACAAAATGTGTTTAAAACCAAACAAGCCCCATCAAAGACCTGTCCATTATGCTTAGAGGCGATGCTAGAGTGGGGCAAAAATTCCCAGGGGGCCCCTCCATCGAATTAATCAACTTTATATAGTGAATAATCTGACACTAACGAAAAAGAATATAAACAGTACTGGCACACAACCCTCAATAATTTACAGACGTGCACCTTAGTAGCACATTTTCTAAATTTTTGGTCTTGGTCTTAGTGAGGACTTGGATCTTTTGGTCTGAGTAATCAAACCTGTATTGAGTTGCACATTTCAATTGATAAGAAAGTTGACTTGACTTGAATTGTTTTTTAGGTTCACTGCTTGAAGCTGAGTGCTGATTTTTAATCTTTCTTTCTTGGCTCCAAACGCTATTATTTCTGTTTTGTCTTCATTTAACTGAAGAAAATTCTGGCACATCAACTCATTAATTTGATCATTGCATTTGATCAATGTTTGAACTGGATTTTAGACAACTGGCGAAATGGTTATGTACTGTAGATTTGTGTGTCATCTGCATAGTTATGGTAATTTGAGCGAGTTGGGGCATAGATATGTTAAACAATAAAGGTGCCACAATTGAAGCTTGGGGAACTCCACGTTATTTTTGTTCGCTGCAATTCGTAAATACCTAAAAACAGAAAATGGTCCCTGTCTTTTAGGACTCCAACCAGGTAAGTGCTGTACCAGAAGGTTCAAACCCAGTTCTTCAACTGGTCTATCAAGATGTTAAAGTCAGCTTTGCTGAATGCAGCACTGAGAGGCAGTAAGACCTAGACTGAAATGTTGCCACTGGCTAACAAACTTGATCACTAAGTATTGATCACTGTAAACTGAGCATACAAAGTTCTTTAGACTATAAAGTCCTCATTCCACTTCAAATCTTACATAAACTATGTAAATTTGTTATTTTGTTTTGCGCATTCATGTGAAAGTTCTGGGATATTCTGATTTATTGCATGGGAGAGTGGATGAGCAGGCCCCTTAAGTATGTTTTCAGAGGTAAAATTCACATTAAAGCAACAGAGCACTGTGGGAGTTTCCGAATTAAGCCAAAATGCAGAAGAAGAACAGGAATTAAGAGGTTACCTAGCCGCAAGCGTCTGCTAATAATACACACTTGATTAGGTGATTATCTGAAAGTGAAAGCACTGCTATAAAAGCAAAGGTTTGTGGGTGGGACTGCAGCTTTTCCCGCCGTCTTTTCTCCTTCATCAGCATTGATCCTTCAGAAAAGCTTTCGCCGCCCATCAACCTAGAACGGGTTATAAGAGCATTTCTAAATAATTTATAGTCCACCATTCTGCAGCGAGAATGATTATTCACATCCCAACAAGTTCATCCCCAAGGTCAGCCCGTGAAATCTTCAGAGAAATTGCAAAAATCCAAAGGGCATCTCAGATTTTATAGGCTTCAATTTAACGTTAAAGTTCATGACAGTAGAGCTAGAAGAAGATTGAACAAGTACAGTTTGTTTGGAAGGGTCACCAGGAGGAAGATTCTTTTTCCCTTAAAAAAAGAACCTGATACCTCCTAACTTTCCAAGGTGACATTGAGCGAAGCAAAAGATTTCTGGAGCAATGTCCTTTGGAGAAAAAAAGACCAATGTGGAGATGTTTGGTAATCATGCACATCTCGACGTCTAAATGAAAACCAATCAGCACATCTGCGCAAATACCTCACACCAACTGTCAAGCATGTTTGTGGAGGGATACCGGTTTGGGAAAATCAAATATAGCCATTCAAGACACACACCAGCAAATCTAAAACAAAATGCCTGGAAAAGAAAATCCACTCTAAGTCCAGAAATGAACCTGACTGAAATGTTGTCGGAAAGCTGTGGATAAACTAACGCCTGCAAACCACAGGGGCGTATTACAACCATTAACCCTTATGTTTGAGGGATAAGGGATCACAGGAAATTACCCTACGCCTCTGTGCCTCAATCCGTCAAGAAATTGAACCGCCAAGTTTCATTATTGTCAAATCCCACAAAAACAAGTGTTTTTGAAGGAGTAACGGTGTGAAGGCACTGATAAATACAAACCTATCCCAGATTTTTTACGGAAAGATTTTTGTTTTCATTGATTAGAAACATTGAATGAGCTTGAATTCACAAACGACATCATGTGTGAAAACTATTAGTTACTGTCTGTAAAAACCTTGTTAATCATCAGGAACAAATGTAAATCAACACTATTTAATGTCTTGGCCCAATGAAAGAACAATGCTTTCCTTAATACAAGAGCTCAGGTGTTGCAATCCTCGTGATTTATGAGTTATTAATCATGTTCATGTCATCATGCAGTCTGAGAAGCAACAGAACCAGAACAGAAAGGCAAAGACTGTCGGAGGCCGTAGAGAAGTCATTTGTAACTTTGACTGGAGCAGTTTTGGTACTATATTATTCAGTAATCGATGTGCCTGTAAAGTGAGTAGCACGAATCCACACCCCGTGGAAGATGGGGTCAGGGTGGAGTCATCTGGCTGACCCATTAACATGTCATTAACACTTCAGATCTACTTTTGAATAAAGGTCATTGCCTGCCTCCTTTAAAGGGTGCACACTAATAGCAGATGAAATGAAAAGCTGTGCTTGAGTGCTCATATCCGGGTATCTGAAGTGTCTACCGAATTTGTCACGTTGTTTGAGGCCACTGAAACTCTGCCGTTCAGGGAGCCATTCAGATTTTGGAGGATCCCGTGACATCGCGGATCCAAATTATCCAGCTTCCTCTGCTCTATCTTCGCACAATTTCATAATTTCCCTGTATTCTGCATACTTCTGAAGTAGATGGAGTAAACCCCGGAATACTGATTTCAAATGAAGCACACTCAAGTGGCCGACTCTGCCTCCAAAAACCGCTTTTCTGCTGATTTACTGTGGTATTTTGACAAAAAAACAAACAAATAACCTCAGGAAACTGTTTAAACTTTGGAGAAAATGAGAGGACACATCTCCTTGAACTCATGCAGCCCTGTGATTGAGCCCGGCATGTGTCTATACAGTACAGTGTGCATAGACGTGTGGCAACATTAAGCTATTCAGTTTCCGCTCAGCAATCCGTTAATTGAATATCTACATAGCAGATTAAGAGGAGAGAAGCAGAAATTAGAAAGAGGGAGGGAGGAACAAGTGAATAAAGAAGAAATTAATACAGAGGGGGAAAAAAAAGAGTGGAGACAAAAATTAGAGGGGATATAAAGTGTGAGACTGAATGGCAGCTTTGTGCCTGGTGATTCGTGGCTTTTCTGCTAATGCAGCCTTCTTCACCCTGGAGGATGCTGTGTTTGTGTATATACCCGTCTGTCAGGCGTCACCTGCGTTCACATCCTTACCTGGCAGTGTTGCCCTGTCAGAGAAACTGTAATGACACAGTAAAAGAGACACCACATTTGGTCTGCATGCTGCTCCGCGTTCCTGCAGGCGGTTGGTCTCCAGCACACGTGTAGGTGGACGTGACGAAGCCGGCAATATGTTCACGTTACTGAGCAGGTTCAGCATATGTTAGGGGCGCGGAAGTTCTGCGTTTCTCTTTGTGACTGTAGGAAGGAAATAACAAGTCCTGGAATAACTCGTGTGTGCGTCATCCCTTGTCATGAACGTTATTTAGAAAGTCCATCAGGATCCTACAGTGACGTCACGAAAGCATATTAACTGGAACTAGTTTCCCTACAGACGGGCCGAATTTAATATTCTCAATCGATGCTTTAAAGATTTCTCAGCCACGATACATGTGAATGATGCAGCCAATAAAAGAAACAAATGATTAAAAAAAAAGAAATCATTAGGTTTAATATACAGCATCAAATAATGTACGAACAGCTCAGATAAACTGATTGCACCCATGGTGTCTACCCAACGATCAATATCACACTGTAGTGTGAAAGGCATTTCAGAGGACTGTTCTTCCCACTTGGGGAGATTGCTTCCCACGAGGATCCACCCGGGGTATCGACTCGGCGTTGCGTTATCCCTTTAGATTCATCCACGTCCGCTGGTGCAGCAGCAGCATTGATGACTCACAAATGACTTTGCAATAACTGGACAGCAGAAAAACCGGAGCTGCAGAGACGCGATCGTGTGGGCGGGCGGTGCACCGTTAGCAGGTGGCGGCATGTTAAAGGTTCGGAGTGTGGGCTTTCATTGGAAATGTTCTGATTTTGAATGCGGCGACTGGCAGGGGGGGAAATGTGAAATTTAGGGCAGAATGATGATGAAGAGTTTTTGGCTGCCCTTTATGTGATCCTGCTGAAAGCACTGAGGAAAAAACAAAAAAGCAACCTTTGCATTTCTACAGAGTTTGAGGCAGTTTGTTGCTGGAAAAAGAAAAATGCAAGTAATTATCTCATTATCTGACTGTTAGAACAGATTACTGGTACCAACACAAGATTTACATTTGACAGTGAATATTCTTGTCATCACAGCAGTGGGAAGTCTGATGTTAAAAATCCAATATACGTATTGTGTTTGCTCAAATCGGCATGTATGAGGTTTGAATAGTTGAAACGTGGCCCCCCTGTAGCTGCTGGCCTTCAGCAGCTCCTCTGGACTCGTCTCTGATTCTCCAAACGAGAGATCAGACTAACCCCCGTCTACTGCCAGCAACACCAGCTGCTACAGTTTACAGGGTTGATGGGTCGAGGTTGTGTTACAGCGGAGGCTTGATGGTTCGGGGTTGTGTTACAACAGAGGGTTGATGGTTCAAGGTTGTGTTACAGCGGAGGGTTGATGGTTCAAGGTTGTGTTACAACAGAGGGTTGATGGTTCGGGGTTGTGTTACAGCGGAGGGTTGATGGTTCAAGGTTGTGTTACAACAGAGGGTTGATGGTTCGGGTTGTGTTACAGCAGAGGGTTGATGGTTCAAGGTTGTGTTACAGCAGAGGGTTGATGGTTCGAGGTTGTGTTACAGCGGAGGGTTGATGGTTCGAGGTTGTGTTACAGCAGAGGGTTGATGGTTCAGGGTTGTGTTAAAGCGGAGGGTTGATGGTTCGGGGTTGTGTTACAGCGGAGGGTTGATGGTTCAGGGTTGTGTTACAGCGGAGGGTTGATGGTTCAGGGTTGTGTTACAGTAGAGGTTTGATGGTTCGGGGTTGTGTTACAGCGGAGGGTTGATGGTTCGGGGTTGTGTTACAGCAGAGGGTTGATGGTTCGGGGTTGTGTTACAGCGGAGGGTTGATGGTTTGGGGTTGTGTTACAGCGGAGGGTTGATGGTTCAGGGTTGTGTTACAGCGGAGGGTTGATGGTTCGGGGTTGTGTTACAGCGGAGGGTTGATGGTTCGAGGTTGTGTTACAGCGGTGGGTTGATGGTTCGAGGTTGTGTTACAGCGGAGGGTTGATGGTTCAGGGTTGCGTTACAGCGGAGGGTTGATGGTTCAGGGTTGTGTTACAGCGGAGGGTTGATGGTTCGGGGTTGTGTTACAGCGGAGGGTTGATGGTTTGGGGTTGTGTTACAGCGGAGGGTTGATGGTTCGGGGTTGTGTTACAGCGGAGGGTTGATGGTTTGGGGTTGTGTTACAGCGGAGGGTTGATGGTTCGTGGTTGTGTTACAGCGGAGGGTTGATGGTTCGTGGTTGTGTTACAGCGGAGGGTTGATGGTTCGGGGTTGTGTTACAGCGGAGGGTTGATGGTTTGGGGTTGTGTTACAGCGGAGGGTTGCAGATGAACCAGGATGCTCAAGCTGCCCAACTCAACATAAAGAAAACAATATATGTGAGTTGTGAAGAAGCTTGTGAGCATGCCTGTTTAATCTGAAATAACCTCCCTATGCTACAAAGGTAGCTGTCATTTGAAACTGTCCACAGGTGCCAGGGCCGTCCCTGACCGAATCGGGGCCCTAAGCGAGTGTTATTTGGTGCCCCCCCAACCCCACATCCTCATCCCAAATGAATCATAGGTACAAAATGACCGTATATCAACATGCCATTTAACTTGACAACTTTTATCAATGATAAAAAAGTACTGTAAGTATAGATACAGTAGTTTGACTGTATGAGTCGGATAAAATGAAATAAACTTTAACCTGAAATAAATAAATCCGAACCACAAATACCCATCAATTACTCATTAGAATAAAGTTACTTCCACCACCTCAAACCCACACAAAAACTTCAAAGCAGGTCTGAAATCAGGACTAAACCTGCACATGCACTTTTACTGATGCACACGTCACATTTTCTGGATGCAAAGTCGTCAATGAGGTTGAACACTTCTTAACCACATAAATTGATATAAAACTTCAACCAATATGTTATATAATGGCTGACGTTTATAGATTATACACGACCAACTGTTCATTTTACCACTCTTTTTCAACAGGGGGTTCAATAAATGTTCATCAGGTTTGGGGTTGTGTTACAGCGGAGGGTTGATGGTTTGGGGTTGTGTTACAGCGGAGGGTTGATGGTTCGGGGGTTGTGTTACAGCGGAGGGTTGATGGTTAGGGGTTGTGTTACAGCGGAGGGTTGATGGTTCAGGGTTGTGTTACAGCGGAGGGTTGATGGTTCAGGTTGTGTTACAGCGGAGGGTTGATGGTTCAGGGTTGTGTTACAGCGGAGGGTTGATGGTTCAGGGTTGTGTTACAGCGGAGGGTTGATGGTTCAGGGTTGTGTTACAGTAGAGGGTTGATGGTTCAGGTTGTGTTACAGCGGAGGGTTGATGGTTCGAGGTTGTGTTACAGCGGAGGGTTGATGGTTTGGGGTTGTGTTACAGCAGAGGGTTGATAGTTCGAAGTTGTGTTACAGCGGAGGGTTGATGGTTTGGGGTTGTGTTACAGCGGAGGGTTGATGGTTCGAGGTTGTGTTACAGCGGAGGGTTGATGGTTTGGGGTTGTGTTACAGCAGAGGGTTGATAGTTCGAGGTTGTGTTACAGCGGAGAGTTGATGGTTGGAGGTTGTGTTACAGCAGAGGGTTGATGGTCGGGGTTGTGTTACAGCGGAGGGTTGATGGTTCGGGGTTGTGTTACAGCAGAGGGTTGATGGTTCGAGGTTGTGTTACAGCAGAGGGTTTATGGTTCAGGGTTGTGTTACAGTGGAGGGTTGATGGTTCGGGGTTGTGTTACAGCAGAGGGTTGATGGTTCGGGGTTGTGTTACAGCGGAGGGTTGATGGTTCGGGGTTGTGTTACAGCGGAGGGTTGATGGTTCGAGGTTGTGTTACAGTGGAGGGTTGATGGTTCGGGGTTGTGTTACAGCAGAGGGTTGATGGTTCGAGGTTGTGTTACAGCGGAGGGTTGATGGTTCGAGGTTGTGTTACAGCGGAGGGTTGATGGTTCGGGGTTGTGTTACAGCGGAGGGTTGATGGTTCAAGGTTGTGTTACAGCGGAGGGTTGATGGTTAGGGGTTGTGTTACAGCGGAGGGTTGATGGTTCGGGGTTGTGTTACAGCGGAGGGTTGATGGTTCGGGGTTGTGTTACAGCAGAGGGTTGATGGTTCGAGGTTGTGTTACAGCAGAGTGTTGATAGTTCGGGGTTGTGTTACAGCGGAGGGTTGATGGTTCGAGGTTGTGTTACAGCGGAGGGTTGATGGTTCGAGGTTGTGTTACAGCGGAGGGTTGATGGTTCGGGGTTGTGTTACAGCGGAGGGTTGATGGTTCGAGGTTGTGTTACAACAGAGGGTTGATGGTTCAGGGTTGTGTTACAGCAGAGGGTTGATAGTTCGAGGTTGCGTTACAGCGGAGGGTTGATGGTTCGGGGTTGTGTTACAGCGGAGGGTTGATGGTTCAGGGTTGTGTTAAAGCGGAGGGTTGATGGTTCGGGGTTGTGTTACAGCGGAGGGTTGATGGTTCGGGGTTGTGTTACAGCAGAGGGTTGATGGTTCGGGGTTGTGTTACAGCGGAGGGTTGATGGTTCGGGGTTGTGTTACAGCGGAGGGTTGATGGTTCAGGGTTGTGTTACAGCAGAGTGTTGATGGTTCAAGGTTGTGTTACAGCAGAGGGTTAATGGTTCGAGGTTGTGTTACAGCAGAGGGTTGATGGTTCGGGGTTGTGTTACAGCAGAGGGTTGATGGTTCGAGGTTGTGTTACAGCGGAGGGTTGATGGTTCGAGGTTCAATTCAATTTTATTTATATAGCGTCTAATACAACAAAAGTTGTCTCTAGACGCTTTCCAGAGACCCATACCCACAACATAAACCCCCGAGGAGCTATTACATAAACAATGGCAGGTAAAAACTCCCCTAGTGGGAGAAAAACCTTAAGCCAAACAGTGGCAAGGAAAAACTCCCCTTTAGGAGGGAAGAAAACCTTGAGCAGGACCAGGCTTATAAGGGGGGACCCTCCTGCCGAGGGCCAGACTGGGGGTCAGCGGCGGCAACAGCACAGCAGGCAGGTGGAAGCAGCAACGGGATGACCAGGGGTGGGGACCGCAGGCCAGCACGCAGCTCCCGAAGCTCCGGCCCAATCAGCAAGTCCCAGGTTTGGGTGCAGGGTCAGGGAAAGGTTGAGAAGTGGCAGGGCCTGGGAGAGGAGTCTTGACGGACAAATCTCTCCCCCGCCTGCCCGGGCCGTTACCCTGCCCCTCTCACTCCCAGGCTGCAGGATCCGGTGTTTTGCATTCAGAGATGCTCTTCTCCACCGGCCGAGGATGCTGCACCATGAACAAAAGAGAAAAAAGAGAAGAGAAGGGGGGGCCAGCACAAGAAACTACAGGAGCGACTCTAACACACTAGAGTTTACACTACCTAGAGATTTACCAACACCAGCTAGAGGTTTACTAAACACTAACTATAGGCTTTACTAAACAGAAATGTTTTAAGAGGTTGTGTTACAGCGGAGGGTTGATGGTTCAGGGTTATGTTACAGCGGAGGGTTGATGGTTCAGGGTTGCGTTACAGCGGAGGGTTGATGGTTCAGGGTTGTGTTACAGCAGAGGGTTGATGGTTTGGGGTTGTGTTACAGCGGAGGGTTGATGGTTCGAGGTTGTTTTACAGCGGAGGGTTGATGGTTTGGGGTTGTGTTACAGCGGAGGGTTGCAGCTGAACCAGGATGCTCAAGCTGCAAGCAACTCAACATAAAGAAAATAATCTATGTGAGTTGTGAAGAAACTTGTGAGCATGCCTGTTTAATCTGAAATAACCTCCCTATGCTACAAAGGTAGCTGTAATTTTGCCAGGGCCGTCCCTGATCGAATCGGGGCCCTAAGCGTGTGTTATTTGGAGGCCCCCCCCCCCCACCCCCACATCTCTCCTCATCCCAAATGAATCATAGGTACAAAATAACCGTATATCAACATGCCATTTAATGTGACAACTTTTATCAATGATAAAAAAGTACTGTAAGTATAGATACAGTAGTTTGACTGTATGAGTCGGATAAAATGAAATGAATAAATCCGAACCACAAATACCCATCAATTACTCATTAAAAGAAAGTTACTTCCACCACCTCAAACCCACACAAAAACCTCAAAGCAGGTCTGAAATCAGGACTAAACATGCACGTGCACTTTTACTGATGCACACGTCTCTATTTTCTGGATGTAAAGTCATGAGGTTGAACACTTCTTAACCACATAAATTGATATAAAACTTCAGCCAATATGTTATATAATGGCTGAAGTTTATAGCTTATACACGACCAACTGTTCATTTTACCACTCTTTTTCAACAGGGGGTTCAATAAATGTTCATCAGGGCCGGTAGGAACACAATTTTTCCCGCCTTGCCTTTTTTCCTTTCTTGCTCGCTCCTGATTCGTGATGTCTTTTGCACGACATGTTGAAATCTCACTTTCTGTAGCTCTGCAAGTTATTACGTATGGTCAGATTAGAGGTCTCTTTTCTCCTCAGCCTCACAAATGTGCAAATGTGTTGTGCAAAATGTGGCCCCCGTTGGAAGATGAGGCCCTTCCCACAGCGCGTGTTCTGAGTTTAGGCGCTGATGTTAACGACTTATCTGGATGGGTTTTGAAGTGTCGGATGGAATTAAACCCCATTGATGCAGCAGGTTTGATTCTGTAACCTCAGACGTTGCAGCTTCAACTGGGTTTTTGGGGGATTTTTTTCCCGGTGTATGTAATCGCTGTGGGCAAAATCTATCCCAAAATCATCACAGTGGAGTCGCTTTTGTTCTGTAGTGTGATAATAGCTATGGGAATGAATATCCCACTGACTGGAGATGAGTGGAAAAATGAAATGGTACGTTTGAGGTCCGTTAATGAGCCTCCAAGCTGAGTCTCCGGTCTTTTGGGGGTGGGTCCAGGTCACGTCTCAACTCGCAGGTATGTGCAACCTAACATCTGGTAGAACTCCAACAAAGCCATCTCCCTCTTGTTGTGAGAGTCTTGTGCAGTCGGCATCACCATCTTGAGCTTGCATGTTAACGCTAAACGCCTGAGACGCCAGCATGACCTGGATCGTGCAGCTGCAGCGGACTGCTGGAAATCTGAATGAAAACAACAGTTTGCTCGAGGCTGTTTTGTTATCTTTGAAACAGTTGTTTAATTCACGAGATGCACTGTCTTCCTCAGTCTGCTGCAACGCTGACGGGGGCAGATGCAGGCCAGATAGAGGTGAGCAGGAAGAGAAACACCTCTGTGCACCTGGCAACCCTATTTCA
Organism: Cololabis saira; assembly: GCF_033807715.1. Taxonomy (NCBI): domain Eukaryota; kingdom Metazoa; phylum Chordata; class Actinopteri; order Beloniformes; family Belonidae; genus Cololabis; species Cololabis saira. The sequence continues at coordinate 38,143,891 of NC_084589.1, read as the reverse complement.
CACGGGCCTCGCCGTCACCGTGATCTGGCATGAAGCCCGGGGAGGTGGCAGCGTGCACATGTGTCGTTCTGTCCTCCCTGTTCAACTATCCATCATCCCGTCACACAATGCAGGACTTTTTCGGAGCTGTGCTTTTTAAAATGCAACACTTGGCCACCTCCCAATTTTTCCATCTTCTCCTCCAACTCTTTGGGAGTCTGGCTGTCACTGAGTGGGGTTTTATTCCTGTTAAAACTCCTCTGGTTCAGTCGCCTCCTGTCAGCGAAAACCCCCCGTTATCTATCCATCTGAAACACAGCGGCTGACACTGACTGCCGTCTGCTCTGCAGTGGTTTTACTGGATGTGGAGCTCGTTGCTTGGTCAAGTTTCGACTGACAGCGGAGAGGGGGTGGTGGGGGGGAGGGTTCTGCTGGACACGGCAGCACCAAGTCAATTCCAGTGCGAGTCGTACAACCTGGGATGAGAATACAGGCTCCCTCGGGATTTAAGTCTTGCTTGTTCAGAGATGAATATTGAGTTTTGAATTCATGCATTTCTGCAGCCAACAATGAAAAATCCGTCTAACCAGGAAAATGATCCTGCACTTGATAACCCAGATCTTGACATTGTTCTTCAGTAGCAAAATCCGGATATAACCTGGAAACACGACTCCTGCAAGGACTGTTTTATTTTCACATCACAAAAGTATATTCTTCAAAAGAAAACAGAGGTACAGTACGACATGTTTCCACAGCTCTATGCAAACTATTCTGTATTCAACTCAACTCAACCTTTAACAGTTTAAAACAATCGAGGTTGACCATTGTATTACAACAATACAATGAAATAAAAAATAAGAGTAAAATAATGAAAAATTACAATATGTTAGAAATAAAGTTTTGCCCAAATCCACTAAAACTAATCAAAAGAAGGGAGAAAAAGTGTGTTTTTAAAACTGATTTAAAAACCTCAAGTGATCGTGCAGATCGGATATGAAACGGCAGGTTATTCCAGAGTCTCGGGGAATAACTCGCCGCCACAAAGACTCTGTCAGCTCTGGTCTTCTGGCGTGTTTTGGGGCAACCAGTAGCAGCTGATTGGAGGATCTCAATAATCTGCCAGGGTTGTGGGTATTGAGGAGCTGAGTCGGATATTGAGGTGGTTTGTCCATTAAGAGCTTTAAAAACAATCAATACAATTTTATAATCTACCCTAAAAGCAACAGGGAGCCATTGCAGCGCAGCTAGGACAGGGGATATGTGGTCACGCTTAAAAAAAGAGTGTCTTTTTTTATAAAGCTGTTTCAGGTTTGTGATTCACTTCAAAAGATGGAAAATGCCAGAAAATGTGAGTTTTGGTAGGAGAAGATAAGGAGGCTGGGTAACTCTGGCATATTAAACCACCTCTGGATACCAATGGATGGATACACAACCGATCTGAGAAATTACTGTAACTATGTGATGATGCCAGTGTCAACAAAAGACATCCAAAATGGTGTGTTGAGAAGTAGGAGCACCAGGGAAGGACAGTTTCCTCAGAGTAAGGCTTTACTGTAGGTGCTATCACTTCCTGGGGTGCTTCCTAGTTGCTCTTTTGTACTTCGTATCAAAAGAGAAAGGGCGTGACCGGCTAGTCTGATATAATGTTGGTCACATTGGAGGTCTGTGAGGTCACAGTACCCTGCAAGTCACTGAACGATGTATTAACAGACTTGATTAATAGACGGAGTCGTGTTACCTAGAGTTTTTGACTTCAGACACCCAAACACGCTCACAAGCGCAGAAAAAGGTGCACTTTCCTTTTATATGTTAATGTTCCACTAAACTATCACATTTGGTTTTATAAATGAGCCCAGAATAAGTGAATAATAAAGCAGAATAATGCATGTTTTTATCTACTTCTTTTATGTGCGTATTAAGAGTAGGTTAAACGGTGGAAACTCCTGCAGGCTGATTCTCAAGCCAAAAACCACAAAAGCGGCGCAGAACAAGAGGCACAAGATGCTGCGATTAGAGTTCAAATGAAACCTCAGATGAAGTGAAACGTCAGGGGTTCGATGCATAAACACTTACTTCAAACTTAAAACACGTTCCTACCCAGAAACTCAAGGTCGTCCTGCTCCGGTGTTGTCGAATCACAATATCGCTGCATTTGTAGTCTGAAAATTTCATATCTTCGTGACTAGTTTTGAGTTAATAGCCTCTATCACTTTTTCATAATTCCATATCCGAGACCACCCTGTGTATCCAACTTCTACATTTGGTGCAGTTGCTCTTTTTTTTTCTTTTTTTTTGTCCCCATTTCTAATAAATTGTCAGTTTTTCACTTGCACAAGATAGAATAAAGATGTCTGTTTTAATAAATGCATAATTTAATAAGGATGGGAGTGCGAGCACTCTATGATTAAGGTTTGTGACAGAGGCCCATGTCTCTGCGCGGCTTTATAAATCAGTAAAAACTGCAAATGCATAATTTTGCCTTTTTTATTTTTAGTCACAAATCAAAGTTTTATCTGAAGGGCTTGCGATATCATCTGCTCTCAGGCGCCATGTTTAATCCAAAAAGCCTATTTTCACGGCCTTTGATCACACCTTATGTCCAAAAATCAGAGATCTGCGTGGAAAACATTTGCATGGAAATGCACCGAGAAGTGACTTCTTGGTGACTTGTCCCTACGTCGATGTTGCTAAGCAACCGCTGGTAACTTTTGGAGGTCATGGATTCTATCTCTGAAGTAGCCTTTGTAAACAAGTGTTTGCATTACGTGATATTTCTGAGTAGTACATGTCAGAGGTGTTTTTTTTTTTACCTTTTTTCTTTATTTCCTCCTTACCTTCTTCTGGCTGTGAACTTGGACGAAAGTGAAGAAGTTGTATTTACTCTGAAGCCAAGTATTTTCATTTTTTATTCCAGGGATATTTATCAAACGCCCCGGTGCCTTGTAACACGACTTCTCATCATTTCTACTGATGATTCATGGACATTTTTCACTAATCAATTCTTATGTTTGTGTTTTTCCAAACAACCAGACCTTTTTTTCTCCAGAATCCATGGGGTGGCATTGCACAGCTTGTTTTTTAGCTGCAGGGATCTGGGGGAATGCGTGAACGTTAACACGCGATGAGGGGTGATATCTGCATGTGCAAACTGCTTTGTCACAAACTCGTGAAAAGATAGTATTTTTCCCCACTTTGCTGCTCAAGAACAACTTGAGAGGAACAGCAGCCTCCCATGACCCTGAAACTGACGTAGCAGATGAGAGAATGAATGAATAACTGGGTGGATGGTGGCGCTGCGAGGCTCTTGTTGTCTCTTGTAGTATCTCCTGGCCGATGCAGCACTATAACACCTTCTGGTTGCTGCTTTTTTGGAGCAGGTTGACTGTCCTACTTGCTTACTCGTGGGTTGCATTGTTCGTTCATGCCCTGGAGTGGTATGAGTTGGTTTTGAGTAGATTGTACTCGTCGCGATTCCAGAAATAAGCAGATAAAAAGAAGTTACAGAAACTCACATAGCAACGCAGCGACAGATGAGAGGACAGGACAGAGGGAACAGGCGGAGGAGAGGAGAAGATTACTACCACATAGTGCATCAGGCTTAGCTTGCCATCTTTAATGGTAACCATGGAAATAATTATAGAGCAGAAAGACAGACTGCTCGGAGAGGAGTGAGCTACAGAGGAAGAAGGGAAGAGATGGAGTGAGGGAAAGACAGCAGGAGGGGAGGGGAAGAAGGAATCCGTGGGGGTTAAAGTAGCGGAGATGCTTTTTGGGATTCCACAACTGTCTCTGCCGACGCCGATGATTGAAAACAACCGATAAACACTGATGAGATGCAGATTAGAGAGCTACAAAGTTGGTTTAACCCGATTCCTCCTCCCAGCTCCTGCAGGATACAGTCATGTCTCTTTGCCTGTAGTGAAGGGATTGTGAGTCGTGTGCAGACCTTTTTAAAAGGCAGACATTTTGCCACTTTGGAGCACGCAAGTGTTGGTTAAAACATTGCCAAAAGGGAAAGACATAATCCATGATCTTCGAGAGGCAGCCTTGTCAGCGCGTTGTTGCCGTCAATGTGGAACGGTTCTGCACGGTGGAAACGATTATTCACGAGCGCAAAACAATCAAGTCAGTTACCAGTCTTCCCAGAAGTAAGTGGTCTAGTCAATTTACTCCAAGGTCAGACTGTGTGATGCTCAGAGAAACACAAAAACACACACACAAGAAGGACATTTTATTTCCTGAAAGCCTCACTGGGCATGCTCAAGTCCAAGATTACACAACTGGAAGACTACAGATAAACAAATACTATACTGTATTTCCTTGTGTTGTGCCCTGTCTAGGGGTGTCCAAGACACAACATGAATGAGCCCATCTTCCCCAAGTCCCAAGCAGCCAGGGAGACCAATATTTTGAATATAAAGAAGGTGGATTTATTTACAGGAATTTACTAAAATAAATAGAGCTTGATCTGGCTTCAGGGTGGACCAAGGCCAATATAACGAACAAAACAGATCTAACTGGGGAATAATCAATCTAACCTAACCAAACATAAAGAAACCAAACAACAACAACTTACCCCCCTGACTAACATAAACATGAGAAAACAAGGTTAACCAAAATGGCAGTCCAACCCTAATTAGCTCTAACAAAAGATAATGTGACTACTATTAAGAGCGGGATCTGAAGTGTGGCCGGTTGGGAGAGGAGGGAGATGGGAATGCCTCTTCTGCCTGGGTGGCGTCATCCAGGCCCTTTAAAAAGCAGGTAAGATGGATCATTGCATCATGAACATCTGAATAGACCACGACTTCTGAAACAAAGTCCTACGGACAGATGAGACCAAACTGCAACTCTCGAGCACGGCAGTGGGGGGTTGATGGTTCGGGGTTGTGTTACTTGTCATGGTGTGGTTGTTAGGGACCCAAACGCAGGAGAGCAGGAGAGCAGGAGAGCAGGAGGCAGGAGTTGGCAAAAAGCAGGATTTATTTAACGAAACAAAAACGCTGCAGAGCAGGATCAAAACTCAAAACTAGGCTTCAAAAACTGGAGACACATGGGAACACGGAGGGAAGAAAACAGTACAGACCGACAGGGAGAAGGGGAATGACAAAACCAGATATACACAGGGATAACGAGACACAGGTGCAGACAATCAGGGCAGATTGGAAACAGGAGGGACAGAACTGAAACTTAAAAACTGGGGGGAAGTGTCAAACCCTGACATTACTGTCATGGGAACTGTCCTATAGGGTGACTTAGGGGACCAGAGACGACTGTGAGGACATATGTTCGACAGCTAGATCACGCGGCAGGTCAGTGACCCGAACCGCACCGACACGCCTGCACCCGGATATCTGGGGAACAACAGAGACCTCAGAACCTCAGAACCTCTGTGCTGAATGCACCAAGACTACAGTGTCTTCATAACACGACAGCTACAGTAATGTTGCTTGGTTTCATGGTTGTCATGGTAACACTTCTAAGATATCCTTTAGCCCTCTGGAAGTGCTGATTTTTTTTTTTCTTTGCGTAAAGCTTAACAAATGTTGATGTCATTAAAAATCAGTCCCACGAAGTCCAACTGAGCTGCGAACGGAAATGTGGAGCCTGATGTCTGAAATCAGCAGGGAGACACGTGCCTCGGGACAGAACCAGGGATGCTGGTGTGTAATCCTGAACCGTATGTGTAAAACAGTCGGGAAAGAGGTGCGGAGGTGGTTACAACAGCAACACTCTCACGCTTCCCACACGATTGCCCTTCCCCTCCGAACTTGACACTATCCTTCACGGTGGACAGCAGAAGGTGAGAGGTAACTAAAAATGATGTAGAGGCTGAAGGGGGAAAAGAAGGAGGAAAAGTGATGAGCGCCTGGAAGCACTCCGGGTCCCGGCAGGGATGCGCGCAGCCCCACCCCTCCCTCGCATCCCTCTCATCCCTCGCATCCCTCGCTTGTCCTCCTCTCCCTCTCCCTCTCCCTCTCCCTCTCCCTCTCCCTCTCCGTGTCTGCTGCCGGAGATGCTGAGAGAGCCGCGAGGAGAGACGCGAGGAGAGACGAGGAGGGAGCGCAGCGCACGCACGGCACCAGCCGCCGTCCACCTGTGCGGGATCATCTCCGTGCGCGCAGCAGGGAGACTTGGCGGATTACTGGAGGATGGAAAGAAGATGAGGGACTAACTTGGCATCACCGCCTCATTTTTTCCCCCTCCTTGTGGTTCCTGACAGCTTCAGTTTGCGCGCATGCACGGCAGTTTCAAACTGTCCATCTATCTTTTTTTTTCTCCACAACAGGGTATTCGCTGTTCCTGCGTGTATTTATTCTAGTATAGAAATTAAAGTTTCTTTTTTATTTTTTTATTTGTGCATCTGGCTCGGCGGTTGCGTGTGCAGCCTCACTAGGCGCAAGTGGAGACAGACGGACCATACTGCGCATCTTTACACATGACTCGGATGCGCCTTACTCCTCCTGGGCAAGTTCATATCTCCGACATGCACGAGCCGGGCGCGCAGTAAAAGGGAAGCCAACCTCGGAAACATTCCCCGTCTGAAAAAAGATGAGAGGAATTGGCCTCCGTGGATCCTCCATCAGTCACCGAGATTGCGCGCGCGGGGTCGGGCCGGAGGACACCGGGGAGCGGGGACGTGCCGAGGCCGGGGAGGAGGCGCGCTCAGCCGGACGCGCCGCCGCCGAGGAGCCGCTGCTGCTGCCGGAGCTTCGGGATCAGACCGCTGCCGCTGCCGGAGGGAGGCGGGGGGAGGATGAACAGTCATAACGCTCAGCTGGCTTCGGGAGTGTTTGTTTCTCTGTCGTTTTACCTCTTGACTAATTAATCTGGAGATGAGAGATAACGAATAGCGGCCTACTTCAACAACTGCCACGCCGGTTCTCTCCTCAGTTTGGCACTTTTGGGTCACCTTACAAGTAAATTCAGCACTTTGGAGGAGTAAAGGCCTGCTGTTGGGAATTTACCTTCACAGTACCATTTACCAGGACACCCACATCGCTTCTACTTTGGAAAACGTGTACTTCATTTATTAGAAGATCACTGTAATCCTTCTCTGCTCTCATACTAGCAGGTTCATTTACCTTAGAAGAGCCATGATATCTTTACCTATAGTTTGAGCCCTCTTGCTGGTTCTTTTTTGTTTTTCTAGGCTGAATTGAGCACTGACTTTTTGAGCAATACTCCTCTAACCGGAGCCTTTCCACGGCCTTATATATAAACTACCCAGAAGATGCTGATCAGATGTGCAGACAAATGCCTGTGTGTCATTGCACTTGTCGACAAGTGCTGATGCTGGTTGCAGATCAGTTATTTATAGACGTCAATATCACTGTGCGCTTTTGGAGTATCGGCTCAGAACGAGTGGCGATGCTTGACGGAATGTAACACAGTCTACGAGGCTGCAGAAATCTCAAGCATTTTGCAGAGACCCGGAGGAGGGTTTTTTTGGGATAAAGTGGGCTGTGGAGTCCCATACTGTGACCTGGGAGCCCAGAGACTCTCTTTACAAGCGTGAACAAAAAGCACAACAGCACCACCTGACCTAGGTAGGTCATATTCATCTTTCTGTTTCACTTCTGTTGCCCCGAAATCCATATTTCTGAGAGTTCCATTCAAAAACACAGAGCATCATTGTTTCTCGTAGCAGATTGTGTCCTCAGAGCCTATAGATGTGTTATTTCAAAAGAGGAAGATGTTGCACAGAGTGGCACGGGAGTGTCTTTCATTCCTGCAATCAAAGTCAATGTTTCTAATTTTGGAAGTCAGTTCATCAAATTGCTTGAAAAAGGCATCTTGTTTGCACACTTCTTTCATGATGACATCACTTTTGCTGCTGTGTTTCTGTTGCTCTGTTGTAGCACAAATAGTCCACTGTTTCCCGTCTGCCGTTTCCTCACGTGCAGCATCTCAGACCTGGTTTTAATGGTGTGAATATCTCTTATTTAATGCAGAAGAGTTAAATCAATAGCTGTCAACGCTTTACCCATGTTAAAAACTAAAAACACAGACTAACAGCTTGAGAAAGGACTGTTTGACTCTTGTTTTTCACAGTAGGGATGTGCAGTAAGTAATATTAGAAGCATTATCCAAGTTCGTCAGTTCAGACGTTACTCTGTTGGCTTTGCTTGAAAAAAAAAAAAAACACATGCTCCAGCCAGAATTAGTCTTTTCATTTCTTGGAGTTAAAGCTGAGGTGGGTGTGTTTGCAGAGCCGCAGGAACACACTTGCTCTCCACCTCCAACTGGGGCGAAACGCAATCAGTGAGCCCCTGACTGACAGCTCTGGATGAAGCTCTCCTGCTCAAAGTTACCCACATCAATAACCTCAGATAGCAGCAAAGTGCCACTATCAATACAATCAAGGTCCCGACATTATATTTCTCATTTCCCTTCACGCTGCACAGAAGCTACTTTTGTGTGATTCAAAGAAAATGCCAGCGTTTTATATACCGTATCTCTCTAGAGTTTTAAAATATGTTGAGCTGACAAACAGGACTGGTAGAAAAAAACAGCTTATTTTCCCCTCTGATTTCTTCTGATTTATTTCTTTATTATTTATTTTATTTAGTTTTCCCAGCTCTGAGAGAACTAAGCATTGTCCAGGATTCTGGTTAACTGCCAATTTTGCTCAAACTGTTCATGCAGAGGGAAGGAACTTGTGATCAGCAGTCAAAATGTGCCGTGGTTGGCTGCTGCTTCTTGCCCGCTCTGTGTAGTTTTGTGCTTTATTTTTCAGTAAAAAATGACTGAAAGTCTAATCATTTAACTGCTCATGTGAGTTTCTTGTTTTTGGGTTCTTCCTTCTGCTGTGTAACAGTGGCATCCGTGAAATCTGACCTCCTGATGTCATTCTTGGGCCAGAGTATGTATAGATAAATATGTGTATCTTTCACGATGAACATTAGTTGGTTGCACAACCAAGTGATCAATTGATTTGTGCATCTCAGTGAGATGTTTGCAGAGATGTTCAACAGGATGTAGATCACGAATTATAGAACCAAACACTCGACTGTTCTTTATTGTCCTTCTGAGTGGTTCTTGGCTGGTTCTAGTTGTGTGTTTTGGATCATTATCCTGTTGGACCAAGACCAAGCTTTCTGACTCTGGGCAGCACATTTTTCTCCAGAACGTCTTGATGGTCTTGATGGTCTTGAGATCTTTTTGAACCTGCGCTGATTCCAGACACCAGACGCAGAAAAAGCAGCTCCAGAACAGAACCGAGCTTCCTCCACGTTTCACAGTCTAATTTTCATTGAAGGATTCATTTTTGCATCTGTGAACATAGAGATGATGTGACTTATCAAAAAAACTCTAGCTCTCATCTGTCCAAAGGATGTCCTTCCAGAAGCTTTGTGGTTTGTCACATTTAAACAAATTTTAGTCCGGCCTTTTTCGCATGTTTATTCAACAAGTCCTCCTCGGTCATCCAAACAGTGATGGGTGGCGTGATCTGACACTGATGTTCCTTGACTTTGGAGTTCACCTTCACACTCCTTGAATGTTGTTCTGGGATTTTTGGTTTCCGTTCATATTATCCGTCTCTTCAGTTTGTCATCAGTTGTCGGCTTGTGTCCACATCCAGGGAGGTTGTATTCAGTCCTCTAGAGTCTAAACATCTGAATGAAATGTCTAACTGTAGTCAGAGGAGTGTCCAGCTGCGAGTAGACGGTCCTCTAGTCTTCACCTTTAACATGCTGGTCCAGAAGGTTCTTTCTTGTCTCCTCAGACAACCGTCTCCTTTGGTTCCTCTAGTCCATGTTCAGTGTGGCGGACACCAGGAAACCAAACCTTCATTTTCATTGTGAATTCAATTTTGGCTCCATATGATCACAGAAGCAATGTAATCAAGTAAAACATTCATTATGCCACATGATAAATGTCGAGGTGTGAATGACATCCATAATTCAGACTCCACATGTCCGTAGATCAGTGAATAATTCATGCTTTTTGTGTTGGACACAAAGTTAACTATTTCAGTCATATCAAGGTCATGTTGGTGTTTCTGGACAAAAACTACGTCATTTCAATTCAGTCTGAAGTTTTATTTGTTCTGCAATCTAAGTTTACCATGGAGATTTTTAACCTTTTATGTAACATACTTTAAAAGTCAGTGGATAATAATCGTGATTATCATTTTTCACTATTAAGTTCTGATTACACCCATTTCATTAAAATCCATTTATGATCCACTTCATTCCAGGATGAATGATCTTCATTCCATCCTTAACCTTTTAAAATGTAGTTTCAGCACATCATTGATTGTCACATGGGTGAAAGGTGTCTCATCCTTTCTGTAAATAAAATCCTTTATTAAGATTTGGTTAATGTAAAAGGTCACGACTGTTTTTATGTATCTTACTACCCTAAGCAAACTACCAAAATAAAATCAGTCTTTTCCCACATCCTGGCTTGTTTTACACCCTGGGTGAACACACCTCGTCCCATCTCCTTCATCCGACCCCAATCAAAAATGACCGTCGCATTTAGCCAACGCTGGGTTAATACTAACAGATGGTAGCATGACGATTATGAAAGTGATTACGTTTAACCATTGGCTGAGCTAATTGTCAATATTAGAAAAACATTTAATGCTTTATATGAACTCTCCCAGGATGGTACAAAAAACATCATCCCCCTCAGAGCTGTCATGAATGTGAAATCAAACCATTGGAACCACAGCGGCTTTTATGAATGTAAAAATATGTTTATTTCGGCTGTAAAGTTGGACATTTTAACATGAGTCAATTGAGATTTACTCGCTCTTTTAGCCAGCCTCCAACTCCCAGTCCAGCAACTGCAACGAAACTTAGTTCCGCATGAGCCTCAATGCAGAAATAAGATGGTTGGCGCTTGGCTTGTGATTGGTCAAATTGTATGCCTATCAAAATAAAGCCCTACCAGCATAGATACGCAGCAGCACATCTGAAGAGTTGTCTCTTCTCACATAGAAATGGCTCTTAGAGCCGTTCTTTTACAAAGGACATACAAACGTTCTCAACAAGAGGCTGATGGGCGCTCACTCTTACAAATGACATGGGAAATAACAGTTGTCTGGAAAACTGGTTAGGCCAAGTTTTTTCCTTTCCTCCCCCTCGTACGCCGTGATACCATAAGCACTCTTCACCCATATCAACTATAAGCCTTTTTATGGGATGTAAAGAGTGTAAACTTCTGTTGGAGACTAAAACCACGTGAATTCAAGCAGTTTTGAGTGAGTTTGAGTGTTGTGTTTGCGATGAAATGGCAGTCAACATCAGCTTTGTGTAACAGATCTATGTTTCCTCTTCAGTGAGAGTGTGGTCTGGGTCCCTACAGACAAATGAGCTAATTTTAACTCGTGCTAACAAAAAGTTCATTAAAAAAGGACTGTTTATACAGGCATCTCTGTGCGGTCACTGCCATTTTGTTACAAGTCTGTACAAGTTGACAGCCGATGTTAAGCACACAACTGTCAATAGCTAAAAAATGAGGAGAGTTCAAGGCCTCTGCCTCAGTACTGGATCTGTATTTAGATATAGAGGATAAAATAGTCAAATGTTAAAAGGTTAGGCTGTGAACTTAGGGTTGTTTAATTTCTATTTTTTATTTTATTTTATTTTATTATTTTTTTATTTTATTAGTTTGCACACAATAAAATTAACACTTGCAATCAAAATAGTAAAACAAATGTGACAGGAGAGGTCAAAAAGCCAACAGGCTTATGCAACGGACCTCCCCTCCATTTAGGAAGTAAAACAGTAATTACAAAAAATCAAAAAACAAAAACAACAAGACGAAGACCATAAACAAAAACAAAGAAGGTTTGACTACATGGTTACAGATCATCAACACACACAAAAAAAAACAAACAAACAAACAAAAAAACAAAAAAGAAACAAACAAACTTGCCATTTTTTAAATGTGAATTAAATGAGATGATAAATTTCTTTTAAAAATCTCTAGAGAAGCAGAGCTTTTGATAATGTGAGATTTGGAGTTCCATATCTGCACACCGCGATATCTGAGGGAAAACTGGCCGTGTTTAGTTTTATAAAAAGGAAGATGAAAATGATTAACCTGTCTAGTTTTATATGAATGTATTTGAGAATTATAAGTGAAAAAATTACAAAACGATAGTGGTAAAGAAAAAGGCAAAAACATATGTTTGTATAAAAACACACATATCTGATGAATATTTATGTCAAATACTGAAAGAAGTTTGAGTTTTCTGAACAAAGGAGTAGAAGGTTCCGTAGAGTTAGAAAAAGTTGCCAGTCTTACAAATCGTTTTTGCATTAAATAAAGTTGACGAAGACTGGAAGGGTATGTATTTGCCCAAACAATATTACCATAAATCAAATAAGGATAAATCATAGAATAATACAGAGTTAATAAGCAAGAAATATTAACGAGATTCTGCAGTTTGCTGATGATTCCCAATGACTTCACAGTTTTATTATGAATGAAATTTATATGTTTTTTCCAATTCAATTTCTCATCAACCAAAATACCCAAAAATCGAGTATGTGAGACTTGGGAAATTTCATTTCCATCTACTGCTACTCTAATATAATCTTTAAGATATTTCCTACCCCTACCTGCAAATATGATAAAATTTGATTTTTTGATATTTAATGCAAGCTTGTTGAGTTGGAACCATTTTGAGATTCTCATCATTTCTTCATTTGTATTATTAATTAGAGTATGTAAATCAGTATGTGATAAAATCATATTGGTATCATCAGCAAATAAAATGGGAAAAGAAAATTTACAAACTGATGAAAAATCATTTATGTAAATAAGAAATAATAAGGGTCCTAAGATAGATCCTTGCGGAACACCGCATGATATCTGAGTTATATTTGAGGCACAACCATTTATAACTACATATTGTTCCCTCTCACTCATATAATTTGCAAACCATTTGAGTATATTTCCTTGGAAGCCATAATGTTTCATTTTAGCTAACAAAATGTCATAATTAACTGTGTCAAATGCTTTACTGAGATCTAAAAAAATACCAAGTGCAAATTTGTTGTCATTTATAGCTGTATGTACTTTGTCTGTGAGTTGCAATAATGCCATATAGGTGGAGTGACCTTTTCTAAATCCATACTGATGCTCGTATAGTATGTTGTGCTCATCTAGATGTTTTAAAATTCTATTATAAATTAATTTCTCCAAAATTTTAGAAAAACAAGGTAAGATAGACACAGGACGATAATTTGTAAAATTTCCTGAATCACCAGTTTTAAATAAAGGTGTAATTTTTGCTTTTTTAAAATCCTTTGGAACAATACCAGTTTCCATGGATAGACCTAAAACATGAGTGAGAGGTTCTAGAAGGTTTGTTTAACCATACTGATCCCTAACCAAACCCTAATTCTAATGATCAAAGTCCTGGACAGCACAATGTCCTCGTGGTTATCCCTGTTGCTTCATAGCAACAAGGTTCCTGGTTCGACCCCTGGCAGGAGTGTTTCTTTTCTGTTTCTGAGCTTACTTCATCCCATTGTCCAAGGATTAGGACTGGTGCAGCCCTAGCTTTCACCTGAATAGAGCTGGGATAGGCTCCAGCAGATACCCAGGACCCTTCAGTGGAAGAAGTTGGTATAAATAATGGGTGCGAAAGAGCTGGAGATCGAAGCAAGCAGCTTTCCACCTGAGCCAACTCTGCTCAAATTACCCCTAATATGACGATTGGAGTTTTCTCAAGCAGATTTTTAATTATATACACAGTACTTTGATTTCGCTCTACGACAGAGCAACACAAGCAGACTGTGTGGGAATTGCGAACTTAATTAATGTCATAACTGATAATGAAAATACATGTTGTCTGCAGGTTTATTTGAGAGCAACAGGCAGTAGGGATGGGAATTGTTAAGCATTTAGCAATTCCGGTTCCAATATAGATATCGCTTATTGATTCAGTTCCTAATCAGTTATATTATCGATTCTCATCCAGATATATTATATAGTTCAAATGACTTTGGTTGCATTAGTACTTTAATTTCAAGTATGCACCAATATTTTGCACTCAACTTCAACTTAATCAAAACTGGCTTAAGCTGAAAAACAGGAACCTTTTTTAAATGAACATTGTGACGTAAATACAATCGCAATGACCACTTTTGCACATTAACAATTTTTATGCAGGAAATGTTTCAGGTGTTGGAGTTATTTCCCCCATTTGACGTGATCAAAGCTCTGCACTTGTTGCAAGCAAGCGCCAAACATCTTACTACGTTTGGTTGCAGTTCCTCGACTGACCGATAGAGGATGCCTGCAAAAGTGAGTCAATCTCCATTGTTAAAATTAAATAATCATATTTACAGTTTGATTCAAAAACTGCTGGGATTGGTTGGTACCACGCCAGGAGCTTACATCAAGCATTAAATTAATTTCTAATATGATTGTTTGGCAGTCGGCTCTGCCAATCACTTTTCACTTCCTTATCTTTAATCGTCAAGTTACCGCCCTTCACGAAGCAACTATCCGTTTGTATGAACCCAGCGTAGGGTAAACGTGACGGTCATTTTTTATTTCACTGTCAAGTCAATATATTAAACAGTCTATCCCGCCGTAAAGGTCTGAGGGCAGATCTGCAGATATTTCAGCCGTATTCAGCTGAAGGAGCTGGGAGCAAAGCTAACTATGATTGATGTACAGTGTTCCCGAGGGCTAACTGAGTGACATGGCTGCGCTCGGTACCAAGGAAAACGGGCTTCAAAACTGGTCTTCAGTAACCAATGAGTCACGTGACCGAATGCTTCGTCCATTGTTATATACCGTCCATGGTTGCACCGGGCCCCAGTATCGTCCTTTTAGTGAAATACAACCAAACTTTGGTGCGTTTCTGCCTCTAAGCATCATCATGCAAATGCATCAGACGTTGGCAGAACCTAAAAGCGGAATCATGAGGCAGGCGGGTTAACCGTTCCATGGAATCAGACCGCTGGGAGCTGGTTCTTGACTCCCATCCCTAACAGTGGCTCACATGTGAGAGCAAGTTGTCCATCCAAGTAAATGTAGGCTTCAATATCACCATTCTTTCCCAAGTGTTCTTTGGCGAGGCAGTAAAACAACAGGCAGCATCTTAGAGTGGCTCCATCCCCACCGGTGTGTGATTGTGGGTGGTCAGTGTGAAGTGCCATGTAACCACCAGTCCTAAGTGCTGGGCTCTAATACCCCTTTTCCACCAAACTGGTTCCAGTGCTGGTGCTGGTTCACAACTCGTTCAACTTACGAACCAACTGAGAACCAGTTTGCTTTTCCACAGCTCGGGTGCTAAGGGGAGCCACCTCAGTTAGGTCGCTGCAAACGTCAGTTATGTCGCTGCGTTTGCATTGGCGCGAAAGTTGAACCAACAACAAGGTATTTGCTCTAATAGGACTTGATCTGCGTAGCACCTCCATGGACCATATCGCTCAAAGACTCCATCTCCTAGTCTTGCTATTGCCGTTGATCTTAACAACTCTGCCCCTTTCCGCTTACGTAGGCGGTTCTTTCCTCTAGCCCAGCAAAGAGTTGGTGCTACCTTGGAACCAGTTCTTCTGGCCCGGAGCCAATTCTTTGTCCGTGGAAACAGAAAGCCCGGTTACAAACTCAGCACTAGCCCAGAACCAGCCCTGGAACCGGTTTGGTGGAAAAGGGGTATAAGAGTCACATGTACCATTCTTATTCCAGCTCAGGCTGTAACTCTGAACTTTATGCATTTGTTCAAAAAGCAGAACTCTGTCTTTGACAGAGGCCAGTTTTTACAGAGAAGTGCTGCTGTGCTGGTGCAGGATGAGGGATTTAAACTGACTGTTATCTGTGTTTGACATCTGCTTTTTGTTATTAATATTTTGGTCCTTCACATCGCCAGTTTAAACAGCTGTACTTTTACTACTGACCAAGATTAATCCAGATCAAAGCTTTATGAAAATTTGCCGAATGGAAAAATGTCACTGTTGGGAGTGAAACCGTAAATGCCTTGCGGTGCTGTTGCTTCGCTTTACGTGCACAGCTCTTAATTACAGCTTTTACACACTGGCCTATTAATGAAAATATTAGAACGCACAGGCCGCTGTGCATTCTACTTTAAACACAGGAGAGACCGGCTTGCTTTTGTAGTCGGAGTTCATGGATCAAAAGCAAACAGGGAGCCAACCAGTGTTCTATAATAACAAAGGCAAACATAGAAAAAAGCCCTGAGCGTTTCAGCGCTATTAAGACACCCACTCCCTCTCCAGCCTCCATCTCTGGCTCTTGTGCTCTCTCCCCGTCTCCATCCAACTCCCCCTTCCTCAGTGAACCTCCCAGCTCTCCCTCCCACTCTTGTTACCACTCCTCCAGATGCATTTCCTTCATTTCTCTCCGTTGCTTTTTTTTCTCCCATCCAGCTGTCATCCTGTCTTCACTCCATATACTTTTGCTCTTGTACTGTCCCTGCTACTCCTACACAAACACTTACCACCACCACCAACCCCCTCATACATGCACTGCTTCCTCTACCTTTTTTTTTTTTTAACCAACCTCTTACTCATGTGTGTCTACATCCCTACCTCCCACTCTTTTAACTCTGTCTCTCTCTCTCTCAGTTCTCTCACAGGGTCTTAGCTGGAAGCGAATGCCACCCACACATTCCCTCTTCAGCTTTCAGCTTGACATCAGATTTACATTCACAATGAACAAGCACAGTCTTTCACATGTTGCCTGGTGCTTTGCTGTACATACAAACCTGAATGCAGGCACATGTGAACAAACACACTTGCATTGTATATGAAATGTAAGGGTTTTTTTTGTCGTTTTATATGATTCCCTGCTGAAATGAGCCATTCAGACACCACCGGGATTTAACTTAGTAAATCAGTATGAGCAGTGATTAATGTGCGTCAGGTTCAACAAGTTTTTTTTTTACCCGGACTGATGCAGCGAGCAGCTTTTCTACCCTAAAGCAACCATATTAGAAGACATGTGGAAAGAAATGTGGTTGGAAAACAAAATCTCAGATGATAGTGATCAGAGATCGCTTAGATGGTTGGGGTTAATCTGATGCAGCAATAGTAGTACAATAGTAGAACTCACTGCAATGTTTAACAGTGAAAGTAAGAGCATTTTCACACATGGGGTGAAGAAAAATCGAGGTATTGGGGTTAAATGGCTGTTTGGCCTCAGGAAAACCAGTTATCAGTGACACTAATAAGAAAAAGGCTTCAATTTGCTAAGCAGACTACAGATCAATAGATAAAATGTCATGTGGTATATGAAGGGTCCAGATTTGCTCTGTCCCATGTAGGGCTGTGCGATTAATCGATTTTAAATCTAAATCGGATTTATTAATCAAAATCGATGTTAAAAAAGGAAAATCGGAAAATCGATTTTCCTTTTTTGCAGCTGTCTGCATTACAGACGGAGCTCGTCTAGTCATCTTTGTTTGGTCAAGAAAATTGTAAATGTTGTCACTTTACTAAACTCAAGGAGCATTTACAGTATCTTTCAATTGCACTTCATTCCCAATAGGGAAATTTGTTTGCTATTTTTCTTTAAAAATAAAGATTAAATATTTGAAACAATTTATTCCATTGTCTTTTGTAGTTTTACCAAAAAAATCGAAATCGAAAATCGGGTTTTCAGAGAAAAATAATTTTATTTTTGTCCAAAATCGCCCAGCCCTAGTCCCATGGTGATAAGGGCATCAGGGTGAGGAGATCAGTGGATAAAGTGATTCACCCATCATGCCTTGTAACAACAGTGCAGGCCTGCGGGGGCAGTATTATGATCTGTGGTATCTTCAGTTGCTCAGGTCTGCATTCAACTATATTATGTGCCTAAAATATAAGATCACCTGACCCTTAAAAATAGTGAATGACGAGGTTTTTCCAGCAAATGTGTTGAGTTTTTTCTTTTCAAATGGCATTTAACAGGATTTAAATTGTTTTAAAGGAATTTGGTTTGAGGGGAGCATGAGACATCATTTTTAAACATGAGCTGGTCACCACAGAGTCCGGACTTTAACCCCGCCGAGACTCTTTGGGATGTGCTAGAGCAGACTGTATAATGAGATTCAACTCTACATTAATTAATACTGGTTATTGGAGGATAAACAATGGGGATCTAGATGGAAATAGATATTATAATACTGCATACAATCTCATAATAAGATCTAAAGGTGGTCCAACAAAATAGTTTTGTATATAGCTCACAGGCTCCCCCTACAGGCCTGGAGGTTAGGTCAGAGATGTACTCTGGGTCTCATCTTCTCATCTGTGAGTACTTTCTTTCTTGAGCTGTAATGTCCACTGTAGCCCTGGGAGATAGTTTAGCAGGAAAGTGGCACACAGTTATCAGAAGAGACAATCAGGCTGGGAGTGCAAATTTACTACCTGCCAGTATTTGACGACAGCTTGGACAGGAGACAGCGAGGGATAGGCTCCACTTTTAAAAAAGTAATCAAATATTCCTCCGAATTATACTGTAACAGATATTTTAACATAGGTAACTCAAGAAAGGGACATTCACTTTCCCATGATAAAACTATTTGGCTTGCATTTCTACAAAAATAAATACAAGAATTAACATATGTGTCATGAATATTTACACGCTATACATATTGGTTGGTCTCATTTGCATGTTTACAGTTGCAGTGTGTCACATATAGGTCTTTTTTTCCCCCTCCAGGGTCATATTTGTGCCGGTAAAAGGGATACACATCTAATATAATGCAAGGACAATTTACCAGCTGTCTCCATTATTCTTTTTCTGACGCTTAATTTGGAAAGATGGGATGAAGAATGGGCTTGTGCTGTCTGGCAGCCTGTACTTAACTCTGGTTGCCAGGAATGGATGTTTGACTGCTTTGCTAAAGCTTTCCTTGTGGAAAAAAAACCCAGTCAAGGCTTGTTTTCCTTCAGTGACAAGTTTGTACCCTTATCAGCACGCTTGGTTGAAAAATGTATTGATGTCCCTGAGCATAAGGACATTCTCTTGCCTTATCAAACATACTGGGACTGACTTAATGCTTCCTCCTTGTTGTTGCTGCTGCTGCTGCTCCTGTTGTTGTGATAGGATTTATTGAATAATTAACAGAATATTACTTGTATTAGTTCTTGTTTTGTTTAGAAGAGAACCCAGACCAATTTCGTACTTGAAGAAAAAATATGGGGTGCAAAACACAGATGAAGTGGACCATATGTATCAGGAACTTTCCAGGAACTTTCCAGGACATTTAAAGACAGTGATACCTGTGTCACCATGGGTGCTTATGGGTGAAAAGGACCTGGTGACCAATACTGACCCCCATTTGGCTCATGTGCCATGTAAGGCCATCCATCCACCCATCCATCCATCCATCCATCCATCCATCCATCCATCCATCCATCCATCCATCCATCCATCCATCCATCCTTCATCCATCCATCCATCCATCCATCCATCCATCCATCCATCCATCCATCCATCCATCCATCCATCCATCCATCCATCCATCCATCCATCCATCCATCCATCCATCCATCCATCCATCCATCCATCCATCCATCCATGGCTTAACTTCTGCTTATCTGCTGAGAGATAAACTCTCAAGCGTGTCCTGGCTCAGCCTTGGGGCCTCATCCCAACTGAATAAGCCCAATATATTCCTAATGGACGACTGTGTTCCTCACAGGAGCATTATTTGGCAATGCCCTCCATATGCACAAAGCAAGCCCAGTCCGGGAAGTTCTCATAGACAGTTCTCTGATGGTGGAATGAGCTACCAAAGGCTACAAGAGCCAGGGTGTCCCTCCCCATCTTTAAGAATCTCTTGGTAAAACCTTGTCTCTCTTGGCATACTAACATTTCTAACCTTTATTCCATGATAGGGCTGGGCAATATGGACCAAAAGTCATATCTCGATATTTTCTAGCTAAATGGCGATACTCGATATATATCAATATTTTTTCTGTGCCATAATTGGAGTTTCCCCCAAAGCATTATAGCATAGCATCTCTGTTAGCTTCATTTTTTTCTGAGGCAAACCCTTAAAAAAACAGTCAGTTTTAATACAAAGCCTTGTGCCAAATGTCACACAGGTACCTTTATTAACAGAGGTCTGCACAATATCAAAATGTATAAAACAAATGAAATAAAAATAAACTGCCTGCATATAGAGAATAAAAAAGCTTCTTGAATAAAATAAAACAAATATCCCTTTCCTGCATAACAGTTAAATTAAAATACACTGCGCAATTAATACAATGTAGACAGTAACAGGCAGACTTTTCCACTGAGGTTGACAGTTGTGCAAATAACAAAACATTTGTGCAAATATCAAATAAAACATTCAAGTCAATTTGTCACAAAATAAGCTACATCAAAATCATTAAAATTTTGTCTCGTACCATATCGCGTTTGAAAATATATCGATATATATTAAAATCTCGATATATCGTCCAGCACTATTCCATGGCACTTTATTTTATTGCTTTGGTTCACCTTTCTGTCTTGTTTTATCCCTTAAAACCCTTCTATTGACTAAACACTACACACCTCCTACAAAGTCTCTTTTCACACTTTAGCTTTAGCTCGATTTGCCACTTTGTCACTATTGATAAAAATGTTTTCGAAATTAGTAAGTGTAACCAAAAAATGTGAAACACCTCCCCGGGGGTTGGTCGTGGAGGCATCCTCACCAGATGGCCTAACCCCCTCAGCAGAGACGGTACACCTCCCAGCTGATTGAACATTTCACACCAGCTCTAAAAGTACAGCCAGTCTGCGCAGGAAACTCATTTCATCCACTTGAACCTGGTATCTTGTTCTCTTGGTCACTACTCATCATTTCTGATGAATCTTTCTTTGGCAATCTGTGGCAATGTAGTGTGAAATGTCTTTCAGTTGACTAGAATTCTGAGAAAGTAAGAGTTGTTGGGGTTTTTTATTGCCTCGAGCAAAATGCACTCATATGTGATGCCATCTTTTTGTAGAGCTACAAAAGGGATCAATCAAGTACTGCCAGTTGGGGGCATCTTTGACGTTTTTCACAAACACTGTAGTGTCTACTAGACTCTTGAAGGCTGAAGTTAGAAGTACATGTACTCACCATATTGCATGCTCTTTAATCATTTACGTTAGGTTAGATGGTGGTTTTCTTCTATGTGATTTAGTGAGATACTTTTTTCCCTCCGTATTACGTTTTTGCATAGGTTCCCTGGTTAAATATAGGAAGGTATTTCAGCACAGTGAAAGCTGGAACGAGCAACAGAAGCAATGTTATTTAGGCAGATGTGGAATTTACTCAGCAGCTGAATGAAAGAGATGAGCAAGTCCACTCAGCATGACCCCAGCCAGACAGAATCACAACCTCCCGTGACACGATGGAGCCTCCGACGGCCTGCACTTTTCAGGTCTGCTTTTCTTACCCTTACATCATCTTCAAGAAACAGTTACATAACAGTGTTTTAGAAAAAGTAAAACAAGCCACATTTGTTTTTTTATGAACTCCAGTTCAGTTCTCATTATCATCACTCATTTTTGACATTCTGTCAGTCATAAGCGGTAATCCCAACACTAATGATGCTTTTAAATGATGTATTGCTCTCCTTAGGCTCTGCAAATGTGTATTTATGTGTGTATGAACACCTCCTGTGCGTCAAGATTTGCTGTGCAGTAGGCCTACTGTATGTCTGAAAATAAAATGTGAGGTACTTCAGGAAAGAATGTTGCCATGACAACAAAACACAGAGCCTGAGTAGGAATGAAAAGGATAGTGAGTGAGTGGGAAATAGATTCAAATGGGCCTGATTTTTGTTTTTTTGTTGTTCCTGCCTGATGCTTTTGTGAATGCTTTAATAAAAGGAATGCTTTATGGCTTTGATTCATTTAGACAGGCATTAAAGTGAGAGTCCAGGTGTTCAGACAAGATGGGGGAGACAATGACCTGGCCAAATAATTTAGGTTAAATCTGTCATACCTAACACCCCTCGCTGACCTCGCTGGTCGTTGCATGAATACTGTGGATATATGCCGAGTCTAAATGAGTTTATGCACTTTGCACAACCTGCCGCCTACAGTCCTCCTCTCTGTGCATGTTAAGTGCATAACCGGGCAGTTAGGGTTTATTATGTTTGAAAAGTGATTTTTTTATTTTATTTGCCTTTATTCAAGCTGAAGAATGCAATTTTTCCAAAGTGAGAAATCTGCTCTCGGCACCTACTTCAAACATATTGTAGATATTGCAGCACGTACACTGCAAAGTACTTAAAGAGTTAAAATTACAGTGGCAATACAGCTCTTGACTTTTTTTGACTACATAATAGTGGCAGTACCTATTCTTAAAATGTGCAAGAGATGATTTAATAGTAGAAGTTAAATTTAAAGAATCATGTATTATATCCATTGTGAAGATTTGCTCTCAGACACCATTAGAGCTTCTCCTTCGGTGAGGCTAAGGCTCGATTTCAGTTTTAATAACTGAGATTTCAGTGATAACTGACATTTAATGTGTTATTCTGTTGCCCGCCAAATTTGATGAAATTTGGCTTGGTTGTTCTTGTGTAAATCTGCCATTTATCTGTTAGTTTAATGTTTAATGTTGCAGTAAATTGTATTTTGAGAGCAGGCTTGCAGTCGGCCTTGGATGTTTATTTCCTGTTGGCACCATGTGCCAGAATATGATTAGCTACATTAGCTTGTGCTGGAGCAGGGTCCATGCGTCGCAAGATGAGGTACAGATGTGGGACGAACAGGACCTGAAGTTGGCACGAGTGAACAGTTCAAGAGGGTGCATTTCATTTACCACGTTTTCAGAAAGAACAGCAGCAAATGAACATCAAAGTTTGCAAAACACCGCCATGTTTTCTTCATGGAAAACAGGCCCATGCCTGTCTGTCAGTGCAGGTTTATATAGAATGTAATCTTGCGTTGCCTTTTCAAACTGGCCAATCAGGTCAGAGCGCAGTCAGTATAGAGGATTAGGTTAAAAGTCTTTGTTAAAACCACCAAAATGAACAAAAAATAAAGTTCCATCAACGCTCAAAACAACAGCAGCTCTATTTATAATTATAATCTACCAATAACCCAGCCAGCACTTATATGTCAGCTTCAAATTAGTTTAATGTGGGCTGAAAAATGGGTTCCATGTCGGTTTGTAAGCAGCTACCATGGTACTCTCTCCCCCAGCCACCTCCACGAGCTCTTCCATGATTATACTGGGGTGTTCCCTGGTCCTCTGGTGGTTATAAATTAGTATTTATAACCCTAGCATGTTCTTGGTCTTCCTTGGTGGCTTCTCCCAGTTGACCATGCCTGAAACACCTTTCTAGGGATGGTTCGATGAGCTATACTAACCAGACGTCTGAATAGGGCTGGGCGATATATCGAGATTTTAATATATATCGATATATTTTCAAACGCGATATGGTACGAGACAATATCGTTTATATCGATTTAAATTTTTTATTTATTTATTTTTTTTTAATGATTTTGATATAGCTTATTTTGTGACAAATTGACTTGAATGTTTTATTTGATATTTGCACAAATGTTTTGTTATTTGCACAACTGTCAACCTCAGTGGAAAAGTCTGCCTGTTACTGTCTACATTGTATTAATTGCAATGTATTTTAATTTAATTGTTATGCAGGAAAGGGATATTTGTTTTATTTTATTCAAGAAGCATTATTATTCTATATATGCAGGCAGTTTATTTTTATTTCATTTGTTTTATACATTTTGATATTGTGCAGACCTCTGTTAATAAAGGTACCTGTGTGACATTTGACACGAGGCTTTGTATTAAAACTGACTGTTTTTTTAAGGGTTTGCCTCAGAAAAAAATGAAGCTAACAGAGATGCTATGCTATAATGGTCTGGGGGAAACTCCAATTATGTCACAGAAAAAATATCGATATATTTCGAGTATCGCCATTCAGCTAGAAAATATCGAGATATGACTGTTGGTCCATATCGCCCAGCCCTACGTCTGAACCACATCTTTGAATCGGCACCTTACGATGGTGGAGAGATTTACATGCCAAATGACCCCAGGAGGTTTGTTGTTAAGGGCAATTGCCCTTAGTAAGTTCCTACACAACAACCTTTTTTTGACACAGCCCAGACAAAGAGTGATTCTTTTGACTCAGCTGTAATAAAACATCAAGACCTCATCCATCCATCTATCCATATCCATTTTCTTCTAACTGATGGTCCCGGGCATTTACTGGACCCTGTCCTGGGAAAAGGTAGGGTAATCATGGACAGCTCGCACTGAGCAGTGTGAAAGCTCACTTTCTTATAGTTCTTGGAGTAAAACGTCTTTAAGATAAGACCTCAATTCTGAAAGCTTACTTAGCAGTGGGTTCAATGATTAGGAAAAAGTGAAATCCTAAGTTCACAAAATGAAAATATTCATGAAGACCGTTTGACATGTTTCGTGTGGTCGGGGCAACCCTAGAGACGTAACATAAACTTTAAACCTGGGAAGTGCAGCTTTTCATTGTAAAAATCACTGCACAGCAAAAATCGACAGCTTCAAGTCACAAAAGTGGCAACTTTAAATTCAATAAAACCCTTCACTGGAGGATGTAATAAAGCACAAGCTGTCTGAAGTTTTTATTTTTTAATCACCCTCAGGGTTGGGATAACACAACTCACGGCTCTGGGCTCTTCTGATTTGACAAAGCTAAATCCAAAAAATGTGGTTTTGTTCTTGTGATACAGATGTCCCTTAAATCTTCAGTCAGCCCTCTCTTCCTTGTTTGCTCCTCATTATTAAGCTCATGCGTATTATACATTCCCAAGTGAATTTTGGCATCTCTGTTCTTTGACCTATTAATCAAGATGGTAGGGATTAAAAGCATACCTGCTGATTGGACGACCTCCAGCAGTACTTTCTTAAGACTTCTTGCAGAGTAGCAAAACACTAAGGCAGTGTGAGCGGGGATTTTCATTTAATTATATTTTAAGAAAAACAGTCTCATTGTAAAAATCTGACACTCTACAAGAATAGAAACCCTTGATACCCACAGAGTCAACAGTTTTCAGTCCTAAGAGTATCATTCCCACCTGAGACTGAGGCTGAGGTGGAATAAGCCATAACTCCTATAACAGCTGTGATAACTTCCCATATAATCAATAAATACCCCACAGTCATCACATTGGTTAACTCAAAACTCCCCCTCTCATCCCCCTTAATTTAAGCCAGGATTCATTCACATACAGAGGCAAGGCAAGGCAATGTAACGCAAGTTTATTTGTATAGTACATTTCATGTTCAAGACAATTCAAAGTGTTTTACATTAAAAAAAATCAAAAAGATTTATTAAAAAATTCAAAAGAAGAAATTCAAGACAGACAGACATAAGATAAAACATAATAAAACAAATGAGATGCAGGGAATAGATTGTACATTGAATTGTGAGAGCACAATGAAATGCCGCACTAAAATGAAAGGTTTCAACCTTGACTTGAAAATAACTGAGTTTCTGCAGCCCTGATGCATTCTGGGAGTTTGTTCCACAGGTGAGGAGCATGAAAGCCGAACGCTGCCTCGCCGTGTTTGTTTCTAACTTTGAGTACAGAAAGTAGGCGTGGCCCTGACGATCTGAGGGTTCATCATGGACAAGGAGACAAGGAGTTAGATATAGATGTGAGTGTCATCTGCATAGTTATGGTAGCACATTTTGTTCTTTTTCATAATTTGAGCCAGTGGTAGCATATAAATGTCAAACAACAGACTCCCCTGAATTGAACCTTGAGGAACTCCGCATGTTATTTTTGTTAGCTCTGATTTGTTGTTACCTAAAGATACAGCCCCTGACACTTAGATAGGACTCCAACCACACAAGTGCTGTATCAAAAAGTCCCATCCAGTTCTTCAACCACTTTATCAAGATTTTATGATTGACCAAGTCGAACGCACCACTGAGATCCAGCAAGACCAAGACTGAAATGTCGGCACTATCTGTATTGGAGCAAATGTCATTAAGGACCTTTACTTGAGCTGTCTCCGTGCTGTGCGGTGGCAGGAAACCTGACTGAAGGACAACAAAAGTAAATTGTCAGGACGTTATACAACTGTTGTACTAAGAAAGGGCAGGTATGATACGAGCGTATAGTCGTTCATAAGTGACCTGTCTAGAATATTATTTTTTTAAAGTGGCTTAATGACAGCTGTTATTAGACACTGATGAAAGATATCTTGAAGCATAAAGATATTTACAATGTCTAGAAGATCCAATATGCAACACTTTACAAAAAACACAGTTGGCAGAGCATCAAGGCAGGAAGTGATGGGATTCAGGTGATCTATGATATTACATCCTACATCACCTGATGTACTGATTACCCAGGTTTCATGTATCATTTCTGGTATCATGGTTTCTCACAATGGACACAGAGAGGGCGCATATCCTGTGCCTAGCATAGGAGCACAGAGTGTCTGTCGAATCTTCTGAGTTTTCTCAGTAAAGAAAGAGACAAACAAGCACGGACGGATAGAAGTTCAGAGTGTACTGAGCAGTACATTTATCTTCCATGCGATAATAGATTAGATAATATCCCCTCATGTGTAATTTTTATTTATCTCATCCATCACCTGTTTGAACTTTCTTATGTAATCATTATTCCCTGCTCCATAGTTTTGGTTTTTCATGCAACTGCTTTACGCTCTATAGTTTTAAACTGAGCATCTGCTACTGTAACTGCTCCAAACATCTTATATTATTGTCCTGTGATAATAAAGACATCTATCTATCTATCAACACAACTCAGGCTAATTGGATCATTTCCGTGTTTGACAGTATTTCAAGTGTAACTGTAGTGGTTGAAAGTAGCTGGGAATACCACTGTTGTCTAACCTTAATGAAGCTGATGGATGGATGGATGGATGGATGGATGGATGGATGGATGGATGGATGGATGGATGGATGGATGGATGGATGGATGGATGGATGGATGGATGGATGGATTTTTGGCATCATAATCATGTCTGATGGGATGCCAGATAGCTCACCTGCTTGAGCAGTGATATATTGTATATGCTATGGCTTAACAGTCCTCGTGCAGCCGGCCCAGCTTTGAGTCCTGACCTGTGAACCTTTTGCTGCATCTCTTGTCTCTGCCCCCACTTTTCTTTTCTGTCTGCATTGTTGTTTCAATCACAGCGAACTGTTGGCCCTTTCACACCTAACATGATAGATAACTGCTCCGCGCTGCTTTGCAACCCGTTCACTTAAAAACAGTCTAAGATCCTGTTCAGCCCTCGTACTCAAAAATGTGTCCCAGGTAATCCGATCCCAAGTGGCCGGCGCTAAAGCGATGTCTGAACACATCCCAGGAGAGATTCAGAGTTGATCCTTCAGGACACATTTGAAAGCGGTCTGGGATGTGTTCACATCTTCTTTGTAGTCTGAACATGAAAGTGTCTCGGGACGGATTCAGGGAATGCCTCATGAACTAACATCATCAACTCCAGCGTTTCTCCAACCAGTGTGCTTAACCCAGGGTTGAGAAGGGGGCGTCTCCTTTTGGATGTGAAATGGGCTCGACAAGCATGCCAAACCGTGGACGAAAGCTGTTGAAATAATGATTATTATCGGGAGCAGAAGCTGCAGCTGCAGCTCAAACACTTTTAGCCACAGTTTTGTCTCGTTCAGTTGCCACAGAAAAAAAAGCAAAACAATTCAGTGCTGCAGGTGAGTCTTAGGGACAAACCTGGGCTTGGGAAGCGTTGGACATTGCTGTTATTTATTATACTCTCTTGGGTTTCATAGAACAGACGATCATATGTCATATTGCAACACAGGAAATCAGTGCAACAACATTTCAATCATGTAAAAATGCATGCTAAAATCAGGGGGATGAAACTCCAATTTATGAATTACACTAGGAATTATAACATTTCTACAGTCTTCAGAATTTTGTGAAATTGGAGATATTGGGAGTCTGTACTATATGTATAAGTATGCACATTTTAGATATTTGTGTAGATACGGTACATTTATTTTTATACTTTCCATGCTTTTTATATTCCATTCTATATTCCTGCAGTGGTTCAGTTTTGAGCTGTGTGATATGTAAACATGACTTTATGCAACCTGGCGATGGTCATCGTAACAATAACAAAAAGTGCTTAAAGTGCAAATTCAATGCATGTGTTGAAATCCGATTGATGGTAAGCAGCGCATCTCAATACACCAGGGAGACTTCAAAATGTAAAGAATTATTCTGTATTTATTTCAGAAGTCTCCTCCATCTGTCAGTCATCCGAGTCGGTAGTTTTTGAAACTGGGACAAACAGACATTGGCATAACTTACTGCAAACTCTGACATGGTAGTGTTTCTTTTTTTCTTTCCCTCACTCCGTGCGTGGGTTGGAGAAAATGTTAGGACTGCAGACAGAGAGACCGGCAGGCTCACAGTGAAAAGATTGCCATTTGGACAGGTAAATGAAAGAGAATGAAAGGAGAGAGGCCAAGAGGATAAATGAGGAATACATATAAAGGTAAGCATGGGGAAAATGGAGGGCTCTTGCCGAATATATTTGAAGGACAGAAAACCACCACAAGAACGGGTTAAAGGAGGAGGAAAAAACTGTTTAGGGGGAGAGGGGGAAAGAAGGGAGATTAAGGGTTGAGGAGAGGGATAAATGCAGTATTTGAATTATGTAAAATAGCAGCGTGGGAGAGAGTAGGTGGATATGTGTCTGAGCATCAGAGGGACAGAACAGCCAGAGAGGATAAAAGCGAGGTAAAAGCAGAAATACACGGAATTAGCAGAAGTCAGAGGCTGAAATGAAGGAAAACAGAAAAATGGACAAAATAGCTTTTGCTTTGTGTGGTGGTTTACATGCTTGTTTGTTATTTTTAACAGGGGAAAAAAAAGAACACAGAAATGTAAATATGTAAAGTGGACTTTGATGTCTCCCTAATGTATTCATGAGGCTGAAAATGAAGGTTCGGGCAGAGCTCCTGCAAAGGTGTTCACCCCAATACATTTCAGACATTTTTCATCATTTTTGTTCTTATCCGGAGGATTGTGATGCTGCATGGTGGGGTTGTAACTTTATATATTCCCCGTGCTGGAGGATGGGATGGTAAAAAACGACAAATGTACTCCCTCTTGTAATCATTATCATGATTTGCCAGTTTGTTTGAAATATTTGTAACAGCTTTTATGAGAATCTGCCTTCAGGATTTGTAAAGATTTTCATTTGACTCGTAAACTCAACCAGATGGATTCAAGTCTGCGACTCTGAATGACTAAGTTTTACATCGGCGACGGCGTGTGACTCGCAGATACTTCCGATTGAATATTGTAGGTGTTATTATTGGCATTGTAAGGCATGGTAGCATGCTAATCTTAACAGTTTCCAGCCTCAACAAGCTGCTAATTCATCTTTTATAAGCCCAATATATTGCTGATTTATTGGCCAATATATTGCTGATATATTGGCCAATATGTTGTCGATATATATTTGCCAATATTGGTAGATAACTTTATACTTGTTTGTTGGTTTTTAGTCAGCAGGTGTTTCTCACTTATCTTTGATAGTGAATCTAAGTAAAAATAAACAAAAACAGTATCTGGAGTAGGAATGGGCGATATTTTACCGTTCACGATAAACCGTCAAAATAATTCCCCACGGTAAGAATTTGTCATCTCCCGGTAAAAACGATAAATTCCCGTTGATGACGTTTTTGTGTAAAGCTGATTTATGGTTCTGCGTTAAATCGACGCACAATGTACGTGTGCAAGAAAGAAAGAAAGAAAGAAAGAAAGAAAGAAAGAAAGAAAGAAAGAAAGAAAGAAAGAAAGAAAGAAAGAAAGAAAGAAAGAAAGAAAGAAAGAAAGAAAGAAAGAAAGAAAAATAAATTCCTGTTGATGACATGTTTGTGTAACAAACATGGCGGATCTGAGAGTGAGGAGTCATTACAGTTTTGCAGTACAGGTGGACTCATTTAATTGGTTTTTATTAATTCTATTAAATTGGTGTAGTTTAGTAGCATTTAGTATTAGAGCAGTGTTTTGGGGGCTCCAAAGACTGAATGTGGTGATAGATTTATAGATTTATTTTTTAGTCCATACCGCCCATCCCTAATCTGGAGCTTATGTGACACTCCCATGCTTAAACCCATTATTATTTTACAATTTAAATATCCCAAACCATCAGCTCTTACAAGTCATGTTGCTTTTGAGAGGATGATTAAACTTAGAAATCAAACTGGTGAATTAGGGAGATGATAGTTCTTTGTTTCGGCTGTTGTGATGTTTAGTGTATGGTTAGATAGTGTCAGCAACCTCCCACCTCAATACCTTTCCCACAGAAGATTGCAAACACTTCAGAGTGTGACTTGCTCACGGTGGGTACACAAAAGATTAAATGGTGTTCTCCCGCTCGCTTTCATTTCATCAAGTCAAAGTCAGCCCACAAACATAAACAACCAACACCTCAAGTGTCTTTCTGGAGAGACGGTCTAAGAATGTGTCATTCTGAACCACATATTTCACTACACAACCTAAAAATAAAGCACTGTGTTGGTTAAACTGAGAGAAACGTTCAAAGAATTTAAAAGATTCAAAAAGGCTGATACAGTTTCATGAGGTTTGGATCAGTCCACGTCTTGACAATTCTGTTCATAGACTTGTATTTTTCTGGGATGGAGTCAACTGTCCAACTTTGCTCCGCTTCCAACGGTTGTGCCGCTTTTGAAATCCGTACCACAATTTTCCGTGCAAACTTATTTTGGACACAAATTGTAATCAATAACCACTGAAGACCACACACGCTAACCCTAATTTGCATTTCCCACATCTGCAGTTTGGGCCATGGAGTGTTTTTAATGGAGAGTTAGATATTTCTGTAGGAGACTTTGAACTGGCCGAGATTTTTCAAACACTGCATCATAAACACTTAACAGCCAGCGAGCTTTGCAAACCCAGTCGTTATGACTCAGTTACCCCGCTCCTCCCTGCTTTGTTCACATTTTTAGAGACTAATGGTAACTACTGTTACTTACATGACCACGTTTTTGCCATGGCAAGAGCATAAGGGAAAACTAAGAATACCAGTAGGAGAAGTAATAGTAAGAAAGTAACACAATGACATGAGAAATGGTAAAACCAAGACATTTCTGTAACATGCTTTTATCAAAATACCAGAGGAAGACTAGGCAAAGGTACTTTTCTTAAGTGTGGAGGTAAATCTCTAGTGATAAAGGTCAGTTTTAGGATAACGGTCAGATTTAGGAAGTGGAGTCCACCATACAATTTCTTTTCTCCGATCAGAGATAAGGATGGGGAAGCTGGGTGATTTGACTCTTATCTAGGTGCGTGATGTCACAGAACCCTGCAAATCTGAACCTCTCATTGACTGACATGCTTTCTAAGATAGGAAACCCTTACCCTATCGTGTTGAGCCTTTTGTTGTCCTTGGCTGTGGTTTCAGAGTCTCTAATAAAGTTGTGGGTCAGCTTCTGTGCTCCCAAGCACAAGACATGGAGGTTTAGATGTTTTCAACATCAACCAAGATTCACTTTTGTTTGGTCTCTTATTCAGCTATGATGGTTTTCTCTTCCATCATCACTTTCTTTAGTCTCTTGGTCGCCTCTGCCATGATGTCCACTGGAGCTCTGTTAGCTGGTTCTATCATCTGTGATGTGCCAAAGGGCTGAAAAGTGATGTGCAGTTGGAATCCATAGTTGCTTTGGTGTTTTTGCTTTGGTGTGAAACCGCAAATGCGAGACAACTGTTCCTAAAAGTAATCAAATTTTGCTTCAGTGAAAGTGAAACTGATATTTTGACCCAAACAACTTCTTTGTGCTGCTTTAATTGAACTATATAACTCTTAGGGCCTGATGTACTAAGATCCTAAATAAAGAGTACTAAATTGCGTGTGCACTGAAAAAGTTTGCACGTGCTGTTGTTGTGTGTTTTGCGGGTGATCAACTAAGAATGCTTGCGCAATTCATCACAGGTGCAAACCGCAGTATTTAAATGAGGTGTTGCGTGTTTGCGCCATGGAGAGTCTGGATGGAAAGCAGGATAGTCGCAAGCGCAAAATGAAATTTGACGAGTTGGAGTTAGAGATATTAGTGGAAGAGGCAAATAAACACATTCATGAACTACAGCAAAGAAATTTAAACATTACCAAAAGAAACGCAATATGGGAGAAAATCTGCGATAGAATAAATGCAGTTGGTAAGACAAAAAGAACGGCAGATGGGGTTAAAAGAAGGTGGCAATATATAAGGCGAAGAACTAAAGAAAAAGTGGCCTTTAATAAAACTTGTGAAACCATTTTTAAAATAGCATGCAGCAGAATAAAGACTCTCTCTCTGCGTATTCTTTGATTTTGGCGATGTCGCCTCCTTGCCACAATAACAGCAGCCATCGGTGCGTAATACTGGGCAGATTAGCACCTTCCTTTCGAACGTATTAAATACAGACGCAATCAATCCCCGCAATAACTTTCAGGCTTGGTAAATCTCATTGCGTGTGGTAAATGAACCTATTTGCATTTTCCCCTCCCAGTATTTAGCGCTTTCTGTATGGGGTACGCCCCATATTGATTATTCATCAGGGCAAAAGTACGAAATGAACAGCGTGTGCTATTTTGCTCATTTGAGAGGCGCAGTCCTCTTTGCACGCTGTTAGTAGATCAGCTTGCACATTGGTTTGCGGGTGATGTCAAGTTTGCACACGTTTTTAGACACGCAAACCTTTAGTAAATCAGGCCCTTAGCGTGAGTTATGCTCCTATGTACAGTAGCAACGATGCTTGTAGCCTACATATAGTACCTGGTGTTTATGCTTGTGCATGTCATCGGTTGTACCGACCTGCAAAGGAGATGTTGTAGGTTATTCTTTGCAGAACTGTAACTTGTATCTACGTCCTACATTTAGTACAAATATGTTCAAAGAACAAACAAAACTTAACTCATGTAAGCTGGAGCTGATATATCTAGTTCAGGGGTCTTCAACGCTGGTCCTCGAGACCCCCTGTCCTGCAGGTTTAGATGTTGCCTTGCATGCACACACATGATTCCAGTTAAAGGTCATCATCACTTCATCATTCAGGTCTTCACAAGTGTGTTAATGACACAGTATTTTGTATCATGGTGTGATTTAAGCAAGGAAACGTCTAAAACATGCAGGACTACCCCAGATCTAGAGCAACAGTCATTTTACTGACATTGTAGGAATCCATTTTCCACCTGGCTTAAAAATGACAAATAAAAAGTAGTAGCAATGTCACCAAGTGGACCAGTCACATTGTTTGGGGTTCGTGTGGATGCAACAGGCAATACATTTAGAGAGAGAGGTGCATATCAGGATATGGTGTAGTTTACAGCATAGATGTTTCCCTGCTTCCACACACCCGATTCTAGTTAATGGACGTCATCAGCTTGTCGTCAAGGTTGCACAACTCTGTTAACGACACAGCCATTTGTATGAGTGTGTGTCGAAGCAGACAAACATCTTAAACCTGCTGCATAGGCGCTCTGGAGGACCAGGGTGTTCTACCCCTGGTGGTGTAGGACCGTCGGTTCACCGTTGCAGCAAAAACCAGGCTTTAATGTGGATTTTGTGTGTTTTCACTTCACACATGTGACGTTAAAAGAAATAAATCATCATCATTTGATGTTAGGTTGAGATGTTGAAGGGGAGGCTAGATAATTCTGCTCTGAGCTGGTTCTGTGATGTAACAGAAGTCTGCAAATCTGAACAGCTCACTAGAATATACATTTCCAGGTTTGTGACAGGAGTAACTTGTCTGAGTCAATCACTTCAGACACTCAAATATATACTATAAAAGGGATATGTTTCGTAATGCACCCCTTTAACTATTTGCATGGACTAAACCAGCTAGATCAGTGTTCTTCAGCGTCCTGCATGCTTTAGGCCACGTTTACACATAGCCGCAATTTGCAAAAATGGATATTTCCCCCTCTACGTTTTGAAAAATACCATTATTTACAAGAAACCGCATGAATACGCTGTTAAGGTGCTATGAGCAGTCAAACCTACAGGGGGCAGTGTAACGAGAAGCATAAAGTCATGCTAGCCACTGCATATGGGAATGTGTGAAAGTGAAATCCTTCTGGCAGGATATTATTAATATGATTGATCAGATATTAGGACAAAAGTTACCAATGGATCCAAGGTTTTTTATTCTGGGTATATACCCAACTATGCCAAAATTACAAAATAAAGAATCTAGACTTGTAGATATGTGTATATTACAAGCTAAACGTATTATTTCACTTAATTGGAAAAATGTTGATTGACCAAGAATTGGAAGGTGGATTAAAGAGATGGCTTTAAACATGACAATGGAAAAGATAACTTACATTATTAGACGGAAGCAACATGTCTTTGATGACATCTGACCTTTTATATGTTTTTTAAGACATGATACTAATGTTGGTAACTTACTTCAGCAGGAGGAGGCTCAGATGGAGTAGAATGTCCATGTGGGGTGATATAATGGCCTGAAAATGTTCTTGAAATACATCAATGTCATAATTGATCTCAGTATTTGTATGCATGTATTTGTATGTATATCTGTATTCGCACGGGCATGCGTATACTGTATATCACATCCAGGGTTCTATTGCTATCAGCTGTACTTATTTAATGGATATCTATGTTTAAGTGTTTCTTAATCAATACTATATCTATTAATGTTTTTCCCTCTTTTGCTCTATTTTTTATTTTAAATATTCTTATTCTAACCCATTTTTCTTATTCTTTCTAGGGTACGAGGGGATAGGAGGGAGAATGGGGAGAAAAAGTTTGCTTTGTTGCCTGTTACAGTGACTTATGTTTGACTTGTTGGAAACTGCAAACAAAAATCTAATAAATACATTTAAAAAAAAAAAAAGTTATGCTAGCCAATTGGAATCCTGGAAAAAACATCAACAAATGACATGTGGCCAAACAAATTGTAAACACAGATGCATACATGATGCTGGTGACGTTTCTGTGGCGTTTCTGAAGACTAAATCTCCGTTTCCCTCTGTTTACAAGCAAACGTGAAGTCGGAGTTTTTGCAAATCTCCACTTTGGCTGGAGTTTTCAGGAATTATCATTTTTGGTGACTTTGAGCTTCGTTTTCATGTAAACATACGTCCAAAATGCATGAAAACACCACCGTTTTTGCTACGTGTATACGAGGCATTAGATGTTGCTTTGCTCCAACACACCTGATTCAGATGAATCGATCACCATCAGCTTGTCATCAAGGTCAATACAAGTCTGGTTTTCTCATTTAAACCACGTGTCTGAGCAGCGCGACATCTACAACAGAGGTGGCCACCGTCAGTCCTGCATGTTTCACATTTAGATCAAACCTGCAGGACGGTGAATCCTGAGGATGGAAGTTACTGATAAGTAATCTCCTTCAGGAGAATCCAACGCAGTGCGTCCTTTTAAGATGTTTGGCTATCAAGTGCTGCCAGAACATCCTCCGTGCACTGTGGTACTATCTTCTACATATCTCTGGACTTCTTCTTGAGTTTGAAAGATAAACTATTCCTCTGAAATATTTGGTATTTTCTAACAAGTTGGTGCCTAATCTGGTTATGATTTGGTGAATCTGTAAACTATTAGATATGGTTCTCATCATTTTTATACTCACAACTCCTATTTTACATTTAGGGTGCAGGTCGTGACGGCAGAATGCCCTCCAGCTTATAACATCAGCCACACCCCTCACTTTAAGGGTCAACGGTTCAAATCCACCCTTTTTTAATGCTTTTAAGTCTTCCCATTTTCAGAAAAGTGACTTTTGTAAGAGAGCAGTCATTTTCCCTCCAGGTGTCGTAAAAGTAATTTTTTCTCTGCGATGCCCTGAGGATGCTTGTGCTGACGTAGACTGCTGATATCTTTCCATCGTCCAAGGCTTTGGTGTCTATGTCATGGGATTAGACTTAAAAGCGCTCACCGAATATTCTGTCTGGTTTGTTTTGAGGTCATCTTTGGTGATAATGCAGTCCTGCATTGTCGACTCTTTCTCCAGTGAACGAGTCTGTTCTTCCAAGGCCTCGTTTAGTACATTAGGCACCGGCTCTCTGATGGACGTCAGCTTACAGTACTTTTCTACCTGTGTGATTCCTCTTCCTCTGCCACAACATCCAGACTGATAACTTCTTTCTCATCTGCTGTCCAGACAGAAGGTGTGTTGCTCTAAAAGTGTAACGCCTACTTTACCGAGGCAGCCGTAGGTGTGTTTGGCAGCAGTGTGACTTTATATGGTTGTATTTATGCCTTCCTCACCTTTGCCCTCTATCTAGCTGTCTTTCATTCCTCCAGGCAGACGGTCAATAACAGATATTTCCTCCGCTGGCTCTGCTTGTGTCTCGCTGTGTACATTTTTCCATCGTGTCCTCGTATGACCCCTCTGATACATGATAAACAAACATCAAAGCGTGCAAAGTAGAGCCGCTCGCTTGGTCCTGGGTTGTGATTTCAGAACAAATGTATTTAAAATGCATAGAAATTTCATCTGGTTAATGGTAAGAGAACGATTACTTTATTCTTTATTAATATTTGTAAGAAATGTATCTATATCAAAAACACAGCGAGTTCTATACAAAAAATGATGTTACAGTTCAGAAAATCATAGCTACAGCACAAGACATGCTCTCAGGGTAAATTTTTGCCAAAAATAAAGACAAACTATGGTAAAAGAACAGTGATGTACAGAGCTATGTCTGCATGGAACCCACTTTCCAAACACTTTAAGCAAACTATTAACATAAAAGAATTCAAATTGTTAGTAAAGAAACATCTCCTGAATAGATATATATAAAACCTATTTAATTATTATTAAATACATAAATAAATAATGTAGATAGTATATGGGTATGTGTACATATATGGGTCAATGACGTGACACCTATATTTTCTGAAAAACAGATTTTTTTTTAATTCAAAAAAGGTTTAAATGGATAAACAAATACCATATATATGACCTACCTGACCCACATATGGACTCACTTGAATTTACAAAAAATACTAGTTATTTGGGATTTTGTTGTTGTTTTAAACCTCAAAATGTCATGTGGTGCGACCGTCCGACCATGACTCTTGTTTTGAAAACTTTTTTGAAATCGCTCTAAATGTATTTAAATCAATCTTCTGCCCTATATGGCATGATTTCCAAAATGTCTTCTAGTGTATAAGATTTATACACATTTATATTTATAGTTCCATCATAATATACAAACAAAGTTTGACTGATGTCCATTTTATGAAATATCATGTGATGCGACCATTAAAATAACCATTTTGTATAACACTGAAAAATTGTAAAAAAAAAAAAGATGTTAAGGAAATTAAATTATTTTAATATGAATCATGGTTGCACCACATTACTTTTTTTAAGGCTAGTGCCAATTCATCTTGACAAAAATCACTTAATTTAAAAGTTTTATATGAATTTATGTGTACACAACATTCTTAATGTTTGAACTACTGCAATAGATATTCTTTTTTTTATTATTTTAAAATTGACCTGTGGAAAATCCTTATTCGTCATTGACCCATATATGTATATGTATGTGTATGTGTGTATATATATAATGTACTGTGTATTATGTGTCGGACCCCAGCAAGAAGAGCTGCAGTTTTGCTGTAGCTAATGGGGATCCAAATAAAACTATAAAACTATAAAGTCTGTCTTTCGCTTGTGCTGTGGAGTAACGGCGTCCTCTCCCCCTGCAGACCATCGCGCCCGGCGGAAGAGCATAGCCACTGGGAAGCAGCCCAGCATGGAGGTCCCTCCCACTGCCCCCCTTCAACCCTTCCGACAATCCGTGAGTAACCCCCCCTGTTCCCGGCCTCGCTCGCTGCCCCCGTCCCTCTCTCTGTCCCTGCTCTCCCCTCCCTCCCCGGGCCCACCGCCTCACACCTGTGGCCGGAGGGCGAGCGGCACCCCGCCTCACCCCTTCCCCCCCTCGCTGGCCCTCCCCCCCCACGCCTTCTGCCCACAGCAGATAAAGGGCGGTGGCGTAAAAGCCCCCGGCACCCCCCCGTTGCCCCGCTCGCTGCCCCTCTCCCCCACCCTGTCCTTGACCCTGCCCCACTCGCCTGCCGCCTCCTCCTCCTCCCCCCCCTTCTTGTTCTGGGGCGGGGAGTGGAGGGCCGCCGGCTCGAGTCCAGTGGCGGGAGGAACGTTCATTGCACCACTGCCCCCCGTTGAGGTATGTGACACAAACATTCCCCCGAGGAGAGATGATGGCGATGTTTACTTTGACTCTCACTACCACAACAACAAAGAAATGTGCTACAGGCGAATAAAACAATATTTTATTGCAAGAAGCAAATTCTGTCTTGGTGTCAAAGTCCACGTTAGTCGGCAGGAGGAGCACCTGTGTCTTTTCCAGACCCTGCACTGCAAAAACTCAGTTATCAGAAAGTAAAAACACCTTGTTTCAATAAAATTAAGATTCTATGTTAGACTATTTTGCTAGTTTTAAGAATTTTTGTGAATACTATTTTTCTTATCCCACTGGCAAAGATATTTTTGCTTAAATAAGACAATTTTGACTAGATTTAGAAATATTAGGCTTATTTCTAGGGTGGCTGTTTTTCCCACGCGCTTTGGTTCCTGTGATCTGAGTTTTGATCTGTTCAGGTGAAGGTTTAGGTTAGGTTTAGGCACCTTTATTAGAGTTTTTATTTGTTTGTTTGTTTGTTTTTTCTTTCTTTTTTTTAACCTGTTCTCCAAACTACTTTACATTTATGACCTCCTAATGCTGTTTCTACTGAAAGAAGCACATAATGTGGTGAAATGTACACACCAGGACCCCGAAAGGTCTTTTAAAGTTGTAACTTATTAATTTAAATAACAAAAAATAGCCTTCTCTCTATAAGTAAGTTGCTGCGGCATTAAAAGATCAGTTTTGTCAACCACTTTGAGACCTTTTTGTCACACGACCTCATCAGATTATTTTATCCAAAATGTAGAACAATCAAACAGAAATGGCATTTTGCTGGAACAGGAACAATAAACTATACTTCTCCTTTAGTCTTTCCTTTTTCCAAATGAGATTAAAAAAATAAAATAAAACGAACAGTTACCTTTTGCATAACATAAAAGTAAAGTTCAATCAGTGCATCGATGATATTACAGGATTAGTACTTACAATGAGCTTGTTTTCCCCCACACAGATTTTAAAAATGATATAAATGAAGTGCAATGTCTGCAACTGAAAATGAACATATGACAAGTTTTTGGCAAAAAATGTCAAATACTTTGACAAGTAATGGATCAAGTGACTGTATCACAGTATCAGCGCTTGCAATGAGCCAGTTTTCTACTGTATATTGTTTAAAAACAGAACACACATTTTATGGAGCCAAGGCCTCTTATCACTGAATTCAAAACAAATAGAAGTTAAGTTCAACTTTGTGCAGATTTGGTGAGAAACATGGTCTATTTGTGAGTCTGAACAGTATTATTCGGTGCGATAAGCCTTTAAGCACTGCATATCTTTTCAGATCACAGCTGCAGGTGTGTTACCTCCACTCTGAATTCATGTTCAATGTTCAGCTCCAAGCTGTTCGTTGTTTTTCAGAGAAGGAACTCATGTTTTCCCAAAATGAGTTTGGGCTGCACAATCTCAAAACATCCGTGTGAAAGTAGGGAAAAAGCAGATAAATCTGACCAGTCACGGCTCAAAGTGCATCACTGGATTGCAGTTTAAAAGTTTAAAAGTTACCAGCAAACATTTAAGCACAAACATAAGCAGGAAAAGGAAATCTGTGAAAAGAATATACTGTGACAGACAAAAGAAAGATGATAAAATCTGGAATTAACCTTTAAGTTTAGTTGTTATTTTCATTAAAACATACCAAATAAATTAAATTACTTATGTGATGTAAGAGCCAAACAAATTATGATGAAATGAACAACTCAGTAAAGTTCATGTCTGACAGGAAAGATTTGTCTTGTAATGACATGAAAGTCACCAGATCCCCGGTTTGATGGAGGAGAAGTGCACCAGCGCAGCTGATAAATGTCCTTTTAAGGAGTAAATGGGCTAAAATACGGAAAATATGTGGTTTGATCCTCAAACATCAGCCAGGATGGGGAGTATTAAAATGTGCAGCCCTGGTTTCTTCAGGGATCATTGTCTCGTTTCCGTAGCTACAACATCAGTGGCAGAGAGGGGAGGGAGCGATTTGGGTCTTATTAAGTTTTCTCCGGTGGTCTAAGTCGCTCGTAATTTTCTTTTAGGTTTTTGATAGTGTATTAAAATAGCAGAACCTGTTTTGTTTATCCAACACCGTTTCATTCAGCTTTTGTGGAGTGGAACATTTCCACACAGAGGCCCGATAATCAAGCAGGGGCAGCGCACACCTCACCTCTTCGCCCCTACTCGGCACGGTGGTGGATGTTATTTCCCATCTTTGTTTCTTTAGGATTTCTCCGGGATTAGCAAACGCCCATAGCGTAAACGTGAGATGCTCATGAAAACAGCCACCTGCAGCTGAGAAGATGAAACACCGGAAATAAGCCGAAGTGTTGTTTCACTCGGGAGTAACGTACCACATCTGGGCAGGTGGTTACTGTTCATTTCCCTGGAGATCCCCACAATCCCCGCACTCATCTGTGCATATGTTGAAGATAAAGCCTGGAAATCCTGCCAGCTGTGAGGTGGAACTACCTGTGGAGCCTTTTCATCCCTGACTTTAGTCTTGAAGGCACTGTCTTCCTTCTTCAGTCTGGCTGTTTCTCCACAATTGTGGCTATTGTGACTCTTTGTACTACATCTAAAGATGAGGGGAGATCAGGACACGGGCGAAACGGCTCCGATCTGGAACTATATATATCGATATCCACTTGTCGAGTTAAAACCATAAAACCTTGAAAGTCTTGAAACCCTCGGAGTAGAGGAATATAAAAGAGCTTGACATGCTGAGCCGAGGTGCTGCAATAAAAAGGGTTCATTGATGAAAACGGCCGCCGTGAGCATCTTTTTCTTTTTCCAGCTCAGACGGAGAACCTGAGAGGAAAATTGAAGTCGTCGCAACTGGACCGAGCGTGCAAACATGATCACTAGGGCTATAATTGTTATCGCTCTTTATTGAGATTCATGCTCTCCTCTCTTTCTTTGTGTGGAAGGCTTTTACTTTCGGAGAGCTAAAATGTCAGACAGAGCGGCTAATCAAATCAGATTTAGTCACGCAGACTATTAGCCGGGAAGCAGCGGTTAGAGCCGAGCCTTTAGTCACATCCCCAAGGCCTTCATGACACAAGACGAGGGCTTGTGTCCTGCAGCCGCTCTCCAACCGCTCAATGCTGCAACACAACCGGTGTATCAATAGGGCTGGGTATTGATTCAAATGTCAAGAATCGATTTGATTCCGATTCTTAGGATTCAGAATCGATTATCACGCTTTGATTCGATTCCGATTTAAGGTTAGTGTTTAAAAATGTTTTTTGAGCTGTTGCATTATATTAATACTAGTATTATATTGAGATTCAACATCAAGTATTGAGAGCTAATGATGCTGTAAGGACCAATCACCTCCCAGAATGCTGATAGAACTGCTTTCAGAAACATCACATGGGGCAGAATTACCAAACAGATCCAGGACAGCAAATGTATGAAATCGGTTTTATTTTTTTCCCATTTTTGAGAATTTGGTTTTTAGCATTTTTTGCAAATGTAACCCCAAGACAGTATATAAAGCAAAGAAATATAGACAATTTATGAAATTATAACTGAAACCTTTAATGTTTCCATACCTTTAAACATATTTAAAGGCAAAAACATGGCACAAGTTATTCCAACAAAACATTCATTTTTAGGGCATAAACAAAAAAATACCAAAAGTTGTAATGTAAGGATGAAAAAAATAATCGATCTTTGGATATATGAATCGATTTTTAGGAATTAATATGAGAATGGATTTAGAATCGGAAAATCTATTTATTTTTTAAACACAGGTCTATTTATTAAT
Source organism: Cololabis saira (assembly GCF_033807715.1). Lineage (NCBI taxonomy): Eukaryota > Metazoa > Chordata > Actinopteri > Beloniformes > Belonidae > Cololabis > Cololabis saira. The sequence goes on along the minus strand of NC_084589.1, from coordinate 38,101,994 downwards.
GAGAAGCTCTGCGATCCGTCACCCAAAACCTGGAGAAAAACTAAAACTAATTTCATGTAGATTTTGAAATATTTGCATTTTTCAAGGTGAAAACTGATTCATAAATGTGGTGTTCAGGGGTTACAAAGCCTAATCCATGAATATTTCTCTTTTTAAATACACCTAAGTTAGAAAATGTTTTTTTTACAGTGGCAAAAAAAGGTATATGAACCAGTTTTAGTTTAATAATTTGCTCCAAGATGTGACCCGATCTTCATCAAAGTCACGATATCACTGCGTTTTCACGCCCGATAACGTTGTGAATTCCCGTGTTTATTGAACACAGCCATCAAATATTTACAGCTCAGCTGGAACAAGCGAGTGAACCTGTAGACTTCTGAGTTTTGCTCACAGGAGCTTCGGCTGAGGCCCGACCGTGACTGGCACACAGAAAAGCCCAGTTGTTCCCAAACAAGCTGGCTTTCGTCTTTCAGCACCCTCACAAAACACGCTCCCAGCAGCGCTGCGGATTGCCAAGGTGCTCTCCGGGAAACTTCAGACACCCAGACGTGTTTTTTTGTAGCGCAGCAGCTTCCTCGGCTGCGTCCGCCCAGGAGCGCTCTACCTGCTCAATGATTTATGACCAGAGACGCCAGTACCAGTGTCTTCAAGTGTTTAGCTCTTACTTCTCCAGTCTTTTGCTGTCAATCTCACTGAGGATTCTGGGTTTGGGGGAGGGAGGGCTGTCTCTGCAAGCTGGTCCTGGATGGATGGATGGATGGAGGGATGGAGGGATGTTCTTACTAGGGTTGCCAACTCCCTGAAAAATAAATAAGGGACACCTCATCTGCAGGGCCGGCCAACCCGATTGTCTTCACCCTTCCTGGCGTGGTGTTTTTTTTAGTCCCTTTTTTTGTTAGTGAACGATTTTTTTTAACAATTTGACTCGAACCTGAATTGAATTAGATGCATATTTTTGAATGCCATGAACACATGGAAAACAAATTATTATCCAGCAATTCACTTTAATACAAAATAACAAAATTAACTGAATAAAATAAGTATCTTTCTTAAACAAAAACCTGTCCTGCTTAACTTAAAATTGTATAAATCAATATAAAACAATAGAAAGAAACAGAACATCCATTCTGTAATAGTGCACATTTTTAGTGCAAAACAAAAGTGCAAACAGAAAGTCTGTGGAAAACTTGTAAACATATTTGTGCCTCAAAGGCCATGACTGTAGGCTACAGTTGTAGTAAAACATAAAAAAATTAAAGCTGTAAGCAGCGATGAACGGGCCCTCGCACCCTTGTGCACGTTCAGGCTGCAGTGGAAGCTTGTATGACTTGTATGAAGATTCTTCAGGGCTGGACATTTAGCAGATGACACCAGCAACAACTCTCTATATCAAACCATTCAAAAGTTATGGCAGAAAGTAGGAACTATCAGATATCGACCGATCAGAAGAAGGGGCGAGGCTAATTTGCAGCAATTATGTAAAAATAACTTATAAATAATAATAATAATAATAATGATTGGATTTATATAGCGCCCTTCTAGGCACGCAGAGCGCTTTACAGAAATCATTATTCATTCATACACATTCTCTCCGGTGGTGGTAAGCTACATTTGTAGCCACAGCTGCCCTGGGGCAGACTGACAGAAGCGTGGCTGCCATATCGCGCCTAACGGCCCCTCCGACCACCACCAACATTCATACACATTCAAACACATTCACACGAGGCAAGGTGGGTAAGGTGTCTTGCCCAAGGACACTACGACAGCAAACTGGGATAGAGCGGGATTCGAACCGCCGACCTTCCGATCATTGGACGACCCGCTCTACCACCTGAGCTACTGCCGCCCTTATGAACTCAACAGCTCAATGCCATTTTCCATTGGCATTTTATGACCATTTTTTGACTCTCACAGTAATACGGGACAAAGTGCTTCCCTTTTCAGCTCAATATGGGACGCGCACTTTAGTTTATAAATACAGGACGATTCCGTTTTTCAAGGGACGGTTTGCAACCCTGGTTCTTTCTGATTCACAACACAAAGGCCACATCGAGCAACTTTTGGAAACATAAAAAAGAGAAGGTGCCCTGTGTGATTTTGCCTTTTTAATCTCTGTTTTTAATCGTGAAACTGTTTAATCTGGAGATTTGAATGTGTTACCCACTACTGAAGGTGTCTCCTCACCAGTGAAGGCACCGCTGTGACGTGTAACAGCAACAGCATTAGCTATTCTTCCTGTGGTCCGACATACACACAACACACAAATTAACACTTAATACATAACAGACATACAGTACATTCGAATTCAGAATCAGAATCAGAATCAGACTTTTATTATTATTTAATTATACATGACAAACAAAACAATAATAGACACAACTCCCTTAGTCACAAACAACACAGAGAATAACTAAATCACCATCATTCTCAGACATAAATACACTGAAATGAAATCAAATAAAACACCTTCATAAACGACACCTGCCTGAAATGACCTTATCTTAAAACCACCTACACCTTTATTGTGATAGGGTTTACACTACTTGTGATTCTATTCAAACTCCATTCTAATCCTTTCCAAATGTCACCATCATAATTTGTTAAATTTTAACAGATATTTATACGTGTGATGTGATGATGATGTGCTGGTTCATGTCAGACTGGTGCTGGACGGTACGGCCCACCACTGCCCACCGCAGGATCGGTCCCGGCACTGCAGGCCCCAGTGGATTTGTGCAAGACTATGATGACGATGAGTAACAAATGTACCATGTGCTCTCCCCATCACACACCATGTCTTTTTTTTTTTTATTTTTATCTGTTTTCATTTGATTTTGGTGTCCCTCGAACGCATCGGATCCGATCCGATTCTCCCATCATCATCATCCCAAACCACACCTGACTCCCCGGCCTTCTCCTCTCCATTCAATCACTGTTCGTTTAACGACCCCCCCATCCTCCCTCCATCCATTCGTTTCCCCCCTCCGCCACGCTCCAGAGTTTCCTCAGTAGAAGGTTGAAGGGCTCAATCAAGAGGGCCAAGAGTCAGCCCAAACTGGACCGAACCAGCAGTTTCCGCCAAATGATCCTCCCCCGCTTCCGCAGTGCCGACCAAGACAGGTGAGTGTTTCCCGTGTGGCTGGTTTCATGTGAGGGGGGGGGGTTCCTGGGTGTGTTTGGCCTCTGCGGAGTGACAGTCATGTCCATGTGTGGAACCATATCTGTGTACTTTTAAAATGTAGATCTGTCTTTTTTTTTTTTTGTAATTCAAAGTTTTTATTATTTTTTCATTATTGCAACATACAAAACGAACATCAAATACAACAGACAACATGGATGTCAAAAATAGCAATAATAGTAAAAAATAAATAAATAAAATTTGAATTTGAATTGAAATGTTTATTTCGAACATGAAACACTAGTGTACAAAAACAAAATACAAAACAAAACAATAATAATCAATAAATACAAAAATAAATGTAAATGTAAATAAGAAAACTAAAATAAATAAATAAAAACATGCATCCATCATAATTAACATGCTCGAAAAGGAGTAGGAAGAAGTAAAAACGTATTAAATCCTACCCCCTAAACTATATTTCATTATGATCAGAATTAATTTAATTTCTATATAAAAAACAAAAGATATACATATACAGTATATATATATATATATATATATATATATATATATATATATATATATATATATATATATATATATATATATATATATATATATATATATATATAGCAATTTTAACTCTCCAATTAGCAAAATACTGGATACCTTCCCCTGCCTCATCATCATCATTTGGCTTGCCTCGACGCAGGGCCCCACGGCTGCTTGAGACCCGGTCGGATCGGTGATTTTTGTAACAAATTTATCAAACGAGCCTGTCAGAGAGGCATTAAACTCTTCCATTTTCTTTAGTTTTTTTCTTTTTTCATCCCCTGATGGAAATTTCCTGAATCTGTCTCGTTCTCTCGACCATGTACTTTGTACTTTTACCATGTACTTTTTGGATATGACATACACACATATATACATATACACATACATACACAAATAAATAAAATAAATATGAAAAATCTGAAAATAAATGAACAAAAATTAAGACAGGCAGGTAAGTAAATAGGCAAAGACAGGCAAATTAACACATCTGTCTACCAAAAGTATTCAATTTTTCTTTTATCATATCATTTTCACAATTTAATCTCCCAGCATCTTCTCACACGCCACTGTCTCCATCGTCTGTGTTTTCCACATACTCTGTGCGGGAACTTGGGGTTCCCTCCAACACCTCAGAATAGTCCGTGCACATGTTATTAGGCCAGTTTTTAATATTGTAAAACTATATTTGTTCAACAGAGGTACCACAGTTCTGTCTCCAAGGAGACATAGTCATGGGGATCTGGGAAGTTCACAATTTAATGATTTGCTCATATTATCTATAACTTTTTCCCATAAGGGGAGGATCTTAGAACATTCTCATAATGCATGTATAAATGTGCCACTTTTCTACCCCACACTTCCAGCATAGATCTGTCTATTTTTAATTTAACCAACCGCGAGGTTGTCTCACAGCTCAAACTGAAGATTCAAGTTTTATTAGATACATTTTATCTCTGGGATTTTTTTATTTTTTTTTGTCCCATAAATATAGAGAAAGGAGCAGTTATTACTCACGATGGCACATCATGGCAGAATTTACCTTCTTAAAGGCTGGAATCAGATCAGGGCACCCCGCGATGATAATTGCTGGCCCGATCAGGTTGTCGGCCACAGCACACGCTGGGAGGGCTGCGTTCTCACTTGAGTATTATCATCCATCATGGCTGCAACTAAAGTTTGCTGCCGGTTGTGTGAGTGGAGGCCACATCCACTTTTGTTGAATAAAAGGTTTCAGCGGTCGAACGGTCTATAATCGTACTCTGATTGCCCCTAAAGTTGTAAGTTGTGCAGCAGATTGCAGCAGATTGAACGTCTGGTATTGTCCTGCTGAAATATCGACACGCCTTTTCTCCATTCTCTTCATCAATGGTGCTTTCACATGCAAGCACACTTGTCAAGTCTCCCGTTTTGGCCGGGAGTTACCGTATTTTACCCCTCTTTCCCGCTGTCCTCCCGTATTAGTATTTTCCCGTAAATTTCCCATTTTATAGTATAATGATTTTAAACTGCAAACTGAATTGTCACTAGCCTGGCAGGAATTGCAACCTGCTGTATCCTGGGCGGGAGAGATGGATGGATGTAACCAGAGAGGTTACAGGCATTTCTGCCCAAAAAGCGAACACTTCATGTAAATATCTCTAAAAATGGGAAACCGAATTTACTTTCCTAAAGAGGAGCAGGATGGGGAACAGTTATGCGTTATTAAAGATGAGTTACTGTGATTTTAGTCTCTCATGGGGGGAGGACTGATGTCCGTCAGCAGCGCCAGCGCAGCACCAGAGAGCCACATGAGTGAAAATTACAAATAAAAAGAAAATGTAAATGTTTCACTTGAAGACTATCAACGTGTATATAAACTGAAAATATTTAAAATAAATAAATGTGCTTTAATTCCCCTTTGTGTTTTCATTTAGGCTCTATTATAGGAATTACAAACATAGGAATGTCCACACTATTTCAGTGTCAACAAAGGTCGGCCTATCAGATTCTGAGCACATAATTGTAGTTTGTAAGTGGTTGACAGGTAGTTATTTTAGATTTCGGTTATATCTGTCTTAAAATGTAAAATAACTGGACCTCGGTTGGGCTGGTGGGACAGCGTGGAAGATTTCACGTATTTTTAAATCCAAAACTTGACAGGTATGCATGCAATTGATCTCTACCACCAGCACCGAAGCCTCTCCAGACCGTCAGAGAAGCTGCTCAATTTTCCGTCTCTGAACATCTGAGGTTCGGCACAGGGAGCTCGCTTGATTGAGATTGTTGTGCAATACAGTTCCAGATCAGATTTCTGGATGTGTGGAACGGTTCTTCTGAGGTCGTCTGGTTCTGATCCATATGTCCTGATAACCGACGCCGGTTCTAATATCAAAGGGGGGGTTGTTGTTGGTTGGTGTTGTCAGATCAGATATATCAAATGAAAGTGAAAGGACTGAAAAGAACCAAAATCAACATCTTCATCTCCACCATCCAGCCATTCAAAGAAGTGATGAGCCACAACTGTTTTTGAGATACACTTGTGAAAAATATGACTTAAGGCCCTGGCACACCAAGCCGACTGTCGGCCGTCGGGCCGTCGGTGAGCAACGGTGCGCGTCTGTCGGCCTAGTTGCCCCGGTGTGTCCCGCACGTCGCCACAGGTCGGCCGCCCATCGGCAGCTTTTCAGCCGATTCGACATGTCGAATCGGCGTCGGCCGTCGGTCAAACAGCTCACTCTGTGATTGGCTGTTCAGGTAGCGAAGAAACGGAAGTGACGAAGAAGAAGGAAGAAAGCAAAGCTAAGAAAGCAAAGCTCTTTCCTTCTTCCACAAGCTGAAGGCCGAGGGCTGACAACGCCAGTGCCAATTCTTTATTCTTACGCATTGTGGTAGCGAGAGTGGTGTGGAAATGTGGTGTGAATATGAAGCCTATTTGTTTTGTTTACGGCTTCCCAGAGCTTCCGGTTATCCCTTGTTTTTGAGTGAATACAGACTACCGCTGCCTGCTGGTATGGAGGGGAATTACCTCTCACGCATGCGCAGAACGTACGTGCTAGTTGCCGTTGGGTGTCGTCTTTGCGGTGTGTACAAGTGCTTCTTTTTGAGCCCGACCCAGCCCGACACAGGCGACGCGAGGCGACACAGCAGTCGGCCGACAGTGGGCGATGTCGGGTTGGTGTGTCCTCGGCTTTAGACCTGTAATTTAGGAGGGGGACAGTTTCCAAAATAAAGTCACGTTGGTCTTTTTTCATTTAAATTAGTTACAAATGAATCATTTTTGTCAGGGGTTAGATAGCGTTGCCCGTTTCATCCCTTCATCTATCTCTTTCTATCATTCTGTCTCTTTCTTGTCGATGATTTCTTCCTCTGTTTCACACTTCCATGCCCCTGTGCAGAGTCAGACCTGAAGCTTGCAGCATCACCACGGCTCCTCTGCCATGGTGATGTGGGGGGGAGAAAAAAAACAAAAAAACATTCCCCTCTCTCACCATGGCAACCAGCAGACAGCCATATGGTGGCTGTACAGACCATAATGAGTCAGTGGGAGATGTGCTTAATTATACCTCTTCTGCATCTTGTGCAGAGTTGAAGCAGCAGCAGCAGCACAGGAAGTGGGTGATGGAAAAACTCTTCGCAGATGATTTCTGTTCACACAGAAGACGAGATAATTAAGTAATTAGATAAATAAATGATACCTTTTTTTTCTTTTTTAATTCAACCAATCCATATGAAGAGCATAATTAGAAAAGGACTCGCCCAATATTTGGCTTGGGTTTGATAAAAAAGAACCTCACTTCATATCCTACAGTACTTCGATGAATCAATAGATCTCTTTATGATGACAGATTCATCAATAAACATCTGCTGCACATCAACACATTTGAAAACCTGATACTAAGTGATTTTCAGTTACAGTTACAGTTTCAGTTAATTCACCCATCGCGCCGCTGGTCAGCTCCCGCCAGGACAGATACCCAACGTGACGTTCATCTGTATCTAAAAGTGCGCTCTCCGGAGCGGCTGTAAAACCTTTTCCCAGACAGGTTCCTGCTGCATGATTTATTCATTTGGGAAAGTTGTGGATGTCTATTATTCCCTTTAGGATCGAGGAGACAAAAAGGGATTGAGAGCCTTGTGAAGTCAAGGTTGTTTGCCAAGGTCCTCGTCGCTGACGTCCCTTTTAACGAATCCTGGTCCACTGTCAAGGACGCCGGCGAACATCTGCAGCTTTGTTCATTTGTATTCCACATTTGTACTTTTATTTATTCAGCGTTTAGTGTTTATTCCAGAAAGGGATTCACATGTAAGCTTCGATGTGCTTCTGAGCTCCCAGGCAGGATGGAAACCCACAGTAATAATCATCTGTGCATCATTTATACCTGCTTTTTCCTGTCCAGGGTCCCCAGGATCTGCTGGAGTCTATCCCACGGCAGCACTGATCATTTTTACACTTAATTCTTCACTGATCACATTTAACAGAAAAGAAGTAAAAAAAATATGTGCAATCAGCCACAGCACGAAACAACAGCTTGGTTTGTTCCTTAGTCCTTTATTCAAGCAGCCTTTTCTTTTAACCGTAATTAAACGGTCGTTCTTGGCTATATGCAGGTCCTGTTTACAATACATGTCAGTTTATCAGAGCAAACCAGCTGACAAGTAAAAGAGAATTCAGAAAGACCTTTCTCGCCGGCGTCCAGGGATTTCCCCCCTGTCTACAGAACCCATCCAGGTTATTTATGGGAATAAATCAGGTCCTCGTAGAGTCCAAAACATCCCTGAACCTCCTGGCCTCAAGAGCGGCCTTTTATTCATAGGGCATATATTTAAACTTGGTATGTACTGAATTAAAGTAAATTGAATTTAATGATACTTTATCAATACCCTAAAGAGGATTGTATTCCTGTGGTTTAGAAATAAGAAAATGCGATGATCCCACCCCTTTTTAGGTCAAAACAACCCCCTGAACGTTATTGGGGGTAAATACAGCTTTTGAAGTGATTGCTGATGTAAGTGTGTTAAATAAGTTGTTGCTCTGTGGCTCTTTGTCGCACTTCCATGTTTCACATCATCTGACAAAGATTAATATGACACAAAAATAATATGGGTAAATTGAAATAGAGTTGTTAAATGATCGTTTCATGTACGGGTTAGGTTTAGGGTCTTAGTGACTTGATGTTACGACACATCAATGCCAGCGTTACACAGAGACACCCTCAGATGTCGGGGCGTCCATTCAGTGCTTGCATCTAAAAAGATAAGTGATCCTGTGATCCTGATGTCTCGAAGTATTTTATTGAACTTCCAGGTAAAGTAGTTCAGATCTTCCTTTCAACAAAGCATCTCGTTTGTCTACTGCTGCTTTTAAAGTCAGAACCAATTACTTTTGGACTGAACGGAGATGAAGCGGTGACCATAAACGCATGTTCCCGGGATGCAGAGTCTCCTGTTGACATCCTCTCTGAAGTGATAAATCTCTTTTTACTGTCCTCTGAGGAACTTTAGAAAAACTTGAATGAGGTTTTTTCTTTTTCTTTTTTTTTTCCTCATGGAAAACATGTTTTTCCTCAAAACATGGACGAGAGCCCACAAACGGCGGTTCAGTTTCAGGGTGCAGAGACCCTCCTTCACAGTGACGCCATCTGTTGGTCAACACTGCAAACCCGACGTACATTCCTACAGCCATGTCTTGGTGAAACATGCATTACTCAGTTTTGCAAAGTCCTAAACTGTCTCCATCCTCCCAGAGTCTAAAACATGTATGTCAGGCTGATTGATGGCTCTGAATTGCCCGCGACTGCATAAGCGTGCATGAGTTATTTGTCTATATGTGTGGCCCTGTGACTGGCAACCTGTCATGGATGTATTCCTGCCTTTTGACTGTAATGAGCTGGGATGGATCCAGCAGACCCCCGGGACCCTGTGGATGGATGGATGGATAAATGGATGGATAAGTCACTATTCTAGGATTTCCTTTTGAACGTTAAACACTTTCACGTTGTACATTGAATACATTTCACCTTAAAAGACAAAATATAGACATATGAGAAATCTGAGAAAAAATAAGGATATCAGAAATCAGAAATCGTTTTATTCGCCAAACGTACAATGTACACAGGAATTTGACCTGGTAAAAATTAATTATACAAAGGAGTCAAAAAAGTGGGAGAAAACTCAAATGGCATAGATTCCCTGATGGAGGAGGGTATTCCTGTTAAAGATATTGCCGCATGGTGGCTAAGATGCACCATTTACAGTAAAAAAAAGATACCAAAAAGTCGGAACGCTGAAAATACAATGGATGCCGGGACAGAGGCAAGTTTATTTGTATAGTATAGTATTGTATAGTATTGTATATACAAAGTGCTTTACATCAACATTAAGAGTGGCAAGACACAATTAGACAGTAAATAACAAATAAAACTAAATAAAATGATAAGAAAAGAGGTAAAATAATAAAAAGCACAAGTTGTTAAAAAGTAAGGGAGTAGAGTACAGCAGGTACATCTCATTCTTAAAATGGCAAGAATAACGTTTCTATACGGTCAAAACGTACAAAGACCGGGTCAAATACAATATTACAAAAGTAATCTGTAACAATTCGTACGGTGAATTAAACTAATTTGACAATTCTATGCAAGGCAAGGCAAGGCGCCTCAAACTACAACCTACAAATATTCTTTACACACACCAGACAGAGAAAATGCAAACGCATTTTAAAACCTGCAACGGTTGCTTTATTTCAGTGTCTTTTCCAACAATCCCACCATGACATAAGTGAAATGTCCTGCATGTACCAGTAGACGAGTCAGGCAAACGGACTAATTAAATGTTATCTGGTGGTGGCAGCAGGTCAGAGTTATAGACTTCAGCGCTGCTTTCACTGGAAACCTGCAAATAAGGACTTTTTCATCAGTAGCTCTAAAAAGATCGTTTTTTTTCTGTTCCACTTTGCAAACCTTTCTAATATTCGCATTTAAAATATGCATGTAAGCATTTTTAGCATCCTGCTAAGCTTCAACCGAGCGTCACGGACTCAGTTTGTCCTGATTTTACATTCATTTAGATTTTTGACCAAATAAATTCAGATTCGGACGACTTTATTAATCCCTTTGGGAGGTTCCCTCTGGGAAATTGACATCTCCATCTCACTCAGCACTGTCATATACAAATCACACACCCATATAAAGATAAAAATAAAAACAAAAATAGAAATGAAAATAAAAGTGCAGTGCCATAAATGGAATTATATAAATAAAAATGAACAAAGTTATTGCACAGTCCGGTTTGTTGTGCAGTCCCTCTGTTCATCAGAAAGGCCAAAGCTGCACATCTCTAACTTTGGTTAAAAGTTATTGTTTTGTGTCTGTAGTACCTGCTTTTGTCCAGTTTTTTGCATTAATCACCAGTTCCCTCAGCTCCGGTGTGTTTCTCTGAAAGTCCGTGGTTTCTGCTGAGCTTCCGTCTCAGGTGTGACGTCGGTGTCACGCGTCGCTGGCCGTTTCCGAGGTGTTTTCATGTCTCTGCCGACCGGCGCTGAGCCATCTCTTCGCCTCCAGCCCTCCTGCTGTCTCCTCAATCCCTTCATGCTCCGTGACCCCCACACATCCCCGCTCCCCTCGGCCTGCTTTCCTCTAATCCATACTCTCTCGTTCTTCCCCTCCAAGAGGTCCACTGTTTACATAATGAACACCATTTCCTCCAAGAGCTCCTCTTCCTCACACTCTTCTCCTCTCTTGACTTCCCCCATTCTTTCTCTCCTTTCCTCTCCTCTCTATTGCCTTCAATCTGACTCATTCCTTTGGGTCTATTTTTATCCCTTCCCTCGCTCCACGGCTTTCTCTCTCTCTCTCTCTCTCTCCCTCCATGTAATCAGTGCTCTGTTGATGAAAATGATGTAGAATATAGACAAAAGCAGTGTGATCGCGTGCAGGGGACAAGCGGGAGCAGAGACGGGGATGCAGCGCTTTCTACCTTTTTTTTATTAACTTTTTTCCTGAACTCTGTTCATCTTTTCCTCTCCGGGGGGGAAGGAGGGACTCCGTCGCTCTTGACCGGCGCTGCCTGCTCACTGGTTCGACTCGTGTCATCCTATGTCTGTCCAGCTGAGTGTCCGTGTGACTGCTAGCTTGTGCATGTGGGAGTGTGCGTGAGCGTGATAGATGGCTTTCGCATGCATCGCCCGATGGTCCGAGACGTTTGCACCTGAGTGTGTCTTTAGGGGTTGTTTTTATGAAAAAAAAAAGACCTTCCCCGGGGGGGAGAAAAGTAGACAAATCAGTGGAAGTGAGTAATTTCAGGCCAGTTTAGGTCTCCTGGCGGCTTGAAATGAAGGAAAATTCTAATCCATTCATCCGTCGCTTCATTTGAACTGCCCACATCATTTACATTTTAAATTAGGTTTTAATCAGCTTTGGTAATAAGTGCATGAGATCATTGTCACTCCACAGGATTTTCATTAAAATTCAGCTTGCTGTTGCCGGAGACGGTGCTGCGTCTCTCTGTCCGCTCAAGTAGTTTTTCGACGTTTTTTTTCAGTCCTTTTTCTTTCCTCCGTTTGTTGCATGTGCTCTTCTTCACAACCGGGTTTCTCTGTCGAAAGTAAAATCTCTGAATTCACGCTGATGAACTGAGGATTTAGCATGTGTGAGTGTCTGCGTCACCCTGCGTGAATTCAAAGTAGCAGGTTTCAGAAAGAGGCGTCTTTCATGTTCCCTCCATGTGAAGCTGTCATTTGCACTGAATAGATTAAACTGTAAGGGAAAAGTTGACAGTTTAACCTTTTGCTTCATTTCAGATTTCATTGTCCTTTTCCGTTTGGCCGTCTCTTCATCATGTCAAGTATGCAAATGTTGTTTTTCCGTGGTGTGAGAGGAATGTATACGTGTGTCACGTCCAGCCTCGATGGATTGGTGTGGGAACGGCGTCCCCATTCCCGAGTTTGTGTGCGACTGATTTGACAGTTTTTTGGTTCACAAAGATAAGAATTAAATAAAAAAAAAAGGTGCATATTTTAGAATTAACACATGGATATTGACTTCAAGGGATCCCCTGTAGTTTGTTGTGCTGGATCCTAAGATGCCTTCTTTGAAAGAGCCCCCCCCCCCTCACCCTTCCCCACCATCCCTTCTCCCCACATCTAACCAACTATCGCTCTCCCAGGACCCGTTTGATGCAGAGCTTCAAAGAGTCTCACTCCCATGAGTCCTTGCTGTCTCCCAGCAGCGCTGCCGAGGCGCTGGACCTCACGCTGGACGAGGACGCCATCATCAAACCCGTCCATTCCAGCATCCTGGGACAGGAGTACTGCTTTGAGGTGAGAGCGACGCACAGGACGATTAACGACGCCGCACACGCTCCCACCCGACAACACAACCTTATGCAGTGTTGAGTGTAACGCGTTACAAAGTAACGCGTTACTGTAACGAGATTACATTCGCCAGTAACGCAGTAATGTAACGCGTCACAGTTGTAATTTGGGTAATCCCGTTATAGTTACTCTAAGACAAGAAAAAATACGTTAGTTTAGTTACTTTAAGCTTTTCAGCTACATGTAGAACGGGAGAACAGAAAAGAAAATCAAACTTGCCTTTCATGCGTCTTCACGCGTTGCGCTGCAACACTTGTCTGACTTGAGGCTGATTTATGTTTCCGCGTTAAATCGACGCAGAGCCTACGGCGTATGGTATGCGGCGACACACACCGTACGGTGCGCGTAGCCGCGTACCCTACGCCGTAAGTTCTTCATTGGTGTAACAGAACCATAAATCAGCCTTTAACGTGATCTTACGGGATTTTACGGGATTTTACGGGACTTCTGGTGCTGATCTGGGCACTGCAGTAATAAAGTTCCAACTACAGGACTGTCACAGAAAATTAGAATATTGTGATAAAGTTCTTTATTTTCTGTTATGCAATTTAAAAAAAACAAAAATGTCATACATTCTGGATTCATTACAAATTAACTGAAATATTACAAGCCTTTTATTATTTTAATATTGCTGATCATGGTTTACAGTTTAAGATTAAGATTCCCAGAATATTCTAATTTTTTGAGATAGGATATTTAAGTTGTCTTAAGCTGTAAGCCATGATCAGCAATATTAAAATAATAAAAGGCTTGCAATATTTCAGTTGATTTGTAATGAATCCAGAATGTATGACATTTTTGTTTTTGTAATTGCATTACAGAAAATCACAATATTCTAATTTTCTGAGACAGTCCTGTATGTTGTTCATTGGCAATCGAGTTATGGTGCAGCTCAGGTGATATTGCGGAGTAATCCAAAAGTAGTGTAACTAGTAATGTAACTAGTTACTTTCAGCAACCAGTAACTAAGTAGTGTAAGGGATTACTTTTTTGTAAAGTAACTAGTAATGTGTAATGGATTACTTTTTTTGAGTAACTACCCCAACACTGACCTTATGTTAAATGAAGAATGTTTCCCTGATGTTGTGAAATGTGAAACAGATGAAAAGGTATTGAACTGAGGCTTTGTTTTCTCAGCTTTTCAACAGTGGAACATGACAAGGGTTGACTGAACACAAGACATTGTTTTTTTTTGGCGCCTTTAGTTGCTGTCTCCATAGTGACATAAATGGCTGTGGTTGTTGAATTTACCGTTGGCTGTAACCTCAGGTGACTACAGCATCGGGAACCAAGTGCTTTGCGTGTCGCTCAGCCGCAGAGAGAGACAAATGGATCGAGAACCTGCAGAGAGCTGTCAAGCCCAACAAGGTGAGGGGAGAGAAAGGGATGCGGTAGAGGAAGAAAAAAAAAGGATGATCCCTCTGTCTGTGTGTCTCTCTCTCTCCTCCCCGTCTCCCGTTGTTGTTTGTTTTCCAATAAGAGCGCACCGCTTCATTTCTCTGTGTGAACTCCATCCTCGTGTCTGTGTGTCTGTGTTGAGTAGTTTAGGAGCCTCTGTGAGCAAATATGAAAGCTGCACGGGGTAATGTTTCAGGGCGGAGGAGCCCGATCGCGCTATCGAAAAGCCACAAATCAGGTAATGTGATTTCAGCGGCTCGGTGTTTACCAGCCCAGCACGTCTGTGGAGTTGATGCTAAATGATACAGAGAAGAGCAAAAGCGCAAACATGGGTTCATCTCGCTGCTCGGAAGGGAAGATTTGAGAGAATTTCTGGCATCCGATGGTCTGGCCGACCTGACGCGCCGGAGACCAGGAAGGCAGATGATGCGGTGACGCTCCGCTCTCTCAGCATCAGGGGCGTCATCCACTCTTGAAGTGCCCGTGAGTGGAACCAGTCGTGAGCGGCTGGCGCTATAAGAATTAAAAAATATGGCCCAAACAAAGTCTTAAAGTGAGATAAACCCCAGATGAACAATGACATTTGCACTTTGCCTTTATTTACTGACCAGAATAGGCAGTACTCGAGTTGTAAAAAAAAAAATCAGGGGGGATGGTGGATTTTATCATATGGGGACAGATAATTTGTGCTGATTACAAATCATATAATATATTACAAATAATAGCACTGACCAAAACACCTGCAGAAATACTGCAGAAATGACATAGCAGCAGTTAAATGCAGCCTTCTGTAAGCTTTAAATATCCACTGGGCTTACATCAAATACATCAAAACACTACAATAAAAAACAGTTTTCTGAACTTATCAATATGACTCTGTCCTTCACAGGATAAGTAAAATGGATCACTGCAAAAACTCAAAATCTTAACAAGAATATTTGTCTTATTTCTAGTTAAAATGTCTCATTTTAGTAAAAAAATCTTATTACACTTAAACAAGACTCATCACTGGAAAAAACAGCAATTTTCACCTGTTTCAAGTAGATTTTCACTTGAAATAAGTAAATAAATCTGCCAGTGGAACAAGATTTTTTTGCTTGTAATAAGAAGATAAATCTTGTTCCACTGGCAGATTTTCCTACTTATTTCAAGTGAAAATTTACCTGAAAAAGGTGAAAATTGTCACATTTTTCTGGTGTAATTTTTCTGGTCATGATTTTAAATGTTGAAATAGCAGTAAAACCACATTCATTGATGAAATGACATAAGGGATGGAAAGGGGGGGATGATTTGGACCGTTTTTATTTCAGGGGGGGATGCCATCCCCCCATACCCCCCCTCAACTCGAGTACTGAGAATAGGGCATTCAGGTGTGTGTTAGCATACTGCAGAGGAGGAAAGAACCCAGCAATAGTCTTAGAAAAGCAGTTTTAAGGTGATTTTTCTTTTAGGGAAAAAAAATCAGAGTTTTAACATTTCTAAAAGGAAATCAATTGGTTGAACATCTTCCTGGGAATCAATGTTCCTGCATGTTCACCTCCAGGTCAGCCTGTGCAGGGGTCAAGAGATAATCCAAGTAAATAAAGAGCTACATCTCTGACTGCAAGCCACAGTTAGTACGCTAAATGCTAAAAATTCATGACAAATCAATTAGAAGAAGACTGACGAGTACCGTTTATTTTTATTGGTGGCCAGGAGAAGCTTTTTTCTGCCGAAAACGAACATGGACGCAGAAGTAAGGTTTGCAAAGCTGCTTCTGAACGAACCACAACATCTCTGAAACTTTGTCTTTTGGACAAACAAGACCAGGATGGAGCTGTTTAGTCACAATGCAAAGCGCCATGTTACCCAACTGTAAAGCACGGAGGTGGGAGGGTGGTGATCTGGGTGGTGATCTGGGTGCACCAGGAAGTCAATGATAAACTCCACATATACCCTTCCCGCCCACTTTATCAGCTACACCTTGTTCAGTTTACCAAGCTTTATGTAAACTAAACCTTTATTAGATTCAGTCTCTCGCTCTCCAGTAAATACTACAGAAACACAGTAAATACTACAGAATAACAGTAAATACTACAGAATAACAGTAAATACTACAGAAACACGGTAAATACTACAGAATAACAGTAAATACTACAGAAACACGGTAAATACTACAGAATAACAGTAAATACTACAGAAACACAGTAAATACTAGGGAAACACCGTAAATACTACAGAAACACAGTAAATACTACAGAAACACAGTAACTACTAGGGAAACATAGTAAATACTACAGAATAACAGTAAATACTACAGAATAACAGTTAATACTTTCTTTGGATCCTCAGAGGTAACAAAACACTCTGTCAGCTCATCTCCTGTAATTTAGAGGTTTTATTTCTGGTAATAAACTCTGGAGAATGTGATCATTTGACTTATACTGCTCGTATTCAAAAGTACAAGCACATTCTCGATGAAGATGATGAGGTAAATAAATGATAGGATGAGGAACGTGCTCAGTGTGTCGAAGTCTCACACCTACGAGCACCGATGAGATGCTGTTATCTATTTTCATGTACAATTCCAGTCGGCGCGTCTTCCCACTGCAGCTTCATATGACTGCAATTTTAATTTAGTTAAAATTCAGCTCATCGTATCGGCTTCAAGTAACACCAGCCTGATTTATTTATTTATTTATTTATCTTTTTCCCCCTGATTTGTTTGCTCTGTGAAACGCTCCCATCCTCCCCGTCAGGGTTGTTGGAGGTGGTCAGGCACGCAGACACACGAGACACGCAGCTCTGATTAGAAACCAGAGATGGGAAGTGAGTCTGCGATGAGGCATCGCATGAGCCGGATCCCTGGTCCAGATGCTCGGGCTGCAGGGGTCCTGGCTGAGTCACTGAGCTCCAAGGATTCCTCTCCAAAATCCCCCCCACCCCCATCTCAGACCAGATGCACCAGCAGAGATAAAACCCACCACAGAGACGAGGATTATTATTAACTTTCCTGGATGTCTTCACTTCCTCTTTGAGGCCTTTTTTCTTTTTTTCTGGAGCAAGCAGAAGCAGAGTACCCTCTCCATCCTGATGGAGTGTTTTTTTTTTAATTATTTTATTCATTCATTTATTCGTGTCAAAGGTTCATTATAAAACAAATGTGGCAAATATACATTCCTTACAAATACATTTGTAATCGAAACAAGGTTGATAAAGGGAACAGTAGATGAAGACACTATGTAAACATGAGAATAAAGTGTTTAGAGATTTAATGTCCCATGACAATTATACAGTAATATAAGTAAGGGATAATGCCCGACGAGGTGCCATTAACATAAATATATGGACGACGCGAGGCGTGAACCGGTGTGCCTCTGCCAAGTCCATATATTTATGTTAATCTACACCGGAGGGCATTATCCCGCTTATACCAAAGGTCACTTACCAAAAAACATAAATATTAAATCAGTTATTCATTCTTTAATGTGTTTTCAGTTGAAATCATTCGTTTTATATAACAAGCCACAGCTGAGCGGCTGAGCGGACTATTTAATCTCTCGTCTGCAGCCGTAAGTTACAAAGTTTTTTTTTTTTTTTTTTTTTTTTTTTTTTTTTTTATTTTATTTTAGTTACAAAGTTTTTTAACAAGCCATAACTCAGTTTCCTTGGTAACACCTGAGGGTTTGACTAATGCCTGGAACAATCACTACCGTCCCATAAGGTCCTTATGCAACGGACACAGTGTTGATTCTCCAGTAACGAGGACGGACCTGAGATACGACTTAGCAACCGTTGCTAAGCAACGGGAGATATTCTAGTCCGCTCAGCTCCGCTCGGCTATGCTACAGTAACAAACAGTAAATATATTTGTTTCAAAGAATCAAAGTCCACAGATAGTTTCCTAAATCGTTTTATTAAGCTACATATATGATCAACCATTCTAAAAAATAAACGTTTCATTAAGCTACAAATATTAGGCTATCAATCATTCAAATAAATAAACGTTTCATTAAGATACAAATATTATCAATCACTCAAATAAATAAACAAACGTTTCATTAAGCTACAAATATTATCAACCATTCAAATAAATAAACGTTTCATTAAGCTACAAATATTATCAATCATTCAAATAAATAAACGTTTCATTAAGCTACAAATATTATCAACCATTCAAATAAATAAACGTTTCATTAAGCTACAAATATTATCAATCATTCAAATACCACATGGCAGTTGATCCAGCGCAATGAGGCAATTTGACCGAACTTGTTTTCTAGGTGTCCACTTTTAAAGGACACCTGCCAGCCAATCAGAATTGAGTATTCACACAGACCTAAGTATAATATGAAAATAAGGTACAAACAATATTAAATAAATGAAATACATGACATTTAAGTAAAATCATACAACAAAGTCCATCATACAAGTGGTAAGTAAGGATATCAGTCTTCTAAATCAGTGGGAAAATGTCTTAACACTTCATACATTTTTTGTGCTTTTGCTTCAGTCATTAGTTTTAAAGATTTTAAAAATAATCCCCTGCTGGAGGGTTTTATCAGCCCTCTGATAGTGAAATTGCACCAGGACAGAAAGGGGGGGGCGCTGTACGATGATGTCGAGGCGGGGGCTCACGCTGGTTTCTCGATGCGCTGCACTGGCAAACTGAGCCACCAGATGCCCGGCACATTCCGACTCGGAGGTTTTGGTATTAATTATGCCTTGTGTTTGGCACCGGTTCACAAATACGCCACAAACAGCACAACTAAGGAGAGAGAGGACCTTGATGATGCTCACATGTCGGGGATTCAAAATTAGAAATTTAGTGCTGTGAAGCAAATGAGGGGGCAAGTCTCTGAACCGCGGCCATGCGGCCGGCACAGCGCCGCCTCCCGCCGGGGAAGACGTCACGTGCGACTCAGTGATGGTGAATAGGGAGTGTAGCTGCCTGCAGAAACATTACCGCCATTGTTCGTCCTTTGTCTTTGCTGCACATGTGCATTGTGTGTTTCTCCGGGTCCTTTTATGTTCAAACGGACAGCTCTTTTCATTCCCTGTCAGCTTTATTTTGTGTGTCTGTCATGCTGTTTTCTGTGTCTGTGTTGGAGCGGAGAGTTGAGAGCAACTTATCAGCTCCGGCCGGCCAAACCGTCGCATCACCAGCTCTTTCTTTTCCTCTCATTTCCTCTGTTCTCCTGCAGGCTGACCTGCTGTCGCCCTCTGTTCGGTCTCTGTGTCTGCTTCCACGTCTTTTTGTTTTTCATGCTTTTTGTCAAGGTTTTCCCCCTAAAGTGCAACATTTTTAATGACTCCTATTACACACGGTCAGCTCTGTCTGACCCAGATTCGTGTCCACACAGGACAACAGCCGGAGGGTGGACAATGTGCTCAAGCTGTGGATCATCGAGGCCCGCGAGCTCCCGGCCAAGAAGCGCTACTACTGCGAGCTCTGTCTGGACGACATGCTGTACGCACGCACCACCAGCAAGCCCCGCACCGACACCGTGTTCTGGGGGGAGCACTTCGAATTCAACAACCTGCCGGCCGTCCGCGGCCTACGCCTTCATCTGTACAAGGAGACGGACAAGAAGAGACGCAAGGTGACAGAGGGATGTGGAGGGTGGCGTTGGTGTCTGGGACTGGAACGTTGCAGTAGAAATCAAACTTTTATGAACCTATGGCGTCAATTCAACACCAATCAAAATCCAAAATCAGACAACCGAACCCCAGTTTCTGTAGCTTGTGACCGTTAAAGGGGACCTATTATGAAAAACATGTTTTTTCTTGTTTTAACATATATAAAGTGGTCTCCCCTCACCCTGCCAGCACAGGGGAGACAAAATACCATGAATTTCTGCAAGCTCTCTGACCCCCGCCGGACAGAGTCCCCCAGTGTCACGTGTTTTTTTTTGAGCCGATTAAAATCTGCTCCCGTCGTTACGTAACGACGGGAGCAGATTTTAATCAGATTTCCATAGGTTCAGCCTCCGCTGCTGAAACCACGCCCACAACCAGCTCTCTCCGCTGCTGGAGCGGTCCATCCTTCAGCCAGTCGGACACGGCGGAGTGGATCCGGGTTAAATCATCCAGGTTCCCGGGTGGTTTGGGAGCTGGGTCCTCGGGGGTCTGTCCCAGGCTGGACCAGCTTCACCCTCCAAGATTTTCAGCCAAATCTGTCGGTTTGATCACCGGTAACGGGCGATGCGCAGCGGATGCGCCCCGGAGCGATCTGTGCGCCCGCCGTGGGGTTGCGGCGCCCGTCGCGCAGGATCCGCCGGGTAGATCCGGCTGAAATTCCGCTGGTCGGTCCCCGGGAGTCCCTGCTACCAGTCCAGGCAGTTTCCTGCGGTTCTGGCCGGTCGGAACCGGTCAGATTCCCTGGTTAAAGCCGCGGTGATGCGCGCGGCTCCAGCTTACTTCCTGGTTCCCAAACCGGGTCCGTCCGACTAAATTGTCCAGGTTCCCGGCCGCTTTGGAAGCAGGGATTTCTGGGTAACGTCCCAGGCTGGACCACCTTCACCCTCCGACATTTTCAGCGAAATCTGTCGGTTTGATCCTCGGTAACGGTGGCGCATCGCCCCGGAGCCATGCGCCGGGCGCCCGGCGTGGCTCCGGGGCCAGCGTTCAGCATCCGCCGGGCAGATCCGGCTGAAACAGTGCTAAATGTTATTTATATACAACTCATATTTTATTTTTTTAACAATAAAGTTGCCATTTGTGAAAATTCAGTGTTGTGATAATTTACAGGCTCGGGCTGCTCTGGCGGAGCGAGGTTTATGCTCCTCCCCTGCTACACGTCATTCAGGGAGCCAATCAGCACAGAGCCTCATTATCATACCCCCCCCCTTCCCTTAGAATGGAGTACAAAAAAAGGGGTTAGAAAAGGTAAAACTAGTGACAGGGCCCACAGGCTGGATTTCTGATTTATGTAGAAAAAACAAGCTTTAGATTGTTTTTAAGACATTCAAGGCCTGTTTAAAATATACATTAAATGCCATAATAGGTCTCCTTTAACCAAGAGTTTTGGCGCTTTTCCACTAGCACCTACTCAGCCCGACTCGCCTCGCCTCAGTTTGGTGCTTTCCCACTAGGGGTCTAAACGTGCCAAGTAAATACTTTTTCTGTAACTACTCTGCCGACTACTCTGCTGTGACGTATTTGATTGTGTATCTAAACGAAGAAGACAACAACACTAAAGATGTAGAACCTGGAGGAGATGATAGATGTGCTGCTGGGTCTGTGACTTGTTTTCGATATCAAGTTAAAAAATGAGAGAGAGAGAGAGAGAAGCTTCAAGCAGCAACGCCGTTGGTAGCCGCGAGGAGCTATGAAGTGACAGAGCTCCTGGTAGATCTTGTCGTTCCCTATCGCCCGTCTAGATCCCTTTTTAATTCTCTCCTCAGCCACCAGGTTTATGAACATCTGCACCTCAGAGTTGGATCATGAAACAGACTTTTGCGCTGCCATTGCTGGTCGGATAAAATGAACAAGAAGCAGCGAGACACTCTTTCGCTGATTTCTGCCTCCTGACTCAAACGTCTGACTCCAACCCCCCGACCAATCAGTGGCCTGTAGTGTGATAACATCAGATACAGCCTGACTCAGCCGCTTAAAACCTCGGCAGAGTAGTTCCAGAAAAAGTATCTACACGGCACGTTAGACCCCTAGTTGAACAGCGCAAAACTGAGTGGAGGCGAGTGGAGTCAGGCTGAGTAGGTACTAGTGGAAAAGCACCATAAGTGGGCTGAGTATCTGACGTCATCACACTACATGTCACCGGCCAATCAGATGTCTGAGTCAGGATGTGACAGCATTTCAAGAGCGACTCGCAGCTTCATCATTTTATTCGAAGAACAACGACAGCACAAAAGTCTGCTCCGTGGTCTAATCCGGAGGTGGAGACGTTCTTAAACCTGGTGGGAGAGCTAGATGGGGCGACGAGGAATGCGAAATGGAATAGGAAAATATATCAGGAGCTTTCTCAGTCCATGTCCGCTCAGGGCTACAGACTGACTTTTCTGAAAGTATGGAAAAGAAACAAGGGCAAGTTGAGTCGAGTCGAACTGAGTAGGTACTTGTGGAATAGCGCCATTAGCCATCTCTCTCAGCTTTTTCTTTTCTCTCCATCTCCATCAGTTCTCTCCTCTCAGTTGCACTTCTTTAACTTTTTGCGTTTGCAGTTCTTAAATTGACCCTTTGTCAAGCCCTGCCACTGTTGCAACTTTCGTAATTTACCATTGGTTTTGGGATGAAATGTATTCCCGTGATTCTCTCTGGGTAACGGTCGGATATCACTTTTTAACCATTTTAAGATAAATAAATAAAAGGCTTTTTGCGGTTGTAGCTATGGGTAGTAGCTGCTGCTGAGCCGACTTTGTTTTGGAAGTACGGATCGGATTTCTGCCAGTTATGATAACAGATGATAACAGATAAAAATACGCTGCAAAAACTAAACTTTTTCCATTGATGTAAACGAGAGAGACGGCTGTTTTGTCCAACCGGATATTCTGACCCGGATGTAGTAACGGAGGATGATTTTTCTGATTGGTCAGTCAGGGACCAATCAGAAGGCTGACAAAGGGTCAATTAGAGTGGATTCAGCATCACGTCAATCTACTGCTGGGGAGGCGGGACATAGCACAGATCTAGTAGCTCATTGGCTACTGAATGACTCGTCGCCGTACGTCAATGTCAGAGCCCAAAAACGGGCTTGGAGAACCAGAAGTAAGTTTGTTGTTGTCTGTCCCTTTTAGTCATACATGATAATGTTGGTAAAGACATCGATAAATTGCCAAAGTCATTGATGGCATGAACAACTTTCCTCCATTGACGTCAAACCTCGGTTAGAGGTTCATCTCTTGGTTAAGATTCTGGGTTTTGGTTTGCAGATTCTTAATTTTTGCAATTTCAGACTCTGGGTTTTGATTCAGTACATTTGGCGCTGAATTGACGCCATACGATCCTGTGGAACCTGAGAGGCGGGGCCAGGTTTTCAGATGTTTTCAGGGCTGCTGATGGAACCACGGGCCAGAACCACGCAGCCAAGCAAAGCAGCAGTACCACATGTTTTCAGTCGGGTTGAGTTCAGCCATACTTTTGTGAACAAGACAAAGTCCAGCTGATACTTGTCTATATCCATTTCTTTTTACCTTTTTTTTGTCCTTTTGCTTAACAGTGCATGAAATTGCATGTCTGGCCAGTCTAGACGCGAGTGCATGTTCTTCTACCTCGTAAAAAACATTTTTATGAACTCCAGGAAGTATTTCTCGATCTATAAATGTCAGACGTTTTACATCCTTAATGTAATAAACAAACAACAATCCAGAGAAGAGGGAAATATACAATAATTATGAATATTTTAGATAATTGCCCACTTACCACAGCTTGATTGCTTTAATCCAAACATCCCTCCCAACTAATATTGGGTGGAAACACCTTTACAGCATCAAGTCTTTATGAATGAAATAAATATTATTATTAGAAAAATATTAACTTCACACATCTTATTCCCACTCTCTTATTCGCAAACAAGTTCAACTTCCTTCAAACTGCGTATGGATCTGTGTGCGGCTCTTTTTTAGGTAAATCCAGAGGTTTCGTTGGACTGGACCATGTCTCGGTTGGTCATGTGCTCCGGGTCATTGTCACGTTGGAATGAGAAATCGCTCCTTATTTTCTGCTTATTGACATAAAAAAGACAGTTTTGCATAAGTGCCAATATTTGGACTGAAGCGGAACAAAGAAAGAGTTGCAGTTCCTGAACTGACCGCTGGGTCCTGCCTCCAAAAGCCACTCAATGACCATTAATCAACTTCGCAGCAGAAATAAACTATTGTCAGCCTGGTCCCCAAAAAAACAACGACTTTGACCTCCATTGCTCTATTGCACACCCACAACAAGGGGGAGTTGTTTTTGTACTTCTGGTAAAATACATTTATCTATAATTAGGGGCATGGACTGTATTGGTGTCCAGCCTAGCCACTTACTAACTGTCATCACTTCCTCATCAGTCATCCCTTTCGCTACGATGCTTAGCCAAGCGGTCTTCCCCGTGTGCTAATCCAGCATCAGCTAAACGCTCCTCCAGCGAGGTTCGGCTGAAGAAGCCATGGCTAACTTTGATTGGCATAGATCAGGGGTCGGCAACCCAAAATGTTGAAAGAGCCATATTGGACCAAAAACACAAAAAACAAATATGTCTGGAGCCGCAAAAAATGAAAAGTCGAAATGTCAAGAAAAAAGTCGAAATGTCGAGAAAAAAGTCAAAATTTCGAGGAAATAGTCAAAATTTTGAGAAAAAAGTCGAAATGTTGAGAAAAAAGTTGGAATGCCGAGAAAAAAGTCGAAATGTCGAGATTAATGTTGAAGTACAATCTCGAGAAAAAAGTCGAAGTGTTGAGAAAAAAGTCAAAATGTCGAGAAAAAAGTCAGAATGTTGAGAAAAAAGTCGAAATGTCGAGGTTAAAAAGGAAAGGAAAAAGGAAGAAAAGGAACAAAAAAGGAAAAAGAGAAAAAAGGAAAAAAAAAGATTAAAAAAAGAAGAAAAAAAAGAAAAAAAAAGTCAAACATTTTTGAAAAAGCTCCAGGGAGCCACCAGGGCGGCGCTAAAGAGCCGCATGTGGCTCTAGAGCCGCGGGTTGCTGACCCCTGGCATAGATCTTGGAAGGCACCCACAGCCAAGCTGCAGAGAAGCCGCCCCAAAGCATAATGCAACCCCCACCATGCTTCAGAGTCGGTGTGCTTCTCTTTGATTGCTTTCTGTTTTAGAAATAAGGTTATAATTTTAGTTGTACCATCGGACTGAATTAATCTTTTTGCATTATTCAATCAGGATTGCATATCCTTTTTTTCTTTCCTGTAGTTCCTTCAGTGTTGCTGTTGGCCTCTTGGCTGCATCCCTAATAAGTTTTCACCTTGTCCTCTCATCAGCTTCGGAGGGTCAGCCTGATCTCTGCAACGTCTCTGTGGGACCACATGCCCGTGGCTCGTGGTGTTTATATGCAGAGTTGATGCATGGTTTCCTTCTTGCAAAGAATCATTTCAAATTAAGGATGCTGCAGTGCACTTTGCTGCGTGTCGGTGGTTTTTCAAGGTACTCCAGAGTCCACTCTGGCCGGGGCTCCATTACTGCCCCACCCAGGCGCCCTCACCAGTCACCAGTCCACCTGCTGACTGTTGAAACCTCCACGAAGACGTTAGATATACATTTATTAACTTTTCTGTTTTCTGTTGTGTTTTTTTTTTCAACTTTTGTTTGTGTGTTACAGGCATCAAATAAAATGTTTATATTTTCATAATAGAATGAAGCCGTCTGGCTGATGGTGTCAAATTAACGTTCAACTTACTGATAAATGACACAATTAACAGTTTTTGCATTTTGGAAAGCGTACAAGCAATTAGGGCTGGGGATCGATTCAAATGTCAAGAATTGATTCGATTCCGAGTCCTAAGATTCAGAATCGATTATCACGATTTGATTCGATCTGATATCGATTCGGGTAAAGTGTTATTACATTTTTTTGAGCTGTTACCTGAATAACATGCAATCAACAGTTTTTTCTGCTTAAATTCATGGGTGCAGAATTGAAATGGGCAGCTTTTGTTTGTAATATGCTCATCACAAGTGTCCTCTCTGTCTTCCAAGGAAAAGAGCACATATTTAGGACTCGTCAGCATCCCCATCTCAAGCATCACGGGACGGCAGTTCGTGGAGCAGTGGTACCCGGTCATCCAGCCCAGCGTCCTCGCAAAGGGAGCTGGCGTCGGCGGAGGGAAGATCATCAACGCATCGCTACGCCTCAAATCCCGCTTCCAGACCATGAACATCCTCCCCATGGAGCTTTACAAGGAGTTTGCAGAGTATGTAACCAATAACTACCGCACCCTGTGTGCCGTGCTGGAGCCCGTGCTGAGCGTCAAGAGCAAAGAGGAGGTGGCCTGTGCGCTGGTGCACATACTGCAGAGCACGGGGAAAGCTAAGGTACCGGACACTGGTTCCTCAAGCTGAGTCATGTGTAAATAATCCGTATCTAAAGTGTTTTTCTTTGCTTTTTGTCACTATAAAAGCCCTGATGTAATTCTTCCTGCAGGATTTCTTATCTGACATGGCGATGTGTGAGGTGGACAGATTCATCGACCGAGAACACCTTATCTTCAGAGAGAACACTCTGGCCACCAAAGCCATAGAAGAGTACCTCAAACTGATCGGACATAAGTACCTCAAGGATGCCATCGGTGAGCCGGAACAGCGAGCAGTCCATGTTTGACTCTGTCACTTAAAATTGATGAGACATGCAGTAGATTAACTTGTGGAAGAAACGTTTTTCCTGCAAGAGATCATGCAGGTGCTGATATGTATTATTGATCCTGATGACTCTGCAGCTGAGGGGACGATTCTCCTCAGCTGCAGAGAAAGTTAGGAGTTGGATATGTTTTACTCTCTCATTTGGTTTCAAAAGTATTATTTCCCCAAAAAGTTTTGGTCCTTATAAATTCTCAAAGTAGCTGAACACACCTGTGTGCAAAACACTAAGACCGTCTCAGCTGTTTCCGTAGTAACTAGGGGGCTGCTGATTAAATATACTGGATTTACTGATCATCAGCAAGTGTGAATACTTCTACAAATGCTGGATTGGTGGCACTTTGGATCAAACAGGTGTTTAATCCAGTGCCTCGTAGGAAAGACATCAGCAATGGTCTTAGAGAAGCAGGCATATTTACAAGTAGAAAACATTCGGGAGTGAACATCCCAGGAAGTTCAGCCCCAAGGTCAGGCCTTGAAATAAATCATCCCAGAAAAGTCTGCTCTTAGGGCAAGCCCTGAAAATGTGCATATAGTTCCACAATTCAGTCCTAAGATTTAGCCAGCAATTATCAGGATTCCCCCGGGTTCATTTCTGGAATTATGTCTTGCGCCCCAAAGAATCTTCTGACTATTTTCCATCTGAGCTCTTTCCATGAGCTGGAATCAGTGACCATATCAGCTTCAGGTCCTGTATCTTCCTAAATATCATCTGGCACGTACGTGTGATCTACGTCAGAACTTATTATTGATCATAAAGCTTGCAAAAGCTTGGTAAAATGACTGGTTAATTTTTAAAAGTTGTATTTTTACCAACGGTTCTTCAATTGGTGAAAGATTAAATGATTTCTTCCACTCTGTTTTGTTAAAAAGCTCCTCAGCTGTAGACACCTGAAGAAATCTACTTTGGGAAGCTGAAATTTATCCCTTAACTGCTCGAAGGATTTCAAATATCTGTCATTTATAATCTGGTACACCTTACCAAGCCCATAGTTTGACCCCTTTCCAGGGCCTGCATCTATCGTAGCTGGTTTAAAGCCTTTTAAGGAGGAAATACTCGATAGAACTAACATTTCTCAACTTGAACGTCTCTCTTAATTTTTGCCAGATTCTTAGTCACTTTGGTCCAATAACTCATGTCTTTTAAGGAGACATTTGAAAATGGCAAGGTCTCAAGCAGCCCATCATAAGCTTTTTTAAATGTTCAGCCAAAATTGATCAAGGAAGAGACTTGGAATAGGTATAAAAGTCAGTCATTCAAGGTCTAGTTTGAGTCACATCATCTTGATGCTTTGCAGGCATTGAGTTTATCACAAACTCCTCTGTTCGGTCACATGTAAGACTATCTGACGGAACTGATGCAACATTGCAAAGAAGAGTGGGCCAAAATCGGTCCTTCTGTCATAATGAATCAGTCCATCAACGTCCGTTAATCAGATCCGGGGTGCGGGGGCAGCAGCGTCGGTGGAGAGGCCCAGCCTCCCTCTCCCCGGCCACCGCCTCCTCTCCCCGGCCACCGCCTCCTCTCCCCGGCCACCGCCTCCAGCTCTTCCAGGGAACACGGAGAAGTTCCTCCCATAGTGAAAATGTTCCTGTGGTAGTGTTTCCATCATTTCAAGGGCAGATAAGGACCAGGATATTTATTATCATGTCTCGAATGATTAAAAACTAAAAGTTAAACTCTTTTCACATGCCTCTACATCCATCATAACAGTTATTTTCAGTGTCTAAGACCAAATGTGATGAATGAGAAAATTATGGCAAACGAAAAAAAATGTAAATGCAGTAAAGCAGTAGAATAATAGAAATATAAACAAAAGTATTTTGGAGTATATGAAGCAAGTTGATAGAAGAACAGTTTTAGATAAATGAAACAATTATTCTTCATTTGTTTGACCCGTTGGTGCGTTGGTGCTGCTCGGTGGCATAAAGGATGCAGCTAGCAGTCTGGGAGGAGGGGCCGGTTAAAGGATGGAGACGCTAAACCATCACAGCAGATCATAAATCTGCTTTTTTGCATCAGAAGGTCATGATATGGTCCAACATTTGCTAGTAAATTAATTCAGCCTTACTGCTACTATAAATATCTGTGAACTGGTGTAAATTGTTGGAAATCTACTGTGGATTTACAACTTCATGTCTTTTTATTCCATATTTTAATAAATATCAGTTGAATATTTATTGTAGTCAGGCATCAAGGGTATAAAAGTGCAGTTTATCAGAATAAAAGAGGGTTTTTTTGTTGAACATCCAGCTGTCAGCTCCCCGTCCGCTGTGGTTGGCAGCTGTGATCATGTCAGTGACGTTCAGCATCCGAGGCGGCAAAACTTTTACACGCGAGCTAAAATGTTTCTGCTGCATGCTCTGGGTTTTTCAAATGCTCCTTTTGTGTTTTATTTACCCTCATGTGGTACCGAAACCGAGGTTTCAGTAAGAATCGAGGAAATTCTCCCGAGTTGCGGCAGAAACTGACCGAACGAGAGGATCTGATTCAGAGGAGACTTTCTGCTGCAGTGGCTTCAAATGGTGCATAATGAGCAAAACTTACCCAACCATGCTTATGCGCAGGAATTTGACCTCCACGTTTAACCCGCCCATCTGTAAGTCAGAAACGCACACTTGGAGAGCGATGAGCAAATTAGCGCACACCCTCGGTGAGCAGCAGTGAGCAGACATTCACCTGTGGGACCCGACGCCACGTTAGGTGTTGAGTCCAGTCGCATTTCAGGCGTGAAAACCTGACCTGGACTCCCTGCTGGACTCACTGTCCCATCTACGTTTCATCAGCTGGTCAAGGAAACAAAACTGTAACCTTCTACTGGTAGTTAGAACGGTAGTTTTATCTTTTAATCCTTTTCTACGGTTTATAATTGACGGGGACTTTTCAAAATCCCAAAGTAACCAATTTTATAAATGCTAACGTGCTGCGGGATGAAATAAAGGTATGAGCAGACATTGACATGACTAATCTCCTAAATTTTATTGCAAATCCTATCAAGAGCAGTCAGTCACACGTTTCCTTTCATCGCAGAGGAGAATGGCCCGGTCGACACTCGTTTCCGTGCTTCTTAAACAACAGATGGCGTTGCATCTTTGGCCAGTCTGCATGCAAGAGCGTCCTGTTTTACCAACTAAAACCTTTGCTTTGATTTTTTTCTCCCGGAAAAGTTTCTTCAACATTTAATCAGTCGGAAGGTGAGCAGGCTCATTATCACAGCGGAGGTATTTCACATTCTCCAGGCTTCAAACTCTCCAACATCAGTAAAATACGGCTCAGTCTTCTGCCAAAGCATGCTGATCCAACGAGCTGCACACACGGGGCTAGCGGACTACTTCATCTGCAGTGCAAATTATTGTGGCTCCCTTTTTTTTTTTTTTCTAACTCTGGACTGTGGCCTGAATAGTGTCTTTCTGATGAATTATGTTTGATTCAAGAGTTTGCTCAATGTCGATAGTGAAATGTCTGTGAGATCGGACATTTGAAGTCAGCGTTTTTTCTAGTGATGGGTATTGCCAAGGACCTTACGATACAATACACATCACGATAATTGAGTCACAATACGATATTGCCATATCCAAATTTTGCAATGTTATAGATAGTTCAATGACAACTGTAAAAGGCATTATGCATCTTAAAATCCGAGTTACATCAGATTATGGTGATAATTATATATAATGGGACAAACTGAGTCAAAACAACGTAATTCAAATGATCCATGCCCTTTTATTGTAATTATACAAGCTAAGTTACAACATATTTGCATATGTTTTTCATATAAGATAAGATAAGATAAGATAAGATATCCTTTATTTTCTCCCTCAGTGGGGAAACTTATTTTTGTTGTCAGCAGTACACTTAGCACACACATGCAGGGGAGTTTGTAAAAAGACTGAAAAGTCAGAATAAAAAATATATAAAAAATACAAAAAATACATATAAAATATATTATTTACATAATATGAAATTAACATTAACAAAATTATTTAAGCTCATGTATACAATAAAGTCGTAAAGGATTTACAACCTGTCTGAAACATGATTTATTATATGAAAAAAAAATGATATTATGAAATTATATGAAAAAAATTATATGAAAAAAAAAATCAACATCAAATTTTGAATATCGAATCGGCCGGCAACGTATCGCGATATCGATATTTTTGCCGACCCCTAGCGTTTTCCTTCTAGTCCATAAAACATGTGAGAACTTCTCCATGTCATGACCTCTCTGTGTAATCTGTTAAAGAGATCTTTTGTAACTGTGCTGGGTTCTGTACAGTAAAATACTGTAAACATTAATCAGTAGATGGACTTATACAATAACAGTGTTATTTTTCCTTCCCTCAAACTGGATTTCTGCAGTAATAGCACGGAGCTGGTTTCTAATGAAATGTCCCTTGCAGGGGAGTTCATAAGGGCCTTGTATGAGTCAGAGGAAAATTGCGAAGTGGACCCCATGAGAATAGCCCCCTCAGTTCTGCCAGACCACCAAGCCAATCTTCGAATGTGCTGTGAGCTGGCACTCTGCAAAATCGTTAATTCCCATTGGTGAGTTTTTAGTAGATGCAAAAGAAAGTGCTGTATTAAAACATGGATAAGAGTGCAGATTATACCTGTGGAAGCTTGGAAAATCTGTTTCCACCTGAAATGTCTTTTGTCCCTTCACAGCGTGTTCCCTCGAGAGCTAAAAGAGGTTTTTGCTTCGTGGAGAGTGCGCTGCGCCGAGAGGGGTCGGGAGGATATCGCCGACCGCCTCATCAGTGGCTCTCTGTTCCTACGCTTCCTGTGTCCTGCTATCATGTCGCCGTCGCTTTTCAGCCTCACCCAGGAGTATCCCGATGAGCAGACGTCACGCACGCTCACCCTCATCGCTAAAGTGGTGCAAAACCTGGCAAATTTCTCCAAGTCAGTACGGTTTGATTTCACGTATCAGCCAATAACGCACCTCTTTTTGTTTGACTGGATAACAAATGCACACTCTGCCGATGCTCGTATCCTTCCAATCAAGAGGTTTAAACGTTTTTATGATATGATTTTAGTCTCTGACAGAATCGTCTCAGGTTTGTTAGCTCATTAGGACACATTCTCCCCCACTCCCACATCTGCACAAGAAAATGTGTTTAATTATTCATTTATTATTCTTGCCAATCTTGGCACTAACCCACCATATATATGCAAACAGCATGCATATATATGAAAAATGTAAATTTCCTGTAGTGTCTCGTTCATAACATGTAATGGCAACAATAATAGTCTGATTGTAAACATTCAAAAAGATATACGTATATATACATATATATATATATATATATATATATATATATATATATATATATATGTGTGTGTGTGTGTGTGTGTGTGTGTGTGTGTGTGTGTGTGTGTGTGTGTGTGTGTGTGTGTGTGTTATGGAGGATTTTTTGTGCCAAAAATAAATAAATACATCATTAATTAATTAAATTGGGAATTAAATATATCATTAATTAATTAAATGCTGAAATAATAAATATATATTTTTACTTAAAATGAATTGTATTAATTAATGACATATTGCATTGTAATTTTAATTAATTAATGACACATTTAATTAATTAATTATATATTTCATTCCCATTTTAATTAATTAATGATTTATTTATTTATTTAATTTTGGCACAAAAAATCCTCCATAGTATGTATGTATGTATGTATGTATGTATGTATGTATGTATGTATGTATGTATGTATGTATGTATGTATGTATGTATATATATATATATATATATATATATATATATATATATATATATATATATAAATGAAATTGGAAATGTTATGAAAACTGAACTCTTGTTCAGTTCAACATGTTAGTTTTTTGTAACATATTTATACAAATGTATTAGATTTTATCATACACTGTAATATAATTTACATTTTTAAATAAGTGGCACATTTGGTCAAATAATTCCCCATCAAAAGAAATGCTAAATGTCATGTCTGAAAAAAATCTGAGGTATAATAATGTTTATTTATGTTTAAATACAGACCACAGGCTTGTTGCATGCTGGTTTGAGCGTCCATGTGATCCTCTTCCTGAGGGTCAAAAGTGAAGCTGTATGATTAAAAAGCTTCCACGATTTTTTTAACTTATTTTTCAAACAGCTTTGTGCTGAACCAAGCAGAGTTTTCCATATACAGACTGGTCCTTCCAGGTCCAAGTGCAGATCAGCCGTCCCCACTCGGGGTCAACCCTTCCACCTTACATGCAGTTTAATTCAAAAAGAGACATCTCCCAATTGTCTCCGTTACCATGGCAGCGACATGTCTGATGGTTTTAGGAAGGTAACCAATAGCAGCCGAGTGAACAGGAGTGGAGGAAGAGGGGAGTGGAGTAAAACTACTCTAGTTTAGTGCTTGTAAGTTAATTAGCAGCCCGCATTTGTCCAGATTTTGGATATCAACGATGAGACCTCCACAACCATCACATGGGCAGGTGTCAGTTTGATCAGTTTTAGATGATTAATGAGGGCAGAAATCTCTAGTCAACAGACGGTGACTGTGCAGTCCCGAATCGACTAAAATGTTTCACATCATTTGTTTTTCAATAAATTGTTTATGTGCTTTTAATTAAAACCGCCTCAAACGAAATTGGTTGGTACCATTCAGACGAGAACAGCGAACCAATTTCCCTGCAAACTCATGTACAGATGTGTTATTCTGGAGATTGTTGGAACGGCAGGCACGTCACTTATGCATAAAGGATTCATGAATGTAAAATTAAGTTCATGCTACTATTGTGTTTTTTGTTTTCTGCCTTTAATGTGATAAAAACCAGAAACTCCTGTGAACATCCAGTCAATTATTATTATACTGGTTGCCATTTAATTTCGCAGTCATTCGTCGCTCACTCCTTGTTCTTTTTTTCCTTCTTTCCCCTTTGTCCCTTCCTTTCCATCCCTCCGGTTCTGGTTGCAGGTTTGGTAACAAAGAGGAGTACATGTGTTTCATGAATGAGTTTTTAGAGATGGAGTGGGGCTCCATGCAGCAGTTCCTTTACGAGATCTCCAACGTGGACAGTGTGAGCAACGCCGGTGGTTTTGAGGGATACATCGACCTGGGCAGGGAGCTGTCCATCCTCCACAGCCTCCTGTGGGAGGTCATGGCTCAGCTCAGCAAGGTAATATAAGTTGTATTCTTTATTTAGGTATGGCAGTACATATCACAAAGTAAAAGCAGTAATATTCTTATCCGCCATACAGTTTTTTCATTTTAAGTAAACATATTAAGAGATAAGAAAAATAAAAAAGAAAGAGAAAAACAAGAACTACAAAGAACTCTATGCAATCTGGGAGAGATAGACTATAAACATAAAACCTCCATACAGAAGAAAAATAACATGATTCTCAGTTGGGTGGAGAGGATGGAGAATGACATAGTAATAAGGATAATGATATGATAGTATTATTATATTATAGTGTCTGTCTTCAGATCATTCAAGAATGTGAGGGGAAGGAGGATAAAAAACAAAACAAGTTTTATCTATTCAATATCTCCACAAATTCTGGGCGCAAAGGCTTCACATATACAACCCATTTCGTCCACAATTTTACAAACCTACAAATCTTTCTGGAGACGGAGGCAAAATGTAATCTTTTCCATCATATATAGATCATTAACTAAGTTTATCCACTCCTGTATCGTTGGGGCCTCAGGGAGCAACCAATGTCTCGTGAGCCCTTTTTTAGCGGTAGTTATCAAAATGCCAAATAAGCTGTGTCCCAATTCAGGGGCTGCGTCCTTCTGAGGACGCGGTCTTCGTAGGCCACACCTTCGAAGACCGCGAAGGCCATACTGAAGGCTGGACGGACGCTAGTGAAATGAGACGGTCTAGCCTTTGGGGGATTTCCAGGTTGCGTCACCAGCTGTTCCCGCCCTTGTCCTACGTCACTAAACAAAGTAGAAAGAAGGAAAGAAAGATAGATAGACAGAAAGAAAGAAAGAAAGCACGATAGAAAAGAAAGAAAGAACCAAAAAAAAGAAATGGAGCCAGAAGTTTTGTTTTTGTTTTTTTTGTTTTAATTTTGTTGGAGGAGGAAGAGAGGCGTGTTCGTCGGCGCCGGCGGAAATAATATATTTTTCTGAAAAAATTTGAATCTGAAAATATTTTTCTGGAAATAAATATTTTTCTGACTGTGCGCAATGAATCTTGGGATATGGTGGGCCGCGGAGGATACAACCGATGGATCCTTCAAACAGCGGGAAAAGAAGGCTGCATTTGTGGGCTGCATTTGAAGGAGCCTTCGAAATGGGACAGCCTTCGGCGCGCTGCTGTGACGTAATCGGCCTTCAAATCCAGCCCTCGAAGGACGCAGCCCCTGAATTGGGACACAGCTATAGATATTCATCCGACCGTCCTATCAGGAAATCAGTCCTTCCCAAATAAAGTATAGAGAAGTCTTAAGTCTTATACGTTTCAGTGTCCTGTGAAGCTCTTTTCAAAAGGGTTGTATCACTGGGCATTCCCAAAAAACATGCCAGTGGTTAGCTCCCTGAAGCCTGCACTGTCTCCAACATCTAGTATTACTCTCATCCATATATGCTTTTTGTTTTGGTGTGATAAAGAATCGTATCACACATTTCCACCCAAATTCACGCCATATGTAGGAACTTGTGCATTTCCATTGAAATGTACATATTTCAAGCCAATCCAAACCAAACATTTTCATCTATTCTGACGTAAACTGCCAATATCGCTTTAGATATTGTTTTTCAAATGTGTTTAACTTCAAAATCCTCTTTAGTGCCGTCTCTTACGTAAGTTATTTTTGATTCTAATTCAGTAATGTGCTGCCCTCTCCCCATTGTGATTGGTTCGTCACGGTCGGGTAGAAACGGCCGTGAGGGGTACCAGACCCATTTCACAAGAGAATTCTTGCAAAGTTAATGGGTATGGCCAGCCAAGCTAATCTTTTACCACTCTGCCATCAAAACACAAAAGTAGTTTTAGACAGAGTGTTTTCTTTGATTGCTCTAATGGAATCCAAGACACTTGCGAAGTAAATGCCCGAAAGCACTGAAGCTTTTCTGGCTATTAGTGAGATATTTAAGGTTTTATCACAGTGCAGCAAGAGTAAAAAGTCAAACCAAAATTACACTGCATTTAAAGATGAAATCGTGGGTCTTAAAAATGTCTTGCCGTTCTCGAACCTTTAACGTCCTGCTAAATTAGACTGCATTTCAAATAGAAAGCTCGAGCTGTCATCAGCTGAACACCTCTGGGAGCGTGGAGGTGGATATATGGCATTTTAATGAAGCACTTACTTCAGATAACAGCACTTTCACCATTTGGAACCAAAAATCCTGTACTTTTTCTATTTTTTTTTTATTGTTCTGTATTCACAGGACGCCATCATTAAACTGGGTCCTCTGCCCCGCCTCCTGAATGACATCAGCATGGCCTTGAGAAACCCGCACCTGCAGAGGCAGCCGAGCCACCAGACGGACAGGGTGCAGGAGCGACAGGCGGACCGGCTGCTGTCTCGGCCCAGCTTTAACCGCGGCATCTCGTCCGAGTTCCAGAATCTCATGATGAGGGATCTTAATAGGTAACGACGGTTGGGTCCGGATTTATTTGTTTTCCGCACCACACTCAGCAAACATGGAACATGTGGTTCCCAACCTCCTCATCAGTTAACCTCTTTATAAAAGCTGACCTCAGCTGGTACGACCTGACATGTTCCATCCGTTGGAGAGACGTTGGTAGTTTCCTCAGACGTCTCACCTTACCACGACTTTCATTTAGCAACTTTAAATCAAAACGACTTACATCTGAGAGAACAACACAAACAAGAAATCTCATAGGAGGGTCCAGCATGGATAAGTGCCGGTCAGACTGCTGAGCAGTGGCGGCTTGTCAATAGGGGGCGCTAGGGCGCCGCCCCCATTCAAATTACAGGGAAAAAATATATATATATAGACACAGTACACATAAATTACATAATAAAAAGTAATTATCACATCCGTGCACTCATAAAATGTGTCTGACTTAATTTTTCAAGCCTTCCCATCCCATACTGGGTTTATTCAGAGTTGTTTTTTGTGCAGACCGAAATACATAGGTTTCAATGGCGAGGGGTGCCGGCCAAATGAGTGTGTATTGCATGTTCTTAAACTTTTCTTCCATGTGACTTCATGCTGGTCTCTAATTGGTTACTCCAAGCCTCTCCTCCGTGGCCAATCAGCGTGTTTTCTGTCATTCTTCATTCAATCTGATTGATTCATGAGCTGTCAATCAGAGTCACACCCCTGACAGTGTAGACGCGCGACTGTATCTGTCACTCGATACAAACGGAGTCACAGCCATAGACATGTATCCGTATCCGCCCCATGGAGCTGCTGCGATACGTCAACGACGCCGCCATATTGGATGTGGCAAGACTGCGCTGTAAACTAATACCAGTAAATTGACTTATTTTCATAAAGCGCCTTTATACAAAGAAATGTACATTTATTCATTCACACATGCACTAATATTCTTGGGAAACAGTTAGGCACCAAATATAATATATTTAATTTTCTGAGATGGCAAAAATAAGAACTTTATTGATCCCACATAGGAGTAATTCATGTTATATCAGCTATAGAGAACAAGGTAGTGCCGAAAAACAATATATATCCCCTATATACTGTATATATATATATATATATATATATATATATATATATATATATATATATATATATATATATATATATATATATATATATATATATATATATATATATATATATATATATATATATAGGCAGTGTAGCTCTGGATGAAGGAGTGAAGGTAGGCAGGAGCCTTGAACATCCTCAGCAGACGCTGGTGTACCTTTCACCAAATCCCAGAAGCATCTTATCTTAAAAACTACAAAAATAGTCTACGTTTGAACAAAGTCCTGTCCAGTTGCAAAGGGAAGAGCACCGAGTCCATTTAATGAACTGTGGCTTGCGAGGTATAGAAATCATACACCAACCTGAAAGTCTCGGGCAAGATATTTGAGCCTATTTTGCCTCTGATGGTTCAGGAAATCTGTGTGAAGCTCAGTAGTCTTAAAGGGCTCCGTATGAGTACGTGTGCTGCAGTCACTTTACCCTTCACCAACAATAATGGGCAGTAACAGAGAGGACAGAGTTTGGAAATTCACTCCTGAAGACTAAACTCATACCTCATACCAGCTGTCAGGCGTGGTGGCCGAGCGTTGACGTTTCTAGATTGTTTTGCGTATCAGGTCATGCAACGGGACAATGATCCCGAGTACAGCAGCAACTCTATAAAGGCTGAAAGAAATGAATCCAGTTGCTGCGACGGGTTGGTCAAAGTCTAGACCTTGACCTGAATCCCGCCTGGAAGCCTGTAACATGTACAATTGTTATTGGTGAGGATTTTATGTGAAGCTGTTGGAAGAAAGGTCTCTCCTCACCTTTCGATATTGTCGATATTAAAAATGTCTGCGAGGTCGGACATTTGAAGTCAGCATTTTCTAGTGATGGGTATTGCATCACGATACAATACACATCATGATACTTGAGTCACAATAAGATATTGCACTATCCAAATTTTGCAATGTTATACATAGTTGAAAAGTCTGAAAAGTGTAAGGCATTATGCATCTTAAAATCCGAGTTACATCAGACTATGCTGGGTCTGGTGGATTTTATCATATGGGGACAGATAATTTGTGCTGATTACAAATAATATAATATATTAAAATAATAGCACTGACCAAAACACCTGCAGAAATACTGCAGGAATGACATAGCAGCAGTTAAATGCAGCCTTCTGTAAGCTTTAAATATCCACTGGGCTTACATCAAATACATCAAAACACAACAATAAAAAACAGTTTTCTGAACTTATCAATATGACTCTGTCCTTCACAGGATAAGTAAAATGGATCGCTGCAAAAACTCAAAATCTTAACAAGTATAGAATAAAAGAATATTTGTCTTATTTCTAGTTAAAATGTCTCATTTTAGTAAAAAAAATATCATTACATTTAAAACAAGACTCATCACTGGAAAAAACAACAATTTTAACCTGTTTCAAGTAGATTTTCACTTGAAATAAGTAGAAAAATCTGCCAGTGGAACAAGATTTTTTTGCTTGTAATGAGAAGATAAATCTTGTCCCACTGGCAGATTTTCCTACTTATTTCAAGTGAAAATTTACCTAAAACAGGTGAAAATTGTCAAATAAGTTATTTTTCTGGTGTTATTTTTCTGGTGGTGACTCTAAATGTTGAAATAGCAGTAAAACCACATTTATTGATGAAATTACATAAGGGATGGAAAGGGGGGAAGGCAGTTTTACAGGGGGGATGATTTTGACCATTTTTATTTCAGGGGGGGATGCCATCCCCCCTCATCCCCCCTCAACTCGAATACTGATTGTAACTATACAAGCTAAAGTTACAACATATTTGCCTCTCTCGCTCCTCTCTCGCTCCTGTTCGCCAGCTCTATAGATATCACTCGTTTGCCTTCCCCCACCTCCGCCGGAGGGGTCATGCCACAGCGCGCCCAGATGAGTTTCCAGGACCGGGACCACCCGAACCGAGCCTCCAAAGACATGTTCTACGTATCCCGGCCCCCCCTGGCCCGGTCCAGCCCGGCGTACTGCACGAGCAGCTCGGACATCACAGAGCCCGACGCTAAGGTGAGTGTTGCCACACTGACTCAGGGAACCATCATCCCATCCACTATAGGTTTACCTTTCCAAACGTGAGGTTGGTATGACGTGCATGCTGGTCATACTCAAGCGAATCTGCCATCGTGCTATCGAGGCTGTAGTTTATCATCTGCTTTTTTTCCACTGATTCACCAACTCATCCTAGCGGTATTTCCTGGGAAATACTGTCAGGCATTCGATACCCAGGCAGACCTCGTGGTAAAAACACCCTGCACCACCCTCACCCATATCATCCGTGGCCACCTGATATAACTAAATAACAGGGGGCACATCAGCCTCTCATATCCCTTACTATCTAGGTGCCTAGTGTCAATAAAAGCGTATCTATGATGGACCTCCAGGATTCCCGAATGAACAGCGTGTCTAACCTGCAGTCGGTGGACATGCTCAACTCCTCCCAGGCCTCCATCGCCGGCATGGGCAGCTTCGGAGGGCTGAGCAGCGGAGGCGGTGGCGGCCTGGGGTCGGGCCTGAGTAGCCAGCTGCGGGCCGGTGGGAGGTTGTCAGCTGGCTCTGGCGGCTCCAGCATGTCCGGCGGCCTTCGGCTGAGCCAGCTGAGCCAGATGGGCACCACCACCGACTCGCTATCCCAGCAGCAGCAACAGCAAGCCGCCGCCATGCGATACCCGCTTTCCTTCCAGAATCCCCTCTTTCATCTGGCGACGGCTGACGGGCCCCAACAGCAACAGCTCCATCACCAGCACAGCCGGGCTCAACCCCCAGCGCCGCTCCTCCTGACCCCAGAGCCCGAGCCCTCGCATCACGCCTACATCCCGCAGTTTGCCCACGGCGGCTTCTCCCGGAGCGAGGATCTGTCCACCCTCCGGACCAGGGAAACTCACCTGGGCCAACCCAGCATCATCCACTCACACAGCTACAGCGACGACTACAGCAGGGTCGACTATGGACGCAGGCAGATGTCCATGCAGATGCAGGTGAGCATCCTCAGCATCTTCCTGGAATGTCTTTGCATCTACGTTTTTTGTGCAAGTTACTTCATCTGATGGCAAATTTGGTACAGTATGAAAAGTTACGTGATGCTTAGATAGCCACACCCACATTCCCGAGATTAAGGTGATGTCATCAGTCTTGTTTAGAAATAATAATAAAAATAAAAAAATATATAAAAATACACAAAGAAATACAAAAAAATATATATATATATGAATTAATAAAATAAATATATATGATATATTAAAATATATATGATATATATTATATATTAAATGGTATTAACCACCAAACCACAACAAACTGGTTAAAATGGTTTCCTATACTTCATATACTTCACTTCTGAATCCATTTTTGTCAGCTTTTCCTCTTTAAATGTGAAACTATCAGACATTTTATTTTTGGAGGAGCTCACTCAAGCCGTTTCTTTGAACCTGTGTCCTTATCCGACTACTCAAGTACAGTAAAATGTCCAAGTTCCAACTTTGCTCTCATATGTAGTGAAATATTCCTTTTAAACTTGCTTTTTTAACACTTTTGAAGTTTTTTTCCACAAAACACGCCAAAAAACAGTTGACAATCTGGCATCAAACTTTACAGCTCTTTATAGTCTCTTCATATGCTCTTCATCCCTTGTAAATAGTCTCTAATAGCGACCTTTTCTTGTTGTACTTCTTCGGTTACTTCTTGGTCAAAACTCGGGTTGGGAACTGTAAAAACACATGTGTATGCAGAGCATCGGGGCTAGTCTGGGTCCAGTTCAGTATATGTGTCCCAAAGTAATTCAGTTCTTAGTTGTGTTAAGTGTGTTAGTCTGACTTTAAGGAATTAGATTTTGTGGTGCAGGAAACTGGATAAAAGGCAGGATGAGGGTTGCTTTCCCTGACAATGAAAGTGTTTGCGCTGGCGCTGCATCCCTTCGAATGAAACTTGCAAAACTTGTTTCTCTTCTTCTATTTTTGCAGATACTGTGGTCAGTCCACAGTAACACCATATTCCTATAAGCGAGGTGATAACCCTGAGCAAAGCCGGAGTTATACATAATTTAGGCTGCTGGAAGTCTGCTGCCTGCAGACTTCGCAGAGCCCAGCCTGCATGTACCAGCTAAACTTTTGCTGTATGGAGTCATTTAAGAGGATCCTGCAAGGATAATGTGTGATTTCTCGCCTTTATACCAAACTAAATTATATGAAACTCGAAGCAGAAATAGAACTAGTCTTACAATCCACTTGGAGTTTTCATTATTTTGCTTGTGAGCAGATTTTTAGTGCTCCAATGTGGTAGACAGAATATAAGCAGCCTCCTCTGTGCTTTGTGTATTGTATTTATATATATATATATCAAATATATGAAACTGCAGTGATACAACAAGAGCTTTACTGCAGAGGGCTGCAAAGATAAAAATAGCTTTCTGGGTTTTTTTTGTTTTTTTTTAAGAACTAAAGCTTTAAAGTTGCTAGAATACAGAGCAGTGTCAACAGGTATTAAAAGTTTGTAAACTATCTTTTACTCATATGTTTTCTTGTGTAAAAACTAAATGAAACAATCGCCAGTTAACATTTGGAAAACGTAGTTCTTTAACAAAAATGAAACCACAGTTAAGGAAACAAAAGGAAATCCTCTGGTCGATACTAAAAACCCTCTTGATTGAGAAGTGTGAGGATGCAGTTTTAGTAGCTAGAAGTATAAGTGGTCTCTCTCGTTGTCCGTCGAGGCTTTTGGGTGCTCCCGAATGCACGGCTGACTTAAGGTCACGCTGAAGAATTCCAGTTGATTGGACCGATCCAAAACATAATTCTGTAGTTTTTCGGGCATTTTAGTATTGATTTGCTGGTTCGCTTTAGATCCTTCACACAGTTAGGGGCTGTAGCTGTGGGACCCCACCTCACATCCTCTGGCACTCAGAGGTCATGATCATGGACTGCAAGGTGGCTTCAATGTCAGGAAATGGTGGTTGGTCAGACCCAGATGTAGGAGAGCAGGAGTTCTCAAAAACAGTGATTTATTTGACTAAACAAAAAGCGCTGCTTAGCAGGATGGCAAAAACCCAGAACATGAATCGAAACTACAAAACCTGACATGGAAACACGGAGGGAGGAAACAGTGCGGACCAGCAGGGAGCAAGAGAAAAACAAGACCAGATATACAGAAGGGTTAACGAGACACAGGTGCGGACAATCAGGGCAGATGGGAAACAGGAAGGTCAAACCAGAACTCAAACACAAAGATAAGGGCTTCAAAATAAAGGAATTATCAAAGCATAACATTCAAAACATCCTCCGCTGTCTGGGTACAAGGCAACGGTGTTTCTGTTTGCCAAACATTGCTCCACTTTAGTCTTAATTCTATCTAGATGGGGCCACGAGGAATGAAAAAATATACCATGAGCTTTCTCAGTCCATTTCTGCTCAAGGCTACTAACGTCACAGCAGCTTCGCTCCAACCCCGCCTACTTCTGATCTAGGTATTGAAAAGAAACGGGGCACGCCTCGACCCCTAGTGGAAAGGCGCCCAACTGAGGCGAGGCAAGTCGAGTTAGGCTGATTTGGTACTAGTGGAAAAACGCCAGACATACATTACAAAAGAGATGTATCCCTTTTATCTGCATCTACATCTTTTATACCCCCCCCTCTCATTCCTTTCTCGCAGCTATCTGGCCTTTTGGTAGTATCTGCATTTACACAACTTAGATTCCCTTCTTTCTATCCTGCTTCTATCCCCACAGCTGTTGACCTTTTATTATAAAGCATATAATGTTGGAATTTTTCCATGACAGTGTTCAGTTAAAGCAAAACCACATGAAGATGATTCTCTGGAATCATATGATACAGTTTTCTGTTTGAAAAACAAATAAACGGGAGGATAAAACTGCTAACTTGTTCTTTAATTTTCTTTCTCTCTCAGGATAATCTCCAGCAGCAGCAGATGATGGGCATGGCCTCCCAGACAGGAACCTCCCACTCGTCCCTGGCCACCACGCCTCCTTCCACCGTCGCGCCCATGCGCCAGAGTTCGGTGGCGCCACCTCCCACCCAGCGTGTGAAGTCCCAGACCTCCCATCAGCTCTCCGTCAGCGCGGCCGCTGCACCCGCCGGCCCCGGGAAAACCCGTCCGCAGAGCGGGAACCTCCTCCAGTCCCCGGAGTCGGGCTACGGCGGGAGGCAGCACGGCCCGCGGCAGCTGTCCGTCAAGGACAACACGGCGCCGGGTCTTCCCCACCAGCAGAGCTCTGTCAGGGAAAGCGGGAGTCCGCAGGGGACGACCAGTCAGAGCGCTCAGCAGTCGCCGCAGCAGCAGTCCCAGCAGCACCTTCTCAAACCCACCATGAGCAAACAGGTACGGCCTGCTAAACTCCTGCACCTCTTGATCTGCATCCTCATTCTGGTGCTCACGCTCTCTCTCCCCCCTCAGGGCTCCCAGTCTCCATCCACCCTCAACGCCCCGACTCCGGCTAACGAGCGAACGGTGGCCTGGGTCTCCAACATGCCTCATCTGTCAGCCGACATCGAGAGCTCGCGGATCGACCGGGAGGAGTTCAAACTGAAGGAGTACTCAAAGAGCATGGACGAGTCGCGCATGGACAGGGTAGGCATCGCCTTTAAGTCTCATCGAGCTGCGCAGAAATCTGGGCCTATGTGTGTTGAGTAGATGGCACGACAGTCTATAATAATCTGGAGGGTGCCAGATGTTCATTTCTCTGGCTATTTTGTTTTCTCCTTCAAGAATAGGAATCAGCTCTCATGGGTTCTCTTACCACTGCTATGCTGATGACACCCAGCTCTTCCGTTCCTTCCCACCTGGCAAAACTGCCGTCCCAATGCGAATATCGGCCTGTCTTTCTGATATCTCTGCTTGGTTGAAGGACCGTCACCTTCAGCTAAATCTGTCCAAGACTGAGCTTATTGTTTGTCCAGCCAGTCATTCCTTACCTCCTCAGATAAGCAGCTGGATTCCACCACACTTGTGCCCAAATCTTCTACTAGGAATCTTGGTGTCATATTAGACAGCTGACCTTTAAGGGCCATGTTGCCTCGGTTTCCCGGTCTTGCTGATCCGCTCTTTACAACATCAGGACAATCAGACTCTACCTGACAATACAAACGACACAGCTCTTGCTTGAGGCTCTGGGGCCTCTTTTATAAAAGAGTGCGTAGGATTCATATTAAATTGTACGTGCGCTCAAAAGCCGAAAATGGCGTGTGCACAAAAAAATCCTGATTTATAAAACCGTGTGCACGCACATCTGCACGCAATGTTCTCTTTATAAATCACAGTCCAACTGGAAGGTTGCGCACGTGAATTCGCCTCATATCCCGCCCTCTACACGCCCACTTTTTACCATGAACGGTCAATGCAAAGTACTTTATGACTGTATTTGCATATGAATGAGCCTGCTGAGCATGTGCAGCGCCTGCCTGCAGCCTGTTTCTGCTGCGTGTCAGGATGAATGAGTCATGTGTCGAGCCAGGCAACCATCTGCGTCGGCAGTTCCCCATATCTTTAAAATGTTCGTGCACTAGGATCAAAGTTTGCGTAGAGATACGCACATTTTCCCTTTAATTTTTTTTTTTT
Source organism: Cololabis saira (assembly GCF_033807715.1). Taxonomy (NCBI): domain Eukaryota; kingdom Metazoa; phylum Chordata; class Actinopteri; order Beloniformes; family Belonidae; genus Cololabis; species Cololabis saira. The sequence continues at coordinate 38,057,055 of NC_084589.1, read as the reverse complement.
AAATCCCAACCTTTGCGTAGAAGGTGGCGTGCGCATCTTTCAAGCCCTGTTTTGTGCGCATGCAAGCTTTATGAATGAGGCCCCTGGTCATGTCACACATTGACTACTGTAATTCTTTGTTGGTCGGCCTTCCTGCTGCTCAGTTAAACCTCTACAGATTACCCAGAATGCAGCAGCATGTCTGGTCTTCAACCAACACAAGAGAGCTCATGTCACTCCGCTGCTAATCTCCCTGCACTGGCTTCCAGTTGCAGCATCAAGTTCAAAGCTCTGCTTCTGGCTACCAAACAATTACCCAAACGGCTCCTGCTTACCTTCACTTCTTCATCTGGAGCTACACTCCCTCTACCTTCACTCCTTCATCCAGAGCTACACTCCCTCTACCTTCACTCCTTCATCCAGAGCTACTCTCCCTCTACCTTCACTCCTTCATCCAGAGCTACACTCCCTCTACCTTCACTCCTTCATCCAGAGCTTCACTCCCTCTACCTTCACTCCTTCATCCAGAGCTACACTCCCTCTACCTTCACTCCTTCATCCAGAGCTACACTCCCTCTACCTTCACTCCTTCATCCAGAGCTACACTCCCTCTACCTTCACTCCTTCATCCAGAGCTACACTCCCTCTACCTTCACTCCTTCATCCAGAGCTACTCTCCCTCTACCTTCACTCCTTCATCCAGAGCTCCACTCAGCCAGTGAAAGACGCCTGGTGCTTCCACCCAGGGCCGCCGCAAGGGGTGTGCGAACCGTGCGACCGCACGGGGCCTCGCGCCCCAAGGGGCCTCGCGCTATGGGCCGTTTTTTTTTTATTTTTTTTTTATTTATTTTTTTTTTTATTTTTTTATTTTTTTTGGTTCTTTTTCGTTTTTTCCCTTATAAATATCAACAGTCACGTTCCATTACAGACCTAAATGTGTACTAGTCTGTGCATATCAATAAATATATGTGCAATGATGCGCGTTCCTGTTCAATACAACTGCGTCAGACCAAGCGCAGACACAAGCTGCTCTGATCCAGACGGGTGGAGTGTGGAACAAACTGTCACACAATGTCGAGAGAACGAGACAGAATCAGGAAATTTCCATCAGGGGATGAAAAAAGAAAAAAACTAAAGAAAATGGAAGAGTTTAATGCCTCTCTGAAAGACTTGTTTGATAAATTTGTTACAAAAATCACTGATCCGACCGGGTCTCAAGCAGCCGTGGGGCCCCGCGTCGAGGCAAGCCTAGATGATGATGAGGCAGGGGAAGGTATCCAGTATTTTGCTAATTGGAGAGTTAAAATTGCGCATATAGACACCCGATCTGACCTGAAAAACCAAAAAAATGTAGCGCGCGTGAGCGTAGCGAGCGCGCAAGGGCCCCCCCCCCCCAGCCATTTCGCACAGGGCCTCGCAAATCTCCCAGGCGGCTCTGCTTCCACCACAACGTGGTTTGAAATCAGTAGCTAAACTCTTCTCCTCCATTGTTTCCTGATGGAACAACCTACCAAACTCTGTCCGATCTGCAGGGTCTCTACCTACTTTTAAGAGCAGGCTAAAGTCTCAGCTCTTTAAGGAGCTTTTATGAATCTAGTAAACTTCTCTGCTCATCAGAATGAATTAGATGATTCGTCCAGCTCTTTGCATGACTCAGCTCTGAGTAAGCTGCATGCACTTATGTATGACAAGATGATCGCATGATGGTTTCTTTTTAGACATAGCCTTCTTGTATAAAGGGACTGTTGGGCAAAAAAATATATAAATAAATAAAAAATCCTCAAGCACTAGCATGGCAGCACCTGTGTCCAACTGGACTCTCAGCAGTCTGACCAGCACTGATCCAGCTGGACCTGAACTATGTGATTTTGTGCTTGTGTTGTTCTCTGATGTAAGTCGCTTTGGAAAAAAGCGTTTGCTAAATGACAGTAGTAGTAGTAATAGGGGTCTCAATAATGTCCTCTCCTTGCCCCCGCCTCAGGTAAAGGAATACGAGGAGGAGATCAACTCGCTGAAGGAGCGGCTGGTGATGTCCCACAGGAAGCTGGAGGAGTACGAGCGGAGGCTCCTCATGCAGGAGACGCAGACCAACAAGATCCTCCTTCAGTACCAGAACCGACTGGACGACAGCGAGCGGCGGCTACGGCAACAGCAAGTGGAGAAAGACTCCCAAATTAAAGGAATAATTAGCAGGTAAATGGAGGCTGTTGTTGGGATGGAGGGCGAAAAAAGACAGCTGAGACGCCACGTGGTCTTTGGTAGAGACTCCATGTTTAGGCCACGTTTCCTCCCTTTTATTTCCGTCTCTTTGAGCATTTGGTGACCAGACCAGTTAAGTTTCTTCCAGATGTGGGCAAAAGTGGCATGTCCTCCAGGATTCTCATTTGCTAACATTAATGAGGACCATCTGTCTTTTGAGGAGTAAACAGAGACTTCCACAGAGCAGTTTTAGCTTTTATTGGTTTGAAAACTTGAACTTGATGGAGTTCTTGACTGAATTAGAAAATATTGCGCATCAGAAAAGGATCCCATTTAGCAGATGTTATCCGCTCGTAAAGACTGCTGCAGAGTAGCGGGGCTGGCTTCAGTTTCATTAGGTCCTGCAGCCCCGGGGGCGAGGCGTGGAGCTGCATGTTTCAAAGCCAAAGCTGCACACATGTAATGAGTGACGAATTAAACGAGAGGCTGTAATTCGGAGGACAGAGATGTATATCTTCCTGGATAAGCATGTAGGGAGCGTCGTCCACCCCTCCTCTCCTCCCCCCGGTGGCTGCTCCTTTTCAAGCTTTAGCAGAAGTCTTTGATTGTCCTCTAAGCTCTTATTGAAGCAAATCTGCTGTCGGAGCCCAGCGGCGGTGTTTATTTGTTGTTAGACAATTGTATTCAGGCGAGCAAGAGAAGATCCAGCTGGGTGCTAATTTTTTTATTGGTTGCTATTGTGAAATTGTAATGGGGCACTGTTTGAGGGCAGTCTTTAGTTTTTATTGATCCCGAACAGATTAAGTAGTCCGTGGGAAAGGAGTGGAATATTGATCGCTTCTCTGTTGTGTTCAGGCACAAAAAACCAAATAATTGCTGCATTTTAAGGATTTTTTTTTTTTTTTAACCTGTGACGGCACGTTAGCAATGCCGTCTGACTTATTTCTGTTTTTATTTATTGTGGAAAGATCTCAGTTAAGAGGAAGATAGTGCAATATCTTATGAAAGTGTGTGGTCTGCAACTGAAGGGTGGATATCTGTGACAGAGAATATTGCCACTTCTAATCCACTCCAGGAAAGAAGACTTGGAATGAAGACAGGGAGCCCTGCTCATCTTTTAACGGACAGCGTCTTTACTGCCCTAACCTTGTAGATAACCCAGCTCTCAAACGCCCTCCGTGGTCCCGTGCTGCTGCACCCACACCAGCAGCCCTTTTTACCAACACACTTCTGCTCTTTTAACTGGACTCTTGGGATAACGCAACCGTTACCGTTTAGGTTCCAGCCAACCCCCTCTCCCTCCCTACAAGACTGCACAGTAAAAGCACAAAAGGATTGAAAATTTGATAACTTCGAATAAAATCAAAGATAAAAAAAAAACAAAAAAAAAAACATGCCTGCACTTTTTAAGGAGTTGTTTTTTGGACTTTCAAGGACTTTGGAAGACCCTGATGTGAATATAAGTTCTTCCATTTTAAAAAGCGTTCACAGAAGGACTGCTGGCTTCTGTCATGTGAGGAGGGAAGACCGTCATGAACAGAACCTGAATCAGTCAGTGAACGGTGAAGATCCAAACAGGAAGGCATAGAGGAGCTGTGCCACATGATAACCAGTCCCTAAACTCTTCGTCCCCGCCCCGTCCCCTTTGGGTAGAAACTCAGAGTGAGCACACAAACCTGCTGCACACATAGAGCACAGCTGTGGTGGAGGCTCACGCCCGTCACCCGTGTGGCCCACGCTCATCACCCGACCACACCAGGATGAGATAAGTAGCAGATCTGGATGCTTCCGAGTCCGTGTTTTTACTTTCTTTTCTCTCACAAACACACTGAGACTTGTGCGTCAGCTGGACACAGTGTGAGTTTAATAATGCACGTGTGTGCAGAGGGCGCCGATTCCTAAGAAGCGTATACCGTCTCAGGCCCGTCCCCTCGGACTGAGCGGACTCCAGGCTCCTAAGGAAGTAACAAGTGCAACCATAGCCTTATGTTACCATTCATCTCCGATTGACTCTTATGTTTCCAAATATTCTCTAATGTTGGTGAAAATGCGAGCTCAGGTTCTGCACCCGGGCTTGAATGAGATCTCCAGCTCCTGTCAAGGCTTGAAGAAAAAAAACAAAATCTCTTTCTGCAGAACTGAAACACTTTTGTGTCTCACGTTCCCGAGATCTTTGAGAGAAGCCTTAATGTTCTCTGTGTCCAACTTAAAGCTCAGAGCAAACTCCAATATCTGTCATCAAAACCAGGTACACCTTTCGTTTTTCTCAACAATCTGATTTAAACCAAAGCCACACATCGAGTTTTAGGTCATGCAAGTTTAAACTGAAACACTGAATCCACTTTACCTGTAGCACTTGTATCTATATTTTCTTGTCTTGAGGGTTAGCGATCCCCTTAGCCGGCTACAGGCGCTCCTTTTCTTTTAGTCGTGATATTTAAATGATGAATATAAATGAAACTATTTATCTTCTCCGAGATGGTCGCCGTGAGACTGAGAGGTTTATGTGGGAAATGCAGGAGAGGGAGAAATAAAATCAAGATCTTTATTGCACCTATCATAGTAATAATCTATTTTTACCTATTATTATATCCATAGCATATTAAATTCAGTGATGCAAGAGCCATAAGAATTATATCATATGAAATATACAGTATATACATATATATATAAATCTAAATATATAAATGAAATCTATCCAGAGTGAGATTGTAACTATTTTAACCTTGCAATAGCTAACTTTTTAGCGGGAAAAGCGCAATAACAGGTACAACGTGTCTCCATGTGCCGCCTGTGCGGGTGCACACGCAGGACCCTGATGTATTGTATGCATTTCATGTACATAAAGAAACAGTGACTTCCTGCCAAACTCTCCAACCAGGTGCCACCCGCAGTGTCCCAACAGGCGAAATAAACACCTGGAATACTGTAACAATAGCGCAGATAGCACAGAGACAACGTGAAACACGAGTGACCTGACTCTTTGACAAAACCATCTGCAAAGTGTGTTTTTAAGTTCCTAACTTGTTTTTTTTGTTTGTTTTTTTTGAGGGATTTGTCTGTACGGTGTTTGTGAATTGATATGCTTTGTTTCAATGAAAGACTGCAATGGATATTATTATTTCTTAATTAAAGCAAACATGACTTTGTTTTCTCTGTATGATTTCGCTGTAAATGCTCGGTATGACTTTGACCCGCAGTCCGTCATTGGTGGTGTCCAGTGACATGGTGATCGGAGTAGTTGTTCAAGAACGTTAGACATCATCTAATTTATGCAGTTACAGTATGATTTTCATTATTATTATCATTATATTTATCTTCATTTAAAGGGAAAACCTATTATTTTCTCCCCCCTTCCCCCAGAGTCACAGCATACGTTCTGGTGTCGGTTTATCTGCCTCCCTTTTGTAGCAAGAATATATTGATAGGCTGTACAGATTGTACTAAGGCAAATCTAATGTTTCAAAATCTTGCAAATGAACTCATAGTGGTGAAGAGTTTTGGCTTGATGTGTGTATGCGTGTGTGTGTGTGTGTGTGTGTGCGTGCGTGTGTGTGTGTGTGTGTGTGTGATTGACACGGCTCATAGCAACAGCCAAGGGTCCATCCACCACTTTTTGTAGCGACCTGCGTCAAACGGATGCAAATGATTCCTGTTTTGACCAAAGCAGTGAAAGCAGGATCTGCATTAGCGGCGGTGCCGATGACGGGCCCGTCTCCACAGCCTGGCCAGCCATTCCTCGCCACGTCGTTGGGCGCGTTCTCTCGTCAAAAAGTTCCGGTATCCCTCCCCATTCGAAGTCTTTCCCGAACCAAACCAGTCGCGATTGGCATCGCTAACGGCACCTGGTATTAACAGGTTTTTGCTACAAAACTGGCGTTCCTATTCGTTTTCTCTGATTGGTCACACGCATGTCCAGTGAGGCGGTTTCGTCCGCGTCCGTCGGTACTTCCCCCGAGAACTGGGATGGCTTTCCAGGCTAAAAACTATTTTATAACGAATTGGACATGGTTGGCTTTAAACAAACCGAAAAAGAGGAAAGTATTTGCATCTGCTTTTTGACCCAGGTCTGTCTGTCCGTGGACTTCACATGAACATCTTCTTCAACACCTTTGTCTCTTGCCTTTTTTCTCTGTAGCAAAATGTTCAGACATTGTGACCTCATGTTGTTGGATGCATTGTTTTGACTTAATGTACGACTTGACCTCAGAAGCACACTACTTGAAGTACAACTGGATTTTCTTTTGCTTTCTCCTCCTTTTTTGTAAACACATCACCCACACGAATCATTGTCCGCCTCCCTGAAGTCATGTCGAATCTTGATGCTGTAAACACATGTTACATTTCCATTGTTTTATCTGGGACGGTGCAAATATTTCTGTCTGTGCTTCAATTGACTCTTTTCCTTTCCTATTCTCTTCTTTTGTAAAATAACTCTCAACACTGTACATTATTTATGGAATAAAACATCCAAACACTCATGTTTGAAACCTTTCATCTGGGTTTTTGTTTCATTATTGTCACACAAGAGCCTCTGTGTTCTCAATAAAATGATATGAATATGATTCTTAAAATGTCCAACTGAGTGCGGCAGAAACACGGTTGTGATTAAATGTCCCTTTGATTGGATTACCAGCTTAGTAAACACACAAGGAGCGATCTTTTAGCTCATTTTCCTGAGACGAGTGAGCATAGATTCCTTTGTTCACTTATATAAAGGCATAACATCCCATCAAACGTGTCAATTTCACGTACACAGATTTGTCGAGGGTTAACTGTCACGAAGCATAGGACTTACTCACTGCAACTTGGTTTTAATCGCCAAATAACAGTAGCTGAGCCAGCCGGCTGGATATAAAAGAGATAAAAGATGTGAAAAACGTGGATATCTGGGGTAAATCTCTGGATGGTGGATAATCACGGGCGCCGGGAACGCGGCGGCACCGTCTGCTGGCTCATGAAAAACTGCAGCGGCGCTCATATCTGCGAGCTGACTCTGAAACCAGCCGTCAGAGGATTTTCCACCCGTGACTCGGTCAGTCCCGCGTTACGTAAGATGGGCCAATTCCCTGGGGATGATTGGGATCTGTTACCGAGCACCCCCCACTTCCCCCGCCCCTTCCCCCGCCTGACTGGGGGAAGCGAGCGTAATTGTCCACGTTTGGCCAGAATCCGCACTTTGTAAACACCTTCAGTTGGACACAAATGCTTTGATGAATCCCAAAGGGGGCCGAGGAGAGAAAAAAGAGGCTCCACCAAGTGCAAATTGGCAGCGCCTCACAAAAACATGGCTTTGGGTAACTGCTGCTCCGCAGGGGCTTCAAAAGGTTGTGCTGCTTATCAGGGTTTGGGCTTCATGTTTGAGATTGCAGGTAACCAGAAAAACTTTACCACTGTTCTGCTGTTCAGCCTGGATGTTGGAGATGCTCGACATCTTGTTTACCTTGAATCATAATACTCCCTCTCTTTCTGTCGCCCTTCCTCTCTCTCTTTCTGCCTCCAAGACTCATGGCTGTGGAAGATGAGATAAGGGGAGGACCCGTTCTTGAGCCAAAAACCAGGATATTCGCTGATCAGGTCTGTGAGACTGCTTCTTCTCTCGTCGGTCTCGGTGGCCAGTGCTGTCCCTTTCCCCCCCGCCCTCGCCTCTCTTCTTCTGCTGTTGTGGTCTTGTGTGTGTGTGGATGTGGATGTGTGTGTGTGCGTGTGTGTGTGAGGTCCGACTGGCTTGCCCTCTCCCTGACCTGTCCTCTGTGTTTGGGTTTCACTGCCATCCGTCCGCCAGCATAACCCGGCGCTGTCAGGATCAAACAGAGTGTTGCAGAGCGTCTGCAGCTATGAGGACTTGGTCCAGGCTTGTGAGCTCATCCGGGTCTGGGACGGCGTTGCCAGATCTGCGGTAGTTTCTTGCTGAGCGTGTTCGAAACACACGTGACGCAGAGCCGGGGCTTTCAGGCACCGGCTCGGCGGTGGTGCGGCTGCTGCTGCTGTGTCTTCGGGAGCTTCCTTCCCCCCAGCGCTTCTCATTTCATGCTCTCAACCCGCCTCGCCGCTTATCCTATCAAATTCAACCAGCCCACTTTCAAAAATGAGTCATGCGGTAAATATAGCAAGTGCGTGTGAGTTTTTTATACGTAGACACTTATGTACGCTGTGTTGGTGTTTCCAAAAATGGAAAAGGCAATTAGAGCGACTGCTCACTGATTTCTGGACATCTGTTTCTCTTAATTGCATCGCAGACATAGAAGAAGAAAGGGAAACTACCAAAACTATAACTCCGCCACTAGTCCTGCACCCAAGCATAAGCATCAAACTGTGCCGGAGGGGCGATTAGTAAAAGCTCTCTCTTCTTGCACGTATGGGACAATAATAACTGGATCTTAGCTTCATCTCTTGAAAGAACATCGCTGAGTTAACGTCTTAGATGTTAACAAGTGCAAACACTTTAGAAACCAAAGTAATCTGTTTTGAGAGAGAATATAACAAGTGTTAACAGCAAAATGGCAAAAAATACCCACATCAAAATAAAGTGCTATCTTAGTTTTTGATCTCTGACGAGGATCAAAGACTAATCTGGTGGAGAATGTCAGTGTGCAGAATGTGTAAGAAAAGGACCGTTTGTGCAAGCAGATCTCCTCCTGGTCATATATATATATATATATATATATATATATATATACATACCCTATGGGTAATTTAGCATCATTACTTAACCTCACAAGCGTGTTTTAACACATCCACTTTAATGATTTCAGCAATAATTCTTAAAAAAAAGGAAAAAAAATTGTAATCACAACAAAATAAAAAATGTAAAAGTCGTCTTAAGCTTTCAAAATAGCCCGCTGGATGATGCAAACTTTTGCACGTCACTGTTGCATTATGGAAAGAAAACATCCAACTAAATTAGTGCGACCTCATTGGCTGTTGGATTGTGTGGATTTGAAATTTTATCTGCTAATGCTACATGATAATTCACTCCCACATCATTATTAATAATAATAATAATATTAAAGCGTACTTCACCTGCTGCACAGACGACGTACTGAACCACAGAGAATGATCCCTCCATGATCCCTTCCCCTCAAGCTTCCACTGGGCCTTATTTGTGAATTCTTTAATTGCACAAAAAAAAATCAAAGAAAAGCCTCCTGGGAAATTTTTAGTCGTCCTTCAGAGGAGCAAAAAAAACCCAGATAATTACACATGCCTTAAGGAAGAGCTGAGAGAAGCCTGGTTACTCCAGCGTGACCAGGATGAGTCTGAGAAAACCTACAAAAAAATACTTCGCAGTACCGCAGTAGCGTATTTGAAAACGACGCGTGGCGCACGGTTTTACCGGTTTCTGCATCGTTTGTACGCTGAAGTCAGCGAAGGAAATTTAAACCAACTATTGGAAGATAAAATAAAAGCAAAGTCAGGCTTAAAGCGCCAAGATTCGGTCGGATTAGAACAAGAATAAATGCGTAGAACTAAGAAAAGAAAGTGTTAAAGTTCAGTTGACTTAAAATGAGTCATATTGTTTTAATATAATCTTATAAAAGCTTTCTTAATCAGTTATGACATATCTATATTTATAAATCAAAATATATCATGTTTTTGCAGTTGCTGTCTAATGAAACACCCTGTGATAACAGATAATTATGTCCTGAGCTGTGGAAGCTGCAGGTTTCATAGTTACCTATGCAGTTCTGGGCTATATTAAGCCAAACCGTTATTCCTAAACTATCCCAGTTAATACCAAGGTGGAATATTTTTGTGATAATATCGTCTCCGAGGGAAAATCTTAACTTTTGCTGCTGGAATAAGGGGAAAAAAAGCAACTCAAGACACAAGGCTCTGGTATGCTCAAGATGGAATTTAGTTTTGATAGCAGCCCGGAAGAGTTTGGATCACGTCACCACGGCGATATGCGCGGTGAGCCACTGGTTACTCGTAAAAAAGGGATTATTCTGGTCCAGGTTGCTTGATTTAGATACTTCAAGTTAATTAAAAGACTCATATTGTGCAATTTTTGATCCCTATTCACATTGATGAAGCAACTGATCGCGACTGAAAGGTGCTCTGGGTCAGTCAGATCCTGCGGCCTCTTCAGTCTCATCCAACCCCGCGTCAGGTGATGGTTGGGTCGGTCTGCTCCTGCAGTTTGGAGGATCAATCCGCGGAGAGTGTGAGCGTTTTTATCGTCGGGGTTCAACACACACATAAGGACTTCTGATGGTGAATACTGGACGTGCTGGACATTGGTGCAGTGCTAACGATCCTCTGAGCAGGTTCTAGTAAACACACCTCACACTGCAGGAAAAGTCCAGAAAATCATCCGGGAAGCAGCTCTTTTTATTTTATAGCACGTGGCCGTCGTTTGTTTTTTAGCTAAATGTCTTAGACGTCGTTATGGTGTCATTAGCTCGCTTTTTTAAATGTGCTGCTGGTCGTTCTGAGAAAGAAAGAGAAGAAAGTCGACCTCAAAGACCCACTCTTGCGTCCCAACATCTCTAATTTGACCTCTTGTCCAAATACTTCACTTCCGGCTCCAAAAAGACAAACAAAATACCAAATGTCAAGGCTTTGATGCTTAAGAAACCAGGTCGTGTAACAAGGGCTTTGCGTGCATTGAGTATACAGTTAACGCAATCTTTGCAAAACATCAAAGATTAATCTTATGGTGGTCTTGCAGTGGGATTGTTTAATTCTGTGCTCTTTCTGATTCCAACGTACTCTATAATCCACGTATTCAATCTGGTTCTGTTGCACAGTTTTTCCCTGTGGTTTATATAAATGGGTATAAAGAGCGCTGATGATCAAAAAATAAATAAAGGAAGAAGTGATGAGGTTGCTTTTTGTTCAGAAAGGCTCCTTTACTTGCAGCTTGTGGCGCCAGAAGCCAAAACAACCAGTGCGGCGAGTGAGCATTTTGTGACACTGTTATGTCAGAAAATACTAGTTACATTTGCATCTGCAGCTCCAGGCTCGTGTTCTCATCACCTCGGCACTTGAGATAAGCAGACAGTTGAATCAAGTGTGATGACACTCAGCCGAAACGGTTGAGGCTGGAGCGGACGGAGCAGCTGGGAGGGGGCGAGTGAATTAATAGGGACTGAGTGGGAATGAGGCGTGATGTCATTTCCTCAGGCAGATGCAAGCAACTTCCAAAACAACACCAAACACTTAATTAAACCTCGCGTAATGACCCAGGTGCAGCAGGCTGCGTCCTTTCCTCGCACTCCTCGCAGACCCAAAGTTATTACAACGTAGGAGTAAAGAAGGGCATCTTAGAGTCAGTTAAGGACGTTTTCCATTTTTTGACAAAATTTGACTAAAACATATTCATTTTTTATGAAGCGTCATGCTTTTTCTGACCAAATTGTGAATAATCTCATTAAAGATGCGCAAATTCCCATCATTTTTTTAACATAAGATGTTGCAAGGCCCACGTATTGTAAATATAAGGTAAGCATTACCCAAAACTGGAAAATAAAAAATCTTGCTGGGTGTGGCCATTCATGGTAACTACAATAAACTGGCAGTGCAAGAGGGTAAGTTAAAGGCAGGGTAAGCGATTCTACAGCCATTTCAACCCAGAATACTTGTTGTCACATTCGGGAAAAGCTCACTGCCCATCTTATAAGTTTCCCCTCAGCTTTAGCCCCTCGAATCACAACAAACACAATTCCTGCCAATTATGGAAGGAGGGAGGCATGTAGATCAACTCATGACGAGTGTGATGGCTGATGGGAGTTTTTGTCTGGGAGCACCGTAGGGAGGGGGAGGGCGGAGCCAGCTCCCCATGTTGTTTTGATGTCTGAAGTATCAGAAGAAACTTTCGTACCCTGCCTTTAATGAAGATGCTACAAATCTCATTTACACAAAAATCCTCGCTAATAAAAGCTATTACAAAGATCATGTTTCATTTTTGTTGACCTAAATGCGTCATATATGAGTTTTAGCTTAAAAATCTCTAGAAATTATTTTTCATGTTCATTTGTAAAATTTAAATTACAAACACAAAGTGATTAATTATGCCACTAAGTCACTAAAAAAATAGGTAAATAATTGTTGGGATTTTATTTTTGACAGTGAGATGCAAATATGTGCAAAATAAAAACAAACAACGTCAAATCCTGGCTCACAGAAACTATCACGAAGATCATGTTTAATTTTTGTCCAATAGATTGACCTAAATGCCTCATAATACAATGTTTAACTTTTAAATCTCTAGAAATTATTGTTATGTTCATTTGTCAAATCTAAATTACAAAAACAAAGTAATATTGAATATAAGCAAGTTGCTTACCGAATATATAATTGGAGGACACTGTTTGAAAATCTTGGTAATTATGCCACTAAATCACTCAAAAATGTGGTAAATCATTATTTGGATTATTTCTTTCTTTTTGGCAGTAAGATGACGTTGATACGAGTTAAAGTATGTGTTTGAGTTGAACCAGAGCCGTTAATAAACGAGACAGCCCACTACGGTTCGGTTTCCTGTATCTGTGTCACGTGACTGCCACGCCCCTTTAGGAGACAGGAAGTAGGTCCTGAGTCTATTGAGTCCTATGGGAAAAGTGAACGTGAGCACAGATTATTACCAATTCCTTCGCCCCATAGTAACCTAAGTAAATATGGGACCCATTTTTCAAAAGCCACAAACCTTCTGAACATTCTGACACCAAAATGGCAATTTTCAGACCGACAGATTAGGAGAAAATGAACTTTGTTTGAGACCTGTCTCTGTCTGAGCAACACACTCTCGCGAGATTTGGCTCTCATCGTTTTCCCATCGGATAAAATTAAGTTTAAAACTAAAATAAAACTTGCTTCTTTGCTTAATAATACTGTTATTTTTATTATTTAAGTCTTTTTGGAAGAAAGTTGTACTGTATCTAGTGTTGTATGTTCCGAAACGATGTGGGGAGAGGGGCGACCACGCCCACTTAGGAGACAGGAAGTGTATACCATTCCATACCATTGGCAGTAACGGTAATGCGCTATCTTCTGTATAGAGGATCTTTGGTTGAACCGTTGTTTCAGGCCCTGATACATTCCTTCGTAACTAATCTTTGTTGCGAAAGGTTTTCCAGCTTTTTCCAGCTTTTTCTTTGTTGCCACCTGCCATCAGTAAAGAACACCTGATGAGCGATAGGATCCCAGATCACATACATGTCTCATCCTTTCATCACAAATTCTTTTCTTTTGCTCTCATCGTTGCAGCTTTGTGAATATTTGAGAGTCCGTGCGTATGTGGAGCGGTTGTGGATTACAGTTCAATAATATATATTTATATATACGTTAACTGTTTTTGTGTTTTTCTGCAAAGGTGATGTTAATATTATTCTGGGTTCCCCAACTGTGTTTCCTGCATATTTTAACTTCATAGAGTTTGTAGCTGCATGTTCAGTATAAGCATGTTTTTTTACGCTGTCTTCTTACCTTTTCTGAAACAGGAAACGTGCAAGATTCAGCTCTGAAGGCGATTAATCCGCTGTTTGCACAACCAGATGTCCTTCGGAGATGCATGATTTAACATGATTTTTATTTCTTGTTGTATAAGCATGAGTTGTGCTGACGATACACTGCATGGCACGTTGCTGTGAGGCTTTGAGGCATCTACAACCTTGTGCGCGTGTATTTGCTGGTATAAACCGTGCGTGTATGTAAATGTGCATTAGGGAGGGTTTTATATGTGTATTTATTTTCTTGTTTTCTGTTCACTCTGTGTTGTGCATTGTTTGGGTGGCTGCCGTTGACCTCAACCCTCGCTGCCCTTCTGAATCCTCCCCTCTTGCACACAAGCTTTCCCTCCTTTTTTTGCCTCCCAGCTCCCTCCTCCTTGCCTTCTGTTTCACACCCTCCTTTCCTTTCCTATCCTATCCTTTCCTTTCCTCTCCTCCTATGTTGATGAGATACGGTGATTTCTCTTAGGGGAGGCGTCAGTCCATCCTAGTGCAGCCCCGTCTTGCACCTGTCCCACCCCGAGTAACCAGGTAATAACCAAACCGGCAAACTCTCACTCTCCATCCATCCCTCCTGCATCCTTGCCACTTCTACCTCTTGTTCTGTGTGCATCCCTGTCCACATACAGCACCGTGTGAAGTCACTGCAAGCTAACACACTGACAGACCCTCTTTACTCTCCCGTTCGCCTTTATCAGAAAGAAGAAATCTGTCACAGAATGTTTGCACGGAGGTTATTGGTGGATCTGAGGGGCACGCCTCTGCGTTAGAGTAAAACTAAACGTTTCACATCATTAAAGCTGCACATGAAACAGCAGACGGGGTTCATGGGCAGTCTGCTCTGTAGCACCCATTAATCATTTAATACACCAGCCAATCAGAGAACTGTACTAACACAAATAAAGGTCATCTTGTTAGGAATTGAGGTTGGAGTCGGACCCAGATGTAGGAGAGCAGGAGTTCCAAAAACAAACAAAAGTGCTGCTGGGCACCATACCAAAAAAACTAGAATTTAAAAAAGAATCAAAAACTATGGAAAAACTTGACGTGGAAACTTGGAGGAAGGAAACAGTACGGACCAGCAGGGAACAAGGGAAAGACCAGACCAGATATACAGAAGGGTTAACGAGACACAGGTGCAGACAATCAGGGCAGATGGGAAACAGGAAAGTCAAACCAGAACTCAAACACAAAGACACAGGCTTCAAAATAAGACAGGAACTATCAAACCATAACACATCTGCCAGAGCTTAGTTGAACATTAGCTCAACGCGGTACTTAGTTGAGGACCAAAAAGCAGGAGGTAAGAAACAAGAGGACATGCACTGAATACCTGAGGATGCTGCCACAATGACTACGTTTACATGCAGTCAAAATTTGGGTTATTGCTAATATTCCGGTTACTGAAACATTCTGAATATTCCGTTTACATGCGTGAGCAAACAGGGTTATCCCTGTATACATGGTAATTAATCATTTGGAATATCTCGATCAAACCAGCGACGCACGGAGAACGTCATGACGCAATTCCCGTCATTTCCGCTTCTTCTTCCTGTATCCAAATTCAAAACAAATGCTGCTTCGCGCAACTCTTCGCTCGCCTTCTTTTAAATCTCGCTATCCCCATACTTTCTACCGTCTACAAATGCCAAAATGTTCATATCCTTCATTACATTTATGAAATGATTAGTCTCCTCCTCACTACAAAAGTGTGGCGTGGTCTTGCGTTTAACCGTGTTTAGAAGAACTTCCTGAACTCAAAAGACCAGGATTCCTTGCGAACAGAGCATGCACAGAAAACAAATAAATTTTCCGTTTGATGGGATATTCCGTTTGGCGTTTACATGACCGAATATTCGGGTTTTAAAAGGAGTAACCCAGGGGTCATATTCGGGTTTTAAAAACCCGAATATTAGCAAATTCGGGTTATTCAAAGGGGTTATTGGTGTTTACATGGCCGTGCAAATTTGGGTTATTGCCAATATTCGGGTTTTAAAAGGGTTATTGACTGCATGTAAACTCAGTCACTGTGCCCAGAAAGAATCCAAGGACCTCAGATCACACACGGGTCAAAATCATGTTCTACTAAATGCAGCGTGCAGGAAGCAGGATGCAAACAGCTGCACAATCTCCAATCTGCTAAAACATCCAGAGGCTGAGCGGTCGACATCAATCGACAGTTGCTGGACCGGTGTGACGTTCATGTATTGCACCTGAGAACACGGGAACAGATAAGGAGATCCAGGAAGCAGAGGCCATGAACAGTCAATAAAAGCAACAAGATGAGAGGAATAAACCTCATGTGGTGGTACCTCTCTGCAGTCACCTCCTCTCGCTCCTCCACAATATTCACATAATCCCTCCAGTGTGTCCTGGCTCTGCTTCCGCTCAACTCCATTCAAATTCATCTATACAGCATTTATTTCAATACAAATTGTCTAAAGGTGCTCTCTAGAGACCCAGAGCATGACCCCTGAGCAATTATTACATAAATAATGACCGGTATAAACTCAAGGGAAGGGAAAAAAAACACTTTAAGAGGGATCAGGACCTGGATAGTAAGGGGGGCCTCCTGCCGAAGGCCGCAGGGTAGAAGAAAGAGAGGGTAAAGAGCAGAGGGAGGAGAGGCATATATATACTGTATATTGTCAATGGTACTTAAAACAAAATATATCAGTATTCATTTTGTGTTAGTGTTAACACTGTTTTGCTAGTTAGAAAAATATTAACTAGTTACCGTTACTAGTTACTTAATTAAAAAGTAACTCAGTTAGTAACTCAGTTACTTAGACCAAAAAGTAATGAGTTAGTTACTTAAAAAAAACGTTAATTTCAATGCTCCCATTAATGCCCCATTGTCCCTCTAGCCTTCATTTCAGCTGGTACTGTATGGATTTGCATTGTGCATCATGTTCTGCATTCTGATTGGCTAAACAGTCTCCCCGCTTCTTCACTTCCTGTGTCAATAACGTTGGTCGCTTAGCAACAATGCTGAGAACGACCAATGAGCTTCAGCAGCAGCTCAGGAACGGGAGCCTTTGATGAATCGTTCATTACAGTCTCAAATATAATCCATGGTGGCATGTCGGTTTATAAGAATCTTTTTGCCCAGAAGAAAAAAGAGCGACAACAACTACCCATAACTATGTTATTCTCTAGAAAAAACACACATGCACCCTGGGCTTTAGAAGAAAAAGAGGCTACAGAGCGGAGTCAGGATGCAGCGGCTCAGAAGAGCAGTGAAATACATGCGAGGCGGTGCTGATCTCCGCAATTTGAATCCTTCTATAATAATTGTAAAAAAAAAAAGAAAAAAGGTCGCTACTTCACGGATTTCACTTATCACAGGTTCTTTTTTGGAACGTAACCCCCGTGAAGAACCAGGGATTACTGTAATGACAATATCTCCATGTTGCGAAACTTGCCTTGTTCTCTTGGCTCGCCATGACCGCTCATGTTTTTGAACGCACACACACACACACACACACACACACGGCCTCTACGTTTCCTCTGGTCTCCGCGTGTGGGAAAAAAGCTTCACTGTAGCTGGCCAGAAATAACGGAACGGTTTGGTAACGGTAATTGAGTTACAGAATTTAAAAAGTAATGCACTAATGAGTATTAGTTACTAACGGCGTTACTGTAACGCATTACTAAATAATGCGTTAGTCCCAACACTGTTAATTAATAACTTGAGAGTTGAGTAGAAGAAAGGAAAGAGAAGGAGAAGAGAGCAAATGCGGTTAGGGGCATCGATTTGGGCCTCAAAGTCCTTGAGGAAATGCAAGTAAAAGAGTTAAATAGCAGACATGAATCCTAACTAGATGCCCGAAGCCCCTCAACTCTGGACCTGGAAAAGCGGCAGCTCCACTTGAGTCCTTCCTAGGTGGTGGATCTTCTTGCCCTGTCTCTAAGGGAGAGTCCAGCTGCCCTACGGAGAAAACTCCTTCCAGCTGCTTGAATCAGCGAGCTCTTTCCTTCTGTCACTTCCTGCAGCTCAGTATCAAAGGTGAGGGTCAGAATGTAAAAAGGTGCAGATACTGCAACAAGTGTAACTTCAGTTTAGATACGTTAGTGACTCCGGCTGTGCTGTGGTGTTTTTATGACTCTTCCTCACACATAACTGAGGAAGACTCCTTCCTGTTTACCCTCCAGTTACCAGCGCAGCTACTCTTGGGCGTAAACGGGTAGAGCATCACTGTCTCCATTTAGGAACCATATGAACATAAAGAGCTCCAAAAAGCGGTGACGCAGACGACGTTGCACGCCATGTTCTAGTTGGGGTTTCCAGGTTGACTCAGATTCCCCGTGTGACTTGGTTATTTATTTTATTTACTTATTTATGAAGGATCCCCATTAGCTGGTGCCATAAGATAAGATAGATAAGATTTTGCTTTATTACTCCCTCAATGGGGAAACTCACGTTTTAGCAGCAGTACACTTAACATACACACACACACACACACACGCATGCGGGGAAGGGGGTAAAAAGGTAAAAAAGTAAAGATATATATAATTACAAAATATTGACAGTATATACATTGCAGTGGAGATAAAAAGGTATAAAGATGTCTGCAAGAAGGATCTGACTGTAGTACCGAACCACAGTGAATGGCAGAGGCTGGCAGCAAATCGTGAGGCATGGAGAGACACAGTGAAAGAGGCTATGGTAGCGGATGACACCAGACTTGCACAGAAACAAGCGTCAAAACGCCAACGTCGTCACGCTCCAAGTCTATTGCAAAGTGAAGAATACAAGTGTGATCTGTGTGGACGGATCTGTGCTTCACGCATAGGCCTACACAGCCACAAACGGTCAAGGAAGTGCACTGGCAAGCATCCATAGTCGATAAACGACTGACGGAGGCTGACGGAGATAAAAAGATAAAAAAAGGAAAGAAAAACTGCAAAAAAGCAGGTAGAATGAGTGTGAGGTAGACAGGTAGTAGCAGCCAGCTGGTCTTCCTGGGGTCCGCCTGGGGTTATGACCGTGTTATGATCTCTTTTTGACTTTTCAAAGACGTTTACGTGAATGTTGACTCTGAATCCACGGGTCTGAGTTATGCAACAGCTGCGATTCCTTGCAACCACCACCGCCACTTCACCCAGCTCAGATATACAGTTGTGAATAAAGGTGTAGGTACAAAGTTTAGAAAATCAATCTGTCTGGTTTATTTAAACAATCTTAAGTGGATGAGGTGCACCTAATTGTTGAACAGAGGTCTTTTTAACACTAAAACAGGGTTTGAGCCAAAAGCAAAGTTACGGTAAATCTGCCCTCACGACATTTGGCAGTGCAGACCAACAAGGTCGATGTCTTTGCCTCCCTAGTGCTCTCCTTTTGGCCTTTGAGGTAATCGCTTGCCATGGCCCTGTGAGCGTCCACTGGGCCAGACTGGTGGGAACGCTGGGTGACGCCGCCGTGAGGAAGCGTCTTTGACTTGTGTGCCGAACGCTTTAGTTTTCATTCAAGGCTGCAAACACTGTCCTGGAGACCTGCAGCCACCGTTGCTAACATTAAAGTGAGCTAAAATTAAACTCCAACAGAATGGCACATGACAATATGCAAGAATGTAAAGCATGAGGATAAACAAAAAGTCTTAATATTCTTATTGCACTTCTTGTCTAATGTGAGTTGTATTACTGGTGATTCTTTATGTTGCTGGTGGTTATTGCTCTTGCTTATTCTGGAGCTTTAAACTGAAGCGTGCTCGGGGAGGAACGCTGTAATGCACTCCAATAACCAGAGGTGCAATAACACGCATTCGTCTCACAGAGCTGCTATGTGATTTAGTTCAGCGTTAATCCCACTAAACTTGAGCTCTACGCTTCGTTCAAGATGTACGGAGGGAAGGAGCTGATGATGAGGCGGTTCTTCGGACCCATTGTAGAGCACCACCGGTCCCGACTCCCTCCTGCTGCTGACGTTTGTAGGGACGACAGTGACACCGATATGACCCAGAGTTTCACTGCAAGACCTTCAGTTTCTGCTTCATTTGAATCCTCATCAATTTAGCAGGAATCGGTTGCTGCAAGCTTCCACTTTGATGAAAGTTTGTGCACATTACAAAGACTGGCTGTGAGCGAGCAGAGCTTTAATTTCTCCCAAAAAGTTTGAAATATACTTCATCCTCTGGACGCAATAGCGTGTCCTCTCGTGTCTGAAATATTCTGTGACAGATCTCTGATTGGAGCCCACTTGGATCACTCTCAGGCCTTTTTCTCTTCATCAGCAGAATAAATGCCTTCGCACAGATAAAAAGAGCCAATATGGCAGCTTTCAGATGCCATTTCAAAGTCTTTGTGTGTGACTTTTATAGCTCCCTGCTAATGAAAACATAATTCCTTGTTCCCGCTCAGCCGTGGCCGTGAAAGCTCAGACATATATGCAAACACGGATGTTTCTGGGCGCCGCACAAAACTCTGGCAACTCTTTAATACAACACAACCATATCATTCTTCTAGTTTGCCATTCTCAACCGCAGACACCTTTTAAATCATATTTAACTTTGAATATAGACATGTTTATTCACTATAACCGCACAACAACGCGTTTCTGACAGTTTGTTTTGGAGGATTCAGGACAAGTCATCAATCAGATCAGCAGTGATTTTAAAATCGTTACGTCTCGACGAGCGAAGCGAAAAACCTGCACAAACATTTGTGTCATGAGTTCGGTCCACATGTGGAGGCGAGACATGTTAACATTGAAGTGTGTTTGCTGGTTAAAAACCTGGGTGGAGAACTGATCTTACCTCGATGATGTCTCTGCATAACGCGCCTCTACATCTGTCTGTGAGTCATTCAAGTATTTTCTCTTTTGATTGCCGTTTATTTTTGCCATAATTGCAGCCTTTTATTTGCATTCCTTTTTCATCTTTTTGCCGCCACGCTTCTCTAATCACCCCGGCTCACATCTCCATGTCGGCTCTCACCCCTCCCACCACACTCTCTGATAAACAACAAGAGTTAATGTGAAATCTCCGTATCTGACCCGATCAATCCTCCCCTGAAGATCCGCGATTACCGTGCACATGTTTTCCATGATTCCTGCGTCTCTCAGTCAGTCTGTGTTTCGATCTTTATCTGTTTGTGTTTGGCATCTGGTCGGATTTACTCGAGTGCTTTCAGCTGTTACTGTGCGTCCAATGATGTCCAACATCCATACCCTGTGTGTGTGTGTGTGTGTGTGTGTGTGTGTTTTGTGTGTATGTGTGTTGTTTTTTTTTCTTTTTGGTCCAAGTTAGAGCTCTTAACCTGTTCAGCTTATCAATTTAAGCTTTTAGTTTCCTAATAAATGCATATAAATCAACAAAGCCAACACCTATAGCAGGTTATTACCTCAAACATGGGTGTGCAAAAGGTCTCACAGACTCTTTTAGACATCCACCATCTAAATAGGAGTGATTGGAGATTGGAGGAGAGGGGTAAGGATTTGTGTGTACGATATTCTTCCTGCATCATTAAACACATCCCAGTACTCCACTCAGTGTTCTGTGTTTCTGTCTTCAACACATCTTTCATTGGCATAAAAATTATATATATATATATATATATATATATATATATATATATATATATATATATATATATATATATATATATATATATATATATCAGTAACAACACCCTTACTTCAAGGTGCAAGTGATTGCGCCGAATGCTAAAACGCTGCGGCTACAGGGCGAAACGAGCCTGGTAAGTTAAAGGATGTCAGTAAACATTTTGCCATGTTGATCCCTGACTTTAATAGACATGTGTGTTGCTGTACACATGGATATTAAACGGCACCGTTGGCTGTGTTTGAGAGTAACGAAACAAGCGTCCGTGGAGTCTGTTACTGGCATCCTAAGGCTGCTTGTGGCCGCGGCCCATCTCTCATAGCACCAGCTAGCAGTGTTTTCATTTGTTTTGGTTCTGATTGAGAAGAGAAACGTCCTGCTAAACACTTCCGGATTTGGGGGAGATCTTTTTCCTTTTTCCTTTTCCTTTTTTTTTGTGTTCCTCTTTTTTATCATTTTTTTTTTTACGTGGAATGGAAACACCTTCCACTCACAGCGGACACACCCATCAGATCTAGCTTTATCCGGTGATCATTTGTTGATTTTATTTTCTTTTATTTTCTGTTCTCTACTGGATTCAAACTATCTCCCTCCCTCCCTGTCTCTCTGCAGCACCTCATCCCACTCACATGACAATCCTTCATACTTCTTGTACGTTAGAACTCGGGTAGTACTCAACAACGAACTCGGCTCTCGCTGTTAGCGGCAGGAAACCCATTCACCCTCATACGAGTAACGGAAAAACATTACAGTGTGTTACTTTTAATTACAAGTCACCTATATCTGATTCACAGGAGGCCATCGCTTTAAATTATTCACCAATGCTGAAAACGAGCTATATTTATGTATTTTCTGCACATAAAAACAATAAAAAGGTTTGGATTTTAATGAAATCGTAGAGCGTAGACGAGTGCAAACATTTCCACATCAGATCTGGTTTCATGGGGACTTTAATATAAATTATGTTGGACGCTAGAGTTGCAGCTGTGTTATTTTTAACGTCGGCTGATGAAATGCTCCAGCCCATGTGCACAGAGAGGTTTCGTCTGATAGTCGTAAGTTTGGACGCTGAGCTCTATGTGGCTTGACCATGTTTGCATGAGCTGAGAGATAAGCTGACGCTGTAGTCGGTACTGCTAAGTTTTCTTTCAGACTATCTCTTTAGTGATGAAGTTAAGCTAAGATCAAAAGCTCACGCACGTGCACTTTTAGATAAGATGTAGTCATTAATAAGGTTGATTTTTTTTTTTCCCTCATTGGTGAAGAAGAATGACTTCCTGACTCTTCCTGACTCCTGTCACACAACAAACACGCTGCTCATCCCGAGAGGATCAGGATCCGGTGGCCTCGAGAGTTTTAACTCCCCTTCATCTCCTCTCTCTCCGTGTCCCTTTTTCCTGTGCTGCCATTTCTATTGGTGTTCGTCACGCATCAACTTCGTTACTCATTTGGCTCTTTCTCTCTTCTCTCTGTGTCTCTTCTTCCAACCCCTTTATCATGTCTTTTATTTGTAATTCCTCCCCGCTTTTATTTTGGACATGTCTTTTACATGCGTTCATCCCACTCAATTTTTCACCGCTGGTGTTTTTTCCTCATCGTTTTCCGTCTTGTCCTCTCCTCATTTCCATCTGACTGTTTTTTACTTTCTCCCGTGTCGTCAACATTTTCGCCCGACTCGTCACGCCCTCCACCTTGTTTGGAAATCTCTGTTGACGATTCCCCGCATCCCTCCCCATCGTTCATTGAATGGCCTTTCTCCTACGACCATTTCTCCCTGCTCCCACTCCTCTTTCCCCCTCCTCTCTTTCTCTATCTCGCTAGGAGGACCAGCTTTCCTCCCTGGGTTCTGCAGACCCCGGTGTGAAAACTGAAGGTGGAGAGGGAGGAGGAGGAGGAGCGGTAACCGACGATGAAGGCCTCAGAGTCTTAACTACGGGCATTTCCTCTGACACCTCGCCCCACAATGGAGTCCTCCCCCAAACTGTAGACCCTCCCTCCCTACCCATTCCACATCAACATCCTTGTCAGAATGGAGAGCTCCGTGGCAACCAAACATCCTCCCCCATGACAACCCCACAGGCAACCGGAACCACGGCAACAGAATAAGGGGGAGTAGGTCAAACACAACACCGAGCCAAATCAGAGAGAGATGGTACAAAGACAAAAAAAAGCTGTCCTCATTTTTTTTTCCCTCCTTTTTCACAAGACAATTCTGTGAAAAGAAACAGCCACACGTGTCCTTACTGCCCGAGCGAGAGAGAGAAGAACGCTGTGCCGAGGATGAATAGTAATCATCCAGCTACTGCGCAGTAGGCTGGATGACAAAGGGCTCTTTAATGGACACTTGCTCTTCTGATGTGCTCATGTAGAGCTCCAGATCGTATCAGTCTTGCAGGACAAGATAATGATACCTTACACACTTTGAACCTGTCAAACACAGTATTTGACTCTCAAACCAAGCTGAAATGTGAACACCTGCTCTGTGAACTCATTGCTGTCTTTGACTCCGATATGTAAGGATCGAGCACTGCAGACTGTCCTACAGTCCAAAGACTTCATAGTAGCCATGAACAAAGAGCAACCGTAAACTTTAAAGGAGCTTATGGTAACCCTTGACTCCCATGGATGTAGATGCCTCTGTATATTTGTCCTGAATACGCCAGCCTGAAGTCTGCTGGGATAGAGACGTGGGGATGTAGTCTGGCCTTTTAGTGCCTTTGAACGTTTACAACAGGGTTTTTGAAAAACTATAACACTTGGAGATTCACTTTGTTAGCGAGAGAAATAATATACCACCCAAAACCTGAAAAAGTTGGATAGACATGGAAAATGGTGATTTTGACATTTACTACAACTTGATTCCATGCTTTTTTTCTCGTCAACTTCACTAAAAACTGCATTTTAAGACCTGCGACACATTCCAACAAAAAAAAAAAAAGATGGGGCAGTAAAGCTTTTAACCTTTACCGGCGTTGCTGTTGCTTCTCACAACACTTAAAATGGAACAAGTACCAAAGAGCTTTGTTATTTTGTCACATGGCTTTGATAGACGCGTCCTATGTGCGATGGTGCAAGGTCTTTAGTCGGTATGGAGTCCCACATCAGGGACAGGTCAGGTTCGGTATCAATTCCCTCGTCTTCCTTTCATACGTACTGTTGAGGAATTTATCAAACCAGTTCAGAAGTCCGCTTTGTGGTTTATGAAGTTTTATTAAGCCGGCGGTGAGCACGTCGACACAGACCAGGGGTCTGGTTGAAATGCTGACCCAGATTGATTTGGCTACAGGGTTTTTATACAAAAGTTCAATCAACAATGAGAGGAATAAACCAGCCCAGTGAGAGCCAGTCAGAGGTGTGACCCTTAAGCTTTGGGACCACCCCTGAGGGATCAGGAAGTCCATATATGGTTGTGTCTCTCTAGCGGCTGGAAGTCGAATCCACTCCCCCGGTGCCTGTCTCAGCAGGGATGCAAGACGCAGGAACTTGTGTGAGACAATAGGCCACAGACGAAAATCACCCCATGGGGTGCTCTAGTGTTCCAAGTCTGTTTGAGGGAACTTCCAAGGTGTGATAGGAAGTTGAAGCTACTTAAAAGGTGTTGAGTCCAGTTCAAAGCCCTGCAGGAGGTAGGACTGGGGCAACCTGCCCCTGCAGGGAGCCAAGCTGTCACAATGCTTCATCAGTACTTAGATGCGTTTTTTTTATTTTTGTAAATATGCATCTGTGGAAAACACTAAAATCACAGCGTACTCTTCTGTATTAAAGCTGCCGCCAAAGCTAGATGTAAATGAGTTTGCCTAAGGGCACTAAAATTACTCCACGCTATCACAGAGTCTGGCTTTTGGACTTGTTTCACCCATTTCTTCCTAAAAAGACTACCATCCCCATTTATCCTGGGTGTTGGTCCTAGTACCCCTTTTCCACCAAATCGGTTCCAGGGCTGGTTCTGGGCCAGAGCTGGTACTGGTTCAAAACTCCTTCAACTTGCGAATCGGCTGAGAACCGGTTTGATTTTCCATACCTCGGGGTGCCAAGGGGAGCCACTTCATTACGTCCCTGCAAACGTCAGTTACGTAGCTGTGTTTGCATTGGTGCGAAAATCGAAATAACAACAACCATGAACGACCTTGCGATTGTACAGCTGCTGTTCTGGCTTTATGCTGGTTCATTGGGATCAGTAAACAGCAGATGCAATGTCTTTTTCATCATCGACAGGTTTTCAGCGCATGGCGCTTGTTTGAAAATGGCGCCATCTCTCAGTCTTGCTATTGCCGTTGGTCTTAACAACTCTGCACCCTCCGCTTATGTAAGCAGTTCTTTCCTCTGGTCCAGCAAAGAGTTGGTGCTACCTTGGAACCGTTTTTTCTGGCCCAGAGCCAGTTCTTTGTCAGTGGAAACTGAAAGCCCGGTTCCAAACTCAGCACTGGCCCAGAACCAGCCCTGGAACCGATTTGGTGGAAAAGGGATCCTAGATGCCTCTTAGCCCAGAAATGTTGACGCGAGGTTGATGAGGTTGATGCGAGGCATCGTTTTGCACAGTAAAGGTTTCAGTGATATTTTCAAATGTAGTTCCATCTTTGCTTCTTTTGGTTATTGATGAATGGCGGTTCCTGATGGAGGGCCATCCGAGGGATCAAAGATCCCACTTTTTGCCCTGAAACTCCTCCAGGGTTTAAGAGTATTTTCTCTGTAGAAGAAGAAGTATTCAAACATGTTCCCATCTTCCTCTCAGAAATGCTGTCTTTTAGCGCTCCAGTGATTTTCTCACGCAGTTATTGACAAAATTGGAGATCATTTGCCCATCTTTGCTCCACAAAGACTTGCCGTAGCCTTTCATAGGCTGCTAGAGCTATGTTTTTTTGGGAATGTGTTGCAAGCTTGAAATTAATGAAGCTGTTGAGAAAAAAATACCGTCTGCAAAATAACTCCATAGATCACTGTTTATTTTTTGCACATGTTCCAACATTTCCTGGTTTGGGGTCATCCAGCACGGACTGAAAACACAGATTCAAGGACACGTGATCACGTGTCACGTACGTTTGAGTGGTGGGAGACTTTTTTTGGGAACTTCTTTCGTATCTCTATCTGAAGGACTCTCTTTTATGTTTTCATTTTTTTATTTTATTTTTTATTTTAGACTGAGCTCGTGCAGGTTTTCTCTTCTCAATCTCAGAACCGATATGTGATCAACTGGTGCTAAACAGAAAACAAATGGTGCCATTTTCAGAATCAGCTGTCTGTGTCTGCCATAGTACTGCCTCTGTCACGACTCACTCACTGTCTCTTCTCTCCTCCTGCAGTTGGTCTTTGGCAGGACATGTCCTCTCTCCAATGTGTCCTCTCTGTGTCCTTGTCTTTGTTCTTTGTGCATCCTGTGGTGTCCTTATGTCTGACGGGAGCTGCTGGGGTTCCCATATCTGCCTTCGTAGAAGTGCACTCTTCCAATCTCCGGTCCTATTTACACTGATTTAAACAGCAGGCTGAAAATAAATGGCTCGACCGTTTCACAGGGTACCTAATTTCAGTTTGCGACAAGCTCCGATCACTTTCAGACTAAAAGGACGTAACTTTGCATGACATGGATGAATGAAGTACAAGCATCCGCTCCATTAGGGTGCTGAAGATGATGTTTCTCTCCTGTGATTCTCCCCGAACCCGCTGCGTTAAATGCAAATTAATTCAAATGAATAATGATGAAATTAAAGAGTTACTGTCCCATTATATTGTCACTTTCGGGCATGAATCACAGCTTATCGTATTTGTCGGTGGAATGTAATAACATTTTTCCCCATGGGAAAAAAAACAACCAACAAAACATAATTTCAACAGTTTAGTCCTGCTTAACTTGGCATCAAGTGCCTGGGATGAGTGATGAGGATCTTTTGGCTCATAGACTTGCATGTAATCAGCCAAAACTACCTGATCAATAATAAAGCCTTACTTGAGCATAGGTGACGGCCCTGACTCTCAAAACATCTATAATTAGAGCCTCTTTTTTTGTTTGTTTGTGTTTTGTCTGGTTAATATGTTTATTTTCTGTAAAAGTCAACAGCTTTCTCTGCAAACTTTTGATTTTGGAAATGTTGCTCGATGTGTGTCTGAGTTTGAACTGTTCGGTGTCTCGTGTGTCGGATGCTGAAGTCACAAGTCTTTGAAGTTACTGTAACGTTTGCCTTCATTGTTCCCTCATTTCGTGTATGAAATTCCGTGTCTGTTCTGTGAGGTTTGTGTGGACTCATCCCTCCTGTCCGCTTCACTCCGCTCCGGTGTCACAGCGGCTCAGCTTGTTCAGACGTCCCGTCTGAAACAAGAGGAGCTGTTTCAGCCTTGGTTTTCTCCGCACAAACGCAACACTCATCCTCCTGTGTGAAAGCTTCGAAAGCAGCTAGCAGAAGATCAGCTTAGATCAGCTGCATGATCGCAGTGAATGTCTAACGTCAAAACCACCAAATGTTGATAACTCTCGCCGTCTTTTACGCAGGGACAGATTGTCTGCTCAGACATCTTGTAGGGCTACTTCTTCTTTCTTTCTTGTGAAATTTGCTTTTGTGTGATGAATGTCGGATTCGAAACGGGCCGATCCGTGATTTGAGTATTCCTGTGAACATACCTCAGTGACTCAGGTAAAAAAAAAAAAAAAAAAAAAAGCAGTTGCCTCAGAGCTGAACACATATTTGAAAAAAAATAAATAAAATGAAACTAGAGACAAAACAAGGAAGAGATGAGTCCAGCTTTGGAGGGGCTGCCACCATGCAGGAACTGGCTCCACAGCTATGCTCTTTAACAGCACCTGATCAAGCATCCTCCCCCGTTTCTTCTCTCTCTGTCTCCCCTTTTCTTCTCCCCCTAGCCACTCTCAAAGCTTCATGGAGGACAGTGTGGAACCTAATTGGCTGATGCACCACCGGC
Organism: Cololabis saira; assembly: GCF_033807715.1. Classification (NCBI taxonomy): domain Eukaryota; kingdom Metazoa; phylum Chordata; class Actinopteri; order Beloniformes; family Belonidae; genus Cololabis; species Cololabis saira. The sequence continues at coordinate 38,028,953 of NC_084589.1, read as the reverse complement.
AGTCATCAGTGTGGCATGGCCAAGTGTCCAGAGCCCTCTCTCGTGACGCGATTGGCTGACAAAGGGAGATCTTGGGGTATTGGCCCCAGTCTCTTTGCTCAAAGGATGGTGCAGAGCCCCAGCGGACCATGTAAGGAAGTGCTGGAGTTTTTTTCCTTTTTGCTTTTTCCTTTTTTTTTTTTTTTAATCTTTACTTGGGCCCTCTCTCTCTGATTTGATAACAGGATTTTTCTTTTAAACTGTCGCTGTCGGATGTACTTTTTACCTACACAAGGTGGGCTTGGACACGCGTCGGCCCATGAGCCCACCGAGCATGCAAAGAGCAGCTATGCAGTCTGGTCAGTTAGCCAAACGCGAGGAACACACAGGCCAAGGACGGCGAGACGCTCTACACGGGAGAGAGAGAGGGGTCTGACATGTATTTCAAAGGTGCTTGACTTGTCTTAAATCTTTCGTCGAAGCTGATTTATGTTCAAAAAACGTTTTATTTCCCCCGTTCCCTTAGCTCTCGCAGTGTCTCCTCCCGACGCCGTCCTCGTTCATCTTGGACCCTCCACACGTTAGTTAATTACTGATTCGGTCTCACTCTATTTGAGAGACGCTTTATCTCGATCAATCATTTTGAGCTCTACTGCTGGAATCCTTTCAGACTTTGATTTTAAAGGAAACTAAATATGCACAGCCTGATTCAAAAAAAAAAAAAAAAAGACTGCTTTGGAGCAAAGCCCAATGCTTCGATGAAGGCTTTGAAAAAGCGGACAGAATGTCGTTACTTTATATTTCTATGATGACGCTGATTATTCTTACAATAGTATTTAAAAAAGAGACTTTTCATCAGAAAACTTCCGGAGAAGATATTTATTTCTTGATATAGATAGATGCCTCTATCTAAAGGATGAATCCATTTTATATAAACTGAGTTTTCATACTAAGACAATCTTATGGAAAGAAGCCCTGAAGGACTGAGGGACGAGCTTGTGTTTCACCTACTCCCCCCCCCCGACCCCCGACCCCCCTATCCGCCCCCCTTCAAGAGTTTGCACGTCTCTATAACCTGCGACCTCCAACTTCTTGGTTATTATCTTTGGATAAAAAGAAGGACTGGGGTGAAGCATCGAATGTCTCTCCCCCCAGAGTCGCCATGGAGCTCTCCATTTACGGACGATGCTGACGCTCTCAAAGCTGTTGGGTACTTTTTTTTACTCCACTTTGACTATCTGTGTGTGAAGTTTTAACCGAATATGGGGATTAAAAACTTGTGGTTTCAGTGTGGCCACACTTCTGGATGGGGATTACTGTACAACACCAGTCCCAGTTGAAATCCCTGCCATTTCCACTTCTGACTGAAATGAGAGAGATATGTTAGAGGTCCTGCTGAAACGAGTGAGTGTGTGTGTGTGTGTACATACTGTACGTGTGTGTTCTGGCTAAAACTTTGTGTATATACTGCATATATATATGTGTATATATGCTGTGTCTATGTGTATATACAGTTTGTTTGTATATGCAGAGTGTACAGCTATTTTTTTTCCTCTAATGTTTCTCTCTCTTTCTACGACTAGGTCTTCTCAAGTTACCGATACTGAGGCATGGAAAGGTTTTTACACATGCTGACAGCTATCAGAGGCACTTTTTGGTGCAGACTAAGAATATCAGCAAAGTCTGTCACGTATAGTTGCATTCTCGAAGCTCTAGAGCAAGAAGTAATCTTAAGCTTGCACTCATTTTCTGACCAACTACAAAGCTTTTCTAAGTAGATTTGGGTGACCAAGCAATGTTTGTACATAATATAGACTTATAGGCCATTTTTTTCCAGAGACATACCATTTGCATTTCTTTAAAAAAAAATATAAAAATCTGTTTTGAGTTCTTACGTATTCCTTTTGATTCCTAAAGTTTATGTCCGCAGTGGTTGTCATTCAGAGTTATATATTTATTCTGAAAACCCTTATATATCCTTGGAACCTTGATCCCCAAATTCTGCCTCTTCCGGAAACGTCTAAGCTTTTTTATGCAGGTAAATTGGCGAATCTTTCCATTAAAGTATACCGTCATTACTTAACATTGCTTGTTTTTGTATAGGTCCTTACTGAATAAGTGTGCCTCCCCCTTATACTCTTACTACCATAGATCCATCCACTCTGCTGGTCGCACTTCTTCATACCCCCTTGACAAGCCATACCACCCCCCAAGAAAATTCCTCTATTGTTGTTTTGACAGGACAGACATTTGGGGATTATGTGTATATTAATGAAAGAGTGGTGTTAGAGTGTATTGCAGTTGTATATGGATTTGTTATGAATGTGGATATTCTGATCATTGAATTATTATTGTAATAATAATAATAATAATTAATAATAATAATAATAATTGCCTCTTTGATTTTGTTGATTAATTCCTTCGATGCAGTTGATGAAGATGCTATTGTTCCTTTTTTCTTTTTCTTTTTTCCTTTTTTGGGAATACACCGGAATTTATATTTTTCGGGTGGGTGAAACTGGAGATAGTAATACGTAAATGACTTAATAAATAAAAAAATGAGTTCAATTTTTAACTTTTTGTGTGTTTTACTTTGCAACTATCCATCTACTTCTGATCTAGGCGGATGCAGCGATGAGCCACGCTGTTGCACGTTGTTGTGCTGGATTATGTGTTCCTTCATTGTCACACACTCACACACAAAATCAGTCAATCCCAGAAGCCTCATATGAACTCCAGCTGCAGGAAATACTCGTCAGGCTTGTGGTAAACCCCTGCTCACAATAGTTTCAAAATAAATACGGACTCTCATTTAGGTAACATTAAATCTTTGGGTAACTATTTATAAGTATTTGTTGTCCTTTTTTGAAAAATAAAATCTCTTTGTAACACAATTTGAAACAGTTTTCATAAACCTCTTCAGAGGAACCAGTGCTGATGCCACGTGTAGGTGGGAGGCCTCAGAAACGGATTATTTGTCGTCCTCATGTCATCATGCCTTCTGTCAGTCTGCAACATGGAACATGCCCCCTGGTGGTCAATCCGAGGAAGTGCACTTTTTTTAGTTGATGTAGATTCTTACATTGCTGCCAGCATGCAGGAGAAAGTCACACCAGCAGCCTGTAACTTTCACTACTTGGTCAAACAACTGTAGTACTAGTACAGTTAGTACTTGACTGTAACACAGTGTATGTGTTGTCTAGGACATTCAAGCGATAGTCTAACATTTTCAAATCATGCAAACCAAAACATGGCTCCAAAAACCACTGGAAGAAGGTGCTTTGCAGCTAAATCAGAGACTGGGATCCAATACATGGGCTGTATAAATTCAAGACTAAAAGGTTGAAGTTTGCTTGTTCTTATTGCTTCTTCAGTGAGAACAAATTAGACTATATCAAATACACTCTTTATTTATTCTATAACAAAGGAAAACACTTCAGTGGCTGTTGTCTCTTCACAATATTCCTGCTATATTAAATAATCTGTCTTAGTGATGTATAATAATAATAATAAAAATTAAAATAATAACAAAACCAAACGTGGTCTCATTCTGGTCTGAACAAACAAGCAAAAAAATGTAATAAAGAAAAACAAATTTAGCCCCAAATGGGCCCTTTGAATGGTGGTGGTTATTATGTTGTGGGTATTGTGTGTGTGTGTTTGAGAGTGATGTGTGTTGTAACTTCGGTTACCTCCGCTAGACATTCATGGAAGACTTGAAGTTGAAACTCAAACCTTACCCGGCAACAAAAAATAAAATATTTTGATTGGCTGATGGGTCGGTGACTCCAGACAGCTGCTCTGAGGTAAGAGCTCAGAGCACCGTAGCTTTTCCACTATCACCTACTCGGCTCTACTCATCTCAGCTCGGCTCGACTCTACTCGGCCAAGTTTCTTTTCCATAACAATTCAGCACCTGGAGCAGAAGTAGGAGGTTGGAGTGAAGCTGCTGTGACGTATTTGATTGTGTGATCTAAATGAAGAAGACAAAACAACTAAAGATGTAGAACCTGGAGGAGATGATAGATGTGCTGCTGGGTCTGTGGCTTGTGTTTGATATCAAGCTAAAAAATGAGAGTGAAAGAAGCTTCAAGCGGCTACACTTTTTTTTGTCTGTTCGTCTCTGTGCTGCTGAAAAGTCCTTTGGTAGCCGCGAGCAGCTATGAAGTGACAGAGCTCCTGGTAGATCTGGTTCCTTATCGCCTGTCTATATTCCTTTTTAATTCTCTCTTCAGTCACCAGGTTTATGAACATCTGCACAGAGTTGGATCACCAAACAGACTTTTGCGCTGCCATTGCCTGTCGAATAAAATGAACAAGAAGCCGTCAGAGACGCTCTTTCTCTGATGTCACATTCTGACTCAGACGGCTGACTCCAACCCCCCGACCAATCGGTGGCCTGTGGTGTGATGAGGTCAAATACAGCCGACTCAGCCGCTTAGAACCTCGGCAGAGTAGATACAGAAAAAGTATCTACTCGGCACGTTTGACCCCTGGTGGAAAAGCACCAAACCGAGGCGAGTCGAGTCGGGCTGAGTAGGTACTAGTGGAAAAGCCTCATTTGACTAATTTGTAAGATGGGTTGTTGGAGGTACCGTGAGGTAAAGTTAATTTCTCAGCGTGAGAAATGCCGTGTGTGGCGTGTGAACTTGTTGAAATGCGTGAGACTTGAGAGCCATGAAAACTAGCTGGACAAACCATCTGTCATGTCACCCTAAGGTTTTAAAAAGAGCAGTTTTTGAGTCTCTTTTCCCTTATATAAGGTGCCACCATGTTTTAAATAGGTGCAACAGGCAAACCCCGGGGAAGCCAGCTGGAACATGCCTGTCTTATATAACTGTTGGTAGTTCAGGCGATCCTTGCTGGAGGAGCTGTGGTACTGAATGTTTGCAGCAGAAGTGACCTCTGCGTTTAGCCGAGGCTGGTGAAGCGCTAACGACTAAAGCCTGAATTATGGTTCTGCGTTAAACCTACGGCGTAGGGTACGTGGCTACGTGGGAGTCTCTCTGTAGCCTACGCCGTAGCCTGACGTGCACCTCCCAAAAAATGTAACTACGGGTCGAGGCGACGCAGACGAGAGGGCTGTGATTGGTTTGCTTGGTAGCAACGCATTTCCGGTTCCGGTTCGTGAAGCAATATTGAACTTTCAGCGCTCTTTTCTTCGTGTGTGTGTGATTTTTTTTGTTTTGGTTTTTTGCACAATAGTTGTCCTTATCTCTTTGATTCACTGTGACCGGAAAAACTGGAAGCTAAACAAAGTATCAACTAGCGCTCTGGGGGGGTATTGCACCGGGGTGAAATAGAGTGATGGAGAAGTCCGAAGGGTTCACGACGGCGTCACGGCAACGGCGTAGGCTCTGCATCGGTTTAATGCAGAACCTTAATTCAGGCTGGCTTCCCTAAACTTTGCAGTATGACAACGACCGGTGAGGAAATGGTTTGTGTCAGTTGTCATGGGGTGTGAAATCTAGCTCTTCTTGAACCAGACTAAATCTGTTTATTTCTGCTACAAAGTTGCTCATATTAACATAGATCTCAACGGAAACTGACTCACTTTTGGACCCAGCTCCTAGTGGTTGCTCGATGAACACGAGCCGTTTGAACTTCACCTGGGTTTGGACTCAACACAGAAGTCAGATTATTGCAGCTTGGTCCAACACACAGATGTAAGCTGAGCAATGTTTAGCTGTTTTCTTTAATAAGACCTGGATGAGCCGGAAAATTGGATCCATCATTTATTAATTCATATTTATTAATTTTTTGATTAATTGGAGTCAACAATTTCACTTAACTAGTGGTATTATTTGTGTAAACCCAATTATCTTTCCAATAAAGCATTCCAAACTTTACAATATTTAATTCTAAATTGTATACAGCATAAAGAAAGCGAAAAATACCATACTGGAAAAGTCAATACTAAAATTATTTCATGCGAAATTGTTGAGATATAAATGAAAATATGATGATTTTTAAGTTATGGTTGTACCACGGAAATTATTCTTGTCTTAAAATATTTAAAGCAGAAAAAGCATGAACTTTCAATCTGTAAAAACCAGTAATTCCCTCCTCGTCCCTCTCTGCTGTGCTTCAGCTCTGACCCAAAATACTCTCCCTTGAGAGGATTATCATTTACAAGCTAGTAACCATGGCAACTGTAGAGGTGGCAGTCATTGACACATCTCAGAAACCCAAGCATGTTGGATTGTTGCTATTTCTTTCAGATACCTGGATTAAAAGTCAGGCTGCAGGTAAATTTGTTTATTTTTGTACCTCGTTGCTGCACCATAAACAGAGCCGATCCGGGTCGTTGTTTTCTGCATCTGAGGACTAGGATTCCTCTCCTTCATGAGCAGAGCAGAAACTTTCTCCACGCTGTTTCGAGCCAAGGTGCCGAGGGTGAGGATGGCTGGCGGTCTCTGGGAAGTAGCAGCTTGACGGAATAGAGCCAGCTTGTAATTGTCTTCATCCTGGGGTTAATTGTCTGTAGTTCCTGAGGGGAATTGGGAGAATCTTCCTTTTGGACAGAACAAAAAGCAAACAGCACACAGCCGAGGAGCAGTTGTGTGCAAATCCCAGTCTGCAAATCCTCTCTCTCATTCACTGCATCATACAGTATTTACCTGCATTAATCTTCCAATACATGTAACTATCACTGTTATTGTTGCACACATACTTTAATGTGTCAATACATAAAACAAAAAAGAAATACTTTTTTTAACTTCCATCTTTCTTCCATCTTTCTGCATTTTTCCATCATTCTCAGTCGAATCCACATCAAACCTCACAACCGTGACAGCCTCTGGGAGACAAAGCACGGATTTATATGGTTGTAAAAGGAACTTTATAGACCTCTGTTGACAAGTGGAGGGAACAACAACAAAGCTGAATACCAAAGTGGGAAGTAGTAAGAACTGGTTTTACTGTCACATCTTTGAGGTTCTTTACATGTTTTTCATGAATCTGGGAAAGTAGTCGTTTTCATTTTGTGTTTATTTGCTCTTGAATTAGGGAAGCATTATTAAAATGTTCTGCACAGGGCTTTCATTTGCTCTAATTGATCACATCTGTGTTCAGGTTTATATAAAGATATCATTATCTCCAAGTTATCCTGAACAAAAAAAGGAGGGTTTCGGTTAATCTGCATGTTCCCACAACGTCCAAACACGAGTCCCATTCTGGCAAACTAAGGTTTGAAACTTGTGGGGCTTGAACAGGCTTACTTTAAGTTACAAGATGTTCAAAAACCACTCCAAACTTTAAACTTTAAACAGAATTTTTTAATTTTTAAACATTTCACCCCCATCTAAGGATTAAAAGTCACAAAAAAATCAAAGATTCACAGACAAAAAGGAAAAAAGATCCTACAAAATGCCAGTCTGATGCACAGAATCTGTCACAAGTCACAAGTTTTAAAGAAAAAATGCATGTGTTTTCTAGCTTTTTGGGGTCCCCAGCTAGATAAACTTTGTTACATTATAGTCATTTGGGGAGTTCACACCCTTGAAGATGAATCTGTTACTGTATAAAAAGAAAAGAGGTTTTATCTGAGAATCTAAAGCTCAAATTCATCTTCCATCCATTAACTTCCACTTATCCAAATCAAGAGCCAACCATCTAACTTCCGCATTGAGGCCAAGATTCGTTGCAGTTCCTCGCCTGGCCGCTAGGGGCTTGTTGCAACAGCAAGTCAGTCTCCGTTGACTCCTGTGTTAAAATGTCCAACTTTAGAGCAGAAATAAACATATTTACAACCTGGTTCATAAAACCATTTTAGTCTCAGTCATTGGATTTCACACCCACGACAACTCTGGGGGGGGGTGAATTTTATTGTACCACGCCGGGAGAGTTTATGTCAATGTTTATGTTTATGTCTTAACAGAAATAAAAAGCCGGATTTATTATGAATAATAACATAAATAAATAATAACAATAGATAAAATCAGTAGTTAAAATATGATGAAGTTTTGAAACTCAACCTTAAAAGTACCAGTGCAGATGTGTTTTATTCAAATGCAGCTGAGAACAGGTGAATCTTCAACCTGGATTTAAATAAACTGAGTGTTTCAGCTGATCTGATCCATTCTGGGAGTTTGTTCCAGACATGTGGAGCATAGAAGCTGAACGCAGCTTCTCCATGTCTGGTTCTGGTTCTGGGAACTGATAAAAACCCAGATCCAGATGGCCTGAGGGGTCTGGAAGGTTCATACTGGGTCAGGAAATCACTGATGCATTCTGGTCCGGGACCATTCACATCTTTATAAACCAGCATCACAACTTTAAAGTCTATCCTCAGACCTCAGAGCTGGACTAATGTGGTCCACTTTTATGTCTTAGTGAGGACTGGAGCAGTTGTCTAACTGACTTTTAAGGTTGACTGTAAAGATGCTGTTACAATAATCAAAGGTTGACTTTCTTATTTCCTTAATGTGATTTTCCAAATTCCGGTCAGAATTCCATCCCTACACCCACATTTCTGGCCTGGTTGGTGGTTTTTAAATGTTTAGATTGAAGCTCTGTGGTGGCATGTAATTGTTTCGTTTGCGTGGGCTGTCTTACATGCTGAGTCAGCCCAAAGTTGTCCAGAGTATTACTAAGATATTTAGTCCTATTTGTCCTGAGGGTTGTCCACATGGATGTTGAAATCACCAACAATAATTACACGGTCAAAATCAACATAGACAGCAGTTCACTGAGGTCATTAAAAAAGTCTGCACAGTATTTTTTTGGGGGGGGCTGTAAACATTCAGAAACTCTGGACGAGGCCTTCAGCTGTACAGCCACGTGTTCAAAAGACTGAAAACTTCCAGGAGTCTAATTCTTACATTGAAATGATTCATTAAATAGGACTGCGACCCCCACCCTCCTCTCCTGCTCACTCTGGCCTCGCTGATGAAACTATAACCGGGGGGGTCGACTCCATGACAACAGCTGCACTGTTGCTTTGATCCAACCCACTTTCAGTTACAAACATAAAATCCAGGGGTTGTTTGGTGATAAAATCATTAACTAAAAATGTTTCCTCAGCTACAGACACATAATAAAGCCAACTTAAGTGGTTCAGAGATATTATTACTTGCCCCCTCGTGTTTGGGAGCAGTCTGTGGCACACAAGGTACCGTATGTTTAGTATATTTAAAGATCTTTTAAAGAGCAACTCTCTGTGTTTTGACTCCTTCTGTCACCTAAAAGTACAGACATTTTAAAACCTTGTAATAACCAGGTTCTCAGTTTGTCCTGGGAAAAGTCAGGACTGCCGTAATCCTCGCCGCCTCCACCCTCCACACATCAGACATCAGACTGCGGAGACATTGCATTAGCCACATTCACTCAACACCAGGGGCGGGAGGGGGAACTACTTCACCCGCGTTCCCTGGGGCAGGGTGGTCGCGGTGCCCGAGTCCTGGCGGGGCTCGTCGTGCCGCCCGGGGGGCTACCTGGCAAGGCTGGACACCCCCGGGGTGAGTGAAGGAGGGTCCATGTCTTTGTCGGTGAGTGTGGGTATGAAAGGGTCCTGCGATGGAAGACGCACAAATTTTGGGCCTCCATCGGCAGGACAAAAAAAATTATAATTTATTATTATTATTATTATTATTATTATTATTATTATTATTATTATTATTATTATTATTATTATTATTATTATTATTGTTCTTAGTATTCTATACTATTAAATATATGTGACATATTTAAAAATATATTGTATATATATTTTATATTAAAAATGCACATACAGGACTGTCAGAAAATTTGAATATTGTGATAAAGTCCTTTATTTTCTGTAATGCAAAAATGTCATACATTCTGGATACATTACAAATCAACTGAAATATTGCAAGCCTTTTATTATTTTAATATTGCTGATCATAGCTTACAGTTTAAGAAAACTCAAATATCCTATCTCTTAATCTTAAACTATACGCCATAATCAGCAATATTAAAATAATAAAAGGCTTGCAATATTTCAGTTGATTTGTAATGAATCCAGAATGTATGACATTTTTGTTTTTTTAATTGCATTACAGAAAATAAAGAACTTTATCACAATATTCTAATTTTCTGAGACAGTCGTGTATATATGATTTAGGTTATTACCAGCATGGTATTAACCATTAATATGCATACAAGGTAAAAAAAAAAAAAAGACTGCAGAGATAGAATATGATGGAGGTGTGGAGGGACCGGAGGGACCAGCGGGGCTAGGTGGCGAACCTTTGGCCGCTCTGCAGGGGGGTTTATGGGGGACTAAAACGGATTGGGCTGGGCGATGACCTGTCAGGGGTTTGGGGGGCTGGTCCTGGTCCCTGGCCCTGGTCATTGCCTCTGATGCCTCTGATGCCTCTGATGCCTCTGATGCCTCTGATGCCTCTGATGCCTCTGATGCCTCTCCTCTCCGAAGTTCTACCCAGGTGGGGGCAGGTGGAGGTCCTCCTCAAGGTTTCTGCTAGGCTTTGTTTGTTCCTCCCTGTGAGATAAGTCCTCATCTATCTCAGCCTTGGCACCGAGCACAGATGGATGACGTAGGAAATAAAATATGTTGTGGGTGATGGGTGAACAGTTTCACCCCTGACTTGTTCAAATTAAATCGATGTTTGTCACCGTGGGATATTCATCTGCATCTTTAACACTTCTCTCCTTCAGAGATCGTTGACCATGTCCTTAGGAAAGAAGAGGACTTCATAGTGTTATTACCACAAATTGTACTAATAAAGGGTGTGTAAACGTTTGACTTTGTATGACGTCATAAAAAAGGCAATTCTACCATACACTGTACTAATGAAGGGTATGTAAACTTTGTGATAAGGAGATAACTTTCCACGGGAGGAAATAAAATGTATGTATGACTCTTTATTGGTTTGTAGGTTTTGTTTTCTTGATATCTCAAATTAATCATCTCGTTATCACGGGAAAACGGAGGAAATACAATGTATGCACGTATGACCCTTTAGGGCTTCCGTACTTTCCCATCAATTATTATTAAGTTTGTACACACGCAAAAAGTAAAATAAATCGGGAATCCCAGCGGATCTAATTATATTTACTATACAAAACTATCACGTGGACAGAATTGGAGGGAAAATCTATACACAGAATAGGAAATAAAGTCACAACTAAATTTATCATATTTTGCAATGTATTCTATTTCATCACCATCCCACGGTCAGTGTACATAACATTTAACAAAATATTATTTTACCATCAGTGTATTTTTAAAAGTGTAAAATGTCAAGACGCCTATTGGGATTTTTTTTTTTAATGCGGACTTGTAGGCCATATATTTTTGATCTACTCATTTTTTATTCATACGTGTATTTATTTTTCTTCTTTTTATATTTATTTATTTTATTTATTTATTTATTTTCTTCCTTTCCCTTTGTGCAATCTCAATTTAATAGGAGGTGTGATTGTTCTCTCAATCTGATGTAGGCTACTTATGTTTACATCTGGGTTTGTCATTGTTCTTGTTGAATAAAGTAAAAAATAAATAAAAAAACAAAAAAAAAACAATCACACCTCCTATTAAATTGAGATTGCATAAAGGCAAAGGAAGAACATAAATAAATAAAAGAATGAGGAAAAAATAAATAAACTAATGAAAAATGAGTACTTACATAATAAATAAGGAAGGAAAATCAAATTGACAAGTACAAGGGGTTCAGGATAAATTGACAGTTGTAATCAGAGTATACAAGTATTTATGTGTTTTAGACACTGCTGAAATAAGGAGAGCTTGTAGACCATATCTTTTTTTTATTTTATTGAACACAATTTATGTAATTTATTCATTACAAAAAGCACAGGGGTCAACTTCAAATTTAAATCTTTGTCTCAAAAATTCAGCGGTTGGATACATTTTATTGGTGAATTTAAAATGAGTTTCCTTGACTTTGGGGGGAATGGGCCATTTGATATAATTTGGGTGGGCTTTTTCTAGTGTAGACAAACTTAAAGACTGTGAAGTGTCTGAATATAACCCTCTGTGATAGTCATTAAATGATCTCGACTTAAAGACAGTACTTATAAACTTGTTATGACATTTTTTATCTAATAATCCATAATCCTCAACAACTAACACAGGAACTGCTGTCTCCATACATTAGAGCACTTTTAATCAAATGAATAAGTGGCAAGGGAATGGCTTTACAAACCTTCATAAATTCTGCAAGACGATTTAAACCATATTTGTTCAAAAAGGATGCAAAATCAAATACATTCCCAGTATCATGTAGCAGATCGCTTGAAGACGATATCTGGCAACCCCGTCGTAATCTCGTGAGGTCGTGCTCCTTGTCTCGCGATATCCACGCGGTCTCTATTGGGATTTTTTTAAATGCGGGTTTGTAGATCTTTTTTTTTTTTACTTTAGTTAACAATTCGTTTATTTATTTTCCCTTATTCTTTTTTATTTACTCATTTATTTTTATATTTATTTATTTTCTTCCTTTCCCTTTATGCAATCCCAATTTAATAGGAGGTGTGATTGTTCTCTCAATCTGATGTACTTATGTTTACATCTGAATTTCTCATTGTTCTTGTTAAATAAAGTAAAAACATTTTTTTTTAAATCACACCTATGAAACGGAGATTGCATAAATGGAAAGGAAGAAAAATAAAGAAATATAAAAAGAAATAAAAAAGAATGAGGAAGAAATAAATAAACGAATGCATGTAAAATGAGTACTTAAAGGATAAATAAGCAAGGAAAATCATATTGACAAGTACAAGGGGTTCAGGATAAACTGACAGTTGTAATCAACTCGACTGCAAGGGGAGCATTTACAGTATGTGTTTTTGTGATTGTTCTCTCAATCTGATTTATTTATATTTACATCTGAGTTTGTCATTGTTCTTGTTAAATAAAGTAAAAAAAATAAATAAAAAAATGTATTTATTTTTTTTAAACAATCACACCTATTAAATTGAGATTGCATAAAGGGAAAGGAAGAAAATAAATAAATAAATAAAAAAGAAATGAGGGAAAAATAAATAAACGAATGAATAAATAAAGTACTTAAATAATGAATACGGAAGGAAAATCATATTGACAAGTACAAGGTGGTTCAGCATAAACTGACAGTTGTAATCACAGTATACAAATATTTAAGTGTTTTTGACACCGCTGAAATAAGGAGCGCTTGCTTGTCGACCATATCTGGCAACCCGGTCGTAATCTCGTGAGGTCGCGCTCGTGGTCTCGCGATATCCGGCGGTCGCTGCTGTTGGAGTAATGGCCGCCTGGGCAGCGATGGCCGGGACGGGCAGCAACAACAGAGCCATGTCGGAGCGCTGCAGCTGACCTGGGAGACCCAACCGCACCGGCCCGTCGCTAATATGAGCGGACCGAGCCAGGACAGCGAGCCGGAGGCCAAGGTCCTGCTCATCAAGCGGCTGTACAGGTAACCGGAGCGGGCCGCCTGATCCGGGCTAACCAGCCTTATTGTGCCGCTTTAGCTGCTGCTGCAGCCGGGGGAATATTTACACACGAATACGTATAAATGTGTTACTAATGACTTGTTCTGCCGTAACTGTGCGTTATCACGACAACACTGCGTCCCTTTTAAATTAAATAACAGCTGGACGTCACAGTGGAAACGCATTGGGTGATATTCTTTCTTTTCTTTCCTTCTTCCTTCTTTATTTTTCTTTCTTTCCTTCTTTATTATTTATTTTCTTTCCTTCTTCCTTTATTTTTCTTTCTTTCCTTCTTTATTTTTCTTTCTTTCATTCTTTATTTATTTCCTTCCTTCTTTCTTTCTTTCTTTCTTTTTTCTCTCAGAGTAATCAACCACTGTGCTATAATAATAATAATAATAATAACCACAATCATATGTTGTAACAATGCACCTTTCAATAACCATGTCTACCTCATACTGCTGCACCTTTCACTTTTTAATTGTGCTATTCTTTCTTTCTTTCTTTCTTTCTTTCTTTCTTTCTTTCTTTCTTTCTTTCTTTCTTTCTTTCTTTCTTCTCTCAGAGTAATCAACCACTGTGCTATAATAATAATAATAGTAATAACCACAATCATATGCTGTAACAATGCACCTTTCAATAACCATATATACATCATACTGCTGCACCTTTCACTTTTAAGGCAAGGCCAGTTTATTTATATAGTACAATTCAACACAAGGTAATTCAAAGTGCTTTACCTTGACATTAAAAACGGCAAGACATAATTAGACAGTAAATAACAAATAAGATTGAATAAAATTATGAATAAGATGATAAGAAAAGAAGTAAAATAATAAAAAGCACAAGTTGTTAAAAGTAAGGGCAGTAGAGTACAGCAGGTAAGTATTTAATTTAAGAGTACGCTTGAGTAAACAGTAATGTTTTTAGGCCTGATTTAAAGGAGCTGACAGTTGGAGCAGACCTCAGGTCTACAGGAAGTTTGTTCCACCGGTGAGGAGCAGAATAACTGAACGCTGCCTCACCTTGCTTGGTTCTGGTTCTGGAACCACAACAAACCAGATCCAGATGAACCTCAGGGGTCTGGGAGCTTCATAGGGAACTACCGGTAACAGATCAAGCATGTATTTTGGTCCAGAACCATTCAGTGCTTTGTAGACCAGCAGTAAGGTATTAAACTCTATCCTTTGACTCACTGGAAGCCAGTGTAGTGATTTCATGACCGGTGTAATGTGGTCCAGTTTCCTGGTGTTTGTAAGGACTCTGGCGGCAGCGTTCTGGATCAGCTGCAGCTGCCCGATTGATTTCTTGTTACGGCCTGTAAAGATGCCATTGCAATAATCCAAATGAAGTTGTATATATGTTAATAAGAGTCATTTGTCTCTTAAGAGACAAATAGCAAATTGTAGAGACCAATTGTAACTATTTAAATCTGGGGTCCGTGAGCGAAAAAAAAACGAAAATAAATTCCCTGTCTGGCATGTTCATACTTGGCCAATAAAGCTTATTCTATTCTATTCTATTCTATTCTATTCTATTCTATTCTATTCTATTCTATTCTATTGTTGCCTAGTAATAGCACCAAATTGTAAAAAAAAAAAAAAAAAATTGTAACTAGTAAAAATAGTGCAAATTTGAATTTAATAAAAGCAGCAGCCCAACTTAAAATACCCTGCAGGCATGTAAACAAATAAGCAAATAAAAGTATCATTAGTAAGGCAGTAATGTGGTTTTTAGACTGTTCTCTTACTTCTTACTGTCCTTTTCTGGCTTAAAGAATAAAATGTTTGTGTTTGAAGTGACCTACAATCTTCCTCACGGTAGCAGGGTGTCCATCATCTGTTTGATGCGCTGATCCAAATAATGAGAATAAAATATAGATCCGATCCCTGATGGGGATGCAACGTCCGATTTCGATCAAGTCGGAAACAATCAGCTGATTTCCGATCACTTGATCGGATCGGGACATCCCTAACATATATTACGAATAACCTGTTGTAACTGTGGTTTTATCACTATACCAATGTGTCCTTGTTAACGTAAATAACAACTAAAAGTCATAGTGGAGCCGCCATCATTTGGTGCTATTGTTGCTTAGCCTCCTGTTATTGAGCTGTGTCTGATATTCCTGTCTTAGTGTTTTAGAGAAGTGAGCTAAAAACACTTTTTTTTTTTTTTTTTTTATAAGACAATACACCACTCACACTTCTCACTGTTTTCCACTCAGGGCTGTGGTCGAGTCTGTCCACAAACTGGATGTGATTATCGGCAGCAAGTCGTCCTACAGAGAGGTCTTCAAGCCGGAGAACATCAGCCTGCGCAACAAGTACGTCCACTTCTCCCAGCAGCTGCTGTCATGTTTATGATCAGCCCTATTTTCGTAGGCAGGGGCTGCCAACACCCTGCAGCATCTCTCAACTCACATTTCCACGTCCAGAAAGCTTTCAGAAAGCGTGCAAAGCTGGTTCTCACGTCTGATGTGTGTGTGTGTGTGTGTGTGTGTGTGTGTGAGGAAGTATAATTTAAGCAGTCATTCATTACTGTCGTGGTTGTTTTTGTAGTGGACGCAGTCTACTTTAAATTCAAAGCCAGCAAGAGGAAGTTGGAAGTACATGTGAAAAGAGACATGATAACGAATGTCTGTGCTGACAAATATAGAAAAGGGTGCCATAGTCTGCTTCAGCAGAACTTTTTGGTATCCTCGTCTGCTTGGTTTTTTGTTTGTTTTACATGCAATTTGTTAAAGACACTAAATCAGGACGCCTGCATACTAACCTTAAGATCCTGGAATATCCTGGATAACTGTGTTAGGCTACTCTTAAAGTCTATAAAAAGTAAAATACCAAAATATATGAGTACTTGCATTAAAAGGGGTTTCCATGAATAACATTTAAACTGAAACTGCATATGAGTCAAACAATATAAATTGTTTGACATTTCATGAAGTTTTATTTGCCTGCTTTTATAGTTGGGATGATAATAGGAGGTGCAAATGGCTTATAAATTAGTAGGTTTCTTACTCCATCGCTGCTACACAGCATCTGACCTTGTTGGAATTTGCTGCTTTAAACCCAAAGTGCATCTATTCATTCCCAAAATTAATTTCACCAAGTGTGGTAATTGAGCAGAGGGGTCAGTAATCCAGGGGACGTGGATCTGTGATGATCATCTTGTTTTTTGGCTTTGGGATTGAAAGGCTTGCAGACACTCTTAATTTGAGGTTAGTTTTTAGTTTAATTTTACTGCTTTCAGACACAAAAAACATTTATTTAACACTTTAGCAACACTACAGGAGGGAGAAATCACAATTAAAATTATTCCGCATAATATTCAAATCATATTTGTTTAAAACGATTAGTTATTGAGTTTGGAGACATGATGGAAATCTAAAAGGTTGACATTTTTGAACTACCTTTTTGGATATTCAGTTATGGATAAAGGCTGAGTGAGTTTAGGCTGTCATTCAGAACAAGAGAGCGACTATGTAGAAGGTAATTGTGTCTACTTTCACATTATTTTTATAAATGGTTTGTAATCAAAATTGTAATCATGATTAAAATTAAATTTTATAGCCGTACCTGACCCTGAATCAGGAGAAGCTGACGCAGATAAGCTGTTGCTGCCTGTATGAGTCAGAGGTGCTGACTGGCTGGCCCACTCCTGCTGTGCACGTTTGACGAAACTCAGTGCTACTTAATCACTGACATTAAGCAGTTATTTTTCTCAGGAATTTCAACATATTAATAACTTACGATTCCCCTCTATAGACTCCTCAGTCATAGACGACTGCATCAGCATCTCTAATCTGCACAGAAATCTCTTATTCCACAGACACAAGCAGCCGCCATGTCATTGATTTTGGTGTTGATCCAGTTTCCTGTTATCTGTTCTTTAAATATGTCGCATTCTTGAATGACTGCTGTGATGTAAGGTGGATATTTGTGTGTGTAGCACGGCCACTTTTGTTAATTATCTCAACTACTGTACCCTGGAGTCACAACATGCCAAACATGCTGCTGTATTTCAGACTCGACACAAATAAAAGGATGATCCCGAATCATAGTAGGGGAGCCAGTGCGTCAAAGCTGCCCTCATTTTGCCATTTAGGACCAATTTAAAGGTGTCTGAATGAAGTATAATTGACACTGAAATGTGTTGTTGCTCATCTGAGGTTGTTTTGACCTGGTTTAGAAACCTCATAAAGATAATCAGATCATCTAATATTCCTGAACATGACTGTACATAGAGGGACTGACTAGGTTGCTGTTTCAGTTCAGCCATCGCCCCTCCCTTCACATGAAACTCGGCTGACTCACGGGTCTACCTGTCTAACCAGTGACCCGGCTGCTGCCGACATTCACACGTGCATCTTGTTTGTGTTTGCAGGCTGAGGGAGCTTTGTGTTAAGCTGATGTTTCTCCACCCCGTGGACTACGGCCGCAAGGCTGAGGAGCTGCTCTGGAGGAAGGTTTACTACGAGGTCATCCAGGTTATCAAGACAAACAAGAAGGTGAGAGTGAGAGCAGGATACCTGTTCTCTGGTGCCCCGGGTTTCCTTTGCAGAGTAACTTACCCATGCTTGTGCACTACAGCTCAGACGCACTTAACTCTGGGGGGGTCTGGGGTTCTGCGTAGTTTGGGATGGGCATGAAAGTTTTATTCCAGTTTTGGGCTTTTTGTTAAGATCCCGGGTGCAGCTTTAAAGAAATCCTGGATATGTTGAATTTTCTTTGCAGTAAAACTATCTGACGTGCTGATTCTTTTGTTTGTTGTTTATTGTTTATTGGATGGATCCCCGTTAGCTGCCGCCTCGGCGACCACTAATCTTCCTGGGTCCATAAAGTACATAAAATATTACATAAATGATAAGATCTAAGACATAAATACATACAGTCATACATTCCTAGCATAACTACACTTATAATAAAAACAACAACAACAATAATACACATACATGCACACACACACACACACACACACACACACACACACACACACACACATCAGTTATATATGCATATTTTCATAATATATAAATAACACTATAATTATACTAATACACTATAATAGCACTAATAAAACCATACATTAGTAATATATTTTCAGTCACTGCTATCATTATAATAATTCTACTAATTTCAGTATCAATACAATATACAATACAATACAATCAATACATTTTTGAATTTATTTATTTACATTTTTCCTGATATAAAAGTTATGACACTGATACATCTGTTATTATAGCTTAAGCCTTTTTATATTGTCTTAAAAGTTATTTTAGCTTTTGTTATTTCAGTGTTTTCATGTTTTAAGACTGGCCTTATCAGTTGCTCTTCATATTCTGATAGTATCACTCAATTTCCATTATTTTTGCATCATATTTTTACTTGTTTCTACTTTCGCCTTCACCACTTTCCTGTTGCCTATAATTTGACCGAAGTACAGTAATGTAAAGTACAGTAATCCCTCTTTTTTCGCGGGGGTTATGTTCCAAAAAGAACCTGTGATAGGTGAAATCCGCCAAGTAGCAACCTTTCATTATACAAGGCTTCAAATTGCGGAGATCAGCACCGCCCACCACGACCCGAGTAACTAGATTTGAACTGGAGAAAATGAAAAATGATTATGAAAAAAAATACAATAAGTACAGTAAGACGAATTGTGACTGGCGCGTATTTCACTGCTGTTCTGATGCCGCTGCATCCTGACTCGCTCTGTAGCGACTTTTTCTTCTAAAGCCTGCGGTGCAGGTGTGTTTTTTGGAGAGAAGAACATAGTTATGGGTCGTTGTTGTCGCTCTTTTTCTTCTGGGCAAAAAGATTCTTATAAACCGACATGCTACCATCGATTATATTTGAGACTGTAATGAACGATTCATCAAAGGGTCCCGTTCTTGAGCTGCTGCTGAAGCTCATTGGCCGTTCTCAACATTGTTGTTAAGCGACCAACGTTATTGACACAGGAAGTGAAGAAGCGAGGAGACTGTTTAGCCAATCAGAATGCAGAACACAAGGCACAATGCAAATCCGTGAAGCAGCGAGACGTGAAAGGTGAACCGTGTTATAGCGAGGGGTTACTGTACATAAATATGCTCTTTAGGCATGCACTGAAGTAGGGGTGGGCGATATGACCTAAAATTTATATCACAGTATTTTTCATCTTTTGAACGGTGACGGTATAATATCACGGTATTTTTTGGTACGTTTTGGGAGGAGTAGCCTGTCCTGTCCCTTTTATGTGAATAAGGTTAATATTTTTATAATATAATAAGTAAATGGTAGTATCCTTATCAAAAAGAGACATGGGAGAGTATTATGCATTCTCAACATATTTATTTGGCAAAAAACCCAAAGATCTTACATATATATATATATATATATATATATATATATATAATATTTATTTTTATTATATTACATTTTAAATATTTTGTAAACCTGTCTTAAAATGTAATACTGGACCTCGGTTGGGCTGGTTGGACAGCGGGTGGTGGAAAATTTCCCTTAATTTTAAATCCAAAACTTGACAGGTTTATGCCATGAGTATTCATATACAATAATCCCTTGTTTTTCGAGAGGGTTACGTTCCAAAAAGAACCCGTGATAATTGATATTCACATAGTAGCAACCCTTTTTTTTTTTAATAATTATTATACAAAGCTTCAGATTGCGGAGTTCAGCACCGCCTCGCACGTATTCCACTGTTCTTCTGAGCCGCTGCATCCCGACTCGCGCTGTAGCGTCTTTTTCTTCTAAAGCCCGCGGTACAGGTGTGTTTTTTCGAGAGAAGAACATGGTTATGGGTATTTTTTTGTCACTCTTTTTTTCTTCTGGGCAAAAAGATTCTTATAAGCCGACATTCATTAATTTTTCTCCATCTTGAAGTTGGTGATTCGTATTACGGCAGGTTGAAACAGCGCTCTGCGCCCTGCCGTCAAAGACCCGCCCAGCTCTACTTCTGATTGGCTAGTGTTAGTTTGGTTGAGCCAGAGCTGCTTTCCTCTCATTCCATTGGTAGACGAACTCGGTTGACTCTTTTTTTTTTCTCTCAAACCTTTTTTTTTTTTTTTTTAAAGCAGTCAAACTCGCACGCCGAGAAAAAAAACTCTGTACGCCGGAGATCCGGCACAGTGCCGGAATACTTCAAGCCCTGCATTTCTTACTACTCTTGTTGTAAGGTGTAGCAGCATAAACGATGCCTGCAGGGAAAGCTGTGTAGTCTTGGGACGTGCTCCGCTGGTGCTGCTCAGCAGCACCAGCGGAGCAGCGGTCCCAGCAGCAGCAACTGGTCGCACTTGCGCTCGTTTTGGCCCGGGTTGCCTCTTCATATTCACGGGCGTGCAGGTTTTTTAAGTGATTAAACAGGTTGCTTGTGTTTCCACCTCTTGCTGTCACAACACGGCAGCAAACCTTGCATATCACCGACGTTTTTAATGCCTTATTTAGGCTTATTATTTTATAATTGATTTATTACGGTATTGACGGTATTGCAAAATCCATGTCGTGGCGCAGTTTCACACCGGTGATGACTATGACACCGGTGTACCGCCCACCCCTACACTGAAGTTTGAGCCTGTCTGATGCCTGAACTTTCTCCTGTTTCTTCCTCTTCCCTCCACCAGCACATCCACAGTCGCAGTGCTCTGGAATGTGCCTACAGAACCCACCTGATCGCCGGCGTGGGCTTCTACCAACACCTGCTGCTCTACATCCAGTCACATTACCAGCTGGAGCTGCAGGACTGCATCGACTGGACCCACGTCACGGATCCACTCATCGGTCAGTTATGGAAGCCTTTACTTTCTCTCCCTCTCAGTGCTGCATTTGACACCGTTGATCATAACATACTTCTCAGCAGGTTGGAAAAGTGGGTGGGAAGTGGGTACGGTGCTTCAATTCAAATCTTACTTGCAGAATAGTGCCTTTTTTGTGTCAATTGGAAACCATGAGTCTGAGAAAACCAAGATCACATGTGGGGTTCCTCAAGGGTCTATTCTCGGACCGCTTCTATTCAACATCTATATGCTACCCCTAGCTCAGATTATGGAACATCACAACATTTCCTACCATACTTATGCCGATGACACACAACTCTATATTTCAGTGTCACTACATGACTACAGTCCCCTACTCTCATTGAGTAACTGTATTCACCAAATCAATGAGTGGATGTGCCAGAATCTTCTCCAGCTAAATGCAGAAAAGACAGAGGTGATCATTTTTGGCCCTAAAAATGAAAGGGAAAAGATCAGCGCTCACCTTGGCTCCATGTCATTGGCAACTACAAATCAAGCCAGAAATCTTGGTGTAATTATTGACTCAGACCTGAACTTCAACAGCCATCTAAAGTTTATCACTAAATCTGCCTATTACCACCTAAAAAACATTGCTAGAATTAAGGGGTTTCTGTCTAAACAAGACATGGAAAAACTTATTCATGCATTCATTTTCAGTAGGTTGGATTATTGCAATGGCATCTTTACAGGCCTTAACAAGAAATCAATCAGGCTGCTGCAGCTGATCCAGAACGAGCCGCCAGAGTCCTTACAAACACCAGGAAACTGGACCATATTACACCGGTCATGAAATCACTACACTGGCTTCCAGTGAGTCAAAGGATAGAGTTTAAAATCTTACTGCTGGTTTACAAAGACCTGAATGGTCTTGGACCAAAATACATGCTGGATCT
Source organism: Cololabis saira (assembly GCF_033807715.1). Taxonomy (NCBI): domain Eukaryota; kingdom Metazoa; phylum Chordata; class Actinopteri; order Beloniformes; family Belonidae; genus Cololabis; species Cololabis saira. The sequence goes on along the minus strand of NC_084589.1, from coordinate 38,006,873 downwards.
GAACAACTCGTGCGTTTTGTTATTTGACCTCTTTTCTTATCATTTTATTTGTTATTTACTGTTTAATTGCGTCTTGCCGCTTTTAATGTTGAGCACTTTGAATGACCTTGTTTTGAATTGTGCTATACAAATACACTTGCCTTGCCTCATCACCACACGGGACAAACAAAGGGGCAGGGATGTTTCTCGCATCCCAGAATGACTGTGACCGGGAAGAGGTAGCTGAGGGAATGAGAGAGGTTTGAAGAAGTGAACAGTTCCAATATAGAGGATCCCCGGTGCTTTTGTTTTATACTCCCCTACCCTTCTGTCTTCTCACATTTAGTGTCCGCTGCAGCTCGTAAAGCTGCTAAATTATGATGAGTGGGAGGAATAACAAGAGGAATAAAACATTTTACAGCAGTTATGTTCCAAAGTACAAGCACAGAACGGAGCACCCAAACCTCCGCGCTTCCCTTTAAGAGGATGTCACATTGTAGATTTGTGTGGCTGCAGCAGAAGCATACTTTTCCCGTTTCAACATCCAGCAGCACTTCAGCAGACTGATTTGTACTTTAGACCACATTGAAGTAAAATACTGGTTAAAAAGCAGTAGTTTTGTTTGTTAGAAAGGATTTCTGAGGCTGGTATCTCCTGAGCCAAAGCTGTTTGATGTTCCCAGTGTTGTGCAGGCCTGGATGTGTCTGAGGAATTCCTACAGTGATGGATAATGTTTGGTCCTGTCTTAGTGAGACATTAAAAGACATGGCAGGGCTCCAGACTAACTTTTTCCACTAGGAGCACCAGCACAAAATTTAGGAGCATCTATATCGACAAAACATATGAATAATTTTGTCTATATTAACTGCATTACTGATAATTTAGCAATAATTACAGACAATTTACAGTAATAACAATGTACTGCTTTTTCATTGCATCAGCAATAGCACCAATGAACTGCGCACATGCTGTGGATTTATTTGAACTCCGTTTTTTTTTGTTTTTTTTTAACAGTTCAATCAGGCCCCTGAATTTTGTGAATGGCAACTCTTCCTTGGCGATATGATAGGCTGTATTGAATTTCATTGTCATTTCAGCCTCTTCTGCAGACCTATTTTTACTTGCCTGCCTCTTAAATGATTTGGGCAGCGGCGCTTTTGCTCCATCATTGCATCTGTCCCTGCATCATTTATGCCTGATGCTGTTGATGTGCTTAAACAGCGTTTCATGTTTGAAGTGAAGTTTTCCTGGCGAATTTCGGACCGCACTGAGAGCAGTACATGCAGGACATCACTTTCTTTTCTTTACAATATCTCAACCACGTACATGCAGTGAGCCATTCTTGTCTGAAATTTTGGAAAGATTTTGGCTTTTTTGGTGCTGGGACATCACCTGCTGACTCTCGTTGACTATCGTTGTCAGAAGTTTGGGAAACTGGCACAGGACTGACCGAGGAGCTTCTGGATTATTTTTACTTGTCAAAAACTCATCTATATAGTTTGTTTCATAGCATCACTTTATGGTCAAATGACACAGCACTTTCTACTTGACACCTACTCCTGAATCCTGTAACCCCTAATCTTCCTAATCGCACAGTGCACACGTACTAAAAATGCTGCTCGTTGCTATGGTTACTGGCACCCCCCGCCTCACAGTGCGCATCCAGACACATATGACAAGCACATACACACACACAGACACTTGCTTCCGCTCCTCCACAAAATTATGTAAGAAAGAAAGAAGAAAACGGGGGAGAGGGGTGGATTTGTAAGTCGCGCTGGTGCTCCTAGTTAAAAAACTATGTTGCACGGCCTCCAGAAAAATAGTTAATTGGTCGCAGTCTGGAGCCCTGCATGGAAAGCTCTTGCTTTTTCCTTGTATCAAGGTGTTATGTGATTAATATTCTTAATTTCTGCTAACAGACTAAATGTGTAAACATATTTCTGCCGCTTTCGTTCCCCAAGCTGTTCTCACACTTGCATAATTGTTCCCGGCAGGTCGGAAGAAACCGGTGTCTGCCACTCCCAAGGAGATGGAGTGGGCGCAGATGGCCTGCCATCGCTGCCTGGTCTACCTGGGAGATCTGGGTAATAACGCGTTAATAGGATATTTAATGGGTTCATCTCTGTACCAGGCCTGAAGAGGTGTGAGACAGCTTGTGTTTGTCATCCTGTGTGGGGGGAGCTTGGCTTAGCCGCATACAAGAACTCAGATGAGGTTTGATGGATTAGTTTATGCACGTGGAAATGCTTTGACTGTCTGTTTATTCCTTTCTGATTTTAGCTTTTATTTACTGTGTGGCTATGTCATTTAAGATGCTTTTCTGGTCTTGCGTCCCCCTCAGCCCGGTACCAGAACGAACTCGCCGGGGTGGAAGCTGAGCAGTTGGCCGAGCGGTTTTACCATCAGGCCCTGTCAGTGATGCCACACGTAGGTGAGTGACTGTAACCTCAGGTGTGGCTGCTCATCCTGCACAGGTGTTCACCTAAGACGAGATATGTGATGTAGGGCTGCAGCTATCCAATATCCTAGTGATCGATTATTCTATCAAATATTCCATCGATTTAATCGGATAAAACTTACTTTTGCTTAATTAAAGCTAAAGATAAGATAGATAAGATAAGATATCCTTTATTTTTTCCCTCAGTGGGGAAACTTATTTTTGTTGGCAGCAGTACACTTAGCACACACATGCAGGGGAGGGGTAAAAAGACTAAAAAGTCAGAAATAAAAATATATATAAAATATGTATAATCACAGAAATATAAACAGTATAATGCAAACTAGTAAACTGTTTGTTAAATTTTCCAATACAAATAAATACAATTATTTCAAACTTAACATTTCCGAGACATTAAATAAGTATCAAAAGTAAAAAATATTCTTAAACACTGCTTTTAAATTGTGCAACTTCACATTCAGAACCAACACGTTATCAACAGAAATGCTTGGCTGTGGACCGGGACTCAGAACAAGAGTCTTACACAAAGTGGGCCTGACCTTCATTTTTAATTTGAAATAATCCCACACCTTCGACATCTTGTCTCTTCCTTTTATTTCTTTCTCTTTGCTGCGTTTTCTCGTTGTTGCTGTCACTGAAGCGTGACCACGTCTTCTTCTTCCGCTTTATAAGGGACACGTGTGTTAGCACGTTGAGTCACATTAAAAAGAACCAGTTTAAATGTATGTTTTTATTTAAATGAGGCTTGGATGCAGAGGAACTTCCTTGATCATTTTTTGTAATCGAGTTACTCGAGGTACTCGAGGTGTAATTGCAGCCCTAATGTGATGCCTTTGTGCTTCACAAGCAATCAACATTTTTGTGAAGGGTTTGGCGATTGGGACCGAAAATAAAAAATCATGGAGGAGAAATCTGCACCCGTGCCTGAAGCTGTACATGTTATAGTGAATTTGGCTAAAGTGGATTATTTAAACTAATAAACTCGTTGGTAAGCTCTTTAGTGCAGATATATCAACATTTGCATCTAAAAATCTTCATACACCTATCCTTTTATCTTATGTGTCTAGCAGTGGACAATCTAATGCTCCTCAGTCCTCTTTTTTTAATTTATTTTTTAATTTATTTTCTATTCATATAATTCTATTTTATCTTTTATATGGGTGTTGGTTTTTGGGGTGTTTTATTTCTCCTTTCTTGGTTCTTGTATATGACAGTACTGAGTGAGTGAGAGGGAACCTCCCAAAGGGATTAATAAAGTCATCTGAATCAGAATTTAACTTAATTCATCAATATTAACTTGTTCGTCTATTTTATTTTAATATATCTGCAGGAATGCCTTTTAACCAACTGGGCACACTGGCTGGGAGCAAGTTCTACAATGTTGAAGCAACCTACTACTACCTGCGCTGGTGAGAGACGACATGTCTATGGGGGGTATTTGTGTGCTGTGTGGGTATTAAAGTGAAGATGTGTGTTTTTAATCGGGACTGTGCAAGTTTTTCTATGTTAAATGTTGATTTTATTATTTAAAGCATTTCGAGTTACTAGTGTATGAAAAATGCTTTATGAATGAAGTTTGATTTGATTAATGTGCAGTTACAAATAGTGATGCACCGAATGTTCGGTAACCGAAATTGTTCGGCTGAAAATAGCAAAAAAACAAACACTTTTGGTGTTCAGTGGAATAAGTGGGGAAAAAAACGAACAATTAATAACGGCATGTTTAGATGATGCAATCGAACAGCGTGGAGGGAGGGGCGTGCAGTGTTAAATGCAGCAAACATGTCAGCATGTCAGATCAATACTTGGATGTGGGGAAAAAGCAGAGGACACGAGTTGGATTTGGGAAAGCCGCTTGGTGATGGAGACGGTCACGGGACGCACAGCGCAGAGAAAAGCGCCCGTACTACCGATACGAGATCCTCAGACTTTTAGTCGACTGAAACTTGACATTGATATGACGAGATCCTCCATGAAAATAACCAAGATTTTTACAATTATTATACAAGGCTTCCAATTGCGGAGATCAGCCCTGCCCCACCGCGACCCGATTATTGGATTTGAAGAAAATTAAAAGGGTTATGAGAAAAAATACAATAAGTACAGTAAGACAATTTGTGACTAGCGGGTATTTCACTGCACATTTATTTGATTTATGCAATGGTGAAAAAATTGGCAAAATCAATGAAAAACTGCGGTATTATTCGGTATTATTCGGTCAAGTGTTTATTATTATTTTCGGTTTCAGCCACAAATTTTCATTTCGGTGCATCACTAGTTACAAACGGTGGAAAACCTTCAAATGTGACTCAGAACTGATGTTGAATCCCTTTGTTTAGTATCCAGTCAGACGCGCCATTCGACGGCGCTTACGGCAACCTGAAGCGCCTGTTTGACAAAGCTGCCAAGATGTACCACCAGGTAAAGAAGCAGGAGATGAAGAAGCTGTCTCCGTCTCGGCAAAGGTGAGGGGAAACTCTGACGTTTGTATCACAGCCCGCTAACAAGTCCTGTTGGATCCCAGAGCGGGTGAACAATTGTCTTCTGGTCATTTTTCACATGGGTTAAAATATGCCTCTTCTATTGTTACTGGTGAAAGTCAAATGTCTCAAATGTTTTGCCTCTCAGCAAAATTTTTTTCGCCTGGAACGTCACTTATCTACCGACTCATTTAGCGTCCTGCTCAAACACAAAGGCAGAGCAACCACTGGTGGGAAAGAGGCATCAATCTGCAGATGAGATTAGATGATTGATGACCCCTTGGTGGTAAATTAGATTGTCGACCCAACAGAAGTAACGTGATCCAGTTCAGTGGAAAACAAATACAAGCAGGACTGAAGAGCGTGACTTCTGGAAGAATGAAGCCAATAATACTAACTTACTCTGTAACCATGTGGACAGAGAACAGTGATGTCTTTGTTGGGTTGAAACATCAGTCTGTTGTGGTTCAGAGCCCACCCTCATCTCTGATTCATGAATACTGTTTTGTTCCCGTTTAACATATTCTTGGATGATTGTTCTCTCACAGTTGCCTCAAACATAGATGCATTAAATAGATCCTTCATTGTGGAAAACTTATTATTGGAAGTCGTTATGTCCTAAAGTTGTCCTTAAAGCCTTATGATTTCTTTTCTGTAGATCCAAAGATATAAAGCGGCTGCTGGTGAGCTTCATGTACCTGCAGAGCCTCCTGCAGCCCAAGAACAGGTGAGTGCTGAGCTGCCTCTCTGCTCCCCACCGGCATCGCCTGTCCCGTCATCCGTGTTTATGGTCGTATGACGGCAACAATTTTCAGTGAAGTTTTAATTTCCGATCATTAATCCATATAGTTTGTTTGTATCTTAACCAAAATCCAGACTTCATATCGGATCAAATCTGCTTCTAGATTCTCGGTTATCCGGATCATTACATCCCAGGTGATTATACGGACGGTGCCTGGACTTGTTTCCTTGGATGTTGTAAATTTTTTATCTCGTCAGTTCTGACAGACGAGTGTAGAGTTGCAGGATTAAACCTGGTCTTTGCTTCAGTGTGGGACTGATGACGGAGCTGCACTGCAGCGGGAATCCTGCTCCACAAGCATCTCCACAAATGTCTGCGAGCATCAGGTCGACGACGTGGACCACAACACATGTGGTTGCTTGCTTGGTAGCATCCTTCCTTGTTTTTCCTGCTACTTCTTCGTTTTAATGTCGGGACGTGGTAGTTTAGTGGCTACAGAGGTGGGCTTGGGTCTGGAGCAATGGCAACCCCTGAGCAAGGCCTTAACCCTAAATCCATGGTGTGTGTCTCAGATGTTCGTCACTTTGGATAAAAGCGTCTGCTAAATGACAGTAGTAGGGTAGAAAGATGGATTTCTGAAGAAAGCGCTTAATGTTTGTTGCAGCGTGATGGGAACGACAACAGTAAAGCAACAAAGACAGGCCCTCCTGGTGTTGTCAACTGGGAGTTTATCCACCTTGTCACAGAATCTAAGGTGTGAATGTCTCTGTAGTCTCCCGCAGCTTTGTAGTTGTTAGAAGACTACGCCCCTCAGTTAATGTTACCTGTTATTACTTTTTACTCCCCTCTCCACCCATCTGTTTTCTCCGTCCTCGAGAGTGTTCCTCGTCTCCCAGCAGACGGCTGAGTTTTAACCAAAGGAGCTGCTCTGCCTGTGCTTTCTTGAGCGTTTGTTGAGGGGTTTATGGCACTTTTCCACTAGTACCTACTCTGCTCGGTTTGGTTCTTTTCCACCAGGGGTCTAACGTGCCGAGTAGATACTTTTCTGTAACTACTCTGCCGAGGTTTTAAGCGTCTGAGTCGGCTGTATCTGACGTCATCACACTACAGGCCACCGATTGGTCGGGGGGTTGGAGTCAGACGTCAGCAAATATTAGCAGCTAATGATGCTGTAAGGACCAATCACCTCCCAGAATGCTGATAGAACTGCTTTTTCAGAAACATCATGCAGCAGAATTATCAAACAGATCCAGGGCAGCAAATGTATGAAATCACTTTTATTTTTTAACACTGCCTTTTTATTTTTTCCATTTTCGGTCTATTTCGGTTTTTAATTTTTGAGAATTTGGGGTTTTTAGCATTTTTTGCAAATGTGACCCCAAGACAGTCTATCAAGTAATGAAATATAGACAATGTATGCAATTATAACTGAAAGCTTTAATGTTTTCATAGCCAAACATATTTAAAAGGCAAAAACATATCACCAGTTATTCTCGTGTCCAACAAAACATTCCTTTTTTGGGCAGAAACAAAAAAAATGTGTTTAAGTTTTAATGTAATAATGAAAAAAAATCGATCTTTAGACATATGAATCGATTTTTAGGAATTAATATGAAAATCGATTTAGAATCGGAAAATAGTTGTTTTTTTTTTTTTTTTTTTTTTTCTCAACACAGGACTAGTCCTCGGTGTGCACTCTGGAAAATGCTGTTTATTTTTCACGTCCTCTGCTGGACTCGATGCTGCCGTCCACTGAGCTCTTCAGTGAACAAGCAGGCTTTAAATGGTGTTGAATGTGTGGTTTTACTGTAACCTCCTCTCTCTTCCTAGTCTGATGGAGATGGAGCTGACGTCGCTCTGCCAGTCGGTGCTGGAGGATTTCAACCTGGTGCTTTTCTACCTGCCGCCCCCGACCCACGGAGGAGCTCACCCCGGCCCCAGCGAGGAGGACGAGGAGCAGCACCAGCACCCGCAGCACTCCGACAGCTCCTGCACCGTCCTGCCCGACAACCTCATCTTCAAGATGGTGGTCACGTGTCTGATGGTGGTGCACAGCCTTAAGAGGGGAGGTCGGTACTGCTTTTTGGTTATCTGCAAGTTAACAGTTCTCTTTTGCACATTTCAAGCTGTTCCACATGGTTGCCGTCGTGCAGGAGCTCCGGTCGGCGTCTGCTCTGCTTCACACTCTAGATGCAGAGCCGCGCCGCGGCCACAAGGGGGAGCTGAAGCATCAGAGTTGTTGCATCTGTTCTGAATCTGCAAGATGCTTGAAAACACACACCGATACTATTGTTGTTTCTGTCAGCTTGTCTCAATTTTAGTTTTAGTCTAGTTTTTAGGTCAAGCTATCATTTTAGTTTTTATTAGTTTTAGTCACGTTCATTCTCCTTTTAGTCGTGTCAAGTTTCAGTCGACTAAAAATGAAAAATTAGCATTTTAGTCTTATTTTAGTCAGAATTGTCCAGGACCATTTTAGTCTAGTTTTAGTCAAAGATTGTATTTAGCCAAACCCATTTTACAATTCAAACAAGGTTATTTTATTATTATATTGTTACCTTATAGACTTAAGAATACATTCATTCCAGATACAGAAGACTCTAATTTGAGTTTACAACATATTTATTTTTCCGCATTTCTCCCCATCTTTTTCTTTTTCGACGACACATTGGGTTTTTTTTTTTCTACGTCTATGTAGGAAAGTGTATCCAAAGATGGTTTCTTCTTCTTCTTCTCCAGCCCCAGAGCAGATCCCTGCGTTTCTCTATGTAACTTCGTTTTTAATTGACGTGAACCTAGAGCTCTGCGTTAACGGCATCAGCCTCTAACTCTGCAGCTGCATCCTCTATGATATTGCATTATATATTTAATTATTGTTATTGTCACATGACCAGCATTTTCGATGCATCTCGTTTTCCTCCGGTGATAAAGTTGACGACGATATTTAGTCTTAATTTTCGTTGACGAAAGCAACTTTTCGCTGCTCATGTGATCCGCCTGTCTCCCTCCGTATTCTCTGGGGTTGGCCGATGTAAACTACCGTATTTTGACGACCATACGGCGCGCCGTGTGGAAAGGTGCACCCTCAGTTTTGTGTGTCATTTCTGTATTTAAAACACACATACGGTGCACCAACCGAAAAGGCGCCGTCTACACACACATCAATGTGAACATGAACTGAAAAATATTTAAAATAAATAAATGTGCTTGAATTCCCCTTTGCTTTTTCATTTAGGAAGTACACAGTATTTCAGTGTCAACAAAGGTCGGCCTGTTAGATTCTGAGCACATAATTGTAGCTTGTAGGTAGTTATTTTAGATTTCTTAAAATGTAATACTGGACCTCGGTTGGACTGGTGGGACAGCAGCGGGAAAAGTCCCTTATTTTTAAATCCAAAACTTGACAGGTATGGCCTCAAACACAAAAATGATTAGAAACGGTCTCATCATCAGTCTTCATGTGTTTTTAACTTCAATGTGCTTCACTCGTCCACATTTCCTACTAACGCATGTTGATGAACTGTTTCTGCAGGATCAAAGCAGTACAGCGCTTCCATCGCTTTCACTCTGGCCCTGTTCTCCCACCTGGTGAACCACGTCAACATCCGGCTGCAGGCCGAGCTGGAGGAAGGGGAGAGCCAGGTGCCTCCGCTCCACACTGACGCCGCAGGTGAGCAGGAACCAGGAACCAGGAACCCCCGCCCCGTTTCTAGATCGGAGGCTAAACGTCTCGTAAATCAGCACCAGCGTCTCGGCTCCACCTCATCCTGATCAGCAACAGTGTTTCCTCTTTCGTTATCTGAGTTCTGCCTCAGCGAGATGTCAGGAGCAACTTAAACTTGGAATGATTTTATTTTTTTTCATGCCGATGTAAAATCGGCTGACTCAGCTTTCACTTTTTTTTTTGTCTGCATATATATTAATGGTTAATACCATGTTGGTAAGAACCTAAGGCATATATATATATGCATTTTTAGTATAGAATATATATCATATATATTTTAATATACCGTATATATTTATTTTATTAATATATACAGGACTGTCTCAGAAAATTTGAATATTGTGATAAAGTCCTTTATTTTCTGTAATGCAAAAATGTCATACATTCTGTATTCATTACAAATCAACTGAAATTTTGCAAGCCTTTTATTATTTTAATATTGCTGATTATGGCTTACAGTTTAAGATTAAGATTCCCAGAATATTCTAATTTTTTGAGATAGGATATTTGAGTTTTCTTAAGCTGTAAGCCATGATCAGCAATATTAAAATAATAAAAGGCTTGCAATATTTCAGTTGATTTGTAATGAATCCAGAATGTATGACATTTTTGCATTACAGAAAATAAAGGACTTTATCACAATATTCAAATTTTCTGAGACAGTCCTGTGTGTGTGTGTGTATATATATATATATATGATTTTTTTTTTTTTTGTGGATTTCAGTGTTTTCTGAGTTCTGCCTCAGCGAGATGTCAGGAGGAACTTAAACATGGAAAGATGTATTCGTTTTTTTCAGGCTGATGGTAAATCTGCTGACTCTGCTCTTACAACAAACCCGTTTTTTCTGTCGTCCAGATGATTTGGAGATGAAGGATCCGTCGGCTCAGCCGACAGACATCCCCGAGGAAAGGCCGTTGCAGAACGGCTCGCTGGAGCAGGACGACGAGGACAAAGGCGTCGATGGCTGCGTCCGCCTCGCCGGCAAGAAGCAGAGCAACGAGGAAGAACGGAGCAAGGCGGAGGAGGAGAAGCAGAGGCAGAAGAAGAAGTTCACCCGCCTTTCTCGACTCCGCCGCCGGCGCTGCGCTCGTAAAGACGGCGGCGGGGAGGACGACAGCGACCTGAGCGAAGGCTTCGAGAGCGAAGAGGATGAGGACAACGACGAAGAAAGACGGAGCCGTGCTGATTCAGCAGTGGAAACGGAAACGACGACGCCGACGACAACAACGCTCAACCCCTCATCCGTCAAGAAGGAGGCGAAGAGAGAGGCGGTGGGCGAGGAGGGCAGCTGGGGGAGTGGCTCGGAGGAGGAGGGAGGAACGGCCTTCGACGTGGAGACGGACTCGGACATGAACAGCCAGGAGTCCCGCTCCGACCTGGAGGACATCGAGGACACGGACAACGCAGAGGCCTCCGAGGCTCCGGCCCGGGAGCAGCCCGAGGAGGAGGAGGAGGAGGAAGAGGAGCAGGCCAAGGAGGAGGAGGTGAGGGAGGAGGAGCCGCCCCCGGCCGCCAACGGGCCCCTGCTGCCGGCCGACTCCAGCATCAGCAGCAACCTGCAGGCCATGTCCTCGCAGCTCTTCCAGGCCAAGCGCTGCTTCCGCCTGGCGCCCACGTTCAGCAACATGCTGCTGAAGCCGCCCGCCTCCCCGTCCCCGGGGACCCCCACCCCCACCGAGACCTCTGCCCCCCCCTCCCAGGAGACCCCCCCTCCTCCCGGGGAGTCGCCCCGCGACATCACCCCTGGTACTGCCAACGGAACCAACGACGATGGTAACGTGTGTTTAACCTCAACGTTACAACTTTAACCCTTCATGACCTACCATAGAACCATTTTATTTTTATTTGCTATGCATCAAAACAACCCATATAATCCAATCTTTAATAATCTGGATGTTATAAATCCCTACTAGAGGGCTGGATTGGGATTGACCCAACACAAATCTGGCGAGAGCAGGCGGTTTGGTGCGGGCGGCTAAAAAAAAAAACCCTGCGGGATCAGAATATAGTCTAGCGACAAGATGGAAATCAATGACGTGGAAAATAAACCTCAAACAAGGTCTTTACAAAACAAAGACAAAGCAAGTCAGATATTTTGAGAAACTGCGTTTAGTGTCTGTGGAGCATCTTGGAAGAGACGCAGACGGTCAGCAGCATTCTCTTCCTCCACAGCAATGTAATGGCCAAGGGATTAATTTGTTAAATTCATTTGTTTAATTCGTTAGCTTTGTTTATATTGTGTTATTTATTAGTGTTATTGAGCCACTCACAGCCTACTCTCGTTGCTATAACCTCAATCACATAACTGATGTGTGCAGGAAAGACGAAACAGCTTGTGCGATAACAATGATGGATTTGCATCTAACTTTCAGTCAGGTGAACTGATGAACTATGAACTGTCAATTATCCATCAAGCTCCACAATTACCATGTTAACATTAAATCAGATAGATTTGTCAAGGAAATTTCTCTTGCAGGATGAGAGAAGACACAACATCAATGTATCTCTATTATTGTGCGCCATGAATTCTCAGAGTTTTGCGTATGCTAACGGGAGTGTAACACACACGTTGCGGGTGCGGGCGGTAAAGGGCAGAAATGCAGCGGGAGCGGTATGAAGAAAACAGTCCGCGCAGGACTCAAGTCCATAATAACTAAATAAATAGCTAAAAAGTGCAAATAACTACCCCAAAAAAATGTAAATAGTTTTTTAATTTTACACATACTTTTCTAAATACAGAAATCCCACATGATGGTGGTGTCCATTGACATGGTGATCGGAGTAGTTGTTCAACAACGTTAGACATCATCTAATTTATGCAGTTACAGTATGATTTTGATTATTATTATCATTATATTTATCTTCATTTAAAGGGAAAACCTATTATTTTCTGGCGGGCGGGTGGGCTGGTAGGTATAGTGAGTGTGTAGTGTGTGTATGATGGGTGTGGGTTGTCGCTCTTTCGCGAAAATCTCTGATAAAAAGCACGAACAAGAGCGCAAATTCAAACCGACTAGTTTCCCGGGGGAATGACGTCACTTCCCTTTTTGTGGGAAAAAAATCCAACCCGATGACACGCTGACAACGTGATGATGTACGTCAACGTAGGATGAGCTGTGAACACGTACCGGGTTATAAATAACCCGCAATGTCAATTATGGAGATTTCCGTGTGGCAATTTTACTGGATTATTATGGAAATCTTCCCATAATAATGTGAATTTAATGGATTAAAACAGCTCTCTGGGACACTAAATGCAAGAAGAATTATTGCTCTGTTTTATTTTTTGTACGTCTTGAAAATCAATATGCTAACGGGAGCGCCGGCGCTCCAGCCGCTCATAAAGGGTTAAAAGATTTTCTTGCCTGTTTTTATTCTTCAGAATTCAGTTTTTCACGCTCACACTTGTCTCCCCTCTTGTGCTCAGACTTGAACTCTGATTCAGAAGAGAGTCAACACAGCGCTCAGTCGGTCCATAGTGAGAAAACGCTGGTGGAGAAGCTGGAGATCCTGACCAACCAGGGCCTGATCCAGGTGGTGAAGGTGTTCGTCGACTGGCTCCGGACCAACACGGACATCATCGTCATGTGTGCGCAGGTGAGGCGGACGAAGCAGCTTTATTTAGTTAAACCAGACTTTGTTGGAGCGTGTTTCCTTGAACGTGATCGACGGTTTTCCCCGCAGAGCTCTCAAAGCTTGTGGAACCGTCTGTCTGTCCTGCTCAACCTGCTACCGGACGGCAGCAAGATGGTGGAGGCCGGTGAGTCTAAACGCTGGCCGCGTTGATCTCTGCATGAATGGCTCCTGAACTCCAGGCTTGACTTCTCCGTGTGTGTGCCGCAGATCTGGGTCTCCCCGCCGACGTGGCGGAGATGCTGAACCAGTGTGAGCAGCCCGGTTTGGTCCAGGCGCTGCTGCTGCCGGAGGACGTGGCTCTGAGACACCTGCCGGCTCTCAGCGCCGCTCACCGCCGCCTCGACTTCACGTGCCGCGGCTCCTCGCTCAGTCCCCTGCAGGAGGTACGGACGCACGCGGGAGGACGATCCTGCACACAGATCTTTATACAGATATCCCAGAAGGCCGTGCAAAGCTCAAACACATCTACGCACCAGCCATAAAATGCATAATAAAGAAGGAAAAAACATATAGAAGTCGCACTGGAGTATAAGCTTAATTTTTTGGGGGAAATTTATTTTTATAAAATGCAACACCAAGAACTACGGAAGAGTATTAGGGCCCTGCAGGAGAAAAAATATTTGAGGGTGGAAGATTTATTTTTTTTATTGTGCACTTTGAGAAAAAAGTCAATGTCGAGATTAATGTTGAAAATAGAATTTTGAGAGAAAAGTTGAAATGTTGAGAAAAAAGTTAAAATTTCATGAATAAATTTGAAATGTTGAGAGAAAAGGCGAGATTTCGACTTTATTCATGAAATTTCGACTTTATTCTTGAAATTGTATTTCAACATTATTCTCGACATTTCGACTTTTTTCTCGAAGTGCACAATAAAAAATCTTCCCTTCTCAAATATTTTTTCTCCTGCATGGCCCTAATACTCTTCCGTAAAGAACAGACATGTCATCTTGAAAGGCAATTTAAAATAAAAATAGAATAGAAGCAACATCAGGCTGAATAATTGTACGTATGCTTATGTTACATGACACAACATAGAACGTGTCTGGTATGTGAACATAACATATTAAGAGTTATTCAGATAACTATAGCATAAATAACATGCTAAGAAGTTTACCAAACCATCCGTGTCACTCCAAATAAGTAAAATCCAATGAAAACTTCGGTGTCACTTTTAAACAACTCCGCTAATTCTGGAGGTAGAAGATGCAGCTCTTCCTCTTCTACGTCGCTAACGTCAGACTCATCGTCAGTTGCAGTTTAGTGTGAAATGATAAACCGGTAATAATGTGTTAATAATTTCACACATAAGTCTCTCCAGAGTATAAGTCGCACCTTTGGCCAAACTACGAAAAAAACGCAACTTATAGTCCGGAAAATCGGGTAATAAGCTATATCTATATGAGCTATATCTTCACTAAGGGTGAGCCGATGCGTGGAAACTTGAAACATTGCCTACATTATTTTTCTGGACTGCACTTGACATGTTTTTATAAATGTGGTTCAGGCTTCAAATGTATTCTTCCAGCTGAACGTGCGTTTCTTTCATTTCCCTCCAGTGTGTGGTGCGAGTGTGTTGCATCCGGAGTTTTGGCCACTTCCTCACGAATCTGCAGGGAAACGTGCTGCACTTCAACCCCGAGGCGGGAATCTTCACCAGCGTGAGCCAGTCGGAGCAGGACAACCTGCTGCAACAGGCCAAGGCCCAGTTCCGCATGGTGAGGGGAACACGAGTGTCGTTTAACTCTTCATCTAAACTCAGATGAAGGTGTTCAGTGTCTGACCCTGACAGATGTGTGAAACGAAGCTGATTCAGTGTTGAACTTCCTTCTGTTGGTCGTTTCTGTCCAGGCTGAAGAGGAGGCTCGTCGAAATCGGTTGATGAGGGACATGGCTCAGCTCCGACTGCAGGTCTTTATCATCACTCTGCTGCTGTTTCTCATTGAAGTTACATCACTGTAGTACACTCAAGGCGGGTTAGGGGGCGCTACAACTCACCGTATCAGAATCAGAATCAACTTTATTCTGCAGGTTTGTGCAAACAAACGCAGAATTTGATTTGCCAGACGTTGTCTCTCAAGGTTCAAGAAATAGAATGAAATAAATAGATATTTTTAAGAAAAACCGAGGGCAATCAAAAAATATACTGCAGGAAATACAATATAAACGAGACAGAACTAATATTTCCGGTGGTGAAGATGCTGCACAAACATCTCTGACTACTGAAAGTCCAGCAGACCAACGGCCTGATGGGAGAAACGAGCCCCTGACGGGGGTTTTATTGCAGTGATCTGTGATGCTCTGGGTTTGCAGAAACGTACCTTGTCTGTTTCCTGACCCTGGACCGGTAAAGGTCCTGGATGGAGCCAACGTCGGCCCAGATAATTTTTCAACCTCTGCTGTGACTTGTTTTTGCAAACAGGGTAAATAAGAGATAAGTCTGTTTTAGAAGTTGAGGTTTTTGCCCCATTTGGGTATTTCCTCGTCCTGATCAGAGTCTGCAGCATCTCAGGAGGGTCTGATCACTGTTGTTCTCTCATACCCTTGAGTTTAATTTCATCCTGCTCTTTCTACCGAAGCGTATTGCTTTCACTTGGAAAATAATGAAAATGCTTGTTTTTCCCTATAATGTTTTTCTATTTTTTGTGGTAATTTTGTCCTGTTTTTCAGTGTAATTAGTTTCAGCTTTTTGTGGGGGGGTTTTTTCACCCTTTTTTTTGGTGTAACCCCCCAAGGTTTGAAAAGCATCTGAAACAATCACATTCATGCATTGAGAGCTTGATTTAATGGAAGCAAACAGGATCAACTTGTTTACTTTAATCAAGTTTTACTTTGATCTGGGTTTAAGACACTGGGGGGGAGTCCTGTCTTCAAGCCATATAGATGGTATCACCATTAGTTTGTCGACTTTATGGACCTGAGGACTAGGAGTAGGAGTAGTTCAGAGGGAAAGCCCAGATCTCCTTTACATAGCAATGTTTCTCCAGGACATATATGGATCCATGGAGACAAGATGATGCACATGAAATGCATTCAGGCTTTGTGGCGGCTCAAGAGACGATCAGGAGACTGCTGAAGATACTGGATCTGCACGGTGTGCAGCTGAGGAGACGGAATCACCTTTAGAGGCGTATGGGCAGAAAAAATTACCTTGAAAAACAGAAAAAAATTATTCCTGAAAACAGAAAAAATTATCCTGAAAAACTAAGCTTTTTTTTTTTTTTTCTCCCCAAGTGAATTCAATAGGCTTCCGTATCTTTCATTTAGATTCATAACAATTTGAAGATATTTAAACCAACACATATTTCCAAGTTGTACTGGTCACAAAATTCGACTAAATGCTTGCAGTCTGGGGCCCTCACTCAGGAAAAGGATTTAACACAATTACTGTTTGAAAGCCGAGTTAATTCTCAGAACCACTTTTGTTTGGGATAATCGCCACAAGTGACGTGATTTGGATAAAGAAAGTGAACCAGTCAGAAACCATCATTCACTGTTAACCAGATTATGTCTCAGAAGCCATGAATTCACCTGTTATCGTGTGTTGGGTGTGTGGTTGTTGCAGTTGGAGGTGTCGCAGCTGGAGGGCAGCCTGCAGCAGCCCAAGGCCCAGTCGTCCATGTCTCCCTACCTGGTCCCAGACACGGCTGCTCTCTGCCAACATCTGGGTCTGATCCGGCAGCTGGCTGGGAGCGGCTGCTTCATCATCATCATCCCGCGGGCAGGTCGGCACACCAGACACGGGTTTACATATCTAAAACATTAATGGTTAATTAGTAATGGATCAGTGGGAGCCGTTCCCAGATGTGACACCTGGTTTAGGCAGATGTGGTTCCAGATGTGGTTGCTGTGTTCTGTTCACTGAAAGCTGAAATCACTGTTTCCGTTAAAATGCTCCACGTTTGTGTTGCAGTGATTGATGGACTCGACAGGCTGAAGAAGGAAAATATCGGTGCGAGAGACGGCATCCGCTTTCTGGAGTCTGAATTTCGTAAAGGCAACAGGTGAGAACTAATGTTGGGTTTGTTTGTTTGTTTGTTTGTTGGGTCTCGGGGGCCGTAGCCGAACCAGGGAAGCCCGGCTTCACCCGTCAGCTAATCTCAACCTCAGTGAGCTCCAGTGAACGGACCACTGGGTCGGATTCAGACCAAAGTAGACTCATCTGCCCTTTTCCACCAAACCGGTTCCAGTGCGGAACAAGTTGAACAATTCGTTCAACTTGTGAACCAACTGAGAACCGGTTTGTTTTCCATAGAGGGAATGTGCATGACGTCACAGATGTGACTTCACAGCGGGTTACGCCCACTGAGTGTCAGAAAGACTGAGTGTCAGAAAGACTGAGTGTCAGAAAGACTGAGTGTCAGAAAGACTGAGTGTCAGAAAGACTGAGTGTCAGAAAGACTGAGTGTCAGAAAGACTGAGTGTCAGAAAGACTGAGTGTCAGAAAGACTGAGTGTCAGAAAGACTGAGTGTCAGAAAGACTGAGTGTCAGAAAAGACTGAGTGTCAGAAAAGACTGAGTGTCAGAAAGACTGAGTGTCAGAAAGACTGAGTGTCAGAAAGACTGAGTGTCAGAAAGACTGAGTGTCAGAAAGACTGAGTGTCAGAAAGACTGAGTGTCAGAAAGACTGAGTGTCAGAAAGACTGAGTAAGACAGCGTAAACTTTCAGTTTGAGCAACTGGAAAAGATCTAAAATGGGAAAGGGCTGTTGTGCGATCGATTGTACCAGAGACGTTCAATAAACGAGACAGCCCACTACGGTTGTGTTTCTTGTATCTGTGTCACGTGACTGCCCGGCCCCTTTAGGAGACCGGAAGTAGGTCCTGAGTCTATTGAGTCCTATGGGAAAAGTGAACGTGAGCACAGATTATTACCAATTCCTTCCCCCATAGTAACCTAAGTAAATATGGGACCCATTTTTCAAAAGCCACAAACCTTCTGAACATTCTGACACCGAAATGGACATTTTCAGACAGACAGATTAGGAGAAAATAAACTTTGTTTGAGACCTGTCTCTGTCTGAGCAACACACTCTCGCGAGATTTGGCTCTCATCGTTTTCCCATCGGATAAAATGAAGTTTAAAACTAAAATAAAACTTGCTTCTTTGCTTAATAATACTGTTATTTTAATTATTTAAGTCTTTTTGGAAGAAAGTTGTACTGTATCTAGTGTTGTATGTTCCAAAATGATGTGGGGAGAGGGGCGACCACGCCCACTTAGGAGACCGGAAGTGTATACCATTTCATAGGCAGGAACGCGCTATCTTCTGTATAGAGGATCTTTGACTGTACTCATGGATTTAGCAAGAAATCTGAGTTATCGTTTTACAGACTGCTGAAAAATAAGCTTATGAGAGACAAATGAATCGCTGCAATTCACAGAAACAACTCTATTTCAGGCACCGAAACGTGGATTTGCGGTTCCCATTTTGTATCAGGTAATGTTGGATTTTTGGGTAGTTAATGTTAAACGGTCAAATCATAAAGTTCGGTGTCCTCATCACTTTAATTTCACCTAGAAATCCTACCTTGAAGTAGGACCAAGTGTCAAGACTTTTGTATGCCTTCAAGCTTTGGTTCGTTTATTTCCCCGGCGTAGAAAATAAGTACATATAAATATCTGGAAACTCGATTCGTGGCCAAATATTAATGTCCATGGACCACTGGTTCTTGGGGTAACTGTACGGGTCACTGTCAAGTCCAACTGCCTTTAATTTAAAGGGGGCCTATTATGGCATCTAATACCTATTTTAAACAGGTCAAACGTCAGTTACGTCGCTGCGTTTTGCGTGAAAGTTGAAGCAACAACAAGGTATTTGCTGTAACAGGACTTGGTCCACGTAGCTCCTCCAGGGACCACATCTCTAAGAGACAGGTTTTCTCCTCCTCAGACCCATGATGCTTTGCTGCATCCAGATTCATTCTTATTTGAAAATGTCTCCGTCTCCCAGTCTTGCTATTGCTGTTGGTCTTAACAACTCCACCCCTCCGCTTACGTAAGTGGTTCTTTCCTCTAGTCCAGCTAAGAGTTGGTTCTACCTTGGAACCGGTTCTTCTGGCCCGGACCCAGTTCTTTGTCAGTGGAAACAGAAAGTCCGGTTCCAAACTCAGCACTGGCCCAGAACCGGTTTGGTGGAAAAGGGGTATCTGTGCTTTAATCCAGAAGTCATGATATTCTGGGGATACTGCTGAACACCTGAAACAAATAAACCCCCCAAAAACAACATTTTGGACATAGTGGTGAAGACTCTAACCCTGGTAATGTGGTCTCTCCAGGTACATTCGCTGCCAGAAGGAATCAGGTCGCAGTTTTGAGAGAGATAAACTAAAGCGCCAGGACATCGAGGCCTGGTAAGATCTGCTCCGTCCCAGATGTTTCTCCTACTGGTTTTACACTCGTCTGAAGAGCCGTCCCTCCTCCGTCCCGCCCCCAGGTACTTGTACAAGATGGTGGACAGTTGTCGTCAGCTCACCATCTCCCAAGGCAACGGGGACGAAGACACGGCCGGCATGGTGACCATCCTGACGGGCCACGAGCTGGAAGAGCTGTGCGCCCGGTCGGCGGCCATGAAGGTCGGTCACTTTTACACTCCAGACATCAGCTTTCATCACTTTTCAGCTTGTTTTTGTTGCAGCGATGAGTCGCAGGATCTAGACCAGGGGTCGGCAACCCGCGGCTCTAGAGCCGCATGCGGCTCTTTAGCGCCGCCCTAGTGGCTCCTGGAGCTTTTTCAAAAATGTTTGAAAATGGAAGTAAATGGGGGAGGGAAATATATTTTTCGTTTTAATGTGGTTTCTATAGGAGGACAAACATGACACAAACATTTTTAAAGTTTTCCAATGCTGTAAAAATATGTAGAATAAATATTAAATTTCAACATTTCTGTTAACGAAGATTTGCGTCGGAGCCTGCGACACTTGTTTCTACCAGCAGGGGGCGCCAGGTAGGAGGCTGCTGGAAACAAACCGGCCAAAGGGAAAAATAACTGAGGAGGAAAGAGGATTCACAAAACAAAAAATTTAAATCCTTAAAATATGTAAAAACTAAACAATATGAAGGTTTAATTACTTTAAATCCGGATTAAATCCTTTTTTATTTAAATTTTTTGTTGTAATATTGTTGCTGGTGTTTCTATGTAATATATGCTGATTTATGTTTGTTACACTTTGACCCAAATATGTAATTTAAATTCTGATTAGATGAAAAAATTTACAAAACAAAAGTGGATTAAACTTGAATAATTCAAATATTAACAAATTGAAAACTACAGTTAAAAAAGTTAATTAAACCTTAAAAAAAAAATCCTTAAAATGTCTAAAAACTAAACAATATGAAGGTTTAATTACTTTAAATCCTTAAAACGTATCAAAACTAAACAATATGAAGGTTAAATTACTTTAAATCTTGATTAAATCCTTATTTATTTCATTTTTTTTAAAAATATTTTTGCTGGTGTTTCTATGTAATTTATGCTTAGTCATGTTAGTTGACCAAAATATGTCATTTAAATTGTGCGTCTCTACCAGCAGGGCATTCTAAGGCTTATACAAGACTTTTAATTTTTTGCGGCTCCAGACACATTTATTTTTTGTGTTTTTGGTCCAATATGGCTCTTTTAACATGTTGGGTTGCCGACCCCTGATCTAGACGATCTATACGTCCAGCTGTCTTCTCTCACATCTTCAGTTCTGCACATTTAAAACTTTGATGCTTCACCCATTTTCAGCCAATCTCATTATACATCCATCCTGTGTTTGGTTTGTTTAGAGGTTGTACCGGTACGAGGAGGTTTAGGTGCTCTGAGGGTTTTAGACTAGAGATAAAACAACATTGTTGTGGTGCTTGATCATCATGAATGGGGCATCACAACGGCACAATCTGGCACCTTTATCACACCTGAATGCTCCGGTTGATGATTAGCAGCATCTGTCTGCAACTCAAGGGGGCCTTATTGTTGCCCTTTTTTTTTTGCTTTTTAACTTCAGACTTGTACGAAAACAGTTAAAAACGTGTTATAGTTCGTTCGAGGTTGTTATTTCTTGTTTTTTATAAAAAAAAGAAAGTGGAGGAGAATTTTGCTCATGAAACAGGGCGGCCGCGGGTCCTTAAAGTCTTAAATTCAATTTTTGCTAAAAAAAAAAGCCCTTTAAATTTCTTAATTTGTCCTAAATCTCAATCCAAGGGTCTTAATTTTAGAGGTATCCAGTCATCATTAAAAAGTTTATTTCATCGTTTTGAGGAGAATCTCCTTCTCTAAATCTGTGTTGCCTGGTTGGGCAAGTTTCAGCCCAACTGTGCTGAAAAAAATATATTTGGGCTGCTGCTCCTGGTTTTTACTAAATATTTAGGAGAAATTATTAACAAAAAAGTTGCCATTATGGCAAAATTAATGAACTCACTGATATTTTATTTGCTTTAATCTATTCAATTTAATTGTAGTCTTTGTTTGGAGCCTGTACTTTTTGGGGGCTATTTAGTGCTGTGAAGCTTGAAATGTACAGGACTGTCTCAGAAAAATAGAATATTGTGATTTTCTGTAATGCAATTACAAAAACAAAAATGTCATACATTCTGGATTCATTACAAATCAACTGAAATATTGCAAGCCTTTTATTATTTTAATATTGCTGATCATGGTTTACAGCTTAAGAAAACTCAAATATCCTATCTCAAAAAATTAGAATATTCTGGGAATCTTAAACTGTAAGCCATAATCAGCAATATTAAAATAATAAAAGGCTTGCAATATTTCAGTTGATTTGTAATGAATCCAGAATGTATGACATTTTTGTTTTTTTTTAATTGCATTACAGAAAATAAAGAACTTTATCACAATATTCTAATTTTCTGAGGCAGTCCTGAAGTACACATTTAATCATTTAGGGTTTTAACATAGATAATGTTTGATTCTGGGTGGTTTTTCAGTATTTCAGCAGGTTTTTACATCACGTTTGTGCTGGAACCTGTCGGCCAGATCTGGCAACCTCGACCTCAGCGCTGGATTTCTTAGTGACTTGTCTCTTTGGTCTTAAATTTAGTTTAAAAATTGTATTAAAAAGTCTTAAATGTACCTTGGTCAAACCTGTAGACACTTTAATTCCTTATTTCTCTTCTGCAGCTCGATGTTAGTAAAGATAAAGAGTGAAATGGTTGTTTGTACTCACCTTGTACTCTTCCCCCCTGGCAGGCGGCGGTGCAGGCGGCCGGCTCGGCCGGCATGGAGCTGAAGAACATCGTGGACTTCTACCGGCAGTGGAAGGAGATCGGCTGAGAGCTCCACCGGGGGCAGCTGTCAGTGCTGCGAACAGCTGATCGATCACAACACTCGCTCCCTCTCTCTCTCTCCCACTCTTTTGCTCTGTATGTATCTGCGTCTCCAAAAGGCAACAAAACAACTCAGAAGGAAGTTGGATCAAAGAGTTAAATCTCAGAGGGCCGGACAGGTAAAACACGAAGAAGAAAAAAAAACAAACCCAATAGAAACAAAAAAGAGAAACGCGGGTGAAATGTGACGCGGTAAGAAAAAGCAAGACGTCCCACTTCCCGACCCTAAACATACCGGGCGAGGACGCGCTGGGACGGCGCCGCACCATTTCAGGTGCCGCTGGTTCACACCTAACCAGGAATACACTGTATATGTTAGCAAATGAGTTCATACGTGTTGAGAGAAGCGCACACACACATTCACGCTCAGATCAATCCATATAGATATTTAGAGCCGTGGTTTGGATTTCCGTTCCCTCCTCCCCTTCAGGAGACTTTTGAGAAACAGGGTCAAGGGCGCGTGCTGGGTCTGCTCGGGCTGCGTTTTGAGAGTCGGGGCGAACGGCGACACCTTTGGAGACGGACCAGGCGCCCCGACGGCGCGGCGGGGAACCGAACCGGGCACCTCGCAGCTCACAGGCCTCAAGGAAAGGTCCAGGAAGACGAGTACGTGCTTCTTTAGGTCCGATTCTTTCCTGTATGGCTTCTTTTTGTTGTTTTTATTTTTATTTTTTTCATGATGTTTTGGTTTTTGCTTTTCTTTATTTGCGGTGTACTTTTGTGACCAGTGACTTCTGTGTATTGTGCTATTTCTGTATGAGACGAGAAAAGTAAAAAAAAAAAAAAAAAAACTTGCAGGTGTCTGCCTGTTAAAGATTTTAATTTGGATTTTTATTTTTGTACCCAAATGTTGTTTATTTTGCGTTTTGTAAGCTTAAAATCTGAGTGATATATGCAAGAATGTTAAAGGGGAAGGCCGCGGGGGGAGGGGGGGTCGACGGAAGCTGGTTCGGTGGTAGTTGAAAGGCAGCGGCTGACTTTCCCTGAGGATTGTGGGTTGTGTTTGGACCTCTTTAACTCCTGAAATGTATCCCATCTACATCCCCATCTCCATAGTGAATGTCCCATCGTGCAGAGGAAAACCAGTATATGTGTGTGGCCATGCATTGAACAATAAAAAAGGAAAACTCAGACAATGTGGACCTCTTTCTTAGCCCCGCCCCTTGAGAGCTCTGCTCTCATTGGTCAGAAACCAAGCACTGAAGTAGCTGATGATTGTTTTCATGAATAACGCAGCGGTATCCAGCAGGTGGGGGTTACCCAGGTCCAGGAGGGGGGACTGAGAATGAGGTGTTTCAGGAATCAAATCAAAGTTTATTTAGAAGGGACAATGCATATTAATGAACTGAACACTACATTAAGCAGTGTAAATACACCGGATTTTAACAGAAATGCTAGTTTCCACCCGCAGTCCCCACAGAAAACATAAAAACAATACAATCAAACAAGGGAACAAACATAAAACATATAGTAGCAAAATAGATTTAGCAGCATTTAAAAGCAGTATGGATTTACAGTATGGATTACATCTTGTAGTTGCTGTAAGATACGCATTTTAAATTAATTATTAATTTTCAAGCAAGGTTAAGACACACGAGGCCTTCCTTGATTCCTCCAGCATTTCTTCTTTTTTTCAGCAGTAATGTCTGCTGTGAGGGAGAGTAGCTCCTTCTTACCCCTTTTCCACCAAACTGGTTCCAAGGCTGGTTCTGGAGTTTGAAACCGGGCTTTCTGTTTCCATTGACAAAGAACTGGTTCCGGGTCTGAGGAGGAGACGACCTGTCTTTTAGAGATGTGTCCACGGAGGAGCTACGTGGACCAAGTCATATTAGAGCAAATACCTTGTTGCTTCAACTTTCACACCAGCAAACGCAGTGACGTAACTGTCGTTTGCAGTGACGTAATGACGTAGCTCCCCTTAGCACCCGAGCTGTGGAAAAAGCAAACTGATTCTCAGCTGGTTTGCAAGTTGAATGAGTTGTGAACCAGAACCAGCACTGGAACCGCTTTGGTGGAAAAGGGCTATCTGAGGTGGCGGCAAGGCCTCCAGGTTCTGCAGAATGATACTCAAAGCTTAAAGATGGATAAAAACGGATAGATAAAAACCTGCTTTTAGGTTCTTCAATAAAGGCCAAAAATATCCTAAAACTGCACATAAACCTGTTGATTTTGGGGCGCTGCAGAGCCCGGCTGGTTGAGGTTCTAGTTGCAGCTCCATCCTTGACCAGCAACCTTTTACAACATGCAAAAATAAATAAATATAGTTCAAGGTAATCTCCCCGGACTGAGTTAACCGGCGTGATGCATCCCAGATGATGGTGGAGCTGAGCTCGTCCTTGCTGGTCCTGCAGCTTTGGTCGGGCTCTGGTTTCTATCGAACCCTGGAAAACACGTGAATTCAACTTTCCCTTTCCTCGTCGACGCTGCAAAGTGGAACCAGAGCAGCTTGTTCCACTTCCATCTTTGCAGACGTGGAGCTTGTGGAATCAGTTAATCAACTTCCACGTGTTGATCTGGCACCAGTTTTATGATGGATTCCCTTCCTGGCTCCACCTGGAGCCACGTGGGGGTTCAGTGTCAGTCCAGCAACCCTCCGGGTGGAGACGGTATTCATTCAGGGTCTCCAGTCCTCGAGGGCCGCAGTCCAGCATGTCTTAGATGTCTTCCTGCATCAACACACCTGATTCAAATTAAAGGTTGTCACCAGCTTGTCATCCAGGTCTGGACGGCTCTGTTGTTGACACAGCTCCTTGTATCACGGTGTGCTGGAGCAGGGCAGCATTAATACATGCAGGACTGGAGTCCCAGACCCCTGATTCACACACTGACCCAAACAAGGCACTGATGGCCGTATTCGGTTCCTCCTGCTTTGAACAGCGACGAACACCCAGATGATAAAAGACGAACTTTACTAACATTCCTTGAACCCAAGCAGCTAGGGTTGCCAACTCCCTGAAACATAAATAAGGGACACCTCATCAGCAGGACCGGCCAACCCGATTGCCTTCACCCTTCCTGGTGTGGTGAATTTTTTTAGCCCCTTTTTTGTGAGTGAAACGATTTTTTTAACTATTTGACCTGAACCTGAATTGAATTAGATGCATATTTTTGAATGCCATGAACACGTGGAAAACAAATTATTATCCAACAATTCACTTTAATACAAAATAACAAAATGAACTGAATAAAATAAGTTTCTTTCTGAAACAGAAACCTGCCTTGCTTAACTTAAAATTGTATAACTTTATATAAAACAATAGAAAGCAAGCAGAACATCCATTCTGTAATAGTGCACACTTTTAGTGCAATAACAAAAGTGCAAACAGAAAGTCTGTGGAAAACTTGTAAACATATTGCCTCACAACATGTGCCTCAAAGGCCATAACTGTAGGCTACAGTTGTAGTAAAACAGGTAAAACAGGAAAAACAGGAAAAAAAAAATAGGAAAAAAAAATACTTATGAACTCAACAGCTCAATGCCATTTTCCATTGGCATTTTATGACTATTTTTTGACTCTCACAGTAATACGGGACAAAGTGCATCCATTTCCAGCTCAATAAGGGACGGGTACTTTTAGTATATAAATACAGGACGATTCCATTTTTCAAGGGACAGTTGGCAACCCTACAAACAGCTGTCATGTGTAGGCCTGTGTTGAAAAAATCGATTATCATATTAATTCCTAAAAATCGATTTGTATGTCTAAAGATCGATTTTTTTTTTTTTTTCATCATCGCATTACAACTTTTGGTATTTTTGTGTTTATGCCCAAAAAAGGAATGTTTTGTTGGACACGAGCATAGCTAGTGCCATGTTTTTGCCTTTTAATATGTTTAAAAGTATGAAAACATTAAAGTTTTCAGTTATAATTGCATAAAATTGCCTATATTTCATCACTTTATATACTGTCTCGGGGTTACATTTGCATAAAATGCTTAAAACCAAATTCTCAAAAATTAAAATCCTGAAAAAGAAAATAAAACCGATTTCACACGGCCTGCCTCTGTTTGCTGCCCTGGTCCTGGATCTGTTTGATAATGAGGATGTGAAAAATAAACAGCATTTTCAAGAGTGCACACTAAGGACTAGGCCTGTGTTGAAAAAAAAAAAACGATTTTCCGATTCTAAATCGATTCTCATTAATTCCTAAAAATCGAGTCATACGTCTAAAGATCAAATTTTTTTTTTTCAATATTACATTAAAACTTTTGGTATTTTTTTGTTTATGCCCAAAAAAGCAACGTTTTGTTGGACACAAGAATAACTGGTTCCATGTTTTTGCCTTTTTAAATATGTTTAAAGGTATGAAAACATTAAAGTTTTCAGTTATAATTGCATAAATTGTCTATATTTCATTACTTTATATACTGTCTTGGGATAACATTTGCATAAAATGCTAAAAACCAAATTCTCAAAAATTAAAAACCGAAATAGACCGAAAATGGAAAAAATAAAAATGGAATGTGTTTAAAAATAAAACCGATTTCATACGTTTGCTGCCCTGGATCTATTTGATAATTCTGACCCACGATGTTTCTGAAAGCAGTTATATCAGCATTCTGGGAGGTGATTGGTCCTTACAGCATCATTAGCTGCAATACTTGCTGTTGAATCTCAATATAATACTAGTATTAATATGTTGCAGAACTACACATTCATATAATTCATGCAACAGCTGAAAAAACAGTTTTAATAACATTAACCCAAATCAATATAGGAATCGGATCGGATCGAACCAAATCTTGATAATCGATTCTGAATCTTAAGAATCGAATCGATTCTTTACATTTGAATGGATCCCCAGCTCTGGTCATGTGGTGGAAACGACATCAGGGCCCGCCCTCAACTCCAGCCCTGATTGTGAACGTGAGCTGGCCCTTCTCGTGTTCCTCCCCGGGCCTCAGCCTTTTCTTCCAAACTAGGTCTCCATGTGCCATTCTTCCCCCTCTTTGTGCCCCCCAGTCCCCCAGTCCCCCAGTCCCCCAGCCCCGGGCCCGTTGCCCCGTCAGAACAGCCAGCCCCCTGGCAGCGGCCCAGTGCCAGCCCGGCAGAAGAGAGCTGGCTCTGCCCTGGGAGCCTCGCTGACCCGCTCTCAGCTCATGAAGCTCGGCCGCTGCAGGGACTGTGGGGGGGAGGACGGGGTCAGTAGATCTGCTTCCTGTCCACCTGAGACATGTCCAGGGAGGGGTCCGTGCTGGCGCTGAGGAAGTGCCTGGCCTGCCTGGAGTTCATGTGTGAGTAAGCCGTCCGGGTCGTTGCTGGGGGAGTTCTTGTGCCGTTGTTCCCGGTCCATGTTTGCCAAGACCGAGACCCGTTTTGTAAAGAGGCTTTTGCAGCTCGTAGGATCAGTTTGTGCTCAAACTGGGACGTCCATCGGTCTGATACTCCGACGTTAATCAAAAGTCGAATGTGATAAAACCGCGGGCAGTACTAAGTACCCCGTTGCTGCTTCCATGGAGTTTAAGAGAGTAGGTTGGCCATCGCTGCTATCTCAGTCACAAAAAAAGAAGAGGGCTGTATCCGGGGTAAAATATGTGTGTGTGCCAAGAGGGAAAGACATAACTAGTACCTACTCGACTCTACTTGGCCTGGTTTCTTTTCCACTACAATTCAGCAGCTGGATCAGAAGTAGGAGGTTGGAGCGAAACTGCTGTGACGTATTTGATTGTGTATCGAAACGAAGAAGACAACAACACTAAAGATGTAGAACCTGGAGGAGATGATAGATGTGCTGCTGGGTCTGTGGCTTGTGTTCGATATCAAGTTAAAACATGAGAGTGAGAGAAGCTTCAAGCAGCGACGCTTTTTAATTTTTAATTTTTTTAGTTTGTCTCGGCGCTGCTGAAAAGTCCATTGGTAGCCGCGAGCAGCTATGAAGTAACAGAGCTCCTGGTAGATCTGGTCGTTCCTTATCGCCCGTCTAGATCCCTTTTTAATTCTCTCCTCAGCCACCAAGTTTATGAACATCTGCACCTCAGACTTGGATCAGAACAGACTTTTACTGCAGTTGTCTGTCGAATAAAATGAATAAGAATCCGCCGTCAGAGTAGCTCTTTCTCTGATGTCACATCCTGACTCAGACGTCTGACTCCAACCCCCCGACCAATCGGTGGCCTGTAGTGTGATGACGTCAGATACAGCCCGACCCCCTAGTGGGAAAGAACCAAACCGAGGCCAGTCGAGTCGGGCTGAGTAGGTACTAGTCGAAAAGTGCCAGTCTCCTAACTATTTGCAGCTCAGTGAGAAGGATTAGTCACAAGTGGGAAACGTTAAGACATTCGCCAGAGGTGGACATCCCAGAAAACTACCAAACCATATGAGGCTCAGGGGAAACAAATGTATAAATCCAACCCTTCGGACATCACTGAGCTTGTTGAACGATAAATAGCAATTAGAAGAAGTCTGGACCGGAGAAATCTTCTTTAGTCTGAAAAGACAATAGAAGCATGACTGAGGTTTGTTTAACTGTATCCAAATAAACCACAAGACTTCTGACACAATGTCCCAAAGGTTAATGTCACAGTTGAGACCACAACCGTGTTGAGGGGATGAAATACCCGGGTCACGTTGGGTCAAAGCCAAACACAGCAGAAACCCCTCGCTACCAAGTCCAGCGATGGAGGGGTGATGATGAGGACGGGTGATGATGAGGACGGCACCTCAGTGACTTGGCGGACCACCAGCTCCTCTGAGTGCCGGCTGCTCCGGAGTCACATGACTGAGAGCTGCAGTGGGTTGGAAACAGGACAATGATCCAAATAACGTCAACAAACCTGCTTCAGAACCGCTGAGGAATAAAGGAACCAGGGATGTGAGATGGTCTCGTTATAGTCCAGATCTCAACCGAACCGAGACGCTGTGGCAAAACCTCAACAGAGATGTATATATGTGAAGACCCAAAAATGTGTATTACCTGAATGAAAAGAGAAAAATGATGTCAAAACTGATGAAGTTACTGCTATCCAGGCCATTTTTCTCATTTCCAATTTACCTTTTCGCCTTAATTCTATGAAAGAAGTCGGTGGCACAACGAAAAACTACTTGAGATGGTCTGAGATTGTATTTTTTGTATATCAAGTCCCAATGACACTTTTATAGCTTTTAAATCCAGTATTAATAGAGGTAGGACTAACTTTTCCTGACGACTGACTGAATATACGTGTGATGTCGTCCACCAATCATGGCCAAGTGCAACCAGTATTATGTTAACGTGTGCTGGGACTAATTGTGTGATGAGTGTGAGTGTCCATGAGTGTCTATAACGGATGATCCGCCCTGTTGCTTTTACAAACCGGTTGGATTTGATATCATAAAATATATTCTAAAGGAAACTGGATTGGGCTGCTACAGAGTTTTTTCACATTTTAATAAAGAAGACGAAATCAGGGCAACTTACAATACTTGCAAAGTGAATATTTCGTCAAAGAGAACTACTACCAACCTGCAACAATATTTGTGCACACAGCATGGAATAACAATCAATGACTCTGGCGTTCAGTGGAAACACAAAGCAACAGTTCAATTATACAGATATATACATTTTAACAGAATACACATGTATTATTTTTCCCAGCAGGTTCTCTGGTAAAATACAGAGGATGGATCTCACATTGATTGATTACTGGACGAACACTGTACTTCCTGCCCACTGATTCCATTAGATAACGACAGTAATCCACGTAAATGTTTTGTTTTCTTCCTTCTTCCTCCTCTTTTCAGCACCGCTGGGCTTCTTTTCATCTTTGTGTTGTTGTGTTTTCTCTTCTCGATTACTCTCCTCTTCCTCTTTCGCCACTTCCCGCTGTTTGTTTTTCCACCGTTATCTTGGATCCGTTCTGCACATGTGCAGTAAGATGGACTGATCCAGTGTAGTGGACACTGAAGGGGGCCTGACACACACTTAATACATGCTGCTGGCATTTATCGAAATTTAATTTATTTAATTTATTCAGCAGAATGGAAAGAAATTGGATTCTTAAAAATCTTATCAAGTCCCATCCCTAGTCTGGCACCAACCCAACAATACGAGGGCGGTCAGATTCATTCATATGTTTCGATTTTTACTTCGTTGTTTAATAAAAACAACTCCATAAGTCAGTCAGTAAGTCTAATACATAGTTTGATTCTTTACCCACATGTTATGTTTTTGGACTGAATTAGAAAATGTGTGACTCTGGGTTTGGATCAGAAATGTGACGGATCCAGAGCCGTGTTGATAAAAGCAGAACAGGATGTTCTTTCTGGTCAGCGCTCGGACGGAGGGATCTCCCCATTCGGGCTCATCAAAGTCACGTGACGTGGTCGAGGTGAGACGGAGGTCACTGGACCGCGTGTAACTGTCGGGGCATGTTGTCATCCAAGAAAAGTGAAGTTATGTGGAGTAACTTCCAGTAACTTCCTGTTGAGTAACCGAGGCCGTCGCTGACGGCAGGGCGGGGGGCTGTGAGACCGGCCGGCGTTCAAGCTGTGGCAGCAACGCTGCTCGGGGACCTGGACTCCAGGCCTGGATCCAGGACGGAAGAGAGGAAGAATCAGAGCACAGCACTGAAATCAGGGCAGGAAACAATCCAAAAGTTGTTCTGCAAGATCCTGTTTCTCTCAAATATGTGCTTCTTACGTTAAAAGTGTCCCTTCGGAAACGCCTGGAAACCTCAACAATTATGAAATTAAAGTTGCTCATCGTCTCCCACGGTCTCGTCTGGACACCAAACATGTCACATCTCACTTGTGGCTGAATATCCAAATGCAGTCGGTCTTTGATTTCTACATTTCACAGCCACAGTCAGAGGAACAAAAAACGAGTCTCATCCTCGGGGCACCATGAATATCTGATCATATCTGATCTGATCAGAGCTGGGACGCCGTTAGAAACCAGTGTCCACATCATGGTGGCAGAAGATGTTTGTTGGTTCACCTGACTGCAGAATAGCTTTTAGCTTCAGACTGTTTTCTTTGAGCTTTGGTCCAGAGAAGATGGTGGATTGTGTTCACACATGTCTTGTTCTTTGCATGAGGTCCACGCACTAATGTCTAGTAGAGAATCACATCTGTTTTTAATGCGGTGGTGCCTGAGGGCCTAAAGACAACAAGCCTCCAGTTCTGACCTTTGACCTTGCCCCACGCACACAGAGATTCCTCCTGATTCTCTGAATCTCTTTGATTTTACCAGAGGTGTATAATCCAGGTGCCATAAAGTAAAAACCCTGTCCAGCAGTTGTTCCAACCCTCTGAAGAAGCATGTGAAGACAATGCTACAGCAATTTCTGCTGTTTGCAACATGGGAATAGGATGTTTTTTGCAGAGGTGTTTAATCCAGATGCCATAAAGTAAAACCCTGCTGTGTTTCTGGATCCGCCTGTACATTTAGAACAGGTGTTTTCACTAAGGACCTACCATTTACCTGCAGAAGAGCTGGTTTAGTATTTGGTTGGAACAACTGCTGGACAGGATTTTGACTTTATGGCACCTGGATTATACACCTCTGGATTTTATAAACTGTAGACAGTGGGGTCTTCAACCACTTCACAATTTTACACGTCAACGCCGCCGCTGCCTTGGATGTGGCAAAAAGTGGAGCGACATTCATTCAAACTCTGGTTTAATGAATGAATATTAATGACTGTGTGTGTGTGTGTGTGTGTGTGTGTGTGTGTGTGTGTGTGTGTGTGTGTGTGTGTGTGTGTGTGTGTGTGTGTGTGTGTGTGTGTGTGTGTGTGTGTGTGTGTGTGTGTGTGTGTGTGTGTGTGTGTGTGTGATAAAGAGAAAGACAGAGAGAGAGAGACAATGGATTAATTCAGTGGTTCCCAAACCTTTTTTGCCAGGCCCCCCTTTTGTACGTAACAGAATTTTCGAGCCCCCCTCGATACCAACACAGACACACATCTTTTGCATTCAAATGCGACTGCAATTTATTTCATTTATTGAACATATGTGCAAAAAAACTGTCCATCTCTGTAGATTTTCAACCAGACCAGTTCACAGAGATTGAAACAACAATACAAACAGGAGCCAAAATCTGAACATTTGCTCTACAAAAATGACACCTTTAATCCCCACATCTTTTCAGTGATGTGAGTGTGTGCAACACATTTCTTTTTTTCCCTTTTTACTGTACAATACAGTATGCATTACTTTCAACATATTTTTTTCCAAAAATAACCAGCTCCCTGAGGAAACAAACCCAGCAGCAACAGCTAAACAAATAATCAAAATTTCAACAATTGCTCTGCAAAAATGTCAGCTTTAATCCCCACACCTTTTCAGTGAGTGGGGTGGGCTTGCTTCATGTTACAGATCCTTTTAAACCGGGGTTGCAGGTGAGAAACTGCCACATGCATCTACCTCAGTAGCACCGGGTAGTCCCCAGTAAGATTCCTGAAGCAGCAGGTCCCCGGTTAGATTCCCGCCGGCCAGACTATTACTTCATGTCATTCCCCTTCTCTCTTCCCCCTATTTCCTGTCTCTCTCTCACTGCACATATGTATTGAAGGCTAAATCTTAAAGAAATAAAAAATCTTTAAAAATATATATATGTGTGTGTATATATATATATATATATATATATATATATATATATATATTTTTTTAAGATATAACAAAATATATATATATATATATATATATATATTTTTTATTTTTTATTTTTTTTTATTAATCTACCTTCCAACCTCGCCGCGCCCCCTGCTGCAATAGCGCCGTGACCCCCCTAGGGATATACTAAATAGTGTTAGTTAGAGTAAATACAGGGATTACATGGTATCAGAGAAGAAGAAGAATACAGAAGGAAGGAGAGAAAACAAAAACTATGATCATATTTCATAAAATTAATAGAAATATTCTTTTTGGTGCTTGTTTGATTTCCAGATATATTAGTGTTTGTGTCTGAATGGATCAATGAAGGACATTAGCTTAAAACACCTTTTGGTTCGGTCCATTTCATTAGTTTACCGGTGAATTTGCCACATCCAATGTGACGGACGCCGTGACGCATCACAGCAACGGGCCACGCCGCTCACTGAGGCGTCTACGTTTACATGTCTGTGGTTGTGTATTCCAGGGCCAAGGGGGCCCGTGTCATCTCTGCTTTTTGTAGATTCATATTAGAAAAAATTAGTAATGCTTTATATAAATGCTCCTAGCGTGGTACAAAAAATACAAAAATCACCCCCTCAGAGTTTACATGGCTGAGAAATCAAACAACTGAGACCCAAACCAGGCTGTAAATATTGTAACGAACTGTAATGTGGAATGTTTAACTGTTCTGTTCTGTTCTGTTCAGTTTACTAAGGCTGCATCCGAAATTGCATACTTCCACCCTAATGAGTAGCAAAAACAGTATGTGAGATTTTCTGGTGCGTCTGAAACATTAGTACGTACTCAATAGTATGCTCTATCCATACTCAAATTTATTAGTGTGGATTGATGGACACTAGCTAAGCAGAAACTTCCCACAATACAATGCAGCTGTGTTTGGTTGCTAAGTGTAATATATAATAATATTATATAATGTCATCTTGTTTCGGCCAGAATAAACGGGAAATAGCGGAGCGGAGCTGCTACTGCTGCTGTGACACGTCACTTCCTCCCAACGGCAGGAAGTGACGTGTGCGCTCTTAATAGTACGTCTGAATTAATGCATAGGCTACTACTGATATTTACTCAAAAGTGTGCCGAACTTAAGTATACTTTTTAGTATATACTGTTTAGTATGGCATTTCGGACGTACCGATGCTGTTGCAGCGGCCTCCAGTGGCCGGTAGAGGAACTGCACCACACCCACATCCAGGAGAAGCGCGTGCCCATGGACGCGCCAGATTTGTCAATAAAGATGTGTAACTCCTCCCTTCTTTCGCATTCCGCTGCTTTGACCCTCTTATCACCTGAAAATGTCCTCGGGAACGCGCCTGGGCTCGTTCCCCATCTCCCAGCAGCGGTGGGCCCCCCTGCCCGGAGGCGCTCCAACACATGGCTGGTGTTATTGTTGCTCCAGAGGTCCACTGCTATGGCAGGCCATAAGGGCCAAAAACCAGATTTGAATTAACATGCTGCCGAACAAAGGGGGCGTAAAAAGTGGCGTTTTGAGCACAAAAAACGGCGTAAAAAGCAGCATTTTTTTACGAGTCGCTAAAAGAAATGTCTTTTCAGCCTTTTCTGCATATTTATTGTGGTAAAAAAACAGTGCTCTTGATG
Source organism: Cololabis saira (assembly GCF_033807715.1). NCBI lineage: Eukaryota > Metazoa > Chordata > Actinopteri > Beloniformes > Belonidae > Cololabis > Cololabis saira. The sequence goes on along the minus strand of NC_084589.1, from coordinate 37,972,340 downwards.
AGCCATCAGGTTGAGAAGGCCAAGAGAAATTGAAAGAGGTGACATTCATTTTTATAATAAGATAAGATGAATCTTTATTGTCTCCCTTAGGAGAAATTTGTCTTGGACACGAGGCACGGCGACAATCATACTCCAACAAACATAGAAACAACCCTGAAGTCTTGCCCAAACATAGAATCAAACCACAGCTGAGACCTCAGCAATCATATTTTACCCCCCTACAAGATCAATAACACCTCCTGGTGGAGTGCAACAGGTACACCGTACAGGATGCATTCAGTCGTACACACATGTCAACACTGGTATAATTTTCCTCATAAAAGCTTTTAAGGATGTTGGTGGGATTATGTTCCAGTTAGATGACTGCAATACTGGAAACATGATTTTTCTTTTTTTTTTTTTTTATATGTTTTATAAGTGTATATATGTGCATTATTACTATATGTGATATATACATATATATACGCACACATATGCGTACACATACATAAATATACACATACAAACCCAGTGTTTTTTTTTTTTTTTTTGTTTTTTTGTTTTTTTGTTTTTTTTTTTGGGGGGGGAGGGGGCGGGGGGGGGTGGTGACGACATCCACTGCCAATCCAGGAAGCAGGAACACACGGAGACACACGTCAAGCACTGGAAATCTGCAACAAAAAAAACCACAAACAAAGCACGAAACCGGCACGGAGCCATCCAAAACACGAACAGCAATCGACCTAAATCTTGAGATCTGATCGCAGTCTGAGCTAAGCTATCGCTACCGCTACCTAAACCCAAAAACTAGAGAGCCAGCATGCAGGTGAACAAGCCAGTGTGTATGTCTATGTGTGTGTGTGTGTATGTATATGATCATGCATGTGTGTGTGTGTGTGTGTGTGTGTGTGTGTGTGTGTGTGTGTGTGTGTGTGTGTGTGTGTGTGTGTGTGTGTGTGTGTGTGTGTGTGTGTGTGTGTGTGTGTATGCATGTGACTAAATGACTATATGTGTGTGTGTGTGTGTGTGTGTGTGTGTGTGTGTGTGTGCGTGTGTGTGTGTGTGTGTGTGTGTGTGTGTGTGTGTGTGTGTGTGTGTGTGTGTGTGTGTGTGTGTGTGTGTGTGTGTGTGTGTGTAATAAACCAAACAAAGCTCCACCTGAAGTGTATCTATAGTGGGGGAGGGGGGGAAGCAACCCCGCCACCCGTGAGACCAGAGGCCGACAAGGAAGAGCCCGGAACCCAGGCCACCGGCAACCCCACAGAGGGGAGAAGTAGGAGGGAGGCAACCCACCGCCTGCGAGGCCCCCCCCCCCCACCCGGCGGCGGCCGAGGGGGCCCGCGGGCGGGGCCCCCACGGCGCGGAAAGAAGCAGCCAGGGACCCCGCGGCGGCGGACCGCGACCCAGGCAATCCCCGGCCACCCGGTCCGGGCCGGACACGCGGCCAGGAGGCCCTCACCCTTCAGGCCAACGACCCCCACCCGGCAGGGGGCCAGCCTGCCCGGAGAGACAGAGCCGCCCCGGCCGCCGACGCGGGCAGGCGCACCCGTCCCCCACGAAAGTGGCCCTCCAAGACCAGAGGGGCGCCCCGCCGTAGAGGCAGCGGGGGGGACCGGAGACGGGCCCGGAGAGAGGGAACCCCCCAACAAGGCGACACCCGCGCAGGCCCGACAACGGAGGGCGCCAGACCCAGGCATCCCATTCATTCATCCATTCACCTATCCGATACCTATACTAATAATAATATAGTATACTATACATAATAATAATAATAATAATACTAATAATAATACTAATAATAATAATAATAATAACCATCTTTGTATAATATAATATTGATAAATTATTAAGTTTTTGATGTCCTGCCAATGGAGGCTCAAATCCTCCATGGCAGGACCCTTCCATACCGCATTCTCACCGACACAGACATACGATCACGCACCGTTTCCCCCTCCCCGGGGGGATCCAGCACCGCCAGAAGGCACCCCAGGCTGCACGGCGGGCCCCGCCAGGCCCGGGTAACCCGACCCACCCGTCCCAGGCCCAGGCCGGTGAGGGAACGCGGGTGATGTGGGACCCCCTCCCGCCCCTTGTGTTGAGTGCATGTGATTAATGCCATAAAAACAGGGAGGAGGGAGGGCCAAGTATCGATTGACACAGACCCCCCCCCCTCCCGAACTACGTGTCCTTGTCAAATGTATTTATTAAGTGTTGAATGTGCAGTGTCTATTTTGCTGTTAAAACCGTGAGGCGGGGAGTGCCAGGCCCCGCGGGACAGTGCCCCCCACGACCCGGACCCCCCGCCTTTCGCCTATGTGCGTATGAATCGTGTAGGGGGGGCAAGAGGGGGAGCGGAGGCCGAAGCCAGGAAGCAGGACCAGCAAAGCCGGCCCTGATAAGACACCCGCGTCCCCCCACCGGCCGTCCAGTAGACGGGGGCCGGCCCCCCGAGCCGGGCAAGGGCCCCACCGTACCCCCAAGGGCGCCCCCGGCGCCGCCGGAGCCCCCAGACGGAGGGGGAAACGGTCCAACATCCTCCCATTCATACTGACAACATAAGACATAGATACCTGGGAATGGCGCCACCCCGCCGCCGCGCCCGCCCGTGCACCCCCCGGTCAGGGGAGGCCCGCTCCCCGGACCCGGCCCCACCCCCCCCCGAGGCCACCCCGGCGGACACCCCAAGGGTCCCGGAGTCCCCACATCCGCAGGGGCACTTGGCCCCCGCCCAGCGACGGAGGACCAAGGCAGCAATGCCCCCCCCAGCGCAGACAGCCACCCCCCACCCAGGCAGGGCCGGGCCCTCCGGGTGGGACCCCCACGTCCACGGCCCCGCCCCCCCCGGGAGGCCCGGAGACGCCCCAGCCACAGCCCCCCGCCCGAGCCCTCCCCAGCCACCCCCCCCCACCGCCATGAGGTAACCCCCCCCACAGGCCCCCAAGGCCCCCACCGGCTAGGGACAGGGCCCCGCGGCCCCCCCCACCGCCCCCCAGGGGCCACCAGAGGCCCGCGCCCCAGACCCCCCAAGCCGACCCCCAACCCCAAGGGCTACGAGATCACCACCCCCCCGCCCCCACTAGGTAACGAAGCCAATAAACGGGGACCACAGAGAGTGCAATTCAGCCGAATGTTGTTCAGTGGAGGCAGACATTATCTCACTACTAATATGATCTGATAAAAGATTCCTAAAATGGTTGATACATAAACTGGATTTTTGTTTCCAATTTACTAAAATGGTTTTCTTTGCGATACATAAGGCAGTGAGAACCCGGTGTGTCCAATTAGGATCTATTTGAGTGTCTCCCAGGTGACCTAATATACATACCGTGGGGCACACTGGGATTCTGTGGTTGATCCATGTGGATAAATCCTCACAAATCTCCTTCCAGAACCTCTGTACCGGTGTACAGAACCATAAAGCATGCATATAATTATCTGGGGTGTTCTCTGTGCACTGTGAACAGATATTAGAGGTGACAAAGCCCATCTGGAACATCCTTTGTCCAGTATAATGTATTCTATGAAGAACTTTGTACTGTATAAGTTGTAGGTTTGGGTTTTTAGTCATAGTAAACGTATTTAAGCATATTTGTGACCAAGAAAACTGGTCGGTATTAAGAGAGAGATCCGCCTCCCACTTAGAGATCGGGAGAGAGACTGAATCGTCCAGTTTAGACACTAACCTGTAGAGTTTTGATAACAACTTTAAAGTGCTTAGATTCAATAAATCTATTATCTTAGCGGGAAGTTGTAAATCTAATTGGCTAATTTTGTATGTTTTATTTATTATTGCCTTAAGTTGTTGATACTCTAAAAATTTATTCCTGCTAACTCCGTATTGAACAATAAGTGTATTGAAAGGTACAAACTGTCCTCCTACAATTACGTGCTGTAAGTACCGTATTCCTTGATCTCTCCATTGAACGAAGTTAACCATCTTTTTATCATTTTTCACGATGTCTGGGTTGTTCCATATGGGTGTACGGTCACATGGAAAAAGTGAAATTTTAGCTATTTTAAGAAATTCCCACCAAGCTGATAAAGTTGTGCTAATATTAATGCTTTTGAAACATTGATGACGTTTGATACTTTGACTAATAAATGGTAACTCTGAGATTTCTAGTTCATTACAAAACACTTGCTCTGAGTCCAGCCATTGACTATCTAAAGGATGATCTTTTGACCATTTTACAATATACTGTAACTTACTGGCTATGAAGTAATACTGAAAATTAGGTAATTCTAAACCTCCATATTCTTTGGATTTTTGCAATGTCTTTAAACTAATACGTGGAGTTTTATTTTTCCACAGAAATTTTGATACATATGAGTCCAACGATTTAAACCAGGAAAGAGGGGGTTTGCATGGTATCATTGAGAAAAAATAATTTACTTTTGGTAAAACCATCATTTTAATGGTGGCTATTCTACCCATGAGTGAAATGGGGAGAGAGCTCCATCTGGAAAGATCATCTTCTATTTTCTTTATAAGCTGAACATGATTTAATTTTATTAACTCTGACAGCCTAGGGGAGATGTTTATGCCTAAATATCTAATGTTCCCTGATTGTAATTGAGTATTGGTTATATTCCTAAAATTGCAGTTAACACACAAAACAGTGGATTTAGACCAATTAATAGAATAATCAGACAGAGATGAAAATCCCTCTATAAGTGCAATTGTCTGTGATAGTGAAGATCGTGAGTTCTGGAGGAAGAGGAGTACGTCATCCGCATAAAGACTAATTTTGTGCTCTAATATTTTACATTGTATACCTTTAATATTTTGATTTTGTCTAATAGCTGCTGCTAAAGGTTCAATAAATATTGCAAATAATGAGGGAGAGAGAGGGCAACCCTGTCTAGTGCCTCTTTGCAAGGTAAAACTTGTAGAGATTTGATCATTTGTCCTTACACGTGCCTTGGGAGAGCTGTATAATATTTTTATCCAGTCAATGAAAGATTCGCCAAATCCAAATTTATGCAAAGTTGCCAATAGAAACTTCCAATTTACCTTATCAAATGCTTTTTCCGCGTCTAAGGATATAATAGTAGTCTCCTGTTTATTGATACTCGAATAGTCTATAATATTTAATAATCTGCGAATATTAGTAGACGAATGTCTACCTTTAATGAAGCCTGTTTGATCCGGATGTATAATAGAAGGGGTGACTCTTTTCAGACGTTCAGTAATGGCCTTGCTAATTATTTTAAGGTCTACATTTATCAATGAAATTGGGCGGTAGCTCGATGGGAGCAAGGGATCCTTGTCCGGTTTTAATAAAAGACTAATATTAGCAGAGTTCATATTTAAGGGTAAGCTTTTATTCTCCCTAGCATTTAGAATCATTTTATAAAATGTTGGTGCTAATATACTCCAGAATTCCTTGTAAAATTCAGCTGGGAAACCATCTGGGCCCGGAGCTTTATTATTGGGCATATGTTGAAGAGCTTCATGGAGTTCTCCTATTGAGAGCGGTGAGTCTAAATTCATAACCTGTTCCTGATGTAACTTCGGCAGATTAATGTCTCCAAGAAACTCATTAATGGATTGATCAGATGGTTCAATTTGTGACGAGTATAATTTATAGTAAAAGTCTCTAAAGACTGAATTTATTAAACAGGGGTCATGTGTAACTCCCCCTGACTGGTCCTTAATGGATGTTATGGTTGTTTTTTCTTTGTTTATTTTTAATTGATTGGCTAAGTATTTTCCCGATCTGTTAGCATGTGCAAAGTTTTCCAGGCGAAGCCTTTGTACTAGAAACTGCGTTTTTGCGTCAATTATTTTATTTAATTCTATTTTAGTTTTCCTTATTCTGTTAAGGATACGTTCGTCTGCAGAGGTCTGGAAGGCCTCCTCTAGCGTCTTTATTTCACACTCTAATTCTTTTGTTTTTAAGTTGTCTTTTTTTTTCTTATTTGAAGAAAAGGAAATTATTTTGCCTCGCATTACTGCTTTTCCTGCTTCCCATAGAACGCTCGCTGATATTTCCGGCTGGTCGTTATTTTGTAAAAATATATCCCATTCTTTCTTAAAAAAATTAATAAAGTCAGGGTCTTTGAGCAATGATGTATTAAATCTCCAAACTTTGGAGGATGATACGCTCCCCCTCTTCCCCAGAGTGAAAGAAACAGGTGCGTGATCGCTAATAATGATTGGGTGAATTTGTGATTCTGAGATATCTCTCATCAGAGAGCTACTGACTAAAAAATAATCTAACCTAGAAGATGAGTGATGAACGGCTGAGAAAAAAGTGTAGTTCCTAAGGGTTGGGTGTAGAGAGCGCCATGTATCGCAAAGACCCAGATCATTCATGTATTGCTTAACAATACTTGCTGACTGCCAACTCCTGTGTCCGCCTGCATTACTGAGCCTGTCCACTCCAGGGTCCAGAACCATGTTGAAGTCTCCTCCGATGATGACTGTGTTGTCTAGGTGAGCAGAAAGTGAGGTGAAAAAAGAGTGAAAAAACGAGGAGTCATCAACATTTGGACCATATACATTAGAAATACATAAATTCAAGCTTTGAATTTGCAAGACTAAAATTAAATATCTACCCTCTGAGTCAATGTGAGTGTCCTTTACGGTGAAATTTACTCTTTTATTAATGAGAATTGCTACCCCTCTTTGTCTGGAGTTGTAACAGGCGCAGAAAACATGCGGAAATTGTGCCGTGGCCAATGCATCTACCGAAGCTTTAACTAAATGAGTTTCCTGCAGTAGGACAATGTCCGCCTGCAGAGTTTGTATATGGTTAAGAAGTTTTAATCTCTTTGCCGTGTTCCCGGCTCCGTTTACGTTCCAGGTGACAAACTTTAATTTATCCATAATCCAATCATTGAAAGTAACATTATATGTAAGTGGTAATGTTGCATGAAAAGCTGTTGTATGTGTGTGTGCCATGTTATTCTAGATGTGTGAAATGTGTGTTTGTACCAATTTACCAAACCGAGAAAGAAAGTGCAGCAGAGTGGGACATAGAGGGAAAAAAGAAAAAAAAAGGGGAAAGGGAGTGAGGTGGGGGGGAGGGAGATAATTCTAAACATGATAGAAAAAGAAATAGAGAAAGTAAAAAAAAGAGAGAGAAAGGCAATCACCAGTGTGAGCCTATAACTTACCGAGACTAGCAGAGCAAGAATTATTAATACATTAATATATGCCGAGAATATTTTATGAAACTGTATCTAATCTAATCACCAAGTGTTTATGTAACTATATCTAACCTAATCACCAGTTAGTAAGAAAGAAAGAGAGGAAAAGAAAGTAAATTTTGTACTCATCCTTTTTAGAAGAGCCAGGGCGTGATGTTGGAGTCGCGGTACAGTTGTCCGTTCACGTACAGCTTGTCCACGGTGATGACAGCACGAGATCCCTCCGTCATGAACCTCCTCCGGACCGGGAAGAGGACTCGGCGACGGTCCAGGATCTCCCGGGGGAACTGGTCGTTCACGGAGAACGGCAATCCGCGTAGCTGTGGCCCCCTTCTTCTCACAAGCTCTTTGTCTTTATAGTGTTCGAATTTAGCAACAATGGGCCTGGGTCTCTGGGCTTCGGGTCTTCTTCCTCCTAGGCGATGGACGCGGTGAAACGTGATGGAGTTCGCCAGGTCTTCTGGAAGCTTCAGGTGGTTCCGGATGAAATCCTGGACGGATTGTTCAGGATCTTCATCAGGTTTCTCCGGGATCCCCGAGAACACCAAGTTGTCCCTCATGGAACGAGCTTGAAGGTCTAAAACGGCCTCCCTTAAAGATTTATTTTCATTTTGGAGTCGGCTAAAACCCTCTGACATGGATTTCATCGACTTCTTCAGATTGGTGTTTTCAGCCATCAATTTTTCCACCTGCTGGTTACCGTATTCCACAGCTTCTCTTAATGACTGGAATTCCTTGTGCAGGACTTCCACCAGGGATAAACGGGAGTCATGGGAGGCCAAGCGGGTGTCAATGGACCTCAGAATGTCCTCGGTGGTATTTCCTGGAGGAGAAATTGCTCCAGGGGAATCCTCAGGACGGGAACGCTTCGGCGTGGAGGACGCGCCGGAGGACGCGCCCCCAGACTTCTTCACCATGACAAATCTCTCAAAATACTCGTCTATAGATGCGTCTAAAGATTCGCTTTGCTCCAGGTTGGGTTCGGAATTATATAATCTAACTATAAACTACCCTTTCGTTATTTTAAACTGAGAATATAATCGTTTTTAAAGCATTTATTGAAAACGAAAGTATTACCTCGCCATGTTGGATTCTGCTGCCTCGTTCTCGCGATACTACCACATCTCGTGGTGCGTTCGCTGCTGCTGGGAATCTTCGCTGCTGCTGGAAACATGATTTTCAACACAATTTATCAACACATTCAGTCCCGATTTGGAACATTAGATGCATTCTGATGAAACAAAAATTGTTCTTTTACAAAGATTGGTTGGAGAACGGTAGATGGTCTGTTCTACACTTTATCTTGCAAAAAATAAAAAAACACCTAATTGAATGCTTATTTCTTTATTTTCATGATCATTTAAATTTTGGCTCAAGGGCATCACGACTATCCATTTAATGCGTCAGCAGTTTAACATAGATCTTATTCTGGATGAAAGAGAAAAACAATCTCTGCATAGAGACCCAATCAGACAGGCGTACAAACAAACGGAGCAGCTATCCTGCAAAGGAGATCTGCGATGGACTGATGTTTCTGCTCTGATTCCTTTCTCATTGGCTCCTTACAGTTCGCTTTTAGTGCCTGGAAAGAATTAAGGGGTTGGGATCTTAAGTTTGAACGAAAACGGCGGTTTTTATGCGTGTTATAGTTGCATAAAATGCAGCTTTTTACCCGCGTTCATGAACGCGCGTTAAAAGTACCTTAAAGAGCACCTTTTTTTTTGCCATAATAAATATGCCGAAAACACTGAAGAGACATTTCTTTTCGTCTACTATTAAGTCAAACTATTATTCTGCTGAGTGTATAGAGCACCAAAAAGCGGCGTTTAAGGAGCGCGGGAAACTCACACTTTTTACGCGACTCGTATAAAGGCTGAATTATGGTTCTGCATTAAATCAACGCATAGTCAACGCAGAGGCGGCTACGCGGGAGTCTCTCCGTAGCCTACGCCGTAGCCTGACGTGCATCTCCCGAAAATTGTTACTACGCGTCGAGGCAACGCAGACCCAACGCAGACCGAGAGGGCTGTGATTGGTTTGCTTGGTAGCAACGCATTTCTGGTTCCGTTTCGTGAAGCAGCGCTTCTTTCAGCGCAACTTTCAGCGCTCTTTTCTTCGTGTATATGTGATTTTTTTTTTTTTGGCGTGGGTTTAACGCAGAACCATTTTTCGATTTTTTTACCAACCATCATACATATCATACATACATAATTACAAAAATGATATTCATATGTAATCGTACACTTCTTTACATTATTGCAGGCACTTAGATAACTGGGCTGTTTCCCCACCCCTACCTCCCCCACTCCTCTGGCATGCTCCCTTGCTGGCTTAGAGAATCTGTGGTATTTAAACATAAGAGAAAAGAGAAAAGAAAAAGAAGAAAAAATAAATAATATCTGTAATATAGCGTAGCCGATGGCGTTGGGTCGCGGTACGGTGTGCGTCGCAGCATACCCTACGCCTTCGGTTCTGTGGTGGTGTGACGCGGAACCATAAATCAGCCTAGGCGGATTTATACGCAGCTTTAGCCCTGCCCACTGCAGCTTTAGCCCCGCCCACTGCAGCTTTAGCCCCACCCACTGCAGGCGTCGACAGTACATGCCGCTTTCAGTGTGAACGCTCCAAACAGCGAGATGCTGGCGTCGGGAGATTTTTGACGCTTTCAGTGTGAACGCAGGGTTACAATTGGATGTGCATTTGAATAAGTTTATTTCATGTACATAGTTCTAACTTTCTTGATTGCCTTAGACAGACCCTCAACAATTTCTGCTTTGGTCCCATTAGAACGGGCAATAGAAAGTTCTAAAGTCAAGACGTCTTACAGCATGGCAATGCACTGGGAGATATGAAGTAAGTGTGGGGGTTTCCTCCTCATTATCAACATTTTCTGAGAGAAATTAAGTGATGGATGGGAGTCATCATTTAACAACAAAATAATTGGATTACAAGGTATAATGGTTCCGATTATATCACCCTTCCAGAGGTGGGTAGTAACGAGTTATATTTACTCTGTTACATTTACTGGAGTAAGTTTTGGGAAATTTTGTACTTTTAGGAGTAGTTTTGAATCACTATACTTTTCACTTTTACTTGAGTAGATTTGTGAAGAAGAAACTTTACTTTTACTCCGCTACATTAGGCTAAGTTGAGCTGTTACTTTTCTTTTATCCCCTTTATCCACGTCCGCGTCAATCTCATGACATCACTGGGTGATTCTTTGGGAAAAATGTTTGTTTTTGCATGTTTTGTCACATTTACACAGACTCAAACACACACAGAGTTTCTATGAGTTCATGGGCTTGTTCTAGTTCTGCCTGGTTAAAAAAGAAAAGTACAAAGGCTTGAAATTTTGTGCTACTTGTGCTTAATTTATTTTTTTATTCTGTTATTATTGTATTTATTAAAGTACTTGAATTTACTTTAAGATTATTTTAATTTAAGATATTCTTTATTAATTTATTTTATTTTTTTATTGATTTAATTTGCCTGAAGATGATTATTTTGAACTTTTGTCTGTTTGAACAAAATAAATAAATCAGATGTTACTCAACAGTTACTCAGTACTTGAGTAGTTTTTTCACCAAGTACTTTTTTACTTTTACTCAAGTAATTATTTGGATGACTACTTTTTACTTCTACTTGAGTCATATTATTCTGAAGTAACAGTACTTTTACTTGAGTACAATTTTTGGCTACTCTACCCACCTCTGCCCCCATCCGGGATGCTACTTGAGATCAAAAAAACTCCACATCTGAGCATTTCCACATTGTAAATCGGGCTTTATGGCTTGCCATAGCCTGGTGTTGTTATTGCTCCAGAGCTCCACGTGAGCCGCGAGACGCGCGTCCCACTGGCTCGTGTGCGCATGCGCGAGGCTGGGAGGAGACAGCCAGCTCCGTGGACCCGCAGAGCGACGCGCGGAGCGGACGGGACACGCAGACCCCGCACATCTCCAGTTCACGGGCGTGGACGAGCCTCCAGTTCTCGGGCGTGGACGAGCCTCCGCATGCCCGACGGTCGCGGTGAGTGTCGGTCTGTCCCCCCACGATGCGCTCCTGTCCGCGGGGTCCAGATCCAGCCTCATCTCTGCGGGGGTTATTGGTTTTCGTCGCGTTTTGCTGTGAAAATCCACCGAAAAGCGCGTGTAATAACCTTTTACGCACTTTTTTCCACAATTCAACAACTTAAACCCGAATCCAAGCCATGTTTTTATTATGTTTCTACTTATTCCACAGAGTTGTGTCCATGTCATCTTTAATTTAATTACTAATCCCCCTTTTTCCATTTTCACTAATAAGAAACATTTGCTGCCATTTTTTTTCTTTTAGCCTACAAATCCAACATTTTGGCACTGCAATTTTTATTTTTATTTATTTTTGTTTTTGTTTTTATTTTTAGCCTTATTTATAAAATCTTTTTACTTTTATATGGGTGTTTGGTGTTTGGGGTGTTTGATTTGTAGCTATATGACAGTGCTATGAGTGAGATGGAGACGTCACCTCCCAAAGGGATTAATAAAGTAATCTGAATTTTAAAGGACTATTAAGTCAGAAATTGGCATTTCTGTTTTCTAAAATGATTTTTATTTGAGATTAATTGAGATGTGCTGCTTAAAATCTTTGATCAGCTGCTTTGCTTCATTTTGAAACTCATATTTTGTTTCGTTTTCACTACAAACGGCATGGAGTCTGATGTGGGAGATTGTTGCATGTGATCTCTGTTTTTCTTTATTCCCTCTTGTTTAAATGAGTGACCTCATGGTGTTGAGCAACGTGCTGCTGGGTTCCTCTTCCTCGCGCGCGGTTCCCGGCTCTGTCGTGGTGTAATGGGGGTTTGGTTCAGAGTCGTCCCTGCTGGTTGTGCAACGTTCACTTCCTCCATGTGGGATGCAGAAACAGGAAGTGACCTCAGAGGAGCGACCTCTGCATGACATCACCCCTAAATGAAATGAAAACATTTCTCGTGACCTCACGTCTGTGTCAGCGGGTGCAGGGTCGTCACGTGACCTCCACCAGTTACCGTGTGCGTTGGAAAAAGGACGGGTGTCGGGATCTACGAGTGTTGACATCAATGCGGTTTCTGACGCCACGCTGTTCTTACGGGAATTCAGCTCTTCTTCATTGCTCTAACAGCCACCACAGGAAGTTGCACAGTCCTGCCTCCACACTTCCTGTTTTGAGGCGGCAGGTGGACGTGAACTGTTGGGCGCCGGTACGGCGGCAGTACGGCGACACACGGCCTTTAGATGGGACGGGGGACCTTTTATTAAGCGTTTAAGCCAAATGTCAGATCTACTTTATCTGAACGCGATACAGTTGGCTAAGTGGTGGTGATACATGGCCGGTGTCAGATTGGTCCAACACTCAACGATATCAGAATTGAGCCTTTGTCAGCCTTCTGATTGGTCCCTGACTGACCAATCAGAAACTACTTCGGGGTCAGAATATCTGGTTGGACCAAACAGACGTCTCTCTCGTTCACATCAATGGAAAAAGCCTAGTTTTTACTTGCCTTGTATCAAAATTTAAATCACTGGATTATTTTTTTAAAACTTTGTATTTGTAAAAAGGAACACTTGTAGCTTACTGAGGGTGCAGTGTATTTTTATCCCCAAAATGGCAGAAATCCGATCTGTACTGCCAAAACAAAGTCGGCTCGGCAGCAGCTACAACCCATAGCTACACCCGCAATAGCCTTTTATTTATTTATCTTAAAAAATAAGAGGGATACATTTCATCCCAAAACCAACGGTAAATTACGAAAAATGTCTGCTTTGGATAAAGCTACGTGGACAACCGCACCTTCCACCGTGCTATCGGCTAAACAACTCACTCCACGGTACCTGAAGTGTTGTTATTTATATCTAGTTGCTGTTGATTTTCTTTGGTACATGAATTAGAAATAAAGTGATGTAAAACCCTGTTTTTACAATGGAAGTGGACGGAAGAGACGACAGTTTGGTCTGACCTAGCAACGGGGACGGGACAAAGGCAAGTTTATTTGTATAGCACAATTCAACACAAGGTGATTCAAAGGCCGCGTTCAGACTGCAGGCAAATCTGATTCATATCTGATTCCTTCTCATATCCGATTTTCAGAGCTGACTGTCCACACTGTTTTTAGCAAGTGTCCAAATCGGATATGGCTCTGTTCAGACTGGGCCACATCATTGACTGATCTGACGGGTTGCCGTAGCAACGACGTCGGAGCGGAGGCGTCACCCAGCGCGTGTATTGTGTGACGTCATGTAATTTTGTTTCTTCCTCTGTCCAAGGTCTGCTGTTTTCGGCATCTTCCGACTGCTCCATAACTGTAACGTAGCTCCACAACTGGAAATGGGCGGGTGGTTTGGCGCACGGGTCTGGTCTGGCGTCGCGTAGAGTGACGTCACTGACAGTCAAATTCGATCTGAGTGTTTGGAGCTGTTCAGACTGTGACGCATCTGCCCAAATGCGACATGAAACTACCTCCCAGAGGTGGTTTTGATCTGGTTTGCAAAAATCGGATCTCATGCGGTTTGGGACTGTTCAGACTTCAAAAGAGTCATCCAGTTTCAATCTGGATGGGCTAAAAATCGGATATTGGCTGGCAGTCTGAACGCGGCCAAAGTGCTTTACATCAACATTAAAAGCGGCAAGACACAATTAAACAGTAAATAACAAATAAAATGATAAGAAAAGAGGTAAAATAATAAAAAGCACAAGTTGTTAAAAAGTAAGGGCAGTAGAGTACAGCAGGTAAGTATTTAATCTAAGATTAGCTTGAGTAAACAGTAATGTTTTTATCCTGATTTAAAGGAGCTGACAGTTGGAGCAGACCTCAGGTCTACAGGAAGTTTGTTCCACCGGTGAGGAGCAGAATAACTGAACGCTGCCTCACCTTGCTTGGTTCTGGTTCTTGGGAACCACAACAAACCAGATCCAGATGAACCTCAGGGGTCTGGGAGCTTCATAGGAACTAACAGATCAACCATGTGTTTTGGTCCAAGACCATTCAGGTCTTTGTAGACCAGCAGTAACATTTTAAACTCTATCCTTTGATCCTTTTAAAGGGTCAATTGGAGAGCGGGAATGATACTATTAAAACAAACGTTTACCCAGCGGCGGACGCTGTTCTCTCTGTCGCTGGAAATCTAAAACTAAAATGAATCACATGTTGATCGCTTTGGATCCATTGTCGTGTCGTGTGAAGATTAAACTGTTGTCTGAGTTTTTTCTGGACCGAGCTGCATTAAACCTGAAGTAAAGTCAGGAACCGAAGCGATCTGTCCCAGGACTCGGAGAGGTATGGTTGCAAACTCCCTGAAAAATAAATAAGGGACACCTCAACCCGATGGCCTTCACCTTTCCTGACGTGGTGAATTTTTTTAGCCCCTTTTTTTGTGAGTGAAATGATTTTTTTAACTATTTGACTTAGGGCTGTTCGATTTTGCCCAAAAATAAAATCTCGATTTTTTTTCTCTCAAAATCCGATTTTCGATTACGATTACAATTATTTTGTGAATTGACAAAAGGCAAAGAAATGATTTCAAATATGCTGTTTTTTTATTGAACATTTGCCCCATTGGGCTTTAAATGCAAACTTTGCTCTTATTAAACCAAAAATGAATGAATAAAGTGCAAAACTCTGTAAAATAAGTTGAAAAAAAGTTTTAAAAAATAATAATAATAAATAAATAAAAAAATAATATAAAGTTTTATCTCTGAAAAAAAATATCAGCAAATCAGCACTTGCAAACATACAGTAAGTTATATTTCCAATTAAATAAAACAAGACATTTTCTAATTAAACTAAACTGGGTCTTTGCATGCTAAATAATAATGCAACCCATGAAGGAGGTAGAGGTGTGTAATGTCAGTCATTACATTTGCTATTCACATTTGCAAGTTTTTTGCAAGGAACACGAGCCGGTCTACCGCATCTGGCTTGAGGGATGCCCGGTGGCATGTTACAACGCCCCCTCCTACACTAAAGAGCCTCTCCGATGGGGCACTTGTTGCAGGTATTGAGAGGTATTTCCATCAATCATTAATATGTGTGCAGACAAGGTAAAAAAAAAATTAAAATTCGATTTTACGATTTTCACGTTTTAACATCGTTCTAATTACATAATCGCGATTACGATTTAAAATCGATTTATCGAACAGCCCTAATTTGACTCGATCCTGAATTGAATTAGATGCATATTTTTGAATCCCATGAACACATGGAAAACAAATTATTATCTAGCAGTTCACTTTAATACAAAATAACCAAATGAACTGAATAAAATAAGTATCTTTCTTAAACAGAAGCCTGTCCTGATTAGCTTAAAATTGTATAAATTTATATAAAACAATAGAAAAGAGCGCAGAACATCCATTCTGTAATAGTGCACATTTTTAGTGCAATAACAAAAGTGCAAACAGAAAGTCTGTAGAAAACTTGTAAACATATTTGTGCCTCAAAGGCCATGACTGTAGGCTACAGTTGTAGTAAAACAGGAAAAAATAACTCATGAACCACAGCTCAATGCCATTTTCCATTGGCATTTTAGGACTATTTTTTGACTCTCACAGTAATACGGGACAAAGTGCTTCCCTTTTCAGCTCAATATGGGATGCGTACTTTAGTTTATAAATACGGGACGATCCCGTTTTTCAAGGGACGGTTGGCAACCCTACAAACAGCCGTTGACAACCCTACAGAGAGGAGACTGTGATTGGAGCAAACGGGTGCAGAGCCTCAGAAAGGCCCGGACAGATAAACGGGTTCTGGATCGCGTCCGGTCTGTCAGGCAGGTGGATGAGGCGTGTGAAAGCCGGCTCTCAGGGCGCTGCCTCTCAGGGCGCTGGCTCTACGGGTCGGGTGTGATCCCAGCATGCAACATAATTGTCCTCCCACGACAGAGGACGTGTTGAGACACAACAGTGGAATTTTCCACAGACGGAGATAAGCCAGTGGGGCGGGAAGGCGGCGCAGGTCACATGTGCGCGTCGGAGTGGGCAGCGCTGCGTCTGCATACCCTGCTCGTTGCCAGTTTCAGGCCCATAAAGACGTCCATTGAGGCAGGTCACATGATGAGATCATGAGAAGGGGAGGGGCAGGGGGATCTCAGATGTCTGGATGGGAACAAAATAAGGAAGGAAGTGTTTTGGTCAAATTCAGAGTCGATGCAGGACTTGCAGGTAAAAGGCCGTGTGGAAGTGGAAGGAAGTGGCAGATGCTTCGGTGCTCGCTCCTTAAAACCAAAATAAAAAAATCTCTTGTTTCTGTCGTGTTTTACATCCAGCAGAGTTTAAATACAATTATGGATGTTAAAAACGCGGCTTCATAAATATTCTCAGCTTCCATCCAAAGTGTTTCTGATGCTGCTGTCAAAAGTGGAGCCAACCTGATCTTTCACACTCGAAAAAGAATTGGAAAAATAGAGGTGATTCCTTTTAAAATTTTAACTGTTTTTTTTTTTTTTTTAATCTTCTGTCAGTAAAATTATGCAAAATCTAATAATACTCCTTTAGTTCTAGATAAGAATAGAGAAAATTCTTTCCAAAAAAATGATTATAGCATGTCATAGTATTCAACAAAACAATTCAGCTGAACAACTTACTTCTCTTTACTACACCATTATTTGTTTCACGAAGCCAAAGAGAAATAAAAGTGGGCAATACTAAGTACCCCCATGCCTAAGTAGGTTGTAGAGCTGCCTTTAGCAGCAATAACTTAACTAAGTAGTTGTTTTCTGTTACTCCTTTTCCACCAAACCGGTTCCAGTCCTGGTTCTGGTTCCAGTGCTGGTTCTGGTTCACAACCTGTTCAACTTGGAACCAGCTGAGAACCGGTTTGTTTTTCCACAGCTCGGGTGCTAAGGGGAGCCACGTCATTAAGTCACTGCAAACGTAACACCGTGTCCTAACTGCGTGCGACGCGAGCGAGTGTCGGCGACAAAAACAATTCCACTGCTTTATTTTCTATTGGACTGTCCAAACTGGCTGCGAGCGACGCAGCGCGACGCGGCACGCCGTTTTGAGCTGGACTTTTGTCGGACGCCCGGTTTCTATTTTCTTCCTGTCGCTCGCATTAAAAGCCGGTTGAAAGCGCTGTAGGAAACAGTCATTTCACTACAAGAACCTCAATAAAGTGATTGAGGTTCTTGTCAATCAAAATAACGTAGGGGCCCATAACGCTTTCAGTGTGGACAGAGCGCGTCCAATGCCACGCAGTGCGACGCGATAGTCGGACGCTCGCGTGCAGTTAGGACAGGCTGTAAGTTAACGTCGCTGCGTTTGCGTGAAAGTTGAAGCAACAACAACCTATCTGCTCTAATAATACTTGGTCCTCGTAGCTCCTCCGTGGACACATCTCCAAAAGACAGGTTGTCTCCTCCTCAGACCCATGATGCTTTGCTGCATCCAGATTAATTCTTATTTGAAAATGTCTCCGTCTCCCAGTCTTGCCATTGCCGTTGGTCTTAATAACTCCACCCCCTCCACTTACATAAGCGGTTCTTTCCTCTAGTCCAGCAAAAAGTTGGTGCTACCTTGGAACCGGAACCGGTTCTTTGTCAGTGGAAACAGAAAACCCGGTTCCAAACTCAGCACTGGTCCAGAACCAGCCCTGGAACCAGTTTGGTGGATAAGGGGCATGTGTATAATTTTTTATCAGTTTCTCACATCTTTGTGGAATAATCTTTTGTGAACACGTTCCCTTACGGACAGATCTCCAGATCATCAACATTTCCGTCAGGCTGAGGTCTTCACTTTCATTAGGCCATCCAGAACTTTGGTTCTTTTGTTTCTCAGACATTTGGATGTAGAGCTGCTGCTGTGCTTTGGTTCTTTGGGGTTTCGTTTGACCCAGATCCGATTTGTCTCTAGTCCGGCATCCAGGGGACTTCAGGGTTGGATGAAACGCTTTGGTCCTGCAGCTGCAAAAAAGCCAGTCACCTTCACACCATCATGTTTAATGGTAGGCAGTAGTGGTTTCTGCCGAAGATGGTCTTTGTGGTTTTGTTAGAACACCACTTTTTCAATTCAATTCAATTCAATATACTATGTCCCACTTGGGAAAATTTGTCTTGGACTCGACAGCTGAGCCACAAAGGCCTTGACAGTTAAAGGGACAAAACAATACATCACCGGGCACCATTTCAATTAAAACACACACATACACTAATTAAAAATGCTAAAAATCACCATAATAAAACACAATATAAAAAATAAATAAATGAATACAATTATTGCACGTCCTTTGGCCTCATGGAGGTTCAGGAGTTTGATGGAGGTTGGCACAAATGAGTTCTTAATTATAATCCTAGTCCGAGTAAAAGGATGTGTGAAAGCTCAGCTCCCATCCTACCTCCTACTTTTGAACCTCGGTTGTACTTTAATGCTTTTTGTAGATGGAGATTTACTCCAAAAAATCTTCATAACATTTTTCTTTTCTTTTTTTTAATTGAGTTGTCACAGACATGAACATTTCACATGCTCAGCTGCACTTGCAATGTCTGAGCTGGAGATCTTAGCAAAAATTGCCGCTCTAAGGCCATGGCTTATGTCTTTTCCTCATGGCGTTGTGTTACACGTACCTGAATGGTCTGTTTTTTGTTTTAGAGGCCTGCACAGCTGCCAGTCAGTGATGTCTTTGAAAAGGAAATAAATTATATATTAAACTTGTATTTGTCTCCCAAACGTTCTGACTCGTTGGGAAAAATGTCCAGGATCCCAGTCTGAACCTTTCCACCCCCCCTGGATGCCATATCCATTCAGCTCGGCCGTTGCTAGGCAACCGGCACAACACAGCAGGACACCCACTGTGATCTGTGCATAGTCTTCCCAGCTTCTTTGATTTCATGTATTATTATTATTATAATTAACTTATCCATAGTTTATAAGTGGAACAATCTAATTTCCCCTTTTGGGATGAGTGGGAGATTATTTAATGGAGTCCATTTAACGTGATTATTTGAACCCAAGCGCTGCATCCAGTCAGTACATTTTTATGATCTTAGTCGGGTTCATAGATTTTATCTTTTCTGTTGAAGATAAAATATTTATTTAGTTATTTTTTTCCTATGTCATAAATTTAAGCATTATTTCCGTAAATATCCATTAAATCCCTTTTAATTCACATAGTAAGTTTCCAAATTGGAATATTTCCAAACTTCCCATGAAAAGTTTCCAGAACCCTTGCGGACGTTTCCTGCCCCGCTGCAGCCCCGAGTACAAGTATAAATTAAAGGAAAGGATTAACAAATTTATTAGTTCTGTGAGTTGATGTCCAGGCTGAGGTTCAGTAAGAAGTTCAGTAAGAAGTTCGGGATGAGGTTCAGGATGAGAATCAGGATGAGAATCAGGATGAGCATGAGGTTCAGGTTGAGGTTCAGGATGAGGTTCAGGTTGAGTTCAGGTTTAGGTTTAGGTTTAGGTTCAGGATGAGGTTCAGGCTTCGTCAGCGGTTACCTGTCCAAACATGCCCCACCAGCAGCAAATGATCCCCGTGAGATCTGCTCGGCGGGTCGTTCTGCAGTCTTCAGACGCAGTTCTGGTCCATTTCACTTTGAAATTTGATCAGTTTTCTCTAGAAAAATGTTCTGGGACATCCAGGAGCTTGTGTGACAACACTGAGGGCTGGATCTGACAAGACTGGGGGGCGGATCCCTCGGGGCTGGGGGTGGAGCCGTCAAGGCCTCCGGGGGCGGAGCCTTCAAGGCCCCCGGGGGCGGAGCCTATCCGCCTGTCACCAGGTGAGAGGCCGGTCCATCCAGACGGGTTGCAGTTCACGATGGGGACAGACAGATGAGCAGTCGTGCACGTTTAGCGGTACATCCATGAAAGCTCATGTGGATAACGTCTCCAGGACGTCTGGGACTCGTGCTGGAGCTGCAGACGGTCCTGGGTTCAGGGTCGAGTCCGGCGGTTCTAGTGAGTCAGCTTGGTTTTTTACTTTTCATCTCTGTTATTCAGAACGAGCTGAAGAAGACGGGGTGACGGCGTCGCTGCTGGTCCGAGCTCACTGTCGCCACCAGCGCCCTGATGTTTTGTGCTGCGGGAGCCAAGAATGCAGGACCCGTGCCAGTGCGAGCCCCCCCCCCCCCCGAGCCGGCTCTCCGTGGTGACAGAGTGTGTGTCTGTGTGCGAGACGCCTCATTTCCATCCAGCCAGTGTGCAACAGTTGTCCCTTTTGGGGCTGTGGCGCTCCACAAAGCTCACTTTGTGAACGTCGGGGGGTCGGGGCCTGCAGCTGGGGCGCAGCGAGGGCCCGGGCTGGAGAAATGGCAGGACATTTCCTCAAACCAGTTTATTTGGAAAATAATCTCCATTTACCATATTTCTTGCACTTATAAGGCACTTAAAATCCTTAGATTTTCCTTAAAAAAATCAGCTTTAATCCGGGGCGCTTTATGTATGAATATTGTTGTTCTTACTGATCTCTAACCAGTTTTATGTGGAAACTGAGCTCAGAAATCTGTCAACAGTGTTGGGGGTAACGCGTTACAAAAGTAACGCAATTACAGTAATGTATTACTATTTGCTGTAACGCAGTAATATAACGCATTACTAATAAATTTTCGGTAATATTTTACTCGTTACAATCTAAGTAACGCGCGTTACAACGCATTTTAACCCGTTTAGCTGTTGTTTTTTAAAGAATTCACCAACACCGCGTCCGCGAGACATCCCGACAACAGAAAAAAGCGTTGGGAACGCGGCGCGGCGGAACGTAGCGCCGCTGGACACTGTTTGTGTGGGGACTGTTTAGCCAGTGAGCAGAGCCGGCAGGGAAAAGTCAACAGTGCGGCGTGTCCGCGTGTAACTTAAATCTACCATGGTCTCAGCGTTAGAGCTCGGCCAAGTGAGGCTTTATTAATATATGGGCTTTATACATTTATTAAATATATATGAGCGCGGAGTCGGCGAGGAGCTGCGCCCGGCGAGGAGCACGAGCCGGGCTCACAGTCAGTCGCGCTGTGAGAGCGGATTTATGGTTCTGCGTTAAATCGACGCAGAGCTTTCGCCGTAGGGTACGCAGTAGTCCGCGTAACCCACGGCGTATGGCCTGCGTTGGTGTAACGCGGAACCATAAATCAGCCTTAAACCACACCTGCAGCCCATCAGGAGGAGAGGTTAAAACAGCTGCGAGTTGTTGATTGCTGGTACGTTTTGTTAACTCTGAGAGAAATATTGGTTTGTTTGTTAGCTTGCTGGTGTTTTTTTCTCTCTGGGAGTTATTTATGAAGAAGTTCTGAGTTCCGTGTGAGCAGTATTCGAGTTGAGGGGGGATGAGGGGTGATGTGATGGCACCCCCCCTGAAATTAAAACGGTCCAAATCACCCCCCCCCCCCCCTGAAATAAAAACGGTCCAAATCATCCCCCCTGAAATAAAAACAGTCCAAATCATCCCCCCTGAAATAAAAACGGTCCAAATCACCCCCCCCCCCTGAAATAAAAACGGTCCAAATCATCCCCCCTGAAATAAAAACGGTCCAAATCATCCCTCCCCTGAAATAAAAACGGTCCAAATCATCCCCCCTGAAATAAAAACGGTCCAAATCATCCCTCCCCTGAAATAAAAACGGTCCAAATCATCCCCCCCTGAAATAAAAACGGTCCAAATCATCCCCCCTGAAATAAAAACAGTCCAAATCATCCCCCCTGAAATAAAAACGGTCCAAATCATCCCCCGTGAAATAAAAACAGTCCAAATCATCGCCCCTGAAATAAAAACGGTCCAAATCATCCCCCCCTGAAATAAAAACGGTCCAAATCATCCCCCCTGTAAAACTGCCATCCCTCCTTTCCATCCCTTATGTCATTTCATCAATGAATGTGGTTTTACTGCTATTTCAACATTTAGAGTCTTCACCAGAAAAATAACACCAGAAAAATAACTTATTTGACAATTTTCACCTGTTTCAAGTAAATTTTCACTTGAAATAAGTAGAAAAATCTGCCAGTGGGACAAGATTTATCTTTTTTTGCTATTTTGTTGAAAGTAACTCAAAAGTAATACACAAGTAGTGTAACGCATTACAATTCAGATATAGTAATATTGTAATGTAACTAATTACTTTCAAATGACAGTAACTAGTAATATATAATGTATTATATTTTGGATGTAACTTGCCCAACACTGTCTGTCAAAGTGTTTTAGTGACTTCGGTAGCGACGAAGCCGCTTGATTGATGGTTGGACCGTTCAGACACATTAAAGTCGGGTTGTAACATCAGACAACGTTAGATAACAAATTATGTAGCGCTGCAAACAACCATCATCTAGTCCTAGCTACCTTACTGTTATTAGACGTCAACATTCGGTTTTGAGCGTAAACCCAATTTTCAAATCTACATCATAATCAATTACAGGACTGTCTTAGAAAATTAGAATATTGTGATAAAGTTCTTTATTTTCTGTAATGCAATTAAAAAAACTAAAATTTCATTGTGGCAGGGTGGAGAGGTGGATGGGACACGCGCACCTGTGTCCCATCAACCTGAGTGGCTGCCGCACCTCCACCTCTCCACCCTGCCACAGTCATACATTCTGGATTCATTAGAAATCAACTGAAATATTGCAAGCCTTTTATTATTTTAATATTGCTGATTATGGCTTACAGTTTAAGATTAAGATTCCCAGAATATTCAAATTTTTTGAGATATTTGAGTTTTCTTAAGCTGTAAGCCATGATTTTTTGTAATCACATTACAGAAAATCACAATATTCTAATTTTCTGAGACAGTCCTGTATAATCAAATGTTGGAATACAACGTTCCAACCTCACACTAACTTCAGTTGTCCTCTATTGCTGGCAACGATGAACCAATCAGGTTCATCGTAGTACGACGGCCACCTCTTCCACTTTTTATTGGTGGATTCGTGGAATATTAATTATTTAAAATGTGAGTTTATTTTTCTGTTTTAGTTACAACTGAACGATATTCTGAGTTATTGTGAATTTGTTGAATATGGTTCAGCTTTGCTTCGCTTTATATATGTTTTATGATACGGCTTATAACCCGGTGCGCCTTATGCATGAAAATAGACATAGAGCAGCGTACCGGGACAGCGAGCCATTGTCCCGGTCCACGTCTGCAGAAACGAGCCACAATGAGAGATTCTTCTCCGAGTCTGCTCCACTTAACAAAGATCCTGAAGGACGCCTGAAAAAGTGTGACACGGCGTCTGGAAAGACCCGGGGCCGGATTCACAAAACATTCTTAAGAGAAAAAATCTTCTTAAGTGTCATTTTTTTCTTAAGTTCAGTCTTAAGAAGAAAAAAGAGACGAAGTCATATTCTCCAAAAAAGTTCTTAAAGCAGCACAACGTAACTTTCAGCTTTTCTGAGTTTGGCGGCATCTTTTGGACAAAAGCGGTAGTGTTTTACCAGAAAGAACACTACGTTTCCCATGAGCACCAGCGCGTACTGCCGGAAAACTCCTGTCCCGTCGCTGCATTTGTTTTGATGAGAGGAGACGGGACGGACTTTTCTGTTTCACCAAGTGAACAGACAGAACGCAAAAAAAAAGATGTTAAACTGCTGGAAAGGAACTGGAATTTACCGGGATACCTTAAACAAGGAAGCCAGGGAGCGGTATATGGAGAAAATAATGATTATTAATTATTATTAATTATAATAATAATTAATCCCTACTGAAGAGCCATGTGTTTCAATAAATTTGTATAATAGTACAACATACAGTACATGTTTTGTATCCCTCTTACTTCTCTTTTCTTTTTTTGACTGCTATATATTGTTGAAGAGACTCCGAGGCGAGAGCAATATTTTTGTTTTCCTCGTGAGATTATTTTTTTCCTCTGCAGCTACAAATAAGAGTTAATATTTTTTCCTCAACAAACTAGTTTTATCTGAAGATTGGGGTTAATTGCACCGCAGAGAGCTGGCCAGCAACTGCGTTTAGCTGGCGAAGTGGGGAATAAAACCCGTGTTTTGATCCGACCCGTCTGTGTGAGTGTTTGTGGTTTAAGGCTGTTTATGGTTCTGCGTTAAATCGACGCAGAGCCTACGGCGTATGGTACGCGGCGACACGCAGAACCATAATTCAGGCTTTACTGTGTGGAAGCCGGTGTTTGGTCGTTACAGCCGCGATCCAAAGCGAGCCGACGACTCTTTCACTCTTTTACTTTGTTATAACAGATACTTGGCCTGCGTGGTTCTGCCTCCGAGCAGGAAACCGTTGAAAAGTTAAACCATTAGGATCTTTTCCCCACGTCTGTTATGTGGAGCTGCTGCAGCCGCAACGGGTTACCAGCTTCTGCGGAGCTCTGAGCTCCACGCCCCGCCCATTTTCGTCTCGACTACGAATCGGGAAGGAGGGGGAAGTGACGTATGCCGTAAAGCAGTCAAAGCCGTAAAAATATGTAGTTTTTTAGTGTGGAAGGGTTCCTACCATGCTCCTCAAAGTTACATAGTGCCAGTGAAGGAGATACAGACCCCTCAGACCATGACAGAGGTTTCATTAAACCTGTTGGAAGTTGATGTACCATCACAATGACTCTGGAAATATGATATTAAGGTGGAAAAGTTACGTAGTGTCGCTTTAAGTATTTTCTCAACTTTCTTCTCAAGTTTCTTCTTAAGACAAAACTTAAGAATAAATGGTATTCTTGAAATAAAAGTTCTCAAATTTGTTCTTGACTTTTTTCTTAACTTTAAGACAACCTTGACCTGTCTTAAAATTTCTTCTGTGAAAAGGTAATAATAATAATAATAATAATAATAATAACTGATGCAGTATGTAGCATGTAGTACTTAGTATGCCATTTCAGATACAGCCATATTTTAAGAAGTTCTTAAGAAGGAAAAATAAGAAATTCGTAAGAAATGACAGTTCTTAAGACGGTTCTTAAGAAAATATTGAAGAATTGCACTTAAGAACTTTCTTATGAACTTCTTAATTTTAGATCTTAAGACATTTCTTAAGATCATTCTTAAAGGTATTGTGACATCATTTTTAACATGCTTTTAACACTATTAAAAGTCTTGGCCAACATCCCTCAAATGTGTCTAAAAGAGTGTAACAAGAAAAACTTCACTCTTAGTACTCTTTTCCTGGCTTTTTATTACAGTGTTTTTTTGCGCCGTGAAAAATGCTCCTCCTCCAAACCTCCTCCAGCCCAACCATACGCTCACAGCGGCGTCGGAGCGACAGGCGAAGCATGCACGGAAGAGCAGCAGGGAGAACCACAGCAAACAATCATAAAAATAAAGGCATGCAAGCAGCACTGTCCCCTTATCTTAAGTCCAGTCAGTGGCCGCGGGTCTTCTTAGCAGTTTTCCTCCGGTGATTAGAACAAAAGACGCTCTAAACAGCTCCGTGTTAAGCCTCATTTATGGTTCCGCATTAAATCGACGCAGAGCCTACGCCGTAGGGTTCAGCGTATGGTGCGCGTCGCAGCGTAACCCTACGCCGTAGGCTCTGCGTCGGTGTAACGCGGAACCATAAATCAGCCTTTATGGTGCGCTGGAGAGGAGAGGAGACAGGGAGCTGGGTGGAGGGGGCGGTGATTTAGCGGGCCGTTACGTAACGGCCCGCCACCAAACCAGGTGCGCCGTTTTTGCACAGTTATGCGGAAAATCCCAGAAAGCACACAATACACTGAATGTTAAAAGTTCTTTTTTTTTTTGGGTGTAATTGATGTCAAGACACCCAACAAAACACAAAAAATCAAGAAAAATTTGTTTTCATGTCACAATCCCTTTAAGAACATATTTGTGAATCTGGCCCCCGTTTTCAGTGTCCCTGAACCAGGACCAGAACGAGCCTGTTCTGGTCAAGATGACCACAGAACTCAGAGATTGTGCTGCATCAGGAGATAAAGTCCTGATATCTCACTGTGACGACACTGAGCTGCTGAAGCTCTGGAGATAACGGGGAGGACGGGTCTGAGCTGGCCCCACGTCAGAACCAGCTACGTCAGAGCGGGTTCTGACCCTGACCCGGACCCGCTGGTGTCTAACGCTCCGTCTTTCCCTCTGCAGTGTTCCCGGTGTGGCGGGGGATTGGGGCCGGCGGCGGCGGCGCCGGCTGGAGCCAGGGCTGGGGCCGCTGCCTGAGATGGGAGCCCTACAGTCGGTACCGGGGGCCCAGGATGCCGGCGTTTGACTACCCGGTGTGGCTGGTGCTGTGTCGCCGAGGCCGGGCCCGGTTCAGGGAGGTCTGCCAGCGGGGCCGAGGGGCCATCAGGCTGCCCACCGACATGCTGAGCATCAAGCTGCCGCAGCTGTTCGACATCCATCAGATCCCCAAGGTAGGAGCCCAGCTGGCCCACACTTTTCTCCACCCGAACCTTTGAATACGAGCGTTTTTCTCCCGGATGACTCGACCGAAGCGTTCGGCGAGGGCGCCGGATTCTACATCACCGGTGTTCATCACCTTTTTTTGCGTCCTGGAGGTGGTTTTCAGAGAAACTGCTGAGATTTCCTCTCGTTCTCGAGTAATTACAACCTCACCGGCGTTATTTCTGATTTGGGTTAGTGTTATTAAAACAGTTTTTTGAGTTGTTGCATGAATTATATGACTGTGTAGTTATGCAAAATATTAATACTAGTATTAATATAGATTCAACAGCAGGTTTTGTCAGCTAATGATGCTGTAAGGAACATCGTCAGAATTATCAAACAGATCCAGGGCAGCAAACAGAGATAGGGCCGTATGAATTTTTTTTAGTTTTTAACACATTCCGTTTTAATTTTTTCCATTTGCAGTCTATTTCGGTTTTTAATTTTAGAGAATTTGGTTTTTAGAATTTTATGCAAATGTAACCCCATGACAGTATATAAAGTTTAGTTTAGTTTAGTTTATTTCGGTCATGACATCACAAAAAAAAGAATAAAAATGACACGATGAATGAATGAAACGAATACACTGTTCAAAGAAAACATTACAAAAAATTACCAATATACAAATACCATCTAGAGTGGAAAAGGTGTAGGCTGAAGCAAAGCTTATTATTTGCCTACCCTCAAAAAGATTAATTAAAGTAATGAAATGAAAGCAAGAAGTAAGAAAAAGACTGACAGTAAAACAAATTGCCTCCATGGGGATAACAAAAATTCCTCAAGAAATAAAAAAAATTTAAAAATAAAGGTGCAGTCTACAAAAGTAATGAAATATAGACAATTTATGCAGTTATAACTGAAAAACATTAATGTTTTCATACCTTTAAACATATTTAAAGGCAAAAACATGGCACTAGTTATGCTCGTGTCCAACAAAACATTCCTTTTTTTGGGCATAAACAAAAAAATACCAAAAGTTGTAATGTAATGATGAAAAAAAATCGAACTAGACATACGAATCGATTTTTAGGAATTAATATGAGAATCGATTTAGAATCGGAAAATCAATTTTTTTCAACACAAGCCTAGTCCGTAGACCCCAAAAAGCTGTTATTAACACACATCAGTGTCATTGATTGTGTTATGCTTCGTCCTGTGGATCAGTTTCACCCGTTTATAGGTGACAAATATCCGATCTAAGGGACTTTAAGTCAACAGATGAGGAGACGGCGGGTTCAGCAAGTTCCAATCCATCAAAACTGCCATTTTCCTGCAAATAACATCAAATTGTACTTTTTTTTTTAATCTCTAAATTGAGAAAAGTGTTAAGGAAGTATCTATCTGTATTTTTTGTATTTTGTCTTGTTTTTTTAACAGTTTGGATGCGAGGTTCCAGTTTCTGAGAGTTTTCTCGTGAAATGTTAAAAATGCGTCTGTGAGGATATGAGCTGCTTTTAGGAGGATGACTCTGGGCTCAGACACCAGATGTCTTTCAGCGACGGCGCACTTGAAAGGGAAGAAATGTCCGAGGTGGGGTTGGGCTGGAGGGGGGGGCACAGATAGAATTCCTCACTTTATAAATCTGCAGAAAAAAAAAAGGATGCTTCTCGTATTGGCGTTGAGGGAAGTGGGTCAAGGCCCCGGGCGACGAGCCAGACTTTGATGATTACATCGTTATCTTGTTTGTGACTTCAACGGCGACGTGACGCTTGATTGGATAATGAAATATAGGAGTTCTGCTGCAGATATGCGCCGAGCCGCGGTCTGAGACCCTGGAAGTGTGTGAGTCTGCAGAGTTTATAAACCCAGAACTGATGATTTATTTCATTTATCTGAGCTTTTGTGTCCCCGCCAGTCGTATCTGAAGAACTATACAGCTGTATTTATACACCAAATCACAGCAACTGTCATCTCAAGGCTCGTCAGCAGCAGGTTCAGCTCCTTCTAAATGAGTCCAGTTTATTCAAACTGATTATAAATAAGATAATCCGTCTAACTTCCTCGCTATGAGACCAACGGGTTGCATTAACTCTTTCCCTGGAGTCAGTCCCTCGTCCTGAGCGTGAAAAGCTCGGGGAGGATGATGGCCGGCCTCTAGATCCCTCTGGTCCTGGATCAGGACCGACTCTAACCTGCTGAAGAAATGAACAAATTGTAGACGGCAGGATGGTTATTCCTCACAATATCATCTGCAAACAAAAGCAACACGAGTCCAAATGAACCAGAGTTTCTAAACAGGGAAACAATGAATTAAATGAAATATTCAGACTCGTAAATCCTCCAGAAAAGCCTCGTATCTGAGTCTTACTGGGCCGAAACATCCTGGTAGGAGAATCACAGCATCTCCTACGGGGACGTAAAGTTTCAAGTTGATTTGAAATACATCATTGCATAACAATATGAATTATGATATTTTTTACACTTTCATTCATATCATTCATTTAATTTATTCTTTATTTCATTCAAAAAAATAAAACAATTCAATACAAATACAAATGTTCTTAAATTGTGAATGAAAAGGGAGCAGAAAGAAGAAGAATCTTATCTGATCTGCCCCTTTTTCCAAGGAATAACTTCATAAAATAAAAATTAAAAAAACAAAACAAAAAAAAACCAACAACTAAGTGAATAAAAAACTAAAATAAAATAAAATTACCGCCGTCTATGGGTATGTCAATCAAACTTAACTAACATATTTCATTATATTTACTTAACATACAGGCTTTAATTGTTCTTTTGAATGTAATGTTTGATTTGGATTCTTTGTTTTCTTTATTCAGATTGTTCCATAAACTGATTCCTTTCACAGAAACAAAACGTTCCATCAATTTTGTCCTTTGACTTTGAGACAAGAGGACCACTCTATTGAAAAAAAAACCCAACAACAACAAAAAAATAAATAATCAACTGTCAAACAATGCTAAAAAATGTTTTATTTTACTTCTGGAAAGGAACCAGAACTGGTACCGGAGCGTGACCAGGACGTATCTGACTTTTATCAGGTGTCGTGTCGGTGAACCGTAAACTTTACCGCCTGTTTCAAGCCGTAAATAAAAGCACAGACGTGTTCTTGGCATGAAACGTGCGCTGGCATCACTAGCAACACAAACAGACAATCCTCCCACCGCAGTCGCAGTCGGGAGGATTAAACCTGGTTCTGACGCGTTGGAGCTCAGGGTTTTTAATAAAACGACTCCCCCAGGGACGAGCTGACCCACCGTTGTCCAGATACGTTGGTAGAAGTGCGTCTGGGCTGAACGTACGGGACCAGAACGCTGAAGAGGCACTCGGACGACGTTTGTTTGAATAACAGATCCCTCCTGCAGAATGTTTACATAGTTCTCCTCGGTGTTTATCTCCAGTCGGGGATGTGTTAGTCCGGGCAGACGGGGTTTCAACACTTCCTCGGGGGGGAAGCCACTAACATCTGGCTTTGAGGTCGCCGCGGTGACGTGTTGGTTTAAGTTCCTGGAACCACCATGAAGTAGCCCTGTGTTGAAAAAATAGATTTTCCGATTCTAAATCAATTCTCATATTAATTCCTAAAAATCGATTTGTATGTCTAAAGATCGATTTTTTTTCTTTTCATTATTACATTTTCGCCCGGGGAACTTTAATCCCAGTAGTCACATCATTTAATTCACACATGCGCTGTTGAGCTGTTGCAAATTCTTTCTTTTTTGCCCTTTAAATGGATATTGAAAGGAATATTTGAGTTATTTATTTCTTATTTATTTATTTATTTCATACAAATACATTTTTGGAATTTTTTTGTTTATGCCCAAAAAATGAATGTTTTGTTGGACACGAGAATAACTACTGCCATGTCTTTGCCTTTAAATATGTTTAAAAGTATCAAAACATTAAAGTTTTTATATACTTTCTTGCGGTTAAATTTGCCTAAAATGCTAAAAACCAAAAAATAAAAATAGAATGTGTTCAAAAATAAAACCGATTTCATGTGTCCTCTGTTTCCTCCCTGGATCTGTTTGGTAATTCTGCCCCACACGATGTTTCTGAAAGCAGTTATATCAACATTCTGGGAGGTGATTGGTCCTTACAGCATCATTAGCTGCAATACTTGCTGTTTAATCTCAATATAATACTAGTGTTAATATGTAGCATAACTACAGTCATATAATTCAGGCAACAGCTCAAAAAACATTTTTAATAAGACTAACCCAAATCAATATCAAATCAAATCTGTATAATCGATTCTCAATCTTAAGAATCGGAATCGATTCTTGACATTTGAATCGATCCCCAGCACTAGTGTGAAGGTAAATAAACATGAGAGATGCTGCGACTGCTGAGTGTCTGCCATCCCGGTCCTCAGTAGTATTATAGTAAAGTAATGATAATGTAATACTATGCATTAAAATTACTTCTATTAGTACATACATACATAGTAGCACAACTAACTAACTAACTTTAGTTAGTTAGTTTAGTTTTAGCTAACTTCTTTAGTTTGCCTTGATTTGTTTGATTTTGACTATTGATATATACAGGACTGTCTCAGAAAATTAGAATATTGTGATTTTCTGTAATGCAATTACAAAAACATACATTCTGGATTCATTACAAATCAACTGAAATATTGCAAGCCTTTTATTATTTTAATATTGCTGATCATGGCTTACAGCTTAAGAAAAACTCAAATATTTGAATATTCTGGGAATCTTAATCTTAAACTGTAAGCCATAATCAGCAATATTAGAATAATAAAAGGCTTGCAATATTTTAGTTGATTTGTAATGAATCCAGAATGTATGACATTTTTGTTTTTTTTAATTGCATTACAGAAAGTAAAGAACTTTATAACAATATTCTAATTTTCTGAGACAGTCCTGTACATATAATTGAGTATTATATAACTGTATAGAACAGTTATTAAAGTAGGTATGGGTGTTTTATAAGTAAGCTTATTGAAACTCGTTTTATTATATGTAAGGATGTATGTAAGATTCAGGGGTAGGACTCGATAAGTGGTTACTTCATTCCTACTCCGTTTCGAGCATGTTGGTGGATCCGTAAGGTCTTCCCAAGTGCTGTATATGTATATATATATATATATATATATATATATATATATATATATATATATATATATGTGTATGTATATGTATATTTGTATTCTGTTTTTTTTTACTTTTTTGTACTCTTTTTTTTTTTTTTTATCATGCATGTTCGAAATCAAATCTTCAAATCAAATCTTCATCAGGTGTTCAGGGAGGACAGCATCATCTCCGGCTACCGCCACCCCAGCAGCTCGGCCCTGGACTGTGTCCTCAGCAGCTTCCAGTTGACCAACGAGACCATCAACATCTGGACCCACTTCCTGCCCACATGGTTGGTGCCGACACCTTCACGTGCTTGTATCTCCGCACTCTCACCCTTGTTATTCATCTTATACGCTAATATGTGTCAGAGCACTTTTAACAACCGCCTCATTTTAAAGTATGCAGATGACTCTGTGATTGTTAGCCTGCTGCAGGGAAATGAAAATGACCACGGCCCTGTGGTTGAAAGCTTTGTCAAGTGGTGTGAAGACTCATACCTACAGCTCAATCTGATAAAAACCAAAGACATGGCAATTGATTTCAGGAAGAATGCCAAAACACCTGAACCTGTTAAGGGACAAGTCATTGAACAAGTTCAGTCCTATAAATATCTGGGGACAATCATTGACTCTACCCTAAACTTTAAAGATAACTGCAAAACTGTGAGCAGGAAGGGACACCAGCAGCTGTTCTGTCTGAGGAAGCTGTTCCGTTTCCAGGACCATGATGATACTTTTTTTATCATGCTTTTATTGAAGCATTATTGATTTTTCACTAGCATCATGGTTGGGAAACCTGCCCCTAAAAGAAAGGAGCTCACTCAAGCAGATCATTAAATGGTCGGCTGATTGGGGAAACTCAGCTGGGCCTGGAGTCGCTGTAGCCGAGCAGTTGCAGCGGCTCGCCAGCTCCGTTCCCAATGATGCCTCCCATCCCTTAGCGAGTGAGTTCCAGCTACTGCCATCAGGACGCAGATTGATAGTCCCCAGAACTAGGACCACACACTATAGAGCGTATGCATTGATGCCACTTTCCCACTGGAGTGGCAAAAATGGCTGCAACTAGTAGGGGAAACTGTGGAGAAGACGGGATAACAGCTGATTATCGGCTTAAATTAAAGGCAGTTGGACTTGACAGTGACCCATACAGTTACCAGAAGAACCAGTGGTCCATGGACATTAATATTTGGCCACGAATCGAGTTTCTGATATTTATATATACTTCATTTCTACGCCGGGGAAATACATGAAGCAAAGCTTGAAGGCATACAAAAGTCTTGATGCTTGGTCCGACTTCAAGGCAGGATTTGTTGGCAAAATTAAAGTGATGAGGACACTGAACTTTATGATTTGACCGTTTAACGTTAGCTACCCAAAAATCCAACATTACCTGATACAAAATGGGAACCACAAATCCACGTTTTGGTGCCTGGAATCCAGTTGTTTCTGAATTGCAGTGACCCATTTGTCTCTCTTAAGCTTATTCTTCATCAGTCTGTAAAATGATAACTCCGATTTCTTGCTAAATCTATGAGTACAGTCGATCGCACAACAGCTCTTTCCCATTTTAGATGATTTCCAGTTGCTCAAACTGAAAGTTTACGCTGCCACTATGTCTTTCCGGGTCCGGAGCGGCGGCTGACCTCTCTGAACTGTTGCAGGTACTTCCTGTGGCGGTTCTCGGTCCTGTGCGCCACCATGAACTTCCTGAGCGACAGCTACACGTGGCCGCTGCTGGTCTACATGCTGCTCATCTGCATCTACCCCTTCACCTCCAGCTGCGCCCACACCTTCAGCACCATGTCCCCGGAGTCCCGCCACATCTGCTACTTCTTCGACTACGGCGCCCTCAGCCTCTACAGCCTCGGTAAGACGCCCGCTGGAGGGACGGGGGGGCGGGGGTTTAATGCTTGATTCATTGCTGGTTCTGGGCCAATGCTGAGTTTGGAACCGGACTTTCTGTTTCCACGGAAAAAGAACTGGCTCCGGGGCAGAAGAACCGGTTCCAAGGAAGCACCAACGGTGCGTCCGAAATGCCATACTAAACAGTATATACTCAAAAAGTATGCTTAAAGGGGACCTATTATGGCATTTAATGTATATTTTAAACAGGCCTTGAATGTCTTAAAAACAATCTAAAGCTTGTTTTTTCTACATAAAACAGAAATTCAGCCTGTGGGCCCTGTCTCTAGTTTTACCGCTTCTAACCCCATTTTCTGTGAGGCATTCTTAGGGGAGGGGGGGCTATGATAATGAGGCTCTTTGCTGATTGGCTGCTTGAATGACGTGTAGCAGGGGAGGAACAAAACCTCGCTCCGGCCAGAGCAGCGGCTGCGTACACAAACTGTGTCCCATGCGAGAAGCTTCTGTGACAAAAATAAATTCCATTGCTTTATTTTTTTTGTATTGGACTGTCCTAACTGGCCGTGAGTTTACGGTTTCAGGGCCTGATTAACTAAGATCCTAAATAAAGAGTACTAAATTGCGTGTGCACTGAAAAAGTTTGCACGTGCTGTTGTTGTGTGTTTTGCGGGTGATCAACTAAGAATGCTTGCGCAATTGATAACAGGTGCAAACCTCAGTATTTAAATGAGGTGTTGCGTGTCTTACGGTTTGCGCCATGGAGAGTCTGGATGGAAAGCAGGATAGTCGCAAGCGCAAAATGAAATTTGACGAGTTGGAGTTAGAGATATTAGTGGAAGAGGCAAATAAACACATTCATGAACTACAGCAAAGAAATTTAAACATTACCAAAAGAAACGCAATATGGGAGAAAATCTGCGATAGAATAAATGCAGTTAGTAAGACAAAAAGAACGGCAGATGAGGTAAAAAGAAAGTGACAAGATATAAGGCGAAGAACTAAAGAAAAAGTGGCCTTTAATAAAACTTGTGCAACCATTTTTAAAATAGCATGCAGCAGAATAAAGACTCTCTCTCTGCGTATTCTTTGATTTTGGCGATGTCGCCTCCTTGCCACAATAACAGCAGCCATCGGTGCGTAATGCTGAGCAGATTAGCACCTTCCTTTCGAACGTATTAAATACAGATGCAATCACAATCCCCGCAATTACTTTCAGGCTTGGTAAATCTCATTGCGTGTGGTAAATTACCCTATTTGCATTTTCCCCTCCCAGTATTTAGCGCTTTCTGGCGGGTACGCCCCATATTGATTATTCATCAGGGCAAAAGTACTAAATGAACAGCGCGTGCTATTTTGCTCATTTGAGAGCCGCAGTCCTCTTTGCACGCTGTTAGTAGATCAGCTTGCACATTGGTTTGCGGGTGATGTCAAGTTTGCACACGTTTTTAAGCACGCAAACCTTTAGTAAATCAGGCCCTCAGTGTGGACAGAGAGCGTCCGATGTCACGCAGCTCGACGCGATAGTTGGACGCTCGCATTCAGTTACACGGTTTAAACGGATCTTAAAGCCGGATTTACGGTTCTGCGTTAAATCGACGCGTACCCTACGCCGTAGGCTCTGCGTTGGTGTGACGGAGACCATAAATCAGCCTTTAGTCTCCTCGTCTTCACACAGGAAGATTTAATTGAATTCTAAACAGGGACACTAGTTATTTACTCCGATCCCTCATCATTTCATATGTTACAAGAAATCACAACACTAAATTTTCACAAATTGCAACTTTATTGTTAAAAATAAAAACACAAGTTGTATATAAATAACATGTATGCACTATTGCTGGCTCAAGGAAGGACTGTGCGTTTTCTGAAGGTGTCCTTGAACAGCTTCAGGTGCTTGGAAGATCTGAAACCATGAACAGAAAAAAAAATGTATTACGGTACTAATAGAGGCCCCGGGGCCGCTCACCGGTCCGGTCCGGGGCTCCGGTGCTCCGGAGCTAAGCTAAATACTTAGCCTAAATACTTATACTTGTAGACAAATATAAATAACATAAAAAAAATAACGTCACTTACCACTGACTCGTGTGCAGTTGCCGGGTCCGTACTGTTGCTACTGATCCTTTTATGAGGGTGAATGTCGATGCAAAACCTAATTTTTACTGTCCCCTCGTTGATCAAAAAGCCACCGCTTCTAAACAATGGCGGAGCTCCAGCCGGCTGAGTTGGTTGTGGGCGTGGTTTCAGCAGCGGAGGCCGACCTATGGAAATCAGCTCCCGTCGTTACGTAACGACGGGAGCTGATTCTGAACGGCTCGTAGAAGTCACATGACACTGGAGGATTCAGTCAGGCGGGGTGTACAGACCCTGCAGAAATTCATGAGATTTCATCTTTTCTGTGTTGGCAGGGTGAGGGGAGACCACTTTATATATGTTAAAACAAGAAAAAACATGTTTTTCATATTAGGTCCCCTTTAAGTTCTGCACACTTTTGAGTAAATATCAGTAGTGTGCATTAATTTGGACATACTTCTCAGAGCCACGTGGCACTTCCTGCAGTTGGGAGGGGGAGTTGTTACCATGGTAACGACTCCTATTACAGCAGCAGTAGCAGCACCGCTCTGCTACCCACTGCTCTACCCACACGATAATGTGATAAATGATGAACTCATCTGGTTAATATCTTATGGACACCAAAGCAAAATCACACCTAATTACTCACATTTGAACTGTAGCGTGATGGTGGTGCTGCTGCAGCTTTGCTTGGTACCGGTAACGTTATCCTCCATTTTTGTTGGTTGCTAAGTATCTGCACAGCACTTAGCAACCAAACACCACTGCATTGCATTGTGGGAAGTTTCTGCTTAGCTAGTGTCCATCAATCCACACTAATAAATTTCTCCAGATGAGTATGGATAAGTGCATACTATTCTGTACGTACTAATGTTTCAGACACACTAAAAAATCACATACTGTTTTTGCTACTCATTAGGGTGAAAGTATAGAATTTCAGACACAGCTCAACTCTTAGCTGGTCTAGAGGAAAGAACTGCTTACATAAGTGGAGGGGGCGGAGTTATTAAGACCAACGGCAATAGCAAGACTGGGAGACGGAGACATTTTCATATAAGAATTAATCTGGATGCAGCAAAGCATCATGGGTCTGAGGAGGAGACGACCTGTCTTTTAGAGATGTGTCCACAGAGGTGCTATGTGGACCAAGTCCATATTAGAGCAAATACCTTGTTGTTGCTGCAACTTTCACGCAAACGCAGCGACGTAACTGATGTTTGAAGTGACGTGATGACGTGGCTCCCTTTAGCACCTGAGATATGGAAAAGCAAACTGGTTCTCAGCTGGTTCACAAGTTCAACGAGTTTTGAACCAGCAGCAGCACTGGCCCAGAACCAGCTCTGGAACCGGTTTGGTGGAAAAGGGGTATAAGCTGTTTCTGAGCAAGTGGCTTGTCACAGTCAGCATTTTACTGCCCGCACACGAGAGCTGGGTTACGAGGGAATGTGGCCCGCTTGCGTCTGGTTCCTGGCGCCTAACGACGCGTTGCCGATGGGTCGGCCAGGGAAAACTCCTCTGTGCATCGTAACTTGCTTCGAGGGTAGCTTTGTCCAGTATTTATGGTCACTAGGAAGCACAGAGGTGTAGCACAGACGCGGCACACTGTGCAGAGAGCATAAAACCAGCATAAAACCAGCCGCTACGAACAGACGTGTGAAGACGGGGTTAAACGTGGAGCTGTTGTTTCAGGCATCACATTCGTGCATGAGGGAATTGTTTAAACGCTGGAAAAAAAGGCTGCAGGGCTCTTACGTCTAAAAAGAGCAGATGGGGTTTTGAAATGTCATTTTTCATAATATAACAGTGTTATTACACACTGATGAGGTAAAACAAAACCCCCAACATCAACATTGTTATCAAATGTGAGAGATTTTGAAGCCTTTTTAGTCTCAGAGTGGTTGAATAGCGTTGAAGGTGACGGGAAGGCGAGCTTTTAACTTGTGTTTAAATCGATAAACCTCAAACGCTGCTTGCGGCTCTCACGCTGAGGTGAAAGCGTCTCTGGCCCGCCGCCGTCAGATAAGAGCTGTGAGCAGAACACGAGCACATTCCTCGGTGGGAGCTCGTCCTCGCACAGCAACCCTGAAGGAGACCCGTTTGCATGAAACGCTGCTCCATCGGGTCAAGCACCTTGTTCAGACCTGAGACTAAACAACAACCCCGGGAGATTTAAATACCTAGTTTGACTTTCAAATGTGGTAACGGCGATATTCAAAGCGGCGCTGCCGGGAAACGCTGCGTGGGCTGGTGAGAGAGGAGGGGAGGCTCCGGTGAGATAACGCCGTCTTCGTGAGGAGCGATTTTCTTCACGGCTCTGCAGCAGACGCGTTTGCTCGGCCTCACATTCCTGTCCTCTGCTGGGCAACGCCTCGCTGGCAGCGGAGGAAACATACCTGCCCTCCCGCACCATAAACACGCACGTGGACTTTGTGTGCATGTGTATTTAAAAGTCAGATTACTGTGTGGGAGATAGATTTGTAGTCAAGATAAACCAAGACCAAGACCAGAGAGTATCAAGACCAGTGTTGTGCAAGTTCCTACTTCTCATGAACTAGTTCAAAGTTCAGTTCAGTTCAGTGTAGTTTAAAAATGAATAGTTCACGTTCATAGTTCACCATTTTCATTTTGAACTAGTTCAAATTCAGTTCATTTCAATATTTTTAGGTGAGAAGTACGAATGAAACGCCACCCTATCCTAAAACTGTTCACTGTACGATCATGTATTGTCCTAGTGGCTTTTCAACTTTACTCAGAGGCTGTAAATCTCCAACAATGTAGTCCATTATCAGTTTGTCTCCCAGTTGCTGGGAAATCAGACCCCTGAAGGTGCAGCAGTGGGACTGGGGTCGTTTGGGGCTGTTGGGTCTTCTTGGTCTTTCCTGATGACTTTATTTGATTGTCAAGGACTTGCAGATATTTTCCTCACACTGGACTGATGCTTTAACTCCACATGATGTTTCAAATGTGAAGTTGACGAGGCAGACGTTCAGACTTGTTTTCTCAGCGCAGGTGGACATAATTTGCACAGAAAGGTTAGATTTTTACCGTCGGACTCCTTGGGAGACGATATGTAAAGTTCCCGCAGATAATGTTAAGCGGATCATCATCTCACGTCTCTCTCATCACTAGTCATGTACAGACTGCACCGGGTTCGGGCCGCCGTTGCCATGGAGATGGTGCCCGTTGTTATGCTAGTGTGCACTGCATTGTGGGTAATGTAGTGTGAAGTCATCGTTTCGTTGAGTATTTTAAATGTGAGCTGCTCCCGCTGGTGAAACGTATTCCGTAATAATTGGACCTAAACAGTGAAGCTGAAACTCACATAATCTGAACAGTTCAAATTCCAGTTCATGATCTGCAGAATGAACAAGTTCACGTTCAAGTTATTTATTTGTAAATATGTTGCGTTCAGTTCAACG
Source organism: Cololabis saira (assembly GCF_033807715.1). NCBI lineage: Eukaryota > Metazoa > Chordata > Actinopteri > Beloniformes > Belonidae > Cololabis > Cololabis saira. Next base: position 37,933,513 of record NC_084589.1, on the reverse strand, counting down.
TTCTCACAGAAATGAACGTGTTCAATGAACGCGTTCATTTGAACTCGTTCATGCACAACACTGATCCAGACCAAGACTAGTTCAGCTCAAGACTGAGACCAGAAACAAACCTAGTAATTTCATCATCCTGTGTGAGTTGTAGAACATCAGCACCATCCTGGATGTGAAATCTAACTTTTGAATCAGAATGCAAATATATCAACTTCTGCTTCAAAGTTGGACACTTTCACACGGTTTTTTGACCCCTAGTGTTCACTGGAGGAACTGCAGCTTTTTCCACTTCATCATAGAACATCACAGAAAGGTGGTCCAGAGTTAAGACTCGAGCCCTGGCCTGCCATGAAGTCGGCTTCCAGCTACGTTTAGCTGCCGTACTGAAACACTTTCATTTGCCTTACTAAGGAAATCTTTAAAAAAATAAAAGTTTAGTATCAACATAAAACTGCAGCAGCATTAGAAGCACATTTGGGTCCTTAATCCTCTTGTTTTCCCATCTATTCAATGCTATAGTTTGTGAACACTACTGTATTTCCCACATTTGAGGTGTTCAACATTTGCCAGTAAATGTTCAAGCATCAGTTTTACTATCTGCATTGCACACGTGTTTGTAAACTGTGACTGCTGTTTGTACCAGCTAGACGTATAGTCATGATAAACCAAGACCAAGACCAGAGAGTATCAAGACCAGGACTACTTTACCTCGAGACCAAAAACAAACCTAGTTATTCCTGATCCTGCTTGATTGTAGAACATCAGCTCCATCCTGGTTCAGCTAGTTTCCATATGAGCTTGTATTCAACTGCAGCACAATAACACAGAGAAGTGGATGATGATGTTGAACTCACTATAAATGTTTTCATCCATCAGCTGAGATCAGATATGTGTGGCGACTGCATTACCGCTATTTCTACACTATTGGAGGATTGACTCCAGTGCTTTTAAGGATTGACACGACTACTAACTAGTCCCAAAGTCCTCTAGCAGAATAACCAGCTCCAACACCCCCGTCCCCCTCAGAAAAGGAATGAATAGTAAATGTTACTGATTTAAATTGGACTTAATTTGTAGATGAAACATGAATTTTAGATATTAAAGATACAATTATCAACTTGAAATTACATTATTTACCATTATAGTAATCAGATTACACCGTATATCAGCATCACTGAAATGGACCTGATGCTTAATCAATCACAACAATATGTAAATATTATCCATATATTTATTCAAACAAGGCTGTTATAAACACAAAATTGTAATTAAATACAGACACATGCAGATGCAGCAAAACATTAAATCAGATGCAAAATACAAATAGTTTACAAAACTGTACATTAACAAGAGGAAGAACTGCTGATCACCAGATTCTGTCACCTTGGTGTGCAACGAGACCTGAGGAGACCGAGAGATCCAGACCAGGACCACAAAAAGGTCTCGAGCTACAATTCTAGCATGTGGATGTTCGCTGTGGCGGAGATGAATTTGCAGCTTCAGATGAGGTTTTTGTGAAACTCCCTCTAAATGAACATCAACCGAGGGCCTCATGGAGGTGACGGGGCTCCTGGCAGACTGGCGTTTTGTCGGCGTTATGCTCATTACAAGTGCAGAACTGCGGTTTCCAGAAGTGACACAACCAAACAACCTTATTAAGCCTTTAAAAAGCCGTCAGGTGACAGGAAGTGGGGGCTTTTATTTGATCAAAGGGGGGAGAAGGAGGAACTGTCTCTGAAACGGGAGGAATTCCCCTCAGAGAGTTGAGAGAGTTGTAGAGTTCACTGCCCTGGATGACCGGCACCTCTCATCATTGAAGATGTCAGAATTTACCGCTTAATTAAACTTTCAGCCGGAGGCTGAACAAGGGCCTCCTGTCCCGGGAAGTGTCAGTGATCGTCCGGTGACAATCATCTGACAGCCATTTAAGGTTGGTTAGTAAATATAATTAAAGAGGGGGGAAAAAAGTCCTCTAAAGTGGAACTGATATCACATCCGTTCTTGGTATTGATTGATATTTAAGACCCAGGTATGGGAATCATGTGGAACAAGATGCCTCTTTGTTTAGGTTTGAATTGGCTCCTTTCCAAATCATCCTCTGAAATCATTTATTATGTCATATACTTTTAAGTTTGCCAATGTATGCAATGTAATCTGCATGATGTAGAAATTGCCTTATAACATGCAGACTCTGATTTTAATACATTTTATCCAGGAAGTCGGTGGGTTTTGTGCGTTTTGGCGCCCCCCAGCGGTGGAATCAGGAACAGTCGGTCGTGAAATCGTCTTTTTTTTTCTAACTTTGTTTATTGAGCAACATTTTTCATATATCACACTTGTTCCAAGTGTTACAATCTCTTTTTTTTATATATTCTACTTTAAAAAAGAAAGAAAAGGAAATGATAGCAGCAATACTAAAAACAACAAGATAGAAAATAAACCATTCTTTTCCTCTAACAGCTAGTTTGTGAAATCATCTTTACTCGAATAAAACTTTGTGGGTTTGAATGTTGAGTCTTTAACTTTGGCTGGTTTGAAAGGTAACGATCTCCTGTCACCTTTTATGCAGAGCTCACTCAACTTTGATTGACAGAAAATCTTATTCTGTAGGAAACTGAATCAGTTCTGATGCCTGGTGGGAAAACGTGCTGCACTTTAATAAAATAATATTGGCATTTTATAGTCGACTCGGGCGACAAATTGACCTTCCATCCCTTCCTGTCTAGATTTGTGTTTTCATAGGCCGTGCAGCGACTCCCCAACATTCCTTGCTCCTCTTCAGTCCGTTAACTTCTGCTGTGAGTTACAAATACTGCTCAGAAAACAAAGCACAGTACTGCGGCCGAGGGTCTGTGGGGAGATCCTGACCGCCGTCCTCCCATGTGTGCAGTAATGACTGCACAAAGTCTGCCGAGACGTTGCACGCGCGGCCCAGAAGCGTTTCCTTGTCTCCAGATGAGCAGCATTCCTGGCCCAGAGCTCGGACCGGCGGTGATGACTTGTGCGTGACACCGTGTCACACAGCGACTATTCATATTCAAGCTGCATCACGGCCCGGCAGAGATCCAGGTTCAACCCGGTGTGAGGGGTTAACGCTGGTGGGGGTCACAGGCCACGCCCACTTTTACCTGGGGGACACGCTCAGGTGGAGCGCCGCCGCTCTGATGTCAGAAGGGTTCAGGGCTGGGGATCGATTCAAATAAGAATCGATTTGATCCCGATTCTTAAGATTCAGAATTATATGACTGTAGTTATGCTACATATGAATACTAGTATTATATTGAGATTCAACAGAAAGTATTGGCAGCTAATGATGCTGTAAGGACCAATCACCTCGCAGTATTCTGATATAACTGCTTTGCTGGCCAGAATTCTCAAACAGATCCAAGGCAGCAAACAGAGACGGACGAAATCGCTTTTGTTTTTTACCACATTCCGTTTTTATTTTTTCCATTTTTGGTCTTTTTCGGTTTTAAATTTTTGAAAATTTAGTTTTTAGCGTTTTATGCAAATGTAACCCAAGACAGTATAAAAAGTAATTAAATATAGACAATTTATACAATTAAAACTTTAATTGTTTTCATACCTTTAAACATATTTAAATGCAAAAACATGGCACAAGTTATTCTCATGTCCAACAAAACATTCCTCTTTTGGGCATAAACAAAAAAATACCAAAAGTTGAAATGTAGTAGTAGTAGTAATAATAATAATAATAATAATAATAATAATAACAATCCATTTTATTATTATTTATTATTAAAATTAAAAACTACAGGATAAAAAAAGATAAGAGATAAAAGATAAGATAAAGGATAAGAAACAAATCACACATTAAAAGCTGTTCGGAAGAGGTGAGTTTTGAGATGATGAAATTTGATTTCATCGTAATAATGAAAAAAAAAGAATCGATCTTAGACATACGAATCGATTTTTGGAATTAATATGAGAATTGATTTGGAATCGGAAAATCAATTTTTTTTCAACACGGGCCTAGAAAGGTTGTATTTATTCTGTACTTGGATGAATTTTGATTGACATTAATTGATTTTACCATTTTTACACATTAGTTTCATCATAAATTTGATTCTGTTTTTTGTTGTGCATGTGAGATGAAACGATGGTTGATGGTCTGCCTTCACGTTTGTGTCCAGGCTGCGCCATCGGCTACGGCTACTACGTCATGCCGGACTGCTGGGTCAACACGTGGCTCCATCAGCACTTCGTCCCCATCGCCATCGGAAACACGCTGTTCTGCACCAGCATGTCCTGTTACTCCAGGTGAGGATACCAGACCTGTTCTCGTGCACGTTTAAGCTAGGGTTGCCACCCGTCCCTTGAAATATGGAATTGTTACGTAATTGGTAATTAAAAGTTGCTTTCGGTATTAAACCAATATGGACATATATTATGTTCTTATTTATTGATGTCATAATATATAGGTGACGGTCGGAAAATTTGAATATATTGCAAAACTTACATTTGTAAATTCAACTAAAGGGGAAACAAACATATTATTTCCCACTACACTCAAAGTGAGATATTTCAAGCCTTTATTTGTTATAATTTTGATGATTATGGCTCACAGTTCATGAAAACCCCAAATAAAAAATCTCAAAAAATTTGAATATTTTATGAAATCAATAAACAATTCAATCATCAAAATTATAACAAGTAAAGGTTTAACATATCTTGCTTTGCACGTAATGAGACTATGTAATGTATTAGTTTCACCTTTTAAGTTGAACTATTGAAACGAATTAACTTTTACACCATATTCTAATTTTCCGACCTTCACCTGTAGCTATATTCTACATCTTGGCTGATGTGGACATACATAGCATAGGAGCAGAGGCTATTTCAGTTGCTAGTATGGTTGGCTGTCTGTACAGTCATGCAAGTTCAATGCTATTAAAGCACTTTAAACTTTAAATCAAAGCATTTAGTTTTTTCATATAAAATAAATAGTTTTGGGGATGACCGTTTTTTTGGCGCCTGCGCTGCTGAAATTGGGGCGTCCCTTATTTCTGTTTCTGAAAGGTGGCAACCCTAGTTTAAGCGTTAAAGAAAGGCGAGTCCTGCCTGGCAACCTGGGCAGGAACTGCTTGGCCTTCTGGGGCTTTGATGGAGGAGCATCATGTGATGCTGCTGCAGTAACCACCTCTGCACCGGGGCAGCAGCGGTTAACTTAATTCACCAGACAAATGAGCTTCTGTCCCTTTTTTCTAGTGTGAAAGTAAAACGGGTTTTCTGCCCCTGGGTTTGTCTTGGCAGGTTCCTGGAGCTGCAGTTCCCTCAGAGGAGTAAAGCTCTGCGGACGGCGGCGTTCATCGTGCCCTTCATCTTCGACACGGTGCCCCTGTTCTACAGGGTGAGTCCCCCCCAGCTGACCGGGCCTCACCGGGCTTTCACATGTTTCACAGGGTCATTTACATTTGTAAAATCATGTAAAAATGTGCTGGTGCCTTCAGGTAACCCCTGTAAATCCCAGCACTGACCAGTTTGTAAAGTTGCTTTCGTCAACGAAAATTATGACTAAATATCGTCGTCAACAAACCTGAGGAAAACCTGAGGAAAACGAGACGAGACGCAACCAAAATGCTGCTCATGTGACGATAACGATAGTTAAATATGCATTATCGTAGACCAGGGGTCGGCAACCTCAGGCACGCGTGCCATGATTGGCACGCGGCGGCATAATCATTGGCACACTAAATCAGCCTTTATTCACCGCACTACCCGCCCGTGCGCTCATGAAAGAAACTCCTAAAATAAAGAGTAAAAAGACAAGTAAAAGATGGGGGATTACTTGTAATTTTCCTACGTTTGTAGTTTCTAAACAGAAAACAAGCTTGATATTGTGATATTTAAATGTTCTTCTATTTTCATCCTGCCGCTCGCATTGAAAGCCGGGGGAAAGCGCTGTAGGAAACAGTCATGATGAGGAACGGCTGATCCAGTTAGTGGAAATGAGAAGTTATCTCTATGATTCCTCCTCATTTCAGCACAAAAACCTCAATAAAGTGGCAGAAAGAAATACTATCCTATTATCATATAGGTCCCGGAACATCGGGAGGGAGAGAAAAGGTCCTGTAAGTGGGGAAAAAAAACGTCGATTTAACGCAGTACCATAAATCAGCCTTCACAGACAGACAGCCAGGACGCGGCAGCAGCAGAAATGAAGAGGAGCCGGCAGCTCAGTTTAAAATACATTTTTGCAGCGGGACAAAAAGTGTTGCAGGTAGGCTGTGCAGAGATGAGTATGGGCTTGCCACCCGCCCCTTGAAATACGGAATTGTTACGTAATTGGGAATTAAAAGTTGCGTTCCGTATTGAACCAATACGGAACCCCTTTGCGCTCCGTTGCCTAGTTAAGCCTCATTTATGGTTCCGCGTTAAATCGACGCCGTAGGGTACGCGGCGACCCGCAATGTACGGCGTAGGTTCTGCGTTGGTCTGACGCAGAACCATAAATCAGCCTTTACCTCTCACTGCTGCTCACTGCACCGACACGCGCGACTTTAAACAAAAAAAAAAAAAGTCAAGTCAAGATGTCTCCAGGCTCCAGACACCCCACCTCGTCCTAAAGAGGAAACAGGTCTCTCTGAGGTGTGTCAGGCAGCATGCTGCAGGAACCTCCATAAACGTAATATAACATCCCAGAGGAGCCAGGCATCTGTTGCACAGTTCCTCATACCTGAAACATCCCCTGAGCTTGATGTGGTGTGATACGGGACATATATTATGCTCTTATTTATTGGTCATAATATACAAGTGAAGGTCGGAAAATAAGAATATATTGCTAAACTTAATTAGTTTCAGTAAATTCAACTAAAGGTGAAACAAATATATTATTTCCCACTACATGCAAAGTGAGATATTTCAAGCCTTTATTTGTTATAATTTTAATGATTATGGCCCACAGCTTATGAAAACCCCAAATAAAAAATCTCAAAAAATTTGAATATTTTATGAAATCAATAAAGAATTAAATAATCAAAATTATAACAAATAGTTCAGTGGAGCTCCTCGCACTGAACTTTGAGCAGACCTGTTCGGAGTTCCACACCACAGTTCTGAAAGACAAGGAGCTGCTTGTCTTTTGTCGTTTTGTCAATTAATTTAGGTGTGAAAGGGGGATTCTGGCCATTGTAGAAGTTTAAGATATGATTATCTTGATTTCAAGATTTATTCATGCATGAAGCATTAGCCATGATGATGAACGTGTTATTATGTTATCAAAATGCATCATTCTTTGCAAAAATTCAGATTTTTTGTGTGTATTCTTGCATTGATAAAAGATGTGATTATGGAGCTTTGAGACCACCAGAATGCACCATTTTGAGTCTATTTTTCAAAATTTTTCAGGGGGGCATGCCCCCGGACCCCCCTAGAGGGTTCGGGCGCGTTGCGCCCTCACTCGTCCGCGTCAAGAATTTTCCTCTTTTTTTAGGACAAGCTGTTCTGATGCGTGTAAAATATGCTTGCATGTGGCCTGTATAGAATATAATTCCAGGTGTGTTGGAAATGTTTTTGTATTTTGTGTCATACCGTAATGTAACTTTGTTTTAGCCTACTGTTGATTATGGCACATTCATTGACAAGAAATTTTCACACTGGCACTCCATGTCAAAAAGGTTGCCGACCCCTGTCGTAGACGAATAAAAACGAGACCAAAATGTAGATTCCAAAATAAAAACTCTGCTAAAATGTGTCTTCATTTTCGTTGACTAAAACGAGACGAAATGTTCAACCAAAGATCCTTAATGTCCATGTTTTCAGTAGTTTCTTTGGTTTAGTTCTGCTGGGTGACGTTAGTCCTCAATCCCAGTCGCTGCAGCGGGGAATCAGATCCAGAAGATGCAGCTGCAGGTTAGAGGCTGATGCCGTTAACGCAGAGCTCTAGGTTCACGTCAATTAAAAACAAAGTTACATAGAGAAACGCAGGGATCTTCTCTGGGGCTGGAGAAGAAGAAGAACCATCTTTGGATACACTTTCCTACATAGACGTGGAAAAGAAAACCCAATGTGTCGTCGGAAAAGAAAAAGATGGGGAGAAATGCGGAAAAATAAATATGTTGTAAACTCAAATTAGAGTCTTCTGTATCTGGAATGAATGTATTCTTGAGTCTATAAGGTAACAGTAATATGATAAAATAAAATGTCTTAGAATTGTCCAGGACCATTTTAGTCTAATTTTGGTCAAAGATTGTATTTAGCAAAAATAATTTTACAATTTCTGACTAAAATAAGACTAAAATGTTCAGTCTTTTAGTCGACTGAAACTTGACACGACTAAAAGGAGAATGAACGTGACTAAAACTAATTAAAACTAAAATGATAGCTTGACCCAAAGACTAGACTAAAACTAAAATTTAAACCGGCTGACAGAAACAACACTCCCAGTTTGTGCGTGATGACCAGGTCAGAAGTTCTGACCCGGTTCTGAATGTTTGGTTCTTGCAGATCCTCCTGTGCTGCGGGTGGAGCTGCGGTCCGAGCGGCGCCCTGTCCAGTCACTGCTACCACCTCCTGTTCGCCTTCCTCACCTGCTTCCTGTTCACCGCCCACCTCCCGGAGAGGCTGGCCCCCGGGCGCTTCGACTACTTCGGTAGGTCCTGCCGGTGTTGGGTTGAGGGTACCGGGTCGGTACCGGGCCTGGCTCACGGCCCGGAGGGTCGTCTTGGTTCTGCAGCCATGTGGTCTGAACCGCCGACCCGTGTGACCACGACACACATGTCCCCCCGTGAAGGTCCGTCATGGATGCAGAAAGACATGACATTTGTACAACCCGGTGAAATCCATTTAATTTTTTCCATTTTCTGTGTTTTTCGGTTTTTAATTTTTGAGAATTTTAGTATTTTATACAAATTTAACCCCAAGACAGTAAATAAAGTAATAAAATATAGACAATGTATTTAATTATAACTGAAAACTTTAATGTTTTCATACTTTTAAACATATTTAAAGGCAAAAACATGGCACTAGTTATTCTCGTCTTCATCAAAACATCCTTTTTTGGGCATAAACAAAACAATTCCGAAAGTTCTTTGTATGAAATAAATACTAAATACAATAAAATAAATAAAATTCAAACAACTCAAATAGCTCTTTCAATATCCATTTAAAGTGCAAAAAAAATCATTTTAGCTTGTTTCCTTTCTTAATTTTTTCAGACACATAGTTTATCATGACAAACTGTCCGATAACAGAAGAAACTACATTAGTTCTAATAAATATAGATACTATGAACTTCATTGAACCAATGTAACATTTTAAAATTTAAGCTGAAATTAGTGGCGCCTCTTGGAGCATTTTCTCAAAAGAAAAGTTCCTTTTAGTCCAGGAAAAAAAAACCCAAATAAACTTTTATGCAAATTCCTTCAGTTCTGTTATATTTGGCATTTAAAGTGAATTGTGATTTTAATCTCCAATTCTGTGATCGCAGATTTGCTAGGTCTCTACTTTTGTACCACAGAGCTTTGACCTTATGAGAAGACGTGCTTGTAGCAACGTTGCAGCTCCTCGCCGGGCCTTTAGTCCTCTCCTGCTCTCGAACGTTGTCCCTGCAGATCGTTGAACAATCGGCCACAAAAATAATACTGGCTCTTCATCAAACAGGAGTCTGATTTGACCTCCGCTCTCGTCTTTGTTCTCCGGATTGTTTGATGTCCTGAAGTTTCTGGGGACGGCAGCGGCGGCTCACACGCCTCTGAGCGCCGAGAAGTGAAAACAAAGGGGAGAAGAGGCAGATCGGGAACGAAACATCCCGTAAATATCCTGTAAATATCCCGTAAATATCGCGTAAACGGCACCAAGGAGCCGACTTCTGCTCGAGTCTTTAACGAAACAATCAACCTAACTTCAGACATGAGACGCTGGCTGCCGGCGAGTCTTTGGACGTCCACATATATGCTGAAGCCATCCTCCTCGGGCATAACCGGAGATTTAGTCTTATTTATTCTTCACAATGCATGATCTAAACTGAGACACCCTTTCAAAATAAAACGCCCCCCACCGAAGTTAGTACCAGAGATGACATTAAACCTCATCACCAGTGCCTCATGGGAGCTTTCCGGCCTACGAGGAGTTTAGAGGTCATCATTTAACGGGGGTGATGGATAGTTCAGGTGTGTGATAACACAACGCCGAGGAGAAAAGACATCAGTGATGCCTGCAGAGGAGCGAATGTTTACAACCCATCGTTGTAGGAAGCAGCATTGAGCCATTTTTACTGTTCACACATTCAAAAACGTTCATGACGGTTGAAAATCCCGCCAGGAGGGATTACCTTGGTCCTGGAGCCTCAGGCTCCTGAATACCGGCGCCGCCCGGAGGCAGATGTGAGGTCATCTGTCCGGCGGCCAACGCTCGGCCCAAACTGGGTCAGCGGGACAATGAACCCAAACACGGCGGCAGACCGAGATCGGGACGGCTGGACACAAGAGGAGAAACACACGAGTAAACACGAGTCTGCAAACCTCAGGGAGCTGAAAGGAAGCGAAGAAGTGATGACATCACTGAGGCGGGGCTAGAGGCGGAGTCACGGCGTTTATGTAGTTACTTTATGACATCACTTGCGACCACCAGAGGAAACTTTCCACTGATATAAGAAAGAGATGAACAGGTGCTGATGAAGGAGGTTAACAGGGATTTAAACATTTATATTTGCACTTGCCAAACGCTTGCTTGGGATCAAACCATTGACCCGGGTGTTCAAACTTACAAATCCTTTTAAGGATTAGACCTAGAATTAGACCGTGAAATGTTTTCATGAATGAATGTGTGTCGTCCTCCAACACCGCTGCATCTGTTCTCCGTGGTCGTGTGCTGCTGATGGAGAGATCACACATTTTCTTTATTTTCTTCCTACTAAGCTGGTTTTCTTTTTTATCTGTGCGCATTTCCAGGAAAAATACAACATATATATATATTTTATTTTATTTTATTTCAAAGATACAGAACAGACAAATGAAAAAAGAAAAGATAAATAAAAACCCTCCCCTCACCCTCAAAACAAACAAAACTTAAACCGATTCAGCATATCTCGTAAGAAAATAGTAAAGGTCACAATCACTACAATAAACTAATTATAATTAAAAAAAACTGTAAAAAGTAAAATGAGTAGTAAAGAAAGCAAGGAGGTTCCCATTGATACATTAGTCTTTTCTTTGAAACCACTGCAGTACAGGGTCCCACATTTTCTTAAACATCTCTTCCCTGTCTTCGTTACAAAGTCTCAGTCTCTCCAGGTGAAGCTTACCTCCCATTTCTCTCAGCCACAAGTCATATGTGGGTGCAGTGTCTGTCCTCTAAGTCCAGAGGATAAGCTTCTCTGCAATGACAGTTCCAAACAGAACAGCCTTTTTCTGATATTTGTTGGCAAAAGACAAAGGGGTAGTTGCCCCGAGAACGGCTTCAAGTGGATCCGGCTCCCAACATCTCCCATAAGCCATGAACATACCTTTCCAGTATGTATGAAGTTTACTGCATAACCAAAAAGAATGTACTAAATTACCACTCGCAGACTTGCATCTGTTGCAAATGGGTGAAACATTGGGAAAGAAACTGTGCAGCAAAATATTATAAATTGGTTTCATATCCAGTCTTTGAATAACTGAATTTTAAGATTCAAGATTTTCAACATATTTCATAACAATGAAATTACAGACAATTTAGGACATAAAATGTCCTAAATCATGAAAGAATGTGGTTTGTAATGTTCCTTTAAAGCCCCTCATGTAGTAATAACACTTCTGACCACGTGATCACTGACTAAAAGTCCAAACCCATCATGAAGTCCAGGCTGTCCCGCTAGAAATACTCTAGGAACAATGTTGAAGACGAAGATGAAAACGAGCTTGGATTTGTGCCTGAGGAAGATGAGGAGGAAGATGATTACTGAGAATTGTGGGTTTTCTGTTTTTTGCGCCACTGAAAAAGTACTCCATGTAAACAGACACCTGGAGTCTTGGAGTGTTGGAGTGTTGGAGTATTATCCGTTGATAAGTTGAATTTATTTGAACGGAGTAACAGTTACAGTGTAATGGTTTTTGGTGCTAGCAGTACCCTCTCTTTGCCTGAAGTGCATGTCATCTGCATTTCTCACCAAGTTAGTTGTGTCAAATCTTGTGGGAGGCAGTAAGGTAGTTATTAGGTGCCTTTTAAGGTAACTTCCTAAAGTTGTTGTGCATTTTGAGAATATGAAGGAGAGCAACAGTTCACATGAAAATCAAAAGTGTTGTGTTTTATTAAAAATGTATGGCTGGGCCATGTGACTAGTGAATGTGTAGGCATTATGCAGAGGTGTCAAAAGTATTCACATTCATTACTCAGGTAGAAGTATAGATACTAGAGTTTAAAAATACTCCGGTAGAAGTTGAAGTATCAACTCAAGTTTTTTACTCAAGTAAAAGTATAAAAGTACTGGTTTCAAAACTACTTAAAGTATAAAAGTAAAAGTAATGTAAGGGGGAAAAAAGCCATTAAGGACAAAAGCCATTGAAATGAATGCATCTTAGTATAATGCAAATATATTAAAGAACCATATATGTGTACTATTGAGCATTAACATGTGTTTCAGAGAGCAGGAGATATGATGACTAGTTGCCTATAAGTATTGTAATGGTGCAAAAAGTCAAACTTCAGAGGCATGTTATCATTTATCCTAACCTTTATTGGAATGTACATCCAAGTTTAGTTGCAGGAATCTGAGGGAACGGATGTAAGAACAAAACTGGACAAGAACATCTGAAACAACCACAACCAAATTCACTCTATCCGGATGGAGCAATTTAACTGGATAGTTTTTTTTTAAAGGCCGAAATGAAATAGAGTAACGAGGCTGTTTTTAAAATGTAAGGAGTAAAAAGTACAGATAATTGCGTGAAAATGTAAGGAGTAAAAGTAAAAAGTCGTCTGAAAAATAATTACTCCAGTGAAGTATAGATAACCAAAATTTCTACTTAAGTAAGGTAACGAAGTATTTGTACTTCGTTACTTGACACCTCTGGCATTATGTAAGAAATCAAAAGCACAAAATAAATGTTTTGCATATTTAAAAAAAAGAGATGCTCTAGGAATATTCCTGTGTTGCAACGCCGCCCCCGTGTGGTCAGAGGTGGTATTACGACATAGACTGATCCATTAAAGCTCAGCTGACACTTCCTTGTCCCCGTCCCCCTCAAGGCCACAGCCACCAGCTCTTCCACATCAGCGCCGTGGTGGGAACCCACTTCCAGATGGAGGGCGTCATCGCCGACATGGCGGCGCGGAGGGCGTGGCTCCAGGCCCACGGCGTGATGCCGTCTGTCCTCGGCACCGGGGGGGCCCTGGCCGTCAGCCTCGTCCTCAACCTGGGCATCATCGGCATTTTCAGCGCGCCGTTGCTGCGGAAACCGTGCCACGCCTCTGCGCTGGAGCGCAAGGAGCAGTGAGGGCGCGTCTTCCCCGGCGCCGCTCCTCCTCGTCCCGGAGGAAACGGATCCGGCCGCTCGACTCTCGCCACTAACCGCTCACAGTAGTCTAACGCTTCCCGTGGGAACACTTGTCCTAACGCCGCCGCACTCCCTCTGGGCTGGCGCGTTCGCCCGGGCGCTGAGGACCCCGGCGCTGCTCTGAGACGCCGTGGGTTGAAGGAAGCGCGCCGTGGCGCCGCCGCACATTCCTGCACCTCCATGACCTCTGTGACCCGTCAGGCTCCACCCGGAAGGTCCACTTTGAAAGTTTTTGGTTTTTTTCTCCCTCCTTTTTTCCAACATGTGACCAGAATCTCCTTCACTTTATCGATTATTTAATATTCTTGATAACTGGACTCATTGACGTTTCCTCATCCACAGAGGACTCTCATCTATTTCTAGTAATGGCTCCTCCCCCCACTTATCCACCCCCCCTGCACCTGACTGAGGTTGAAAGACGAGTACCACTTTTATGATCTCACATTCCCATGGCAACGCCGTGCCAGTCCTTTGCCCCCCTGGAGGTGTTCTGTAATACCCCTTTTCCACTAAACCGGTTCCGGGGCTGGTTCTGGTTCTGGGCCAGTGCTGAGTTTGGAACCGAGCTTTCTGTTTCCACTGACAAAGAACCGGTTCCAAGGTAGCACCAACTCTTTGCTGGGTAGTAAGTAGTAAGTAAAGAACTGCTTACGTAAGCAGAGGGGGGCGGAGTTATTGAGACCAATGGCAATACCAAGACTGGGAGACGGAGACATTTTCAAATAAGAATTCATCTGGATGCAACAAATCATCATGGGTCTGAGGAGGAGACGACCTGTCTTTTAGTACGGTGGCCGAGACCCGTCATTGCTGAAAATTAAAGAAACGCTGCAAATAAAAAGAAACACCGCTGAAGATAAAATAAACGCTTTGCAAATAAAATAACCTCTGCAAATAAAAACAAACGCCGTTACAAATCAAAGAAACGCTGCAAATATAAAGAAACGCCGCTGCAAATAAAAAAAAAACACGCAAATAAAAAAGCCACAAAGGAAGTGAATTACCGGGGACTATTTTTGCTGATGCACCAGCGTTTTTTACGTGAGAGGAGAATAAGAAGACAAATCGGACGTAAGTGAAAAGGAATAAATAAGAAGAGCGAGGAATAACAAGAACAATGAAAATAAGTGAAAAGGTTAGTGTTCAACGTCGGTATGTGTAATTTTTAATGTGCAACACCGGTGCATCGGCAAAAATAGTCCCCGGTAATTCACTTCCGTTGTGGCTTTTTTATTTGCGTGGTTTTTTAATTTTATTTGCAGCGGGGTTTATTTATATTTGCAGCGGCGTTTCTTTTTGTTTGCAGCGTTTATTTTATTTGCTAAGCGTTTATTTTATTTGCAGCGGCGTTTATTTCTGTTTACAGCGTTACTTTTATTTTTTAGCAATGGCGGGTCTCGGCCACCGTATTTTAGAGATGTGGTTCACGGAAGAGCTACGAGGACCAAGTCCTATTAGAGCAAATACATTGTTGATGCTTCAACTTTAACGCAAACGCAGCGACGTAACTCATGTTTGCAGTGACGTAATGACGTGGCTCCCTTTAGCACCCGAGCTGTGGAAAAACAGTTGAACGAGTTGTAAACCAGCAGCAGCACTGGCCCAGAACCAGTTTGGTGGAAAAGGGGTAGCCGCCGTCAACGTGCATGAGCTTCAATCGCACTTAAAACCTCCACCGACCAGGGAAACATCATAAAATCCCGGTTTTTGGTTTGGTCCTGAAACACATTAGTTTTTAGTTGAGTTTTATAATTTGATGATGGAACTAAGAAAAAAGCATACGGAATAACCAGCTATTCCCTCCCTCCCCGTTAACTTTTGGGTGCCAAAACATCACAATGAATATTAACCATCCTTATTTACTGACGAAAACTTTTTTTTTTTTTTTTTACACGTGTAAGTATTGTTTACAACTACCACTAAAATAATGTTGCATCTATTTATACTGTAGAATATCTATTTATTGCTTGTTTTAGGTGCTTAAACGACATAAAAGGATAAGTGTTGCTATTACAACAATAACGCTCTGCTAAAATCTCAATAAAAGTAATTTTTTGATCAAGATTGCTCTTAAAACGAGTGAAAAGGGAAACATTAGGGAGGTTGTTTTTGGTTTTGTTTTTAAATGTTAGATTTCATCCCTGAGAGACGACGCAGATGAATAAATCTTAACTTTAGAAATAAACTTTCCGCTTGTTTTAAGTGAAATTTTGGATCCAGAAATGACTTTAGAGACACACGCTCACACGCGCGCTTAATCCAGTGGGTAGACGTTTAAATTTGAGGGGAAATGCATGTGATATTATGGGATTGAGGCGAGTTTTCAAGTATCGCGTTGATGGAAGCAGAGAGAAGGAGACGGATCACGCAGCGCGCACACTTTAGTGCCCCAGCAGTTATTGTTTAGACGTCCAAACACGTCATCGACACGCACTTCGGCCAAACCTCCAGCCCTGCAGGGCAGCGGCCGATGCTCGGCGTCTCTGAAGTCATCACCTTACAGCCTTCCTCACTTTGACCCGGTTGGTTCCCGGAATCGCGGCATTATGGGCTGTATAGAGGGAATGCGCATGACGTCACGGATGCGGGTTACTCCCACTGAGTGGCAGAAAGACTGAGTGGGAGCGTAAACTTTCAGTTTGAGCAACTCAAAAACATCTAAAATGGGAAAGAGCTGTTGTGCGATTGACTGTACTCATAGATTTAGCTAGAAATTGGAGTTATCGTTTTACAGACTGCCGAAAAATAAGCTTAAGAGAGACAAATGGATCGCTGCAATTCGCAGAAACAACTGGATTCCAGGCACCGAAACGTGGATTTGCCGTTCCCATTTTGTATCAGGTAATGTTGGATTTTTGGGTAGCTAACGTTAAACGGTCAAATCATAAAGTTCTGTGTCCTCATCACTTTAATTTCCCCAACAAATCCTTTTGCATCCATTTTTGCCACTCAGTGAGAGTAAGGGGGCTGGTCCAGTGGGGAAGTGACGTCAATGCAGACCCTCTATTTGGTTGCCGACACTGAAACCGGTATTCTGTCGATCCATGCTACCCGTCGAGAACTGCTACTTTGTGGTTCTGCGCACAGTCGATTTTCAAAGTTTGATTGCCACGGCCATCATTTCTTGCATCCCTTCAGTCCACGCTGAAAAATATTGTAATGTTAGATTTTCCTGTCATCTACTGTTTTAAATGGTTTTTGAAATGAGAAATTGAGACAATTTTTGTTTGTGTGCCTTTACTTTTATTTCTTATTATTTTATACTTATTATCAATCCAAAAATAGTGATTACAAAATTGATAATTTGGGGGGTGTAAGTATGCTGACATGCATCCTGCAGTAGCAGTGACTTGATTAGTATCTTACCTGAATGCATTAAGTGACGGGAACATTATTTGATAGGATGTTACTGGACTATCAAATGATGCTACCCCTGAAATATTGATTTAAAATTGATAATATGGGATGTTGAGTATTTGATCCTTCAAAATACATTACAGGACTGTCTCAGAAAATTATAATATTGTGATAAAGTTCTTTATTTTCTGTAATGCAATTTAAAAAAAAAAAATGTCATACATTCTGGATTCATTACAAATCAACTGAAATATTGCAAGCCTTTTATTATTTTAATATTGCTGATTATAGTTTACAGTTAAGATTCCCAGAATATTCTAATTTTTTGAGATAGGATATTTGAGTTTTCTTAAGCTGTAAGATCAGCAATATTAAAATAATAAACGGCTTGCAATATTTCAGTTGATTTGTAATGAATCCAGAATGTATGAGATTTTTGTTTTTGTAATCGCATTACAGAAAACAATATTCTAATTTTCTGAGACAGTCCTGTACCCATGACATGAATTGCATTACACTTTGTGAACATTATACGATAAAGAGAAGAAAAAAAAACAATTCTATCGCTTTATTTGATATCAATTCAGTCATTCGCCTTTATTTAACCAGGTCATTAAGAACATTCTTATTTACAATGACGGGCTGGCAAGAGACAAGGACCACAAGACAAGGACGTGATTTAGGGAGTAAAACACAGTAAAATTGTAGCTCTACAAAGGTAGAAAACCATTAGGTAGCATTTTTTGATAGGGTAGCAAAATTCAACAGAACACAGGTTTGTTTCTCAGATATGCACTTTTTTCCCCCTCTCTCCTCCACGCACGTTTCCAGCCTCAGAGGGTGGAAGCTCCACCTCAGGTGGAAACTCCTCTGAACCGCAGCATTTCTGTCAAAAAGGTCCAACCCGGTCGTTCAGCTCTTTAATTCCGTTTCAAGCCTCCCGAACCGGATCACTGTGGCTCTCCAAGCGGGTTCTGTTGTGCAGGACACGTGGAGATGCAAAAAACACAAAACCATTGAGTTATTTGTGCCCATTTTTGAATCGAAAAGTTTACTGAAGGATGATCAATAATGTGTAACAGAGAGGAAGCTGAGTGGGAGGAGCCAGTCGGTGCAAGAGTTTAGAGATAAAAGTTATTGGTGCCTTTTTTTTTTAATTACATTTTATACAACGTTCATGGTGATATAATGCTCTGTTTTAAAAAAAAAAACAAAGTACTTTTAAACTGTATAAATACTTATTTGTTTTTTTGCTGTGTATTATTTGTAATTTGTTCTACTAGACTTGTGTAATAAATTAATGCTTTTATAAATGTAATGATTGTGACGTCATTTCTTCTGTTTATACACATTTAAGATTTTGTGTATTTATAAAGAAATGAGACACGTGATTTTCCTCAGATGTCTTTAAATGTCTTGAATTTATGATGTTTTCTAAGAAAAGAGTTTGCAACAGGTAATTTTTGACATCAGTTACTTAAGTTACTTAAAAAAATTAGGCTACTGATCCAGAAATAACTTCTTTTTTTTCTTTATTTTGAAGCATTTTAGTAGTCTTAAGTAACGTCTGTTGGGAAAAATACAAGAAAATACAAACATTTCAGGACACTTTCTGCAGTTATTTGGTTTAAATTTCCTTGCAGTGTGCGCGGGTGACCAGCAGGGGGCACTGCAGCACAAGTAAGCCTCTTGCAAACGTTAATGATGATTTTTATTTCTTTTTTTGTCAGCAGGGGAGCCTGAATTAAACTTTTACGTGTCAGCAAATGAGCTGCAGGTAACACTGTCACCTAAAGGAAGAAAAAGAGGAGGATTTACCAGGCGTCAGGTGGAGGAGGAGATGTTCCTGGGTGTCCCTTTTATTATTACTGTTATTTAGGAGATGAGGTCACATAAGGAGGCCTTGACAGAAAAATTAATTTAAAGGAAGCTGCCAGCGTTAAAACAACCCCAGCTCTATTATTAGATGGAGAGAAGGTAACCTTTCATTGAGGAACAAACAGACGTGAAAATTTGGTTTTTAGCGTTTTATGCAAATGTAACCCAAGACAGTATAAAAAGTAATTAAATATAGACAATTTATACAATTATAACTGAAAACTTTAATTGTTTTCATACCTTTAAACATATTTAAAGGCAAAAACATGGCACAAGTTATTCTCATGTCCAACAAAACATTCCTCTTTTGGGCATAAACAAAAAAATACCAAAAGTTGCAATGTAGTAGTAGTAATAATAATAATAATAATAATAATAACAATCCATTTTATTATTATTTATTATTAAAATTAAAAACTACAGGATAAAAAAAGATAAGAGATAAAAGATAAGATAAAGGATAAGAAACAAATTACACATTAAAAGCTGTTCGGAAGAAGTGAGTTTTGAGATGATGAAATTTGATTTCATCGTAATGATGAAAAAAAAAAGAATTGATCTTAGACATACAAATCGATTTTTAGGAATTAATATGAGAATCGATTTGGAATCGGAAAATAAATTTTTTTTCAACACAGGCCTAGAAGGGTTGTAATTATTCTGTATCTGGATGAATTTTGATTGACATTGATTGATTTTACCATTTTTACACATCAGTTTCGTCATAAATTTGATTCTGTTTTTTGTTGTGCACGTGAGATGAAACGGTGGTTGATGGTCTGCCTTCACCGTTTGTGTCCAGGCTGCGCCATCGGCTACGGCTACTACGTGATGCCGGACTGCTGGGTCAACACGTGGCTCCATCAGCACTTCGTCCCCATCGCCATCGGAAACACGCTGTTCTGCACCAGCATGTCCTGTTACTCCAGGTGAGGATACCGGACCTGTTCTCATGCACGTTTAAGCTAGGGTTGCCACCCGTCCCTTGAAATACGGAATTGTTACGTAATTGGTAATTAAAAGTTTCTTTCCGTATTGAACCAATACGGACATATATTATGCTCTTATTTATTGATGTCATAATATACAAGTGAAGGTCGGAACATTTTAATATATTGCAAAACTTCATTTGTAAATTCAACTTAAGGTGAAACAAATATATTATTTCCCACTACACTCAAAGTGAGATATTTCAAGCCTTTATTTGGCTTTAATTAATTAATTTTGATTATTATGGCTCACAGTTCATGAAAACCCCAAATAAAAAATCTCCAAAAATTTGAATATTTTATGAAATCAATAAACAATTCAATCATCAAAATTATAAGAAGTAAAGGTTTAACATATCTTGCTTTGCATGTAATGAGACTATGTAATATATTAGTTTCACCTTTTAAGTTGAACTATTGAAATAAATTAACTTTTACACCATATTCTAATTTTCCGACCTTCACCTGGTTGGCTGTCTGTACAGTCATGCAAGTTCAATGCTATTAAAGCACTTTAAATCAAAGCATTTAGTTTTTTCATGTAAAATAAATTGTTTTGGGGATGACCCTTTTTTTTTTGGCGCCTGCGCTGCTGAAATCGGGGCGTCCCTTATTTCTATTTCTGAAAGGTGGCAACCCTAGTTTAAGCGTTAAAGAAAGGCGAGTCCTGCCGGGCAACCTGGGCAGGAACCGCTCAGCCTTCTGGGGCTTTGATGGAGGTGCATCATGTGATGCTGCTGCAGTAACCACCTCTGCACCGGGGCAGCAGCGGTTAACTTAATTCACCAAACAAATGAGCTTCTGTCCCTTTTTCTAGTGTGAAAGTAAAACAGGTTTTCTGCCCCTGGGTTTGTCTTGGCAGGTTCCTGGAGCTGCAGTTCCCTCAGAGGAGTAAAGCTCTGCGGACGGCGGCGTTCATCGTGCCCTTCATCTTCGACACGGTGCCCCTGTTCTACAGGGTGAGTCCCCCCCAGCTGACCGGGCCTCACCGGGCTTTCACATGTTTCACAGGCTCATTTACATAAAATCATGTAAAAATGTGCTGGTGCCTTCAGGTAACCCCTGTAAATCCCAGCACTGACCAGTTTGTAAAGTTGCTTTCGTCAACGAAAATTATGACTAAATATCGTCGTCAACAAACCTGAGGAAAACCTGAGGAAAACGAGACGAGACGCAACCAAAATGCTGGTCATGTGACGATAACGATAGTTAAATATGCATTATCGTAGACGAATAAAAACGAGACCAAAATGTAGATTACAAAATAAAAACTCTGCTAAAATGTGTCTTCATTTTCGTTGACTAAAACGAGACGAAATGTTCAAACAAAGATCCTTAATGTCCATGTTTTCAGTAGTTTCCTCTGGTTTAGTTCTGCTGCTGGGTGACGTCACGTCAATCTCAGTCACTGGAACGGGGAATCAGATCCAGAAGAGTTAGAGGCTGATGCCGTTAACGCAGAGCTCTAGGTTCATGTCAATTAAAAACAAAGTTCCATAGAGAAACGCAGGGATCTTCTCTGGGGCTATAGAAGAAGAAGAACCATCTTTGGATACACTTTCCTACATAGACGTGGAAAAGAAATCAAATTAGAGTCTTCTGTATCTGGAATGAATGTATTCTTGAGTCTATAAGGTAACAGTAATATGATAAAATAAAACGTCTTTGAATTGTAAAATGGGTTTGGCTAAATACAATCTTTGACTAAAACTAGACTAAAATGGTCCTGGACAATTCTGACTAAAATAAGACTAAACTTCTCAGACTTTTAGTCGACTGAAACTTGACACGACTAAAAGGAGAATGAACGTGACTAAAACTAATAAAAACTAAAATGATAGCTTGACCCAAAGACTAGACTAAAACTAAAATTGAAACCGGCTGACAGAAACAACACTACCAGTTTGTGCGTGATGACCAGGTCAGAAGTTCTGACCCGGTTCTGAATGTCTGGTTCTTGCAGATCCTCCTGTGCTGCGGGTGGAGCTGCGGCCCGAGCGGCGCCCTGTCCAGTCACTGCTACCACCTCCTGTTCGCCTTCCTCACCTGCTTCCTGTTCACCGCCCACCTCCCGGAGAGGCTGGCCCCCGGGCGCTTCGACTACTTCGGTAGGTCCTGCTGGTGTTGGGTAGAGGGTACCGGGTCGGTACCGGGCCTGGCTCACGGGCCGGAGGGTCGTCTTGGTTCTGCAGCTCATGGCCGTGTGATCCGAACCGCCGACCTGTGTGACAACGACACACATGTCCCCCCCGTGAAGGTCCGTCATGGATGCAGAAAGACATGACATTTGTACAATCTGGTGAAATCCATTTAATTTTTTCAATTTTCTGTGTTTTTTGGTTTTTAATTTTTGAGAATTTTAGCATTTTAAACAAATTTAACCCCAAGACAGTAAATAAAGTAATAAAATATAGACAATTTATTTAATTATAACTGAAAACTTTCATGTTTTCATACTTTTAAACATATTTAAAGGAAAAAACATGGCACTAGTTATTCTCATCTTCATCAAAATATTCTTTTTTGGGCATAAACAAAACAATTCCCAAAGTTCTTTGTATGAAATAAATAGTAAATACTAAAATTCAAACAACTCAAATAGCTCTTTCAATATCCATTTTAAGTGCAAAAAAAAATCAATCGATAACAGAAGAAACTAGTTCTAATAAATATAGATACTATGAACTTCATTGAACCAATGTAACATTCTGAAATTTAAGCTGAAATTAGTGACCCCTCTTGGAGCATTTTCTCAAAAGAAAAGTTCCTTTTAGTCCAGGAAAAAAAAACCCAAATAAACTTTTATGCAAATTGCTTCAGTTCTGTTATATTTGGCATTTAAAGTGAATTGTGTTTTTAATCTCCAATTCTGTGATCGCAGATTTGCTAGGTCTCTACTTTTGTACCACAGAGCTTTGACCTTATGAGAAGACGTGTTTGTAACAACGTTGCAGCTCCTCGCCGGGCCTTTAGTCCTCTCCTGCTCTCGAACGTTGTCCCAGCGGATCATTGAACAATCGACCACAAAAATAATACTGGCTCTTCATCAAACAGGAGTCTGATTTGACCTCCGCCCTCGTCTTTGTTCTCGGGATTGTTTGATGTCCTGAAGTTTCTTGGGACGGCACCGGCGGCTCTGAGCGCCGAGAAGTGAAAACAAAGGGGAGAAGAGGCGGATCAGGAACGATGCAGAAATATCCCGTAAATATCCCGTAAACGGCAGCAACTTCTGCTCGAGTCTTTAACGAAACGATCAACTTGACTTCAGACATAAGACACTGGCTGCCAGCAGGTCGTTGGATGTCCACATATATGCTGAAGCCATCCTCCTCGGGCAAAACTGGAGATTTAGTTTTATTTATTCTTCACAATGCATGATCTAAACTGAGACACCCTTTCAAAATAAAACGCCGCCCACCGAAGTTAGTACCAGAGATGACATTAAACCTCATCACCAGCGCCTCATGGGAGCTTTCCGCCTCCAGGGGAGTTTAGAGGTCATCATTTAACGGGGTGATGGATAGTTCACGTGTGTGATAACACAACGCCAAGGAGAAAAGACATCAGCGGTGCCTGCAGAGGAGCGAATGTTTACAACCCATCGTTGTAGGAAGCAGCATTGAGCTATTTTTACTGTTCTTACACTCAAAAACGTTCATGACGGTTGGAAATCGCGCCAGGATGGATTACCTTGGTCCTGGAGCCACAGGCTCCTGAATACCGGCGCCGCCCGGAGGCAGATGTGAGGTCATCTGTCCGGCGGCCAACGCTCGGCCCGAACTGGGTCAGAGGGACAATGAACCCAAACACGGAGGCAGACCGAGACCGGGACGGCTGGACACAAGAGGAGAAACACACGAGTAAACACGAGTCTGCAAACCTCTGGGAGCTGAAAGGACGTGAAGAAGTGATGACATCACTGAGGCGGGGCTAGAGGCGGAGTCACAGGGTTTATGTCGTTTCTTTAGGACATTACTTGCGACCACCAGAGGAAACTTTCCGCTGATGTAAGAAAGAGATGAACAGGTGCTGATGAGGGAGGTTAACAATTTTTGATTTAAACGTTTATCTTTGCACTTGCCAAACGTTTGCTTGGGATCAAACCATTGACCCGGGTGGGGGTTATTTGTTCAAACTTACAAATCCTTTTAAGGATTAGACCTAGAATTAGACCTAGAAGTCTGTTTTCATGAATGAATGTGTGTCGTCCTCCAACACCGCTGCATCTGTTCTCCGTGGTCGCGTGCTGCTGATGGAGAGATCACGCATTTTCTTAATTTTTTTCCTCCTAACTACTCCTTTTTATCTGTTCACATTTCCAGGAAAAATACAACATATGTATGTATGTATATATATATATATATATATATATATATATATATATATATATATATATATATATATATATATATATATATATATATATATATATATATATTTTTTTTTTTTTTTTTTTAAATTTTATTTCAAAGATACAGAACAGACAAATGAAAAAAGAAAGGATAAATAAAAACCCTCCCCTCACCGTCAAAACAAACAAAACTTGAACAGATTCAGCATATCTCGTAAGAAAATAGTAAAGGTCACAATCACTACAATAAACTAATTATAATTTTTAAAAAAACTGTACAAAGTAAAAAGTAAAATGAGTAGTAAACACAGCAAGGAGGTTCCCATTAATACATTAGTCTTTTCTTTGAAACCACTGCAGTACAGGGTCCCACATTTTCTTAAACATCTCTTCCCCGTCTTCGTTACAAAGTCTCAGTCTCTCCAGGTGAATCTTACCTGCCATTTCTCTCAGCCACAAGTCATATGTGGGTGCAGTCTCTGTCCTCCCAGTCTGGAGGATAAACTTTTTTGTAATGACAGTTCCAAATAGAAAAGCCTTTTTCTGATATTTGTTGCCAAAAGACTAAGGGGTAGTTGCCCTGAGAACGGCTACAAGTGGACCCGGCTCCCAACATCTCCCATAAGCCATGAAAATACCTTTCCAGTATGTATGAAGTTTACTGCATAACCAAAAAGAATGTACTAAATTACCAGTCGCAGACTTGCATCTGTTGCATATGGGTGAAACGTCGGGAAAGAAACTGTGCAGCTTTTCTCTAGATAACAAAATATTATAAATTGGTTTCATATTCAGTCTGTGAATAACTGCATTTCATGATTCAAGATTCTTTATTATTTATTCTTTATTGTTCATATTTCATAACAATAAAATTACAGACAATATAGGACATAAAATGTCATAAATCATGAAAGAATGTGGTTTGTAATGTTTCTTTTAAAGCCCCTCATGTAGTAATAACACTTCTGACCACATGATCACTGACTAAAAGTCCCATCATGAAGACCAGGCTGTCCCGTTAGAAATGCTCTAGGAACAATGATGAAGACGAAGATGAAAACAAGCTTGGATTTGTGCCTGAGGAAGATAAGGAGGAAGATGATTACTGAGAATTATGGGTTTTCTGTTTTTTGCGCCACTGAAAAAGTACTCCATGTAAACAGACACCTGGAGTGTTGGAGTATTATCCGTTGATAAGTGTAATTTATTTGAACGGAGTAACAGTTACAGTGTAATGGTTTTTGGTGCTAGCAGTACCCTCTCTTTGCCTGAAGTGATGCATGTAATCTGCATTTCTCACCAAGTTAGTTGTGTCACATCTTGCAGGAGGCAGTAAGGTAGTTATTGGGTGCCTTTTAAGGTAACTTCCTAAAGTGTTTGTGCATTTTGAGAATATGAAGGAGAGCAACAGTTCACATGAAAATCAAAAGTGTTGGGTTTTATTAAGAATGTATGGCTGGGCCATGTGACTAGTGAATGTGTAGGCATTATGCAGAGGTGTCAAAAGTATTCACATTCATTACTCAGGTAGAAGTATAGATACTAGAGTTTAAAAATACTCCTGTAGAAGTTGAAGTATCAACTCAAGTTTTTTACTCAAGTAAAAGTATAAAAGTACTGGTTTCAAAACTACTTAAAGTATAAAAGTAAAAGTAATGTAAGGGGGAAAAAAGCCATTAAGGAAAAAAGCCATTGAAAATGAATGCATCTTAGTATAATGCAAATATATTAAAGAACCATATAAGTGTACTATTGAGCATTAACATGTGTTTCAGAGAGCAGAAGATATGATGACTAGTTGCCTATAAGTATTGTAATGGTGCAAAAAGTCAAACTTCAGAGGCATGTTATCATTTATCCTAACCTTTATTGGAATGTACATCCAAGTTTAGTTGCAGGAATCTGAGGGAACGGATGTAAGAACAAAACTGGACAAGAACATCTGAAACAACCACAACCAAATTCACTCTATCCGGATGGAGCAATTTAACTGGATAGTTTTTTTTTAAAGGCCGAAATGAAATAGAATAACGAGGCTGTTTTTAAAATGTAAGGAGTTAAAAGTACAGATAATTGCATGAAAATGTAAGGAGTAAAAGTAAAAAGTCGTCTGAAAAATAATTACTCCAGTGAAGTATAGATAACCAAAATTTCTACTTAAGTAAGGTAACAAAGTATTTGTACTTACTTACTTGACACCTCTGGCATTATGTAAGAAATCAAAAGCACAAAATAAATGTTTTGCATATTTAAAAAAAAGAGATGCTCTAGGAATGTTCCTGTGTTGCAACGCCGCCCCCGTGTGGTCAGACATGGTATTACGACATAGACCGGCTCCATTAAAGCTCAGCTGACACTTCCTTGTCCCCGTCCCTGTCCCCCGTCCCCCTCAAGGCCACAGCCACCAGCTCTTCCACATCAGCGCCGTGGTGGGAACCCACTTCCAGATGGAGGGCGTCATCGCCGACATGGCGGCGCGGAGGGCGTGGCTCCAGGCCCACGGCGTGATGCCGTCTGTCCTCGGCACCGGGGGGGCCCTGGCCGTCAGCCTCGTCCTCAACCTGGGCATCATCGGCATTTTCAGCGCGCCGTTGCTGCGGAAACCGTGCCACGCCTCTGCGCTGGAGCGCAAGGAGCAGTGAGGGCGCGTCTTCCCCGGCGCCGCTCCTCCTCGTCCCGGAGGAAACGGATCCGGCCGCTCGACTCTCGCCACTAACCGCTCACAGTAGTCTAACGCTTCCCGTGGGAACACTTGTCCTAACGCCGCCGCACTCCCTCTGGGCTGGCGCGTTCGCCCGGGCGCTGAGGACCCCGGCGCTGCTCTGAGACGCCGTGGGTTGAAGGAAGCGCGCCGTGGCGCCGCCGCACATTCCTGCACCTCCATGACCTCTGTGACCCGTCAGGCTCCACCCGGAAGGTCCACTTTGAAAGTTTTTGGTTTTTTTCTCCCTCCTTTTTTCCAACATGTGACCAGAATCTCCTTCACTTTATCGATTATTTAATATTCTTGATAACTGGACTCATTGACGTTTCCTCATCCACAGAGGACTCTCATCTATTTCTAGTAATGGCTCCTCCCCCCACTTATCCACCCCCCCTGCACCTGACTGAGGTTGAAAGACGAGTACCACTTTTATGATCTCACATTCCCATGGCAACGCCGTGCCAGTCCTTTGCCCCCCTGGAGGTGTTCTGTAATACCCCTTTTCCACTAAACCGGTTCCGGGGCTGGTTCTGGTTCTGGGCCAGTGCTGAGTTTGGAACCGAGCTTTCTGTTTCCACTGACAAAGAACCGGTTCCAAGGTAGCACCAACTCTTTGCTGGGTAGTAAGTAGTAAGTAAAGAACTGCTTACGTAAGCAGAGGGGGGCGGAGTTATTGAGACCAATGGCAATACCAAGACTGGGAGACGGAGACATTTTCAAATAAGAATTCATCTGGATGCAACAAATCATCATGGGTCTGAGGAGGAGACGACCTGTCTTTTAGTACGGTGGCCGAGACCCGTCATTGCTGAAAATTAAAGAAACGCTGCAAATAAAAAGAAACACCGCTGAAGATAAAATAAACGCTTTGCAAATAAAATAACCTCTGCAAATAAAAACAAACGCCGTTACAAATCAAAGAAACGCTGCAAATATAAAGAAACGCCGCTGCAAATAAAAAAAAAACACGCAAATAAAAAAGCCACAAAGGAAGTGAATTACCGGGGACTATTTTTGCTGATGCACCAGCGTTTTTTACGTGAGAGGAGAATAAGAAGACAAATCGGACGTAAGTGAAAAGGAATAAATAAGAAGAGCGAGGAATAACAAGAACAATGAAAATAAGTGAAAAGGTTAGTGTTCAACGTCGGTATGTGTAATTTTTAATGTGCAACACCGGTGCATCGGCAAAAATAGTCCCCGGTAATTCACTTCCGTTGTGGCTTTTTTATTTGCGTGGTTTTTTAATTTTATTTGCAGCGGGGTTTATTTATATTTGCAGCGGCGTTTCTTTTTGTTTGCAGCGTTTATTTTATTTGCTAAGCGTTTATTTTATTTGCAGCGGCGTTTATTTCTGTTTACAGCGTTACTTTTATTTTTTAGCAATGGCGGGTCTCGGCCACCGTATTTTAGAGATGTGGTTCACGGAAGAGCTACGAGGACCAAGTCCTATTAGAGCAAATACATTGTTGATGCTTCAACTTTAACGCAAACGCAGCGACGTAACTCATGTTTGCAGTGACGTAATGACGTGGCTCCCTTTAGCACCGGAGCTGTGGAAAAACAAACCGGTTCTCAGCTGGTTCCAAGTTGAACGAGTTGTGAACCAGAACCAGCACTGGCCTGGAACCAGTTTGGTGGAAAAGGGGTAGCCGCCGTGAACGTGCATGAGCTTCAATCGCGCTTAAAACCTCCACCGACCAGGGAAACATCCTAAAATCCCGGCTTGTGGTTTGGTCCTGAAACACATTTGTTTTTAGTTGAGTTTTATCATTTGATGATGGAACTGAGAAAAAAGGGTACGGAATAACCAACTATTCCCTCCCTCTCCGTTAACTTTTGGGTGCCAAAACATCACAATGAATATTAACCATCCTTATTTACTGACGAAAACTCTTCTTTTTTTTTTACACGTGTAAGTATTGTTTACAACTACCACTAAAATAATGTTACATCTATTTATAGAATATCTATTTATTGCTTGTTTTAGGTGCTTAAACGATATAAAAGGATAAGTGTTGCTATTATAACAATAACGCTCTGCTAAAATCTCAATAAAAGTAATTTTTTGATCAAGATTGCTCTTAAAACGAGTGGAAAGGGAAACATTAGGGAGGTTTGTTTATGGTTTTGTTTTTAAATGTTCGATTTCATCCCAGAGAGACGACGCAGATGAATAAATCTTAACTTTAGAAATAAACTTTCCGCTTGTTTTAAGTGAAATTTTGGATCCAGAAATGACTTGAGAGACACACGCTCACACGCACGCTTAATCCAGTGGGTAGACGTTTAAACTTGAGGGGAAATGCATGTGATATTATGGGATTGAGGCGAGTTTCTAAGTCTGCGTTGATGGAAGCAGAGAGAAGGAGTAGGATCACGCAGCGCGCACACTTTAGTGCCCCAGCAGTTATTGTTTAGACGTCCAAACACGTCATCGACACGCACGACGGCCAAACCTCCAGCCCTGCAGGGCAGCGGCCGATGCTCGGCGTCTCTGACGTCATCACCTTACAGCCTTCCTCACTTTGACCCGGTTGGTTCCCGGAATCGCGGCATTATGGGCCGTATAGAGGGAATGCACATGACGTCACAGATGCGAGTTACGCCCACTGAGTGGCAGTAAGACTGAGTGGCAGCGTAAACTTTCAGTTTGAGCAACTCAAAAACATCTAAAATGGGAAAGAGCTGTTGTGCGATCGACTGTACTCATAGATTTAGCAAGAATTATAGAGTTATCGTTTTACAGACTGCCAAAAAATAAGCTTAAGAGAGACAAATGGGTCGCTGCAATTCGCAGAAACAACTGGATTCCAGGCACCGAAACGTGGATTTGTGGTTCCCATTTTGTATCAGGTAATGTTGGATTTTTGGGTAGCTAACGTTAAACGGTCAAATCATAAAGTTCGGTGTCCTCATCACTTTGATTTCCCCAACAAATCCTGCCTTGAAGTAGGACAAGCGTCAAGACTTTTGTAAGCCTTCAAGCTTTGCTTCGTGTATTTCCCCGGCGTAGAAATTAAGTACATATAAACATCAGGAAACTGGATTCGTGGCCAAATATTAATATCCATGGACCACTGGTTCTTCAGGTAACTGTAGGGTCACTGTCAAGTCCAACTGCCTTTAATTTAAGCCGATAATATCCCGTCTTCTCCATTAGTTGCAGCTGTTTTTGCCACTCAGTGTGGGTAAGGGGGCTGGTCCAGTGGTGAAGTGACGTCAATGCAGACTCTCTATTTTGTTGCCGACACTGAAACCGGTGTTCTGTCAATTCATGCTACCCGTCGAGAACTGCTACTTTGTCGATTTTCAAAGTTTGATTGCCATGGCCATCATTTCTTGCATCCCTTCAGTCCACGCTGAAAAATATTGTAATGTTAGATTTTCCCTCATCTACTGTTTTAAATAGTTTTTGAAATGAGAAATTGAGACAATTTTTGTTTGTGTGCCTTTACTTTTATTTCTTATTATTTTATACTTATTGTCAATCCAAAAATAGTGATTACAAAATGGATAAATTGAAGTATAAGTATGCTGACATTCATCCTGCAGTGGCAGTGAGTTGATTAGTATCTTACCTGAATGCATTAAGTGACGGGAACATTATTTGATAGGATGTTACTGGACTATCAAATTATGCTACCCTTGAAATATTGATTTAAAATTGATAATATGCGACGTTGGGTATTTGATACTTCAAAATACACTACCGATGACATGAATTGCATTACACTTTGTGAACATTATACGATAAGGGGAAAAAAAAACCAATTCTATCGCTTTATTTGATATTGATTCAGTCATTCGCCTTTATTTAACCAGGTCAATAAGAACACATTCTTATTTACAATGACGGCCTGGCAAGCGACAAGGTCCACAAGACAAGGACGTGGGCTACAGGGAGTAAAACACAGTAAAATTCTAGCTCTACAAAGGTAGAAAACCATTAGGTAGCATTTTTTTGATAGGGTAGCAAAAATCAACAGAACACAGGTTTATTTCTCAGATTTGCACTTTTTTCCCCTCTCTCCTCCTCCTCCTCCACGCACGTTTCCAGCGCCTCAGAGGGTGGAGCCTCCACCTCAGGTGGAAACTCCCTCTGAACCGCAGCATTCCCATCAAAAAGGTCCAACCCGGTCGTTCAGCTCTTTAAGGCCGTCTCAAGCCTCCCGAACCGGATCACTGTGGCTCTCCAAGCGGGTTCTGTTGTGCAGGACACGTGGAGATGCAAAAAAACACAAAACCAATTTTTAAATCGAAAAGTTTACTGAAGGATGATCAATAATGTGTAACAGAGAGGAAGCTGAGTGGGAGGAGCCAGTCGGTGCAAGAGTTTAGAGATAAAAGTTATTGGTGCCTTTTTTTTTAATTACATTTTATACAATGTTCATGGTGATATAATGCTCTGTTTAAAAAAAAAAAAACAAAGTACTTTTAAACTGTATAAATACTTATTCGTTTTTTTGCTGTGTATTATTTGTAATTTGTTCTACTAGACTTGTGTAATAAATTAATGCTTTTATAAATGTAATGATTGTGACGTCATTTCTTCTGTTTATACACATTTAAGATTTTGTGTATTTATAAAGATATGAGACACGTGATTTTCCTCAGATGTCTTTAAATGTCTTGAATTTATGATGTTTGCTCAGAAAAGAGTTTGCAACAGGTAGTTTTTGACATCAGTTACTTAAGTTATAAAAAAAAATGAGGCTACTATTCCAGAAATAACTTATTTTTCTTTATTTTGAAGCATTGTAGTAGTCTTAAGTAACGTCTGTTGGGAAAAATACAAGAAAATACAAACCTTTCAGGACACTTTCTGCAGTTATTTGGTTTAAATGTCCTTGCAGTGTGCGCGGGTGACCAGCAGGGGGCACTGCAGCACAAGTAAGCCTCTTGCACACGTTAATGATGATTTTTATTTCTTTTTTTGTCAGCAGGGGAGCCTGAATTAAACTTTTACGTGTCAGCAAATGAGCTGCAGGTAACACTGTCACCTAAAGGAAGAAAAAGAGGAGGATTTACCAGCCTTCAGGTGGAGGAGGAGATGTTCCTGGGTGTCCCTTTTATTATTACTGTTATTTAGGAGATGAGGTCACATACGGAGGCCTTGACAGAAAAATTAATTTAAAGGAAGCGTTAAAACAACCCCAGCTCTATTATTAGATGGAGAGAAGGTAACCTTTGAGTGAGGAACAAACAGACGCGAATAAAGCAGTTTTGATGTGGAATAAATCTGTGTTTTATGCTATTTTACGCTTCTGACCAGATTTAAAAACGTGCCTCTAGTGAAGTGGTGAATGCAGACATCTTGAGATCATTTTAACTTTGTAACCGTACAGGAAGTGTGTAAAAGGTCAAGGCATTCTCTTATTCTGTACAAGTGCGACTCGGATGCAAAAGGAGAGTTTACGGCTCCGGCTTCAGTAAAACTCGATATTTCTGACAAACGTCGGAAGCAGAAGCCGTCTGTTTACATATTCTGTGACCAGAACCAAATGTTCTTTGAGTCTTTCTTGCACACCTTTATACGCCAAGATAAGGTGTCGTCAGTGTGTCTGTCCATCACATTGTGGAATGATATTTGAGTCGTGTCAAAGGCTTAAAATAGCAGTTTGTCTTGATGTTCTTTGTCGGCCGGAAAGGCAGAAACAAACATTCTGTTCTCACGTAAACCTGCTTGGATTCATGCAGGTTTATTCTCCTTATCCTCTCCATCTGATACTAATGAAGGAGCTGAGGTTGTTTTAACCCTGAAATACACCTGTAGGTGAAACCTTCACAGCATCTGATTTCCTGATGTTTAAATCAAGATTTTGGCTGCAGTTGACTCAGAAAGTCAAAGTGGCCTTAGTACCGTATTTTCTGTATATAAGCCGCACCGCTCTATTTTTAAAAAAACAATTAAAAAAAGATATACAAGCCGCACCTGTATATAAGCCGCATCCGCTCTATTTAAAAAAAAAAGATATGCAAGCCGCAAATATTTATGTTGTTAGATTAGACATTTACTACATGTACAGAACCATTTTGAACTGTAAATGATGTACATGTTTGTACCTAAATAGATCCTTTCCTAACAGCGTCTTTTAACACGGCAGCAACTTTGCTGATTAAAACTGGACAGAACCAAGAGAAAATAACCGGTATTTATTTATCTATTTATCTGTTTGAAATCTGCTTCTACCTATTTCTATCTGCTAAAGAAGAAGTAGCATATTCTTCTTTGCATTTATTTTGTCTTAGTTTTTATTCTAATTCCGGTTAGAGCGCCCGAGTGGTGGAAGAAAAATCCACAGAATAGCCGCACGGTTCAAAACCTATGAAAAAAGTAGCGGCTTATAGTCCAGAAAATACGGTAGTATAATTTCACTTGAGTGGAATTACTTTATTTATTAATTAATGTGCTGATTTTGTCCAAAAGATAGATAAACCTTACCATTTTGCCTCAAATTCATGTTGTTTTGGTTCCTAATGGAAGTTTACACTCTTCCCTCCTTTAAAAGAAAACCCGAGCTGGGATTGGTGAGTTTCTTTATTCATGAAGAAAAAAATAACTCCTCTGCAGAGGCTGATGAGCAAATGTTGCAGAGTATGGATTGTATGTGAAGTGCGGGTTGTTAAAAGCTGGCTCGTTTCTTTAGCAGATTGTGTCGTTGTTCCTGCTGCGGCTCGTTAGGTTTCTTTCTGCTCTGCTGCTCTAATGCTCCGGAGTGCTTTATTATTAGCAGGGGCCCCTCAATGAATCGGCACCGCCATTATAATAACAGAAATAATTATCAGGAGGAATCAATATCCTGTGCACGTACATTATAAGATGAGGTGAAAGACTGAAAAGGGGAAGTTGGCCGCTGCAAAGCTCTAATAGGACTTCCATTTCTTTTTTTTTTTTTTTTACAAAAATGGCCTCATTTCCAGCTCTTATTATACTCGCAGCTCCGTCCAACCAGGGTGGAGCCTGGAGGGCTTATTAAAGAAGAAAAAAAAGCTTCATTCTGCAACCACAAAGGGAGCCCTTAGGGCGAACGGGGACAAACACTACACTACACTAATCCTATCTGCCCAGAATCTGCTTGTAAGACACTGGAAGAAACAAAAAGCCAGACACGAGTCCTCCAAGTGTTTTTCATCCCTCCATCCCTCCTCCATCGCTTCACCATGGAGGTGGGGAGAGAGAGAGAGAGGGATGATAGCATTACTCACAATCCATTACCACTCCCCGGAGATGCTCTGCATGCAGAGTGATGGAGCGAGGGAGGAGGAGGAGGAGGAGGAAGAGGAGGGTTTGGGAGGGTGTTTGTTTGCCGGAGCGCCCGCAGTAAGGCAATATGAAACTTTGATTATTCCTTTTCGATAAGCGTCTGCTGAGCATCCCGTGGAGACGTCGCAGAGTCGATGATTAGTTCGTCAAAATAACAGAGGGCTCTTGAATAGCTTGTTAAGATGTCTAACTTTGAGCAGAGACAGCAGCACGAGTCATTGTTCGCCGTCAGGCTCCTGTAATGATGGATTGACTGGTGTCGGGGCCCGCCACTGCTTTTTAATCAACTTTTTTTCTTTTTTTTTAAATTTTTATTCTTAAGGGATCACAATATACAAAGTGCTGGAGTAACAATACGATAATGAAGATATATATATTTCAGACATGAATAGAGTATGTACATCCAGTATTTACACGAGGCGTTGCGGTGGTCTGTACACCTGATCTCTCTCTCTGTTTCTCTCTCTTTCTCTCTCTTCATGGTGGTGGCTTCACCTCCCGGTCCTTTTTCAGGGCCATCTGGAGTCTCACTTTAATCCATCTGTTGCCCCTCAGCCCCCTCACCACATCCATCACCCCCTCAGTGAGTCCGGCGGGCCGCCCGCCTCATACCCGCCTCCACCCCGCCTCCTCTGCTAATAATACAGGAAAACACTATCATTCATATACCGTATTTTCTGGACTATAAGCCGCACCTGTATATAAGCTGCATCCGCTCTATTTTAAAAAAAACAATAAAAAAAAAGATATACAAGCCGCACCTCTATATAAGCTGCATCCGCTCTATTTAAAAAAAAAGATATGCAAGCCGCAAATATTTCTGTTGTTAGATTAGATATTTACTACATGTACAGAACCATTTTGAACTGTAAATGATGTACATGTTTGTACCTAAATACATTCTTTCCTAACAGTGTCTTTTAACACGGCAGCAACTTTGCCGATTAAAACTGGACAGAACCAAGAGAAAATAACCGGTATTTATTTATCTATTTATCTGTTTGAAATCTGCTTCTACCTACTTCTATCTGCTAAAGAAGAAGTAGCGTATTCTTCTTTGCATTTATTTTGTCTTAGTTTTTATTCTAATTCCGGTTAGAGCGCCCGAGCGGTGGAAGAAAAATCCACAGAATAGCTGCACCTTTGTATAAGCTGCATGGTTGAAAACCTATGAAAAAAGTAGCGGCTTATAGTCCAGAAAATACGGTACTTGGAAACAGGTTAATATTAACTTTTTTTAAAGTCATGTTTGAAAAATAATCATATGATCCTCTAGTCTTGAGTCACGAGGAAGAAGCTTTCTTTCTTTGTGATTGTCTTATTTACATTTACTGAAATCCTTCCGTATGAAAACTTTTTCTGGGTCCTATACAACGGCTTTCTGCTGATCTACAAAACGGGTTTCCACCTGTGAGAGAGAGGGCCCACGTCCCGTGATCCTCGGCCTCGGTTTCTGATCCGGAGTCCGTCGGAGTCCGCTCCATCAGGGAGATGGATAAACATTAAACACTTTAGTAAACATTTGACTTTTCTTTTTGTTTTTCTTTTTTTTTTTTCCAGAGAATCAGAGAGAATCAGTAAACAGCGCTTGAAGTTGAGCCGGGACAAAGTAACTGGTTTTACTGGGAGACACATTCATATGTGTGTGTGTGTGGGGGGGCCTAAAAATATGAAATCAGACAGGTCTTCATCTCTGATTTGAGTGGTCAAACACAGCGTTCAGTCTGGGGGGCCCCGGGGGCCCCTTCAGCCCAGGATGTCCAGGTAGACGGGCGGGTTCTTGACCAGGGCCAGCAGGCGGTTGTGGATGTCCTTGATGACCGTCCTCTGCTGGGGCTCCCTCTGCCAGCAGCCCTGCATCAGCTGGTGCACCTCCTTGGGGCAGGTGCGCGGCCTCTCCAGCTCCCGGCCCTGCGTGATGCATTCAATGGCCTGTTGGGACACAAACGGGGCGGGACTTTGATAAGCGTCAGCTTCTCCCGTACCCTTTTCGTCATGTGCTGAGTATGCAATGTATAATGTTCTGGAGATGAAATGTGTCTATATAAACATGCCGAAATAAACGAAAAAAAAAAAAAAAAAAAAAAAAAACGTGACAAATGTAGCCCTATTCCTCGCTGCCAAAACAGAATCATCACCTCCTCAAAGCATTAAAGCAACAAGAAAAAGGTCAATTTGCTGCATTTCCACGTATTGAGGGGAATGCGCATGACGTCACAGATGAGACTTTACAGCGGGTTATGCCCACTGAGTGGTAGGGCTGGGCGATGTGGACCAAAAGTCATATCTCAATATTTTCTAACTAAATGGCGATACTCGATATATATCGATATTTTTTCTGTGCCATAATTGGGGTTTCCCCCAAAGCATTATAGCAGAGCATCTCTGTTAGCATCTCTGTTAGCATCTCTGTTAGCTTCATTTTTTTCTGAGGCAAACCCTTAAAATCAGTTTTAATACAATGCCTCTGCACAATATCTGCACAATATAAAAATGTATAAAACAAATGAAATAAAAATAAACTGCCTGCATATATAGAATGAAAATGCTTCTTGAATAAAATAAAACAAATATCCCTTTCCTGCATAACAATTAAATTCAAATACACTGTGCAATTAATACAATGTAGACAGTAACAGGCAGACTTTTCCACTGAGGTTGACAGTTGTGCAAATAACAAAACATTTGTGCAAATCTCAAATAAAACCCTCAAGTCAATTTGTCACAAAATAAGCTATATCAAAATCATAAAAAAAAAAAAATATATATATATATATTTTTTAAATCGATATAAACGATATTGTCTCGTACCATATCGCGTTTGAAAATATATCGATATATATTAAAATCTCGATATATCGCCCAGCCCTACTGAGTGGCAGAAAGACTGAGTGGCAGCGTAAACTTTCAGTTTGAGCACAGTCCAAAAACATCTAAAATGGGAAAGAGCTGTTGTGCGATCGACTGTACTCATAGATTTAGCAAGACATCGGAGTTATCGTTTTACAGACTGCCGAAAAATAAGCTTAAGAGAGACAAATGGATCGCTGCAATTCGCTTCGTGTATTTCCCCGGCGTAGAAATTAAGTACATATAAATATCAGGAAACTGGATTCGTGGCCAAATATTAATGTCCATGAACCACTGGTTCTTGGGGTAACTGTACGGGTCACTGTCAAGTCCAACTGCCTTTAATTTAAGCCCATAATCGGGTGTTATCCCGTCTTCTCGTCTTCTCTGACGTTTGCATTAAATCTGAGGCACTCAGTCCTCCGAGTCCCTGACATTTCCTCCCAGACTCAGCAGAAGGACGTCTGTCCAGCTTCTCCCGGATGAATCCAGTGGTTTTTACTCATTTACTCGCCCTCCGAGTCAGGAAGGCAGAATAATGAACCTCCTCGTATCACGAGGAGCCTCAGAGTGACAGCCGTGCTGGGAGCTGCGTGCAACTTTAACCAGAGAGGATTTTTATGTAGAAAAAATAAAAAGTTCCAGCTTTTTCATCTAGAAGAAGGAAATGATTTTTCTCTAGGAGGCACACCGCCTCAGTTTACCACAATAGATCAACTTCATAACAGATGATGACCTTGCAGTCGGAGCGACGGCGTTTGAAAGCAGGATCTCGTTCGCTGCTGTTGTGCATCTGGAAGCAAAAACCCATTTTGTCATGTAGTTCTGTGATTTATAATAATACTACTAGAGGTCTTTGCTTTTATCTTTATTCCTCAAACAATGTACCTCAGAGAAAAAGAGTTTTTTATCTGATAAATCTGACTTTTTTGCAGAAATCTTTGTTGAAAAGCATATTTATATGGTCTGTTGTCACGCCACGGCAGTAAAAATAATGATAATTACTATTAATTTGTCTTCATTTATTTAGTAAAAATGTAGTAAAAATTTATTTCAGGCACAAATCCAATCATCCAGTTCCAGTTGAAGCACATTTGTTGGACTCCACACCCACGGGTAACATCTTAACTACATCAACTGTATTTAAGTGTTTCGTAAAACTGAAACATGTTTTTTTTTTTTACTATTTTAGAACCAAGAATGTCGACCCAAACACTCGCTCATGAGTGTATTAGTTGCAGTTTGCAAATTGAGCCACTAGATGTCACTATATTCAGACCTCCTGAACTTAAAATGTACTTTTTTACAGTTTGACAATACGACTGCAACTGATAAAGGAATCACAGCGAGTTTATGATCAAGATGTCAGAATTTAGGTTATAAACACTTTGCAAAAGACTAATAACTAGTTGTGATGCAGTAGTTTAATTAATTAATAAATGAACCAGGTCCATAAATAACTCAGGTCTTTTGCAACAACCAAGTGCAGCTTGATTGTAAAATTCAAACCTTCTCCTTCACAAATAAATGATTGCCATTTATTTATAATAAATACGGTAGAATCAAAGCTCTATAGAGGTCCGTCTGTATGGATCAGTGCTTCACCAGCCGTGTTCTGTAAGGAATTGTATCATTGTTATCTTTTTATTTATTCATTTAATGTATTTATTTATTTATTTATTATGAATCATTTTTTTATTGAATATTTAGGCAACTTTCAGAGTCTTATATGGAGTCGTCACCGGAGAGTGTTTCTCCAGTGACGGAGGCCGGGACCTGCACCGGTCTCTCCTTTATTTCTCACGTTTGCACCTCGATAATCACGTTGGAACAACTTGTCTTTATTTCTGCAGCGGAGGAATCAGATCGTAACGCTTCAAGGATTAAATATAAGTTTATGTTGTTCACATTTTTATACTTTATTATATACTTTATTCATTTATTTAATTTTTAAAATGTATTTATATATTCAATATAATCTGGTTAAAGTCGCTTCATCAGAAGGTTTTAAATCAACTGTAGCACCGATAGGAGAGGGGGGATCATTTGTTATAATTGGTTATATCTGTTTATATCTGTTTATCAGTGTTTTGCAAAAGAAGATGTATGAAGTTATAAACTCTCATCGTAAAGTGCCACCAAATACTTTGTTACAAGAGTATAATTACTGATTAACCTCCGTGTTTGTGATATAAGTGAAGCTCGTAGATACCAGCTCATATTTAAGCTCAGTTTTATGCTGAATCCTAGAAAAACAGATATAAAAACTGTAGAAAAATGTAGAAATGAGTCGAAAAATGAAACAAATTCGAGGTGGGTGAGAAAGCAGCGTTTTTAAACGCTGAGAACACCAAAATGTGCTCATCTGAGACTTTTTTTCACCAAAGAGGGAAACATTTGTGAGGAAACCCGAGTGTCTGCAGGTTTCCTGATCCGTGTCGGTTCTCTGCAGCCTCGGAAACTGACTCCCGCTCAAACTCCTGCCGCTCGGACTATAAATCACCCTCAACGACCTGAGAGCGTCTCGCTGGGCTCCGTCTCTCGCCCGGTGTTAACCTCGGCCCGGTCCAGTGAGGAGGAGAGGCCTGTTAGCGCCTCACACTGGGGCGACCCGTCAACCTGCTCCAAACGACCTCCTCGCTGTGATTTATCTCCGTCCCCGAGTATTTAGGCAACGCGATGATTCCACCCGACCCTCATTGGGCGAGACGGATTAGGATAATGAGGTTACAGCTCGTTGGCCCGGGGCAGAAATGAAGCCAACGAGATTAGAATTGAGTGCAAAGGAAAAGTGATCCACCCTTCTCTTGAAAGGAGAGAGGCTTCAGGCCCGTAATAGCAGCGCTGCGGTCGCAGTGGAGACCCGGGTCCTGAAAAGGCTAGACTGGACCTTAATTACTATGAGCCTATCGATTAGCTTCAGAGTGTGGAGCACCTCCCACTTCACGGTCTTGAAGGTGAAGTCACAAACTCCTATGGCGCTTTTCCACCAGCACCTACTCAGCTCAGCTCAGCTCGACTCAACTCGGCCTGGTTTTTGCAAATGTGGTCCAGTACGGCAAGAAGAGCAACGATATTAAACTAATGGCACTTTTCCACTAGTACCTACTCAGCTCGACTCAACTCGGCCTTTTCCACTACAATTCAGAACCTGGAGCAGAAGTAGGAGGTTGGAGCGAAGCTGCTGTGACGTATTTGATTGTGTGATGTAAACGAAGAAGACAACAACACTAAAGATGTAGAACCTGGAGGAGATGATATATATCAGGGGTCGGCAACCCAAAATGTTGAAAGAGCCATATTGGACCAAAAACACAAAAAACAAATATGTCTGGAGCCGCAAAAAATGAAAAGTCTTGTATAAGCCTTAGAATGAAGGCAACACATGCTGCATGTTTCTATATTAGTTATAACTGGGTTATATGCTGGGTCTGTGGCTTGTGTTCGATAGTAGTTAAAAAATGGGAGTGAAAGAAGCTGCAAGTGGCAACGCTTTTTAATGTTTTTTAGTTTGCCTCGGCGCTGCTGAAAAGTCCGTTGGTAGCCGTGAGCAGCTATGAAGTGACAGAGCTCCTGGTAGATCTGGTCGTTCCTTATTGCCCGTCTAGATCCCTTTTTAATTCTCTCCTCAGCACCAGGTTTATGAACATCTGCAACTCAGAGTTGGATCACGAAATGCCGTTCCTGGTCGAATAAAATGAACAAGCCGTCAGAGTCGCTCTTTCTCTGATGTCACATCCTGACTCAGACGTCTGACTCTCAAACCCCCGACCAATCGGTGGCCTGTAGTGTGATGATGTCAGATACAGCCCACTCAGCCGCTTAGAACCTCGGCAGAGTAGTTACAGAAAAGTATCTACTCGGCACGTTAGACCCCTAGTGGAAAACTACCAAATTGAGCCGGGCTGAGTAGGTACTAATGGAGAAGTGCCATTAATTTATCAGTGCATCCATTAACTTCACCTCCCCAGCTTTCCCGGGGAACACCGAGACGTTCCCAGATATATTCTCTCTCCCTAATAAAGGGTCCAGGAGGACCCAGCCCGCCTCAGTTGGCTCCTCTCGATGTGGAGGAACAGCGACTCTACTCCGAGCATCGTCTACGAGAATAAAGGTTTCCCATGGGCTCAGCAACGCCGGCTCACCTCGCTGTTGGACAGCTGATACCAGGGCTGCTTGCCGTAGGTGAAGATCTCCCAGAGCACCACGCCAAAGCTCCAGATATCGCTCTCCGTCGTGAACTTCCGGTACATGATGCTCTCAGGGGGCATCCAGCG
This sequence comes from Cololabis saira, assembly GCF_033807715.1. Classification (NCBI taxonomy): domain Eukaryota; kingdom Metazoa; phylum Chordata; class Actinopteri; order Beloniformes; family Belonidae; genus Cololabis; species Cololabis saira. The sequence continues at coordinate 37,892,353 of NC_084589.1, read as the reverse complement.
GATCGGCAGCATCGTTCGGCCACCAACCTGAAAAAAGAGAAATGCTATGAAACCCCAAAGCAGATGCTTAAAAAGTGAATTTCAGTTTGTTCCATTGATGACATCAATCGAAACTCAGGCCGTTTCACGACCAACCTGGACCACGTTTCCGTGTTTATCCTCTGGATTTGTCCACGCTCATCCTCTCCAGTCACTCACCCGATAGTAATCTGTGCTGTAGATGTCTCTGGACATCCCGAAGTCTCCGATCTTCACCACCAGGCCCTCCCCCACCAGGCAGTTGCGGGTTGCCAGGTCGCGGTGGACAAAGTGCAGCGACGCCAGGTAGACCATCCCCGAGGCGATCTGGGCGGCGATCTGCAGCATCTGAGGCAGCGTGAGCTGGCCCAGCGGGGGGATCTTCGTCTCCTCCAGGATGTGAGCGTCGGGGCCGTGAGCTCTGCCGGGGACACAGGGGACAGGTGAGACAGGTGAGTCTTCCCAGACCACCCGGTCCACATCCGTTCGCCTCTCACAACGGTTTTTAATGTGAAACGTGAGATACGAGGGAGATTAGGTTCAGCCAGCCGGGGGGAAGGATGCACATCCGAACGAGTGTCATGCATGACATCATGAAGTCGTCGATTGTGACGCACCGATCAAATCAAATCAAATCAAACTTTATTTATAAAGCACCTTTCATACATAAAATGCAACACAAAGTGCTTTACATAAAACAAATAAACATAAAACGTATTAATGCCCTGCCCCCCTCCCCCTCCCCGCACACACACAGACAGACACAAGCACATCACAATTCACCCAAGTTACACACACAGACACACACGCAGACACACGGTGTAGACATGGCTAGGCACAGAGGATCCAGGTGAGGAAACGGTAATAGGGAGCCATCCAGGCCAGGAGGTCTCATAGCCTGCAGCTACAAGGGGGGGGGCCCACAGAGACCATCCCGGCCCGGACGGATAGAGGAGTCCGCACCACCGCGGTGAAGCCGTGGTACAGAGCTCCACCACCATTCAGGCCAGAACCACCGCCAGGACGACACCCCTGCAGGCCAGAGTCACTCCCAGCATGGAGGCTCCCCATGAGGAAACACTGGAGCTAAAAGCTACAAGAAAGCAGGATAAAATACACTAAAAGAGTTTAAAAAGTATAACATAAGATAAAATCCTAAAAGTATGTCTAGAAAGCGAGACATTAAAAACTAAAAGAATAAGACAGTAGAATGTATAAAATAGACCATAAATAACGACTAAAACATCTAGATAAAACATTGAGATAAGACAATGAAAATAAAATATGATAAAACAGGATAAACTAAAGATTAATATAAAACAGAGTAGTAAGATCCAATAAAAATAGGGGTGAGCATAAAAAATTTAAAAGAGTGAAATTAGTCGATTAAAAGCCTGATTAAAGAGACTTTTTAAAAACCGATGAAAGATTATCGCTGGTTTTTTAAGAAAGCTTATAGGTAAATATATCTTTTATATGCTCTGTTTATAAATGTTCATGTTTTATTTTTCTGCTCTGTAGCACTTTGAGATTACTAAATATAAAGTGCGTTACAAATAAAATTTATTATTATTATTATTAATTATTATTAATTATTATTATTATTAGTAGTAGTAGTAGTAGTAGTAGTAGTAGAGGGTGCTAGGGCACTGCCCCCATCCAATCAAGAGATGAAAAATTTCAAATTAAAAAATAAAATAAAAAACATGTAAGATGCATATAATTATTAAAAGAAGGTGTTATTTCAGTCTGTGGGTGATTCTCAATAGTAATTAAATGTTGTTTAGATATTTATTTGGTTCCAAAATGTTTTTTTATTTTATTTTATTTACATCCGGAAGTACGGGCGGGGTGCCGGTCAAACAAAATCCAGTATAGCTCTCGAACATTTGAGAAGCACGTGACCTAAGGATATCTTTGAATTGGTTTGAATTAGATTTGTAAAGAATCTAAGAAACTCAGCAACAAATCCGCGATCAGTATCGTGACTTACTCGTATGTTGGTTTTTTAATCTAATGTGATTGGACAATTCATTCCCCGTCTTTTTTTAGGAAATCAAACTAAACTACACAAACCAGATTTTTATGTTTGTTTTAAATAGGTTAAATGACTTGCTTTTGAAATAATATTTGTTGATCAAATATCTGAAAGAAAGGAACGTTACCTTTCCAAATAATATAAATTACAGACAGAACAATGGAAATGTTCAGATTTTTCTTCTCTCTAATGTGTAAAAATAAACTGAACCCAAACCAGGAAGAAAAAAACAATTCAAAATAACTTGTTGAAATGTTAAAACCCTACTTTATGTTCAGTTTTCTTTTTCCACTGCAGCAGAACTGAACTGCTTCACTAAAACTTAGGACCAATAAGCCATTGTTGGATGGTTAAATTTTTCAAAATTAAAGGACCAAAATATTATTTTCTACCTTTCTTTTTCCTCCATTGTACCAAGCTTGTACCTAACCGTGACTTCTGTGTACCATTACACCACGATGTATGTATATCGTTTGAATGCATGCAGACGATTTCAGCTTCTTCAGGTATTGCATTCTGTGAAGTATTGGATGATGCTGCATTTTCTGTGGCCCTGAACAGTTATTTATATAAAATCATCTCCAGGGAAATGTCCAGTTGTGCGGCGTGTGAACGGTCCACCGCAGGGCTTCAGCCGCTTCTCCAACCCACAGGATAGGAAAAGTAATTAAAGCTCGTACTAAGAGAAGCCAGAGGCTGCAAACCTCCTCCAAGGCTGAAGAGAGGACAAAAAATGAATAAAGATATTTATTCACCACCACTAAGCTGAAACTGTGAGGCAGCGCGTAAAAGGCTTGTGTCAAAGAAGGTTGTCGTTTGAGTTGAACATGCAAAGATACGTTTCAAATGTCAAAGAATTACTACACTTTTTCTTCCACACATGCATATAAACAAAATAGAGTTGAAAGTTTAAAAAATCAAAATAAAGAACACTGTAATGTCTCCTCTCTCCAAAGCCACTGTGGTTGGGAGGTTCGTCTCTTGTGATGCATCAAAGAGACAAACGTATTGATCTGCCCGTGCAAACCTTTTGAAGTTTGAGGCCAAACAGTTTACGCTGAAAGCATAGAAAATCAGGAACTCCCTCTTTATGCACCTTCGAAGGTCCTTTTAGTTTGGTATTTTACTTTAAACCTCGACAAAGGTGGTAATCAAATTCAAAGTCCCCACCGACCTCCTAACGTTACATAACAGCTCAGATACATGCATGATGAGGAGGCGGTATCCGTGTTAACGGCTCGCTGTCGTCACTTTAGCTTCTTTGTGATCAGGATCAGAGAAGTAAAAGCTAACAGACCACATTCACTCTTATTTTAGAGATAATAGGTGTGTTTCCAGGTAAAACCCCAGACGGGAACCTCAAATGGAGCCGACCCAGATCCAGAAAATAGAGACGTGCACGTTTAGTACTGATTTCAGGAGGTTTATTGTGGGGGATTGAGGTGGTGGAAGTAACTTTCTTTTGATGAGTAATTTTTATTCAATATTTTAAAACTTAAAAATTTTAAGTTTTTTATTCAATATTTATTTATTATTCCTGGTTGAAGTTTTATCTTGAATATTTGTTTATTTCAGTTTGAAGTTTTTTCTTGAATATTTATTTATTTCAGGTTGAATTTTTTTTATTTAATTTGTATTTATTTATGTCAGGTTGAGGTTTTTTATTTAATATTTATTTAATTTATTTCAGGTTGAAGTTTATTTAATTTTTTTTTTTAGGTTGAATTTTTATTTTATTTATTTTTACTCATACAGTCAAACTATTGTATCTATACTTACGGTACATTTTGTTATGGTTTTGATAGTTCCTGTTTTATTTTGAAGCCTGTGTCTTTGTGTTTCAGTTTGTCTTGACTTCCCTGGGTCCCATCTGCTCTGATTGTCTGCACCTGTGTCTCGTTAACCTTTCTGTATATCTGGTCTTGTCTTTCCCTTGCTCCCTGCTGGTCCGTTCTGTTTCATCCCTCCGTGTTTCAGGTCTGGTTTTTCTTCTGCTCAGCAGCGCTTTTTGTTTGCTTATGATAATAAATCACCCTTTTGGAACTCCTGCTCTCCTCCATCTGGCTCCGAACCAACCAATTCCTGACACATTTATTATTATTATTGATTATTGATAAAAGATGTCAAGTCAATGAGCATTTTCTGCTGTTCGCAGATGTCCAGCACCATAAAAGGAAAGAGAGAAAAGGCAGCAGGAGAAGAAACAAGTAAACATGGAAGGGTCATGGATGTTTCGTGTGGATTTGTTTACTTTTTTATCGTGGAACCACCAAGATTAAGAGAAATACCCCCCACTGGACCTCTAAATTGGCGTATCCCGTCAGTGAGGTCCCTCTGGTCACAGTACAATGTTTAATGATCAAATGATTAATGTTCACATGAGAGGGTCTTTACTTCAGCTTTTACAGTTCTATTTTCAGCAGAAACATCTGAAAGGAGGATGAGTGGAGAGGTTTGATAACCCTCGTTAGGATGAGCGGAGCCAAAACCCCCGGAGGTAATGTGGGCGTGGCTAGCCAACTCCCAGCCTCGTTAACCTGGGCTGGGCGGAGTCAGCTCCTTCACACCGCCCCGAAAGTGTCTTTACAACCCCGAGGGACATGTCAAAGAACTGTTCACTGAATCGTGGCTGTAAAAGTGAAGTTTTGACAGAAATAAAAAGTTCCCATATCTGTTCTAATATGAACTTTTGATAGTTTAAAAAGAAAAAAAATCCAATTTCGACTAACAAATGAGAAAATAATTCGATTTAGTTGCAGAAACAAATCTGAATGAAAGATATGTTTGAAAGGGAAATGAGGAGCTCATCCTCCTGATGATTGTGGTTTGTAGAGGGGATCCAAGAACACTTGACCCCGCTGTTGCTGGGTTTTCATTGGCTGCTGAGATGAGCTACGCCGGGACGGGCCTTTCAGCACGTCGGTAACTATGGCACCGACCTTGGGTGACCTGAAGGACGACAACCTCAGCTTGCAATCTGCAGCCCGAACACTCCTCGGATGTTCAAGCCCGAACTCTTGAGAGCATTGCAGACATGGTCAGCATGAGCGCGCCACAATAAGGTCATTAAAAAAAAGTTTAATAGAAAACATGAGGCTTGTATTACCCCTGCAATTGATTTGCAATAATGCAATTCAGAGATGCAGAGCACATTAACCCTGCCTGTGGATCATAAACACCCACTCTCACGTCAAACTCCTGCCTAAATGAGCGAATCACAGCTGATGCATCTCCATCCATCCTAATATCTCCTCTCCACTTTGTCCCCTCCGTACAAAGGAAGTTTTCTATACAATCACTATTAGTTTAAAGGGCAGGTGGCAGAGTGGGAAAGCAGCTGCATTGTGGGGGCTCGCAGACGTTTCACCCATTCTGTCTTCTGGAAATGTGATTTCCATCCATTCGTAAACATATATCTCAGGGAAAAGCCTTTGTGCATGCACACGTGTGTGTGTGGGTGTGTGTGGGTGTGTGTGTGTGTGTTCATGTCCAGTCTGCCTCCTGGGGACGACACCTGGCAGTCGGCATCAGCAGCGTCTGCTCCGCTCGTTTTCTGGGGACGGTTTCCAAGATGTGAAGCCGTGACGGGTCTCTCTGATGCTCGCGGAGGTGAACGGCTAAACGACGGGCCCCTGGAGCTCATTTCTCATGAAAGAGGAGGGGATGTGACCCTCCTGAGTCAGTGTTGTCGGCTGCTCTTCAAGGTCACGGAGGAGCGGACGTCTTATTTTTTAATTTTTTTTCTTATTTTTTTTTTTGTATACACCCAAAACCGGGCCTCCAGAACACACGAATACGGCACAACTTACAGGTCTGCGTTACGGTTCAGCGTAGGCAGGTGGGCCGACTGCAAGCCAGCCATGAACGGCTGCAAGGCATCAAACCCCCTAAACCAAATATTACATACGCCATGATGTTCAGTTCCTCCGCTCTTCTGTTGTTGCCACTCAGGAAATAATGTACAAACTAATATGTACTCTCCTTTCACTTCTTGCATCCATCTGTGGTCTTTTTTTGTGTGGCCAGCGCTGTCTTGAATAGCCTTGAATAGCCAGTCGCTCTGCTAATACCGCCTGCAAACGTGCACAACTCAACTGGAAAGCCGCCACAGATGACGGATTGTTTTCGTATTAGCCAGAAAATTTATAATATGATTCTTATTTGAATGTAAGAATGATTTTAACCGATAAAATGGGAACCATCACCTGATAAACCTCGAACTGTGATCTTAACTCTATTTAAGTAACCAGTTACAACACTTAAAGCCTCTCGGTGCAGCAGCACCACTTCTGACCACATGGGGCATATGGATCAGAGATGGTATTACTACATAGAGTGGCTTTAAGGCCAATATGTCTTGATTAAAGCTACAAGTTACAAGACTGGCTGTTGGTACAGAAAATGGCTTTTACTCTAAAGATGTTTTAAAATGACACGATTATAGCAATAAAACCAAAACAACTCAGTCGAGACATCTGAGAAGCTGACAGAAAGATTTGAAGGATAAAAGCAGATGGTGATTAACAATATTCCTGATACATGGCACTAACAGAACCACAATGACACGTTCCCAGAAGTGGGTTTTTCTGAAATGACATCAGACTTCCAAGAAACAAGAGAGTTTCTTCAGGTCTACGAGAATCCAGGCGCTGCACACCAACATGTGGATGTTTAAAATAGTGATAAACTGAAATTAAGAAAAAGTATGAGGTCGTTTCTTATCAAATGGAAACATGGATACTGATAACGTATCTGATATTTGACTGATTTAATTAGATGTAATTATAAGTCTGTGCTGCCCTGACCATCCTGATTCTTGTCGACCAAATCAACCAACTCCACCAATCAGAGAAACAAAGCATGTGACGTATGCAGAGCGACTGCTATCAGTCTTTACGGTATAAACTTGTTGATCCAAGGTGTTGGTAGTAAATCTGCAGCCACTTTGGTTGTTTTTGAGGATGCTTGAGGATACTCCTGTAGATGTAACCACCTAAAAACCCTACTCCTGCCCTTGTGATTTATTTGGTACGTTCTGTACCGGTGGAAATGGCTGTGAATGGGAGGAGTATCATTCCCATTTCACATGAGATGTTTTGCAAGGTGAAGTGGTATGGTTGCCGGGGGTAACCCCTCCAGACGTTTAGCACATCATTTTTGAGATCATATACAGCCATGTCCAGAAGTGTTTGGACCATGAACTATCAGCCTTTCAGACCTTCAGCTTTAATTTAAGAGGTTTCACAAATTAGCTCCATTTTAAGCATTTCAAATGCATGTGGAAAAGTGACCGGGAAGAACCGACCCACTCCTTCATCACTTCATCAAGACCAATGAAACAAACAGAAAGGTCTGGGGTTGATTTCAGGTATCAGCTGGACATTTTTAAGTCTGATTTATAACGACGGGGGATATATTTAAGTTTTAGCAAAGCAAAATGATTCTCTATGTGACTTAGAAACGATTAACAGCTGATTTTTTGAGTCCTACGGAGGTTTGAAAGTGCAGCGACTGAAGGAAAAAGCAGAAACACCGAAGTATCAGAAATAATTCCCTCTAAAAGCAGACACTTGTGCGTCTCTCGGGCTGTAAACACCCCGATGATCTGAGAGACCACTGCAGCCACGAGCTGCACCGAGGTCAGCGGAGTACACAGGTGTCGGGTTTAGCAGATAAAAGTGCTGCCGCTCACTAACAAAAGCCTTTTAAAAACCTCCGCTCACTTATCTGCCTCGAGATGGCTTTGGATCAGGAGGAGCGATCTGTGGGCCAATGTTACTGGGACACAAGCCGGGGCTTGATCAACCCGGCTGGGTCACCTGAAGGAGGGGGTATGATTGTTGAAAGACCCGAAACCCCCAGTGATCTCAGGCACATCACTGATGTGTCCCAGTGCATCCTAGTATGTATCTTTCACTGTGAGCGGTTCCACCTATAAGCAACCCACAGCAAAAGTGCTTAAATACGACGGATCGGGGCGAGGTTTTCCCCAGATTGGAGCGTTGAAACCTGTCATGAGGCTTTTTAATGAAAAGATTACATGCAATGTAGTAGAAAAAGAAAAAAAAACTGCTATAGCATTTAAAAAAGACATTTGTGTGTGTAGCTGAGTGAAACTGGCTGATTATAACCGTTTATAACATAGAATGTTGCTTGTATGTCAACAAACCCAAAAGTAATGAAAAAGTTTATATATATTATTAAAACATGACCATATTTATTATTTTACATTATATGAATGTGATTGTAGGAAAGTTTAAATATCATTGCAGATGTTAACGTCCTCACAGAAAATCAGGACACATTGATTTCTCCCAGCTGGAAGCATGACTTAGTATTTTTGCTTAAAAATGAGAACAATCAAATCAAGGATAAAAAGCTCTGATTAAGTTATGTTTTTACCCAGATATTCTAGTTTATTATTGAACTAATCATTTCAGCTTCAGTGAGCGTGATGAAATGATTGATTTATTCCATTCAGTTGCTTCAAACTGAGGCTCCGGGTTTTATAAAAGTTTTATAAAAGATGGTCCACTGCTGGGAAACTTTCCCACTGAGCTTTTTCTCCTCCTGTGAAGGTGTCGCTGTGGCCTGTTACCCCTTTTCCACCAAACTGGTTCCAAAGCTGGTGCTGGTTTAAAAGTAGTGAACCAATTAAGAACCGGTTTGCTTTTCCACAGCTCGGGTGCTAAGGGGAGCTACGTCATTACGTCACTGCAAACGTCAGTTACATCGCTGCGTTTGCGCGAAAGTTGAAGCAACAACAAGGTATTTGCTCTAATACGGACTTGGTCCACGTTGCACCTCCGTGGACCACATTCTTTTGGCCTCCGGCAGGAGGGTCCACCCTTATGATCCAGGTCCTGCTCAAGGTTTCTTTCCTCCTAAAGGGGAGTTCTTCCTCGCCACTCTTTGGTTTTTCTCCCACTAGGGGAGTTTTAACCTGCCATTGTTTATGTAATAATTGCTCGGGGGTCATTTTCTGGGTCTCTGGAAAGCGCCTAGAGACAACTTGTGACAACAGTGTTGTAATAGATGCTATATACAGTATATATATAAATAAAATTGAATCACTAAGAGACAGGTTGTCTCCTCCTCAGACCACTGATGCTTTGCTGCATCCAGATTCATTCTAATTTGAAAATGTCTCCATCTCCCAGTCTTGCTATTGCCGTTGGTCTTAACAACTCCACCCCCTCCGCTTACGTAAGCGGTTCTTTCCTCTGGCCCAGCAAAGAGTTGGTGCTACCTTGGAACCGTTTTTTTCTGGCCCGGAGCCAGTTCTTTGTCAGTGGAAACAGAAAGCCTGGTTCCAAACTCAGCACTGGTCCAGAACAAGTGCTGGAACCGGTTTGGTGGAAAAGTGGTAAGCGTCGCTGTGGTCTCTGTGGGCTCTGCGGCGTCTCGTCCAGCATTTTCACCCAGCGAACCGCAGTCTAACATTAACCACGCGTTGTGGCGAGAACGGACCGACTCCATGACATCCGACTCTGCTTACCGGAGGAAGCGGTTCAAGTCTCCGTGCCTCATGTACTCGAACACCATGGCCAGCGGCTCTCCGTCGGTGCAGACGCCGTAGAACCGGACGATGTGTTGGTGCTGGAGCATCGTCAGCAGCTCGGCCTCACGCTGGAAGTCCTGCCGGGTCGACTCGTTCGCGTCCTTCAGAGTCTGAGACCAGAAACCGCACAAAGGTTCAGCGTTTGCACGGAAGAGCCTGAAGTGCTGAGCTGCTCTAAAATAACTCTTTCTGTACGTTTTTGGACAAATTAAGAAAAAAACAACAACATTTCCTTTGTGTAGGGAACTTGAAGGTATCACACACATTTATCCAAACACTTCAGACTGGGTTGATGTAGGACTGAAATTATATACAGGTACGTTAGTAAGATCAAGTAATAATACATGAAAACCGTTGCCATGACTACAGAGCAACTAAGAACAGAAAGAGGCCAAGATGATAACAAACCAACTAGTGAACACAATAATACGATTCAACAAAACACAAAGAAAAATGACAATAATTACAGTAAATGAACAGGAAAGTTTAAACCACCATCTAGAATAATGAATAAGCTTTAAAAATCAGCCCAATGAGTCACAAAAAATGAGTCAACATCCTGTCCTGATGTTGGAAATGATGCTTTTATAAAAGAAAAATCTAGACCAATAGCGCAGCATGAGGGGCCACAGTTACAACAAGTAAACAGAATATTTTTGAGACTTGTATAGACGGCAGTCGTGCTCAAAGCACTGTAAGGCTGGAGAAATGGTTGTACGTGGGAAAATATTTGGAGCTAACAGAACTGCAATCTGGCGTAATCCAAATCATGCCTCTGTCTGATTTGGATGATTGGCACGGGTGCGTCTTAAGTCTTCAACCCTGAGGCACTTTTCAGAATAAGATTAACCTCTGCATACTTTGCATTATTTTACATTTCTCTGTGTTAGGTAAGGAGTACACAATCTCTGATAGTCTGTTAAATGAATGACAAAGGCCATTCGAACATGAGTTGTTACAGCTGTTGATGAAAGCCTTTTTTTGTGTGTGTACTGTACATACTCCGTCTGATAACACCGTTCTTTGAACCCATGTTACAACGGAAAACAGCTGCTTTTGGATTGGATAAATCTTTTCGTAATCTTTATTACTGTAACGGTGAAGTCGCTTAATGGGCTCTTTTCAGCTCTTAGTTGGGATGATACGTAAACTTTGACCTTTTGTTTGTTACATCTGGCGTCTATACTACTCCATCATGTCCATGCTACTCCAGCAAAGTCAGTCCTCAAACGGAAATGTTTGGACACGCTGCAGACCCTGTTTCCGTTCGTGAACGTATCTGTCGGGGCATGATGTTGATGTACACAGCACTTCATGAGTGGGTCCTCTGAGTCACTAGACTAGAGTCACTAAAAAAATAAGACCATCGCCCTATGTGCACAGCCAGTTTGTTCTGCCACTGTAGCACCCTGCTGTCTGAAGGGACAGATAATCGCAGTAGCCTAGTCCTGATTCAGTTTCAGAGACCTGGAATGGTTGCTGTTTGTGTCTCTGCCTGCTCTCGTTTCTGTTTTTGTTTTCTCTCTTACAGATTCCAAAGGCTTATGTGCCCGTTGTGCGTTTTTTTGTGTTTCTCTTATTTCAGACTTCCAAGGATGACCCCCCCCCCCTCCCACTCCTATCCTCCTCATATATACGTTTAAAAAATAAATAAATATAAATTCTAACTACGATGAGAAAACTGGCTTATAGGCTTTTTGCCTGTTGTTGCCGGTATCTCTGAGTATTAAAAAAAACAAACAAAGATTGTATGTACAGCAGAGATAGCACCTCGCTTCTGGTTGTGTGAGCTCCTACCGCTCAGAGACACGAGAAAGTCTCAACTATTTAAAGTTTGATACTTCAACATCATTTATTTTGGAAAAACACAAAATGCAAGACAAAAATATTCCCCAGATTTAAAAGTATTTACTAGGGTTGGGCAAAAATATCGATATGGCAATATATCGTGATACATAGTCTCCTGATACGATATCAATATTCAATGTATGTATCGCGATATATTGCCGTATCAATATTTTTGCCCACCCCTAGCTGCACTTTATTTTGTGATTTCAGTGTGGGTAAGACACTGCATTTTATTTTGAGTATTTTGTATCTAAGAATAATGCACACACTGCACTTTTCATTGTGTTTTAGTGTGTTTTTTCATGCAAATATGTTGCATAATTAAAATGGAAAGTTTGAATTACATTGTTTTGACTCAGTCTGTCCAATGCATTATCACTATCACCTGATGTACATATATACAACTTGGATTTTAAGATGTGTAATGCATTTTTAAATTTTTCAGTGAACTATGTAGAATATCGCGATATATCGGGATATATCGCATAATCGGGATATCGCAATTTGTATCATATCGTGGCTCAAGTATCGTGATGCGTATCGTATCGTGAGGTCCTTCCCAATACCCACCCCTAGTATTTACATGTCCATATCTAAACCCCAAAATAACATTTTTGATATTATAAACATGTCTGACGTCAGCGCATCTCTGAGGACGTTGGGACCCGTTCAGGAGGTAGTCTGGATCAAACATGAGTAACAGCACAATATCTGGGGCTGGATTTTTCTTCTGAACAACCAAAACATAGTTTTTTTTCTGATTAATTTATCAAATGTTTAAATTTAAAAGTTTAACTGGGCCCAGCATTTCTTTGTGACGGCCCTGCTCCGATGAGCTCAGACGTGTTATGAAAGCACGTGTGTGATTAATGGGATGATAAATGTGAGCAGAGCCATATTCACTTTATCCTGTCCTGTGGTTTTCAGGAACCAGCAGTAATGTGAGCTGTTTACCACCTGACAGTCAGTAAATTCAGGCGTGAGTGTTAAACTTAAGGTCGTACAAGGCGGTTCAGGACTCTCCTTCACTACTGAGATATGGAAGAGCAGCTTACTTTGATGGCCACCAGCATCTTGTCGCTGTCAGGGCTGAGGTTTGCACACTCGGCCAGGTAGACTTTACCAAAAGCCCCTTCTCCCAGCTCCCACTTGAGCACGATGTCCTGCCGTTTGATATGCTGGACACCTGAGACCACAGAAAATACAGAGTTTAGCTGAAATCCAATGTTTGGGAATGTTTGTCTGTAGAGAGGAAAGCACGTATGAACACTCACACATGTCTTTGTCCTTGATGATGCCGCAGAAGTACTGTGGGTTTTCTACGAAACTGGACAGACCGGAGTCTTCATCCGAGGAAGGGGGGCTGCCTCCGAAGTTCATGAAGCGAAGCGACACGGCCAGGTCGTCCTCGGTACCCAGAACTGATGAGCCTAATGAGGCGGAGCGTGAAACCCAATCAGTCTTGTGATTGCAGCAGCCGACAAAAGAAGTAATTCAGCAAAGCCATTTTCCCTCCGAGGAATCAAGGTTTGGCGATGCATTTGTTGGTACCATGGCGACGATTTCTAATAATCACCATCATCAAACCACGCGGCAATCAGGCCACATTGAAGGGAAGAAAATGTTTTAAAAAAAGAAGAAAGGGGCCATACAGAAAGCCTGCATGGTTAGCAACCCCTGACTGTGGCACGTTTTAAAAGCCAAACAAGTAGCCGGGTGAAACCACAGAACCCCCAGAGTCCAAAACAGAGGAAAATGGAACAACAAAGAGAGAAGGGAAGAGAAGAGAAGAGAAGAGGGCACACGGCCCACTTAGGCAATCAGGCCCACTCAGGAACTCTGAGAGGAGGCTGGTGCTGGTGTGGAGCTGTAGCATGTTTAGCTGTTTCTACATCCATCCATATACATCCATCATCCATCCATCCATCCATTAGTCCAGCATCCATCCATCCATCCATCCATCCATCCATCCATCCATCCATCCATCCATCCATCCATCCATCTATACATCCATCCATCCATCCTCCCATCATCCATCCATCCATCCATCCATATACATCCATCCATCCATCATCCATCCATCCATCCATCCATCATCCATCCACCCTCCCATCATCCATCCATCCATCCATCCATCCATCCATCCATCCATCCATCCATCCATCCATCGATTCATCCATCCATCCATCCATATACATCCATCCATCCATCCATCCATCCATATACATCCATCCATCCATCCATCCATCCGTCCATATATACATCCATCCATCATCCATCCATCCATCCTCACATCATTCATCCATCCATCCATCCATATACATCCATCCATCCATCCATCCATCCATCCATCCATCCATCCATCCATCCATCCATCCATCCATCATCCATCCATCCTCACATCATCCATCCATCCATTAGTCCAGCATCCATCCATCCATCCATCCATCCATCCATCCATCCATCCATCCATCCATCCATCCATCCTCACATCATTCATCCATCCATCCATCCATCCATCCATCCATCCATCCATCCATCCATCCATCCATCCATCCATCATCCATCCATCCATCCTCACATCCATCCACATCCATCCATCCATCCATTACTCCAGCATCCATCCATCCATCCATCATCCATCCATCCATCCATCTATACATCCATCCATCCTCCCATCATCCATCCATCCATCTATCCATCCATCCATAATCCATCCATCCATCCATGCATCCATCCATCCATCCATCCATTACTCCAGCATCCATCCTCCCATCATCCATCCATCCATCCATCCATCCATCCATCCATCCATCCATCCATCCATCCATCCATATATACATCCATCCATCCTCCCATCATCCATCCATCCATCCATCCATATACATCCATCCATCCTTTAGTCCAGCATCCATCCATCCATCCATCATCCATCCATCCATCCATCCATCCATCCATGCATCCATCCATCCATCCATCCATCCATCCATCCATCCATCCTTTAGTCCAGCATCCATCCATCCATCCATCCATCCATCCATGCATCCATCTATCCATCCTCACATCATCCATCCATGCATCCATCCATCCATCCATCCATCCATCCATCCATCCATCCGTCCATCCATCCTCCCATCATCCATCCATCCATCTATCCATCCATCCATAATCCATCCATCCATCCATCCATCTATCCATCCATCCATAATCCATCCATCCATCCATCCATCCATCATCCATCCATCCATCCATCTATACATCCATCCATCCATCCATCCACCCTCACAGCATCCATCCATCCATCCATCCATCCATCCATCCATCCATCCATCCATCCACCCTCACAGCATCCATCCATCCATCCACCCTCCCATCATCCATCCATCCATCCATCCATCCATCCATCCACCCTCCCATCATCCATCCATCCATCCATCCATCCATCCATCCATCCATCCTCCCATCATCCATCCATCCATCCATCCATCCATCCATCCATCCATCCTCCCATCATCCATCCATCCATCCATCCATCCATCCATCATCCATCCATCCATCCATCCATCCATCCATCCATCCATCCATCCATCCATCATCCATCCATCCATCCATCCATCCAGCATTCATCCATCCATCCATCCATCCAGCATTCATCCATCCATCCATCCATCCATCCTCACATCATCCATCCATCCATCCATCCATCCATCCATCCACCCTCACAGCATCCATCCATCCATCCATCCTCCCATCATCCATCCAATCATCCATCCATCCATCCATCCATCCATCCATCCATATATACATCCATCCATCCATCCATCCATCCATATATCCATCCATCCATCCATCCATCCATCCGTCCATCCATCCATCCTCTCATCCACCCTCCCATCCATCCATCCATCCATCCATCCATCCATCCATCATCCATCCATCCTCACATCCTTCATCCATCCATCCATCCATCCATCCATCCATCCTCACATCATTCATCCATCCATCCATCCATCCATCATCCATCCATCCATCCATCCATCCTCACATCATTCATCCATCCATCCATCCATCCATCCATCCATCATCCATCCATCCTCACATCATTCATCCATCCATCCATCCATCCATCATCCATCCATCCATCCATCCATCCTCACATCATTCATCCATCCATCCATCCATCCATCCATCCATCCTCACATCATTCATCCATCCATCCTCACATCATTCATCCATCCATCATCCATCCATCCATCCATCCATCCTCACATCATTCATCCATCCATCCATCATCCATCCATCCATCCATCCATATATCCATCCATCCATCCATCCATCCATCCATCCATCCATCCATCTCTTTAAAGGCCCTCACCACATGGTGGTGGTCATCAGAACAGCTTCATCCCGCTGTTTCACAGTAATTAAAGCACTTTAGCGAACACAGGTTAGCGCTTAGTGAACCTGTAACTGCTGCCGCCGCTGTGCATCACCTTCTGAAGGACTGACAGAACCCATTCGAGGTGTCGCCGGTTATCTGACAGAACTTTTGATTTAAAGTTTATTCTCACTACGACGTCGCCACGCAGCATCCTGCAGTGTTTCTGTTTTGGGGGATTTGAACGTGCATTGCTGCGAGCAACGACTGGAACCCTGAGCTGCAGACGAAGGACGGGGAACAGACGATGCTCGCAACCCTCCACCCTCCATCCTCCACCCTCCACCCTCCACCGTCCACCCTCCACCCTCCACCCTCCACCCTCCACCCTCCACCCTCCACCCTCCACCCTCCACTTCATATGGAGGAGGCTGTATCCCAGACCTCTCCTCTCAGGCGGCACGCCGCAGACGTTCAAGGATCTGATTTGCTTTTAGGAACCAGAATGCAAAATGAAGACGTGAAGTGGAAAATAAAAGAAAATACGCTTGATGTATTTTAGATAAGTTGTCCTTTGTTGGTTAATATATGGGTTTGTTTTTTATTGTTTTTGCTGCTGCCGTCTCCGATAAAATCAGCTGCTTAAAAGTGCAACGCTGAAATAAAGCAGCACAAAGGCTCGTGTGCTCCTCAAAGCCACCAGACAGCTTCCAGCTCTCAGCGCGCCGAGCGGCTGCTCCGCTCGCTCTCCCTTTTAATAAGATAGTTCAAATCAAGACCGTGAAAGGAAGCATATTATGAAAAAGAAAAACAGAGAGCTTGTACTCAGGTGTCTGACGTCGGCGGCGACTCAAAAACATATTTTTTAAATTTTATTCTTCGTTGCTGTCGATGTTTGTTTTGGAAATATTTTGTCCCGGGAGAGTCTCTGTTTTTGAGAAGTGAGAGGTTGAATCTCCTCTGATCTTTATTTTTTTACTTTTTACTTTGCTACTAAAAAGCAAATCCTCACTAGTTATCATGTGGTTCAACCAGAGAAATAAATGAGCTGATGATGCTCTTCAGGTACGTCGTCCACATCCACATACAGCTTTTATTTTTATTTTCCTGCGGAAAAATCTGATTTCCTATTTGGAAAGTTCTGGAAGTTCATTACATAAATAAACTTGCAGCAATTGACCCTTTTTCATTCCTTCTGATTGGTCCCTGACTGACCAATCAGAAACATCATCCTCTGTTGCTACATCCAGGTCAGCCTAGTTTTTACTTGTATCCACATTTAAATCACTGGATTATTTTTAAAACTTTGTATCAGTAAAAAGGAACACTTGTAGTGTAGTGAGGGTGCAGCGTATTTTTTATCGCCAATCTGGCAGAAATGTGATCCGTGCCTCCAAAACAAAGTCGGCTCGGCAGCAGCTACAACCCATAGCTACAACTGCAAAAGCTTTTTATTTATTTATCTTAAAATAGTTCCAAAGTGACACCTGCTCAGAGAGGATCACAGGAATACATTTCATCCCAAAACCGACTGTAAATTACGAAAAATGTCTGCTTTGGATGAAGCTACGTGGACGACCTTCCACTGTGCTATCAGCTAAACTAATCAAAAGATCTTGTTTTTTAAACTTACTCCACGGTACCTGAAGTGTTCCTTTTCTATTTATATCTAGTTGCTGTTGATTTTCTTTGCTCCATTAATTAGAAATAAAATGATGTAAAACCCTGTTTTTACAATGGAAGTAGATGGAGGAGCAACAGTTTTGTCCGACCTGGCAACGGGGGCGGGGCTTGACAAAGGGTTGATTGTGAAAATGTCACGGTTTGTCACTTCCTGTTTTATTTTGAAGCCCTGTCTTTGTGTTTGAGTTCTTGTTTGACATTCCTGTTTGCCATCTGACCTGATTGTTTGCACCTGTGTCTCGTTAACCCTTGTGTATATCTATTCTTATCTTTCCCTTGCTCCCTGCTGGTCCGTACTGTTTTCCTCCCTCCATGTTTTTCCAAGTCTCCCAAGGCTTTTGTAGTTTTTGCTTCTTGTCTGAGTTCTGGCTTTTTTGTATCCTGCTCAGCAGTGCTTTGGTTTTGTTCAAGTGAAATAAATCACAGTTTTTGGAACTCCTGCATCTGGGTCCTACTCCAACCGGACCGTGACAAGCAATACTTCAAATCGGACCTCTGATAAACTATCGAGGGCTCTTCCTGCGTTCAGGTTGGTGTTAATTTGAAATAAATAAAACTGAATTAAAGTCTACATGGTCAGCTTGAACCGAGCCCCTTACTGCCCATGCTAAACCTGTACTGGGTCTCGTGTCCTGGATCCCGGGTATCGGGTCTAGGGGGGGCAGATTCAGACTCACGGTGGATGCCGAACTTGGACTGCTGGCCGCACTTGTTGACGATCAGAACCGTGACGAGCAGGAAGGTGCAGGCGAACAGGGCCAGGCCCACGGCCACAGACACCTGTGGGACAGGAGACATCAGCAACTCGACTAGTGACCGTTAGACCTGCACCAGGGCGGGCCGAGGCGACCCCAGGACCTACCACGAACACGGGGCTCTCCGGGGTCTCCGTCACGTCCATGTCCGGCTTGTTCGTGGGACCTGAAGAGAGAGAGGGAGGGGTCAGCGGAGGTCTAGGCAGCGATACGAGGACATGAGACGTCTAAGAGCCACAAAATCAATGAAAGACTCACTTGAACCCTTGTCGACTGGCATGTGGGGAACGAGAGGAAAAACATGTTTACGACCGAACATTAGAGAGATCATGAGAGGCTACTAGAGGTTCTGCTCAGCTTATTAAAAATCCATAACCATCAGAGATACAGGTAGGTGTCTATTTTAGTTCCTCTAATGGCTTCCTCGGAAAAATAATGGATCCAGCGAACATTTTCAGTAACTCACCTGGAATCATCCCCTCCGGGCTTTCCCCGGAGGGGAAGGGGTTGTCCATGAACATCCCCACGGCGGTGGCCTCGTCCCTGCCCAGCCGGTTCTCCACCAGCAGGGTGTAGTTGCCGTTGTTGATGTGGGTGGGCTTGTTGAGGAAGAGGCAGCCGTGCTTCACCGAGCCGTCGCCCAGGTCCGGGATGAACTGCATGTACTGCAAGGGGGTCTCCTTGAAGGTGGCGCCGTTGTACAGCCAGGTCACGCTGGGCTCGGGGTTGCCGTCCACGGCGAAGGGGAAGCACCAGTTGTGCTGCGGCACGGCGTCGCTCAGGAACACGATCCGGCCGGGAACTGTGGGCACGTTTGGGAGTTTTGGTGAAGAAGAAGCTGCAGAAACCTTGTTTTCTGTTCCTCTCATGTGTAATTGACAACTCGACATACAATCGATTACGTCATGAGGAAATAGTGTTGTTTTTATCAGCCTGTTTCAATTTTAGTTTGTCTAGTCTTTGGGTCAAGCTATCATTTTAGTTTTTATTAGTTTTAGTCACGTTCATACTCCTTTTAGTTGTGTCAAGTTTCAGTCGACTAAAAGTCTGAGCATTTTAGTCTTATTTTAGTCAGAATTGTCCAGGACCATTTTAGTCTAGTTTTAGTCAAAGATTGTATTTAGCCAAACCCATTTTACAATTCAAACACAATTTTATCGTCACATGACCAGCATTTTTGTTGCATCTCGTCTCGTTTTCCTCAGGTGATAAAGTCTCATTGACGACGATATTTAGTCATAATTTTCATTGACCAAAGCAACTTTACGAAGAAATCTGAAGGAAAACGCCATCCTGGCAGTGATTCCATGATTTGTACAGATGTTAGTAGTGATTGAAAACCTATCGTGGTGGCTGGGTTGGGCTGGTCTGGGGCGGGGCTAAACAAAGGTGCAGGCTGCAGAGCTGCAGAACATCCAATCGCAGCCCTTCATCTGTCTGTCATCTATCTCTCCATCCATCGAGTCCTTTTTCTGGTTATCAACAGGCTCTCTGGCGGGTTACTGGTCTCTCACATGACCCGATAGGGACCATGCAGACCCCACCGCTCAAACTAGAATTACTTCATTTCTATTTCAGAAGCATCACGACCACAAAGACAACACAAAACCCACTTTTAAACAACTGAAATAGTCTTTTAACTTGTTTAAATACAGTTTATAGGGGAAAGGGAAAAATAATTAAATAATTATTGTTACTTATTTTCCTTTTCTTTTCTGAATGAATATGTGTATTTTTGTATAGATCGCCGTTATTACTGCTTTGTATGTTCAAAGAGAATTGTGATGTTGATGAAGATAGATATTTATTATTATATTTTACATTACTTATTTAATTAATTAATTACACCCTTCTTTTACTTTTTTGTTATTAATTAATTACTTATTTATTTATATGTATGATCTGATCCTACTCATACATAGCCCACCCTATATTTATTTTGTTTTTTTCCTTCTTCTCTTCCTCTTTTTTTTTCTTTCCTTCTCTTTTCACCATTCGAGTAAAAAATATATATAAATAAATAAATAACCATGTCACTGGCACCACCGGCCCTGATCCTGCACCGCCTTGGTTCCTACAGAAACTATTTGTCACCCATCTTTGGTCGGTTGTTTTGGGTTTGTTTTTATAAATAAAATAAATGAAAAAATGAAAAAAATAGATACAGTTTATAATCGATTTTGATTTCCTTTCTGTGTTGCTGTAAAATGGAAGTAGGCCTGATGTTTCTGTACGAGCAGAAGAGCGAGCTTGAAGGGCGTAAATTTGTTCCCCGTTAAGTTTCCGTGAATCGATGTTCTCCATCTGCTCTCAAACCTGCGCTGACCTGCCATGAATAATGAATCCTGGTCGTCGTCGTCTTCGTGCCCCCCCCCCTCCGACCACAAAACTACCTGGGAAGCTCTTCTGGACTCCCAGTTCCAGGAAATGGCCCTGCTTTGGATCGAAGGCGGAGACCCCTCTCTGCTGCTCTTAACCTGCGACCCGGCTCCAGGAAGTGCTGCACTAAGGGGAATATCGCCGAGACGTTTGTCTCCTCGCTCCGGCTTCGCCGCACCAAAACGGAAATTATTAGCACTTTTTATCAACATCTAACTAACCAGCCGTTACCCAGCTCTGCTGATCTCACAGGAGCCGTTTCACAGCAGGGAGGAAGACGACGAGGGCTGGAACCGGGTTTGATGAGCCCAATAGACCGGCAGGAGGATTTCACTTCCCACATTTAGAAATGACAACGTTTCTGCGAGAGGGAAGTGCCGTGAATCGATGGTGCGGGCCAGCCGGCCTGCAGTAAACACCCACTGTTCTGGGAGGTAATTAGAAGTAATTAAAGGGCTAGCGGTTAACGAGTGCCCCGTCCACTGAAGGTGGGGGGGGCTGATGTTGATAGATTAGCTCCTCTAACGCATTTACAGACTGCCAATCACGGCGGATGAAGCGGTTTTCCGGAGTAGGAGGGGAACGTCCATTAGCTCGGGCTCAAATCGGATCTGAGCGCGGGTTATCAGCCCCCATTTTCCTGATGTTCATTATCTGTCCCTTGATGCTCGTGCATTTGGCCTCGGCTGATTCGGCGCCCCCGCTCCTTTTTTGCCTTTATTTCCTAATGAGTGTCACTGAGTTGCTGATATATGATATTGTTTGGGTGGTATTCTCAGTAATGTATCACTAATGCATCTGACCGTCCTCCGCGGGACCGCCGGGTGCCGCCGCTCCGAGGTGTTGTTCGGCTTCCAGATGCACTAATGCATCCAGAAAGCCGAAAAAAAAACGATCGTGAACCTCAAGAGTCTTCCACTGTTATTTAAAAGTGCAGAATATATTAGAGGAAGCAGTTCTCCGGGAGCTGGATGGGGTAAGTTCGCCTTCCTCCGTCCTGTCATTGTATCTCTGCATTAAATGACAAGCCATACCGGCAGCACTTCACTCATTATTTCAACACTTCTCACCGGTCTGCAGACGGAGCGGCGGATGACAGAAAGCTCCATTAGAAGCTCAGTGGGTACATACTCATATTTGTAGAAGGGCATTTAGAAGAAATCAGTGCAGTGCTTTTTCCCTTTCTGTAGCTGTCCACCCTGCCTGCACTAGAAAATGGTCCCAGTGTGCCTTCGCCCTCACCTCCATTAAGCCCAATGACTCGTATTGAGCTTGTGGGCTTTCAGGAACAAGGTTTTTTTTATTTTGCAGCCACTTACACTCAATGTCCAATTGCACCATCGCCTCCCTGGGCCCAGCTTGGTTCTCGGCCTCGCACGTCAGGTTGTGCAGGTTGTCCTTGGAGGAGACGTTGGTCAGGTAGAGGACCAGGGTCATCTTGGAGTCTGAAAGACCTCTCTGCAGGGGGAGATGGATGCATATCATCCTGGCTACATGCTGTACAGATCACTCAGAGGTATGCAGGTACAAGGGCGGAAATGGGAGCCTTACGATCTACTTTGGAGTCATGAATCAGTGAATAAATTGGATCTAAAGAGCTTTTAAGAACAATTAAATAGGCAGAATACAAAGAATATACATCCCTACACAGTCAGACACATTACTGCAAAAACATACTTGCAGAGGGCGCCTTACAGAGTAGAAAAAGGGGAAAAATAAAATAATATTTTAGAGGAGGAAGATTTTTTTTTCATTATGCACTTCAAGAAAAAAGTCGAAATGTTGAGAAAAAAGTCGAAATGTCGAGATTAATGTTGAAGTACAATTTTGAGAAAAAAGTCCAGAAGTATTTCAACTTTATTCACAAAATTTCAACTTTATTCACATAATTTCGACTTTATTCACGAAATTTTGACCTTATTCTTGAAATTGTATTTCAACATTATTCTCGACATTTCGACTGTTTTCTCAAAATTGTATTTTAACATTAATCTCGACATTTAAACTTTTTTCTCTACATTTCGACTTTTTTCTCGAAGTGCACAATAAAAAAAAATCTTCCCCTCTCAAATATTTTTTCTCCTGCATTGCCCTAATACTCTTCCGTAACAGAGAGAGAGAGAGAAAAACAAAGTTTTTGCACTTGAGAGGATTTGACTTGGTGTGTGATGAAACTACCAACTCAGATCTTTGAGATGACACAACCCTGCCACCTCATGTAGCCCTCCCAAGTCTTCAAATCTGCCACTCAGCGAATCTGCAGGGTTTTGTGGAGCCACAGATCCGGCTTTCAACCCAATTTCACCTGCATTTGTTGTAACTCTGAAGAGGATTGTGCAAAACTATAACACCCACCTGCTACAGTATGACCTGGGCTGTTAAGTTAAAACTTTATCCCTGACGTTTCCTAAGAACCCAGAATACTATAAACGTCAGAAACAGCATCATGTAAAGGAGGAAAAAAACTAACCTGACACAACGTCTTGAGATAAAGTACAAACCCCCCCTTTTCCACCACGTTAAGCGGCTGGTTTAAGGCGAAGGAGTTGGACACTCGTCCACCCTTTGTTCCATGAGAAGTACTTCTTTTGAAATCGATTTAAAAGCCTTTTGCTGCCCACCTCAAAGGTGCGGTAATGTGAAGTAAAGATGGAGACGCTGAATAATCCTCCTCTGGTCTCCGTTTACGAGGCTCCCTGCAGATCTGAAGTGACAGCGCTGTGTTATATAAGAGTTTTTGATTTGGCGGTGCCTTCAACCACGGGAAATCTTTGTTTTTTAAATCCGCCCTTCACATTTCTGAGATGATTAATGAATTCAGCGTCATACATTTACATGGGCTCAGATATGTACGGCCATATTCATGAAGGTCGAGTGTGCAGCACTTTGCAGACCTCAGTCTCAGCATCATTAGGTCACGTTAACCTCGGCCTAGTTTTATCATCAACGGACAAACCTTTCCTGAAGAAATATTGTTGGTCTATCTGATCTACCTGTTTCTCTCTCTCTCCGGGTCTCTTGTAGGGTTGAAAGAAGCTCTTTATCTACAGATTCCAGCTTAAATTAATAATAAAGATCTGATTAGAATCTAGTTTTGGAAGAAAGACAGAATAAAAGTAGTAATCTGATCCAGCCCGTCACAAATACAGATGCTTTTACTTTGCAAGCATTTTCGTGCCTGAACTTAATATAAGAGAGGATTTGGTTTGTTTGTTTGGTTTTTGGACAAGTGAGGTCTTTTTTAAGAACTATCAACCACATTTCCATGTACTATGATACTGAAAATGGTTCACTACCTCCGTGACAAAGTCGGAGGCGA
This sequence comes from Cololabis saira, assembly GCF_033807715.1. Lineage (NCBI taxonomy): Eukaryota > Metazoa > Chordata > Actinopteri > Beloniformes > Belonidae > Cololabis > Cololabis saira. Next base: position 37,868,374 of record NC_084589.1, on the reverse strand, counting down.
GTCTTTCGGTGCGCCATCTCACGCTGGGCGCGGGACTTCCCGTCACATGACACTCGAACGTGAGGTTCCCCCCTTGTTCGGTCTTGATTTGAGGGAAGTCGATAGTCACCTCCGGCAGACCTGGGAGCAGCACAGGAGACAGGAGGAGGCACTGTGGTGATACGGTGGAGCGTAAAGGCAAAGCCGCCTTTCATTTTTCCTATTAGAGCAGGAAAATGGCACAGGGTCTGAATATTTCATGTGTTTCCTGGCAACAAGCGGTTCCTGCTGTATGTTATTAAAGGAACAATTTCCCTACATGCGGAGAGGAGCCCAAGGGCTGCTTTAATCAAGGAAGTACACGCCATCGTAATAAATACTAACGATTAGAAATCACATAAACTTGACATGAAAAAAAGTCTAAATGTAAAAAGATTTAATCAATTTTGATATTATCCATGCAGTCCAATTGGCTCGCTGCACATCCTTATAACAAACAAACCCAAAGATAAAACATGTAATCAGTTTCGAGGCCTGTGCTGTGCTTGTCCAATAAATTTTGGATTTTCTTTTGATCAAATTTGTATCTAAAATTCCAAATTTTCCAGCTAAAATTGACAAATTTAACTACTTCAGGTTTGTTTGCAGGAGATGGGTTACTTTCAGGTGATGTTTATGGCTTTTCTGTTACTTCTGAGTCAGTTCATCATGAAACTGGATCTGTTTGGACAAATTGTTGTGTGATATCGAAATTGGTATAATAATGTTCTGACTGGACTTAGTAATCTTCATCTGAAATCCTGCTCCTGACTTCAAATCAAACTTCTGCTGCGTGCAATTTCTATTCATCAAATCACGTCCATAATTTGAGACCAGGTTGCACTCCACTCGGGTCAATTACCATTAATAACTTATGAGAAGCCACGACTCGAGTGTGAGACCCCAGCGGCTTTCTGGGTAGCGGCATCCCCACTGGAGTCATTACTTTACAGCCATAAAGAAAATTTAAGAGTTTATTTTGCACAGAAAGCGCTTACAGTGACGTCTAAGATGAGAATGAAAAGTTGCAACACATCATTCAGATGAGTCAAAAAAAACATGGAAAAGCATGTTATTCATCTATCGGGATGAAAACCAAACTTACTGCAGTTTTCCAACACCAAAGAATTGAGCGGTATTTCCTCGTCATCCGACCAACAGGACAGCGCTTGGCTGTCCAGGTCGCCGCGGTCGTCGCTCTGCCACTGCTGCAGCCAGAAGAGGTCACACGAGCAGACCAGCGCGTTGTCCTTCAAAACCCTGGAAGAAAGAGCAGCCAAGTCCTCGTCCTCTTTTTTCCATCAGACATTGTCAATAATAAGTCCAGAACGTATTGAATAATTATAACGCAGAAACAAACGTAGCCTGTTCCCTCGCCGCCTGCTCTTAAAGTTATTCTATGCAACTTCCTAGAGCTAGCAAGATTTGAAAGTGGCGCCTCCTCTAAGCCCCGCCCCCCCCGCCCCCCACCCACGAGCGCTCCGTCCAAAGCCTCGCCCCCACAAACACGAACGCGCATACGATTATTAGCCGGGGGCTGGCTGGAAGCGAGTGCGCGCATGGGACAGGGCGGGGGGGGCGTGGTTTAAAATGAAGGCATCTGATTGGTTCTTTCCCTTCCTGGACCTGGACCAATCCGTATCATTCGGACTGAATGGGCGGGGCTTAGAGGTGCCTCTTTCAAAATTCTTGCTAGCTCTTCCGGATCAGGGAGAATACCTTTAAACCTCCACTCCCGCTCCTTGTCACTAGAAATGCACACTAAACTTTTAGATATATAATATATATAATCTTTGCAAGCTTTACTTTTAAAAGACAGCCTTTTCATACCCTCAAAGGTTATGTTTTTAACTTTTAGTCTCTATGTACTTATAACTGTTGCACTGACTGGAACGCTGGCAGTTGGTTAGAAAAAGGAAAAAAGGTGTGTAGGTTTTTTTTTTTTTTAATTACACAAAAACCAGCTTTTTAGAAAGTTAATTGTTCAGCTCTGAATTAACTTCAACAAAGGCAAGTTAAGGCCAGCTAATATAGAAAAATACCAAATAAAGAAGACATTTCAACTTCTTTTCTCACAATTTTCTCTAACTCCTGATAAAAATGTGTTACATGCTTTGTTCAAAATGCCACATTGATAAATTGAGTAAAATAACTGCGTTCTGAGCCGTTCTTAAACCAGGCTCTGCTGAGCGACTTGGTATGGTGATGGGGGGAGCGGGGGGCCCGCTCCGCCCCCTGACCCCTCCAGGGGTGCACCTCTCCAGTGACTGCTGACTTGGCTTTGCACTGCCACAACAATTAGCATTTAAATACTCGCTCACCTCGTACCCCGCCCATCCACACCCGTTTCCTCCAGTACCGATCAAACTAAACCAATTACAGCCCGATGATGGGGAGGTGGCCTCTAAGAGCCACTATTTAAAAAAAAAAAACAAAAAAAAACAAGATGGTTGCAGAATCGCTCATAATGGCTTGGATCAACAAGATTTTACTGCAACAACAGTCATTAACTGGGATTTCTACTTCACTCTGATTGGTTACATCCCCATCCAGTTGTGTCCAGAGGCAGTTTAATCTGTATTCTTTGGAAACCCTCCCGTCCCTAGAAACCAAGGTGGAATCCAGAGGAATCAGACTAAATCTTAGTACAGAAGAGCTAGAGAATGATGGATGGCGGCACTAACTGCTGAGGATGAACCCAGCAAGTCTGATGTCTGATGGAGCAAAGCAGTTTCAACTCGAGTCAGATGTGAACGAGGAGGAGGAATAAATGTTGTGATATTCAAACACGCCAATGCAAGAAAGAGAACAAATCGGACAACTTCCTAGCACTGCTATTCGCGTCTAAACGAACCCTTTTCCCAGTCGTCTGTGCATTTCTAAACATTACAAACATCTGGACAGTTTTCTCAGCATGGATGTAGCGCGAGGATGACTCTACTCATATTTTAGCTCCTTCCCAGCCCAGTTGCTGACGCGTGGCGACAGAGACAGATATCTACCACGCTCAAGGAACGAGGCTCCACCTCAGAGTAGGAATCACCACAGGTAACGAGGAAGCAACGGAGATACGCTGTGCAATGTTCAGCAAAGACACAACAAAGAAAATGAAGCAACAGGGCAACAAACCATCATATAAACCACTGAGCTCCATTTTCATATAATACACTTCTATTCTTTCTTGTGTTTTGGTGAAAAAACACATGCTTTGGAGACCAGATGGAGTCATGCAGAGCATGATTTACCTGGTGAATCCTACACCGCTCAGTCATGTAGTGTGAACACCACAACGACATCAAGGCTACTGATTACAAGTCATATAGTCTGAACGTTGCAGAGCAACCTGCAGCACGTAGTCAGAAACCCCCTCAAGGCTTCAAAATGTTTGCTACCAAAGAATGATGTTGTAACCCAGATCATGTTAAAAAGGAAGAAACCAAAGTGAACGAGTGTGAACCTCCGTTTAGGAGGTTTGCTGCAAAATGGGATGTAATCTTCACATTTGGAGACTTGTATCCAAATAATCAGCTATTTTCAACAGCTATTTTCAGTGTTCCTGGGGTCTGGTCCTTGAGGACCGCTGCCCTGCATGTTTCAGATGTTTCTCTGCTCCAACACATCCCATTCAAATTAATCTACCACCATCAGCTCGTCACCGATCCTGAACGCCTTCGAGGACCAAAGCAACTTTAGCTTTGTTAAGTGTGGTCATTAATAACCTTATATGCAATCTGTGCTCGTTACAGGCTCAGGGCACTTTTATTCCCATGTTTTGGGAATAAAAGTTGGTCAATTCTGGAGCAATGTTGCAGCTAAAGTAGCTTTTGTCAATTATGCCTAAATATCAACGTCAACGAACTTTTATCACCTGAGGAAAACGAAACGAGATGCAACGAAAATGCTGGTCATGTGACGATAACGATAATTAAATATATAATGCAATATCGTAGAGGAATAAAAATGAGACTAAAATGTAGATTACAAAATAAAAACTCTTTTTTTCGTTGACCAAAACGAGATAAAATGTTCCAACAAAGATCCTTAATCTCCATGTTTTAAGTAGTTTCCTCTGGTTTAGTTCTGCTGCTGGGTGACGTCACGTCCTCAATTCCAGTCGCCGCAGGGAATCAGATCCAGAAGATGCAGCTACAGATGAATGTAGACTAAAATTGTCCTGGACAATTCTGACTAAAATAAAACTAAAATAGTCAGACTTTTAGTCGACTGAAACTTGACATGACTAAAAGGATCATGAACGTGACTAAAACTAATAAAAACTAAAATGATAGCTCGACCCAAAGACTAGACCAAAACTAAAATTGAAACAGGCTGACAGAAACAACACTAGTTGCATCCAGAATTGCTAAAGATAACAGTACCTGTGTCTATACTGTATGTGTGTTGGTTCTGAATGACGTATCTATCCATAATCTTTCCAAGCTTATTAAGCGTGTCATTTTTCGATGGATTGACTGCAGCCAAGAAAATGATTGATACTTGCTGGAAACTGCCTCGTTTTCTTACAGTCAAGGCCTGGATTCCTCTCCTTTCTGGACGTTGTGTATCTAGAGCTCTCAACAGCCCGAATCAATGGTGCTAATGAGTTCATTCCTGATTCTTGGCATTGCACTGCTGATTTGCTGGGATTTTCTCCTAATTTTCTGTCTCTGGCGCTTTCATCTTTTGTATGTTCCCCATTGTCTGGTTCCCTCTGTCTCGTTTTATATGTTGGTGTGTATCTGTATGTTGTGTATTCTTTTTATTAATTAATTTTTTTTAATTGTTTTTTTTTTCATTATTAATATTTTGTAGTGTTTTGTGCCCTGTTGACATGTTCCCCCGTCCTTGTGGTATTGTTTATCTGTGTTATAATTGTTAAAAAATAAAATAAAAATTTGATCACAAAAAAAAACAAAAAAACTTTTTTTTAATGCACAAAATATATATATATATATATATATATATATATATATATATATATATATATATATATATATATATATATATATATATATGTATGTATATCCTTATGCACTTTTGAGTACGCAACGTTTTAGTTTTTGGCCTAGTGTCCTTATCTTTTAGAGTTTTTGTGTTTTAATTGTTTTTATTTTCTTGCTTTGAGCCAGTGGCAATGAAATTTCGTTCCACTTGTACTTGGACTTTTGGAATGACAATAAAGTGAACCTTGAACCTTGAACCTTGAACTCTTTTCATGCAGGCTCTTCCAGTTGCTTTCGCCTTGTTATAAGGTCGGCGACCGATGTTGCACAAACTACTGTCAAAAGATCCTAAAGGACAAGCGTTCACTGTGGAAATAGAGGCCGTAACCTCTCCTCCTTTTTTATCTATTAGCAAAAGTATTCCACACAACCCACTGTAAAGAAAAAAAACATCATTTAAAAGGGCGAATCAAAGCAGTGTGTTTACAAAGGCAGCTTAGTTCAAGCTCAGTCTCAAAACTCAAAAATCCACCTTCTATTTTAAACTAATACATCCTGTGCATTTAAATAGATGTAGAACGCGTATGTCGGGCTTTTAAACTGTTCTTAAGCTTCAATAGCACTCCTCGCATTAAATTCACTTTGAATAAGTGTCTAAATCTAAATGACATAACCAAAAGTGCATCAGTCAGACTTCAGTTAAATTATGCAAAAGCATTTAGGAAACTGCCTCGATCGTGTCATGAAATAATATCATTCAGATGTTACCTAGTTGCATTTTCTCTCTCTTTCATTTGGATTAAAAGATCCTCCTCCTCTATGAGCTGACCTTTGACCTCTCACAGGAATACGAGGTGATATCAACAGCAGAGTGCAGATACTCACAGGTTCAGCAGAGGCAGCAGGTGGAAAACCCTCCAGCTGATGTGCTCCAGGGAGTTGGATGCCAGGTTTCTGGGAAACAAAAAGAGAAAGCGTGACAGCGACTCTCCGCTTTATCTGCAACAACAGCTCATTTTCTGACAGAGAAACAGCAAAAAAAAAAGATAAACAGCCGCCTTCCTGAATAAAGAGAACATTTGCCGTGATTTGTTTTCTTTTCTTATAATCTGCACCAATATGGCTTTGAAAAGGAGAAAAGACAAACACAAATCGAACATTTACCTGTCTAAATGAAGCAAAATTTCAGGTAAATATGCTGTTCTTTCATCTGGTGCCTTTCTGCAGTTGAGTCAAGCTGTGATTTGATTGCTCACTCTCAGAACAATGTGTGCCTGCTTTGAATTAGACGCAGTGGAAAACGTTAATGCATCCGAATGGGCTCTGACCAATTACCCTGTAAAGTATTTCGCACCAGCCGGGAGCCCCGCGCACAATAGCCCCCCCCCCCTCCAGCTCGGCACCGCGTTTGTTCAGAGTTCAGTACATCAGGTGATTAGTCCAGAGTCACAAACAGCCCCGGGTGGAGGGGCGCCGCTCCGCTACGCAGCACACACATCAATCACACATCAATCACACACCGTCCACTGCAACGCTTTTACTTCTCTGCATGTTTTCATTTTCACCAGGCGTTTTCTCTGTTGAGGGTCGAGGTGCAACTGCACTGTTCGTCCTTTACATGGGGTTTTCTGTGTTGTTTTGTTGTTTAGTCCAGCAGGTCCATGTCTGATAATGACCAGTGTATGTGTTTATAAAGGCTGGTACTCGACTTGTAGGTCTCTAGACCGGTCTTGGGGCCTGATTTACTAAAGGTTTGCGTGCGTAAAAACGTGTGCAAACTTGACATCACCCGCAAACCAATGTGCAAGCTGATCTACTAACAGCGTGCAAAGAGGACTGTGCCTCTCAAATGATCAAAATAGCACACGCTGTTCATTTAGTACTTTTGCCCTGATGAATAATCAATATGGGGCGTACCCGCCAGAAAGCGCTAAATACTGGGAGGGGAAAATGCAAATAGGTTCATTTACCACACGCAATGAGATTTACCAAGCCTGAAAGTTATTGCGGGGATTGTGATTGCGTCTGTATTTAATACGTTCGAAAGGAAGGTGCTAATCTGCCCAGCATTACGCACCGATGGCTGCTGTTATTGTGGCAAGGAGGCGACATCGCCAAAATCAAAGAATACGCAGAGAGAGTCTTTATTCTGCTGCATGCTATTTTAAAAATGGTTGCACAAGTTTTATTAAAGGCCACTTTTTCTTTAGTTCTTTGCCTTATATCTTGCCACCTTCTTTTAACCTCATCTGCCGTTCTTTTTGTCTTACCAACTGCATTTATTCTATCGCAGATTTTCTCCCATATTGCGTTTCTTTTGGTAATGTTTAAATTTCTTTGCTGTAGTTTATGAATGTGTTTATTTGCCTCTTCCACTAATATCTCTAACTCCAACTCGTCAAATTTCATTTTGCGCTTGCGACTATCTGCTTTCAATCCAGACTCCCCATGGCGCAAACCGTAAGACACGCAACACCTCATTTAAATACTGCGGTTTGCACCTGTTATCAATTGCGCACGCAATCTTAGTTGATCAACCGCAAAACACACAACAGCACGTGCAAACTTTTTCAGTGCACACGCAATTTAGTACTCTTTATTTAAGATCTTTGTAAATCAGGCCCTTGGTCTCAAGACCACTTTTTTGTCGTCCTGGTCTTGTCTTGGGTCTCTCGGCCTCTCCAGGTCTCAGACTTGGATAATTGAGATGCCGTTGCACCAAGGTGACAGAATCTGGTGATCAGCAGTTCTTCCTCTTGTTAATTTACAGTTTTGTAAACTATTTTTATTTTGCATTTCATTTCATTTCATTTCATTTCATTTATTTATTTAGCACATTTTTTTTTTTTTAAACCATGCATGGAGGGAACGAAGGCCGAAGGGCTTGTACAGAGTTCCACTCCTATCAACAACTGTGATAAAGTAACAAAGATAATGTACAACAAATTAAAAAAATTATAAATATAAACGTAAAAGTGAACCTGGATACAAGGTCTGGATTACATTAAAGATAAAGACATTGAAGGTTAAGACGGAATAAGATGTTTTTATAATAACTTTCTGAAGGAGTTAAAAGATAATGTTGACTTTAGCGACACATTCAAGTCATTCCAGAGTTTTGGATCTAAATGTAATATTAAATTGATGAGCAGATGTTCGACAGAAGGGTAAATGAAGATTGCCACTGTGTCTAGTTGGATATGAATTAAAATCAGATGAAAAAGTAAAAAAACTGCTGGAAAGTGACAGGAAGATCTTGTTTTCTATTGATAAACTTATTAAGTGTATTAATGGATAATAGTGAATATTTGATAAAAAAAAGGTGCAGATGGTTCGTGTCTACCAGACTGAGAGATTGTTCTTAAGAATTTGATTTGATTTAACGTTTTGGTGCATCTGCATGTGTCTGTATTTAATTACAGTTTTGTGTTTATAACGGCCTTGTTTGAATAAATATATGGATAATATTTGCATATCATGATGCTGATATACGGTGTAATCTGATTACTATAATGGTAAATAATGTAATTTCAAGTTGATAATTGTATCTTTAATATTTAAAATTCAAGTTTCATCTCCAAATTAAGTCCAATTTAAATCAGTAACATTTACTATTCATTCCTTTTCTGAGGTGGAGGGGGGTGTTGGAGGCTGGTTATTCTGCTAGATACTTTGGGACTAGTTAGTAGTCGTGTCAATCCTTAAAAGCACTAAAGTCAATCCTCCAATAGTGTAGAAATAGCGGTAGTGCAGTCGCCACACATATCTGATCTCAGCTGATGGATGAAAACATTTATAGAGAGTTCAACATCATCACCCACTTCTCTGTGTTATTGTGCTGCAGTTTAATAAAAGCTCATATGGAAACTAGCTGAACCAGGATGGAGCTAATGTTCTACAATCAAGCAGGATCAGGAAATTACTAGGTTTGTTTTGGTCTCGGTCTTGAGGTGAACTGGTCTTGGTCTTGATCATCTCTGGTCTTGGTCTCGGTTTATCTTGACTACAAGTCTAGCTGGTACAAACAGCAGTCACAGTTTACAAACACGTGCAATGCAGATAGTAAAACTGATGCTTGAACATTTACCTATTTACAAGCACAGATGCAACTGGTAAATGTCGAATACCTCATGTGGGAAATACGGCAGTGTTCACAAACTATAACATTTAAAAGACAGGAAAAACATGGGGATTAAGGACCCGAATGTGCTTCTAATGCTGCTGCACTTTTATGTTGATACTAAACTTTCGTTTTTAAAAGTTTTCCTAAGAAGGGCAAATGAAAGTGTTTCAGTACGGCAGCTAAACGTAGCTGGAAGCGACTTCATGGCAGGCCAGGGCTCGAGTCTTAACTGTGCACCACGTTTCTGTTATCTATAAAGTGGAAAAAGCTGCAGTTCCTCCAGTGAACTCAAGGGTCAAAAAAACGTATTCAAATATCCAACTTTGAAGCAGATGTTGATATATTTGCATCCCGGGGCAAAAGTTAGATTTCTAATTTGCTTGTGTCTGTCTGTGTGTGTGTGGGGAGGGGGGCAGGGCATTAATACGTTTTATGTGTATTTGTTTTATGTAAAGCACTTTGTGTTGCATTTTATGTATGAAAGGTGCTTTATAAATAAAGTTTGATTTGATTTGATTTGATTTGATTTGATTCAAATCAATGTCAAATTTACAAAAGGTGCATTTTTATGCAGCTCTTGAGGTTAAATTATATAAAACTGTTGTAATCACCTATTTAGTGCTTGTCAGGAGCCGAATTAAGAGCTGAGAGCACATAATCACTTCCATTTGACAGATATGCTTTATTGAACTGTTTTATGTCAATCGCAGCAACCTGTCTTATTGATCAGATTCCTGCGATCGGCTCGGCGTTGCCCTTGAGGGATTCACCAACAGATCAAGGCTGACAGCATGTCTACCTCTTCAAGCTAACAGGGCACCGCTGTTGCTCCAGGCTGAGCTCCACCGGTCCTTTTATCAGCTGCAGCAGTCATTTTGACATCTTATATGTACGGCTGAACAGATTTGAACATGATGAAGTTAAGCCAAGATAAACTCTATCCCATTTCTCGATTAACCATAGTTGGGCGGAGTCAGCTTTAGCCAATGTGATGCTATCTAGAGGTTTTGTTTAGTTCTTTCTGTACAGTTTATGGATGAAACAAACGAAAAAGTAAAACAAAACAAAAACTCAATGTCCTTTTTAAACAGAAAAGACCCCGTAGGTGTGAAAACAGCCAGGAAGGGGTTATACAGAGCAACGATTATTATGCAACTTCTTCATCCAGTTTAAGTCAGCCTTGAAATTAACGTTGATTGTGTTGTTTTTGTCAGCCTGTTTCAATTTTAGTTTTAGTCTAGTCTTTGGGTCAAGCTATCATTTTAGTTTTTATTAGTTTTAGTCATGTTCATTCTCCTTTTAGTTGTGTCGAGCTTCAGTTGACTAAAAGTCTGAGCATTTTAGTCTTATTTTAGTCAGAATTGTCCATTTTAGTCTAGTTTTAGTCAAAGATTGTATTTAGCCAAACCCATTTTACAATTCAAACAAGGTTATCTTGTTATTATATTATTGTTACCTTATAGACTCAAGAATACATTCATTCCAGATACAGGAGACTCTAATTTGAGTTTACAACATATTTATTTTTCCGCATTTCTCCCCAAACTACTGAAAACATGGACATTAAAGCAGCACAATGTAACTTTCAGCTTTTGTTGAGTTCGGCGGCTCCTTTGGACAAAAGCGGTAGTGCTTTACCAGTAGTGTGGAAGGGTTCCTACCATCCACCTCAAAGTTACATAGTGCCAGTGAAGGTGATACAGACCCCTCAGACCATGACAGAGGTGTCATTAAACCTGTTGTAAGTTGATGTACCATCACAAGGACTCTGGAAATATTATATTAAGGTGGAAAAGTTACATTGTGCTGCTTTAAGGATCTTCGGTAGAACATTTCGTCTAGTTTTGGTCAACGAAAATGAAGACACATTTTAGCAGTTTTTATTTTGTAATCTACATTTTAGTCTCATTTTTATTCCTCTACGTCGATATTGCATTATTTATTTAATTATCGTTATTGTCACATGACCAGCATTTTCGTTGCTTCTCGTCTTGTTTTCCTCAGGTGATAAAACTTTGTTGACGACGATATTTAGTCATAATTTTCGTTGATGAAAGAAACTTTAGTTGATTGTCTTTCTTTTAAAGCTTCAATGTAGCCAACTTACATCTTTTTCCATCACTATTCCTACTACATGAAGCAGAAGCTTCAGCTGCAGCCACACAGCCGTGATCATAGACACTAATATCTTGTGAAACACATCCGTGCAGATTAAACCTATCCTGTGTCCACCGTCGTCTACGTTGTGCTGTGATAGAATGGCGCACATCCTTTAGTCAATCCTCTCAGGCCACTTAAATATCATCTCAGCGGAGCTCAGATGATCCTCAGACGTCCACAGAACCGGGCTGTAAATAAATCTCCCTCAGACGATAGAAGGCCAGGTCGGGGATACATAATCATACCGACGAGGCCAAGGGTTCAATTATTTGTTTTCCTTGCTCCCAAAAGTTCATGTCAGATGGCTTAGCCAGAGGGGGGTTATCCATTACCGGCTCGATTCCCGCTCTCGTCCGCAGGGGGAGAACAGAGCCGGGAATAGCCACTCCGTCTTCTCTATTTGCAGATTTTTAATCAAAACTGACTGAATCCCAGAAGTTTCTGAATGTAGACGATAGCAGAGGAAGAAGAGACTGGCCTAACGTCCATGTTCAGTCCTGATTCTTAATCTCAGAAACACATCTGCCACACAGAACCCTCTCTCCACCCAGCTCCAGCCCAACCCCCCGCTGAAATATTGATTAAGTGATAATGGACCCTTAGTGGAGTGTATTTATTATGCATCAGTTGTCGATAATCCGCCAAAGTGAGCGAGTAAAAGGTGACTGGTGGATGTCTTCTCCAATTTCGTGAGCCACCCAGCCTCTGGTCCCGCCCCCCTCACCACGACCACCACCATCTCTGCTACTTGAAACCCGCCTGTCTGTCAGATGAACAACGTTGCACATGTTGGACAAGATGGTGGCGATAAGGGTCATCTGCTGATGAATAGGCAGATCAGACGCTCCAGAAGCTGAGGCTACTCAAGGAATCATGAGGTGTATTCAGTACTCGAGTTGTAAAAAAAAATCAGGGGGGATGGTGGATTTTATCATATGGGGACAGATAATTTGTGCTGATTACAAATAATATATTACAAATAATATAATATATTACAAATAATAGCACTGACCAAAACACCTGTAGAAATTCTGCAGCCTTCTGTAAGCTTTAAATATCCACTGGGCTTACATCAAATACATCAAAACACAACAATAAAAAACAGTTTTCTAAACTTATCAATATGACTCTGTCCTTCACAGGATAAATAAAATGGATCACTGCAAAAACTCAAAATCTTAACAAGAATATTTGTCTTATTTCTAGTGAAAATGTCTCATTTTAGTAAAAAAAATCTCATTACACTTAAAACAAGACTTCACTGGAAAAAACAACAATTTTCACCTGTTTCAAGTAGATTTTTACTTAAAATAAGTACAAAAATCTGCATGTGGAACAAGATTTTATTGCTTGTAATGAGAAGATAAATCTTGTCCCATTGGCAGATTTTTCTACTTATTTCAAGTGAAAATTTACTTGAAACAGGTGAAAATGGTCAAATAAGTTATTTTTCTGGTGTTATTTTTCTGGTGATGACTCTAAATGTTGAAATAGCAGTAAAACCACATTCATTGATGAAATGACATAAGGGATGGAAAGGGGGGGATGGCAGTTTTACAGGGGGGATGATTTTGACCATTTTTATTTCAGGGGGGATGCCATCCCCCCTCATCCCCCCTCAACTCGAGTACTGGGTGTATTTGAACATTAGTAATTAAATAGACGCCTTCCAGCTTGTTTTCCACCAAAACATAGCTCAAATTTTTGTTTCAGACTGAAAGACTAATTATTTACTATTATAGATCTTATTATATCTGAACCCGATTGGGAAGATATAAGTTTATCCTCACATAAAACAACTGCATCTCTGTTCTGGCGAGAATATGCATGGAAGATTCAGATGAGATATTTTCTAACACCTGTCCAACAAGCTAAATTCCAGCAATCAGTAACATCAAAATGTTGGCGGGATTGTGGTGAAAACCATGCTAATTACAGTCACATCTTCTGGTCCTGTCCTATTCTGAAAATGTATTGGTCAAGTATTAGTAAAGAAATCTGTTGTATTTTGAAGTTGGACTTAAATATCGATTATGAGTTTGCTTTGTTAGGAAAAATGCCAAAAGAGATAGTTAAAACTGAGGATAAGTACCTTATAAGAATTTTAAGAATAACAGCTCTTAAACTCATAACAAAAAACTGGCTTCAGAAATCAAGTCCAGTTTTAGAGAAATGGCGAGACTTAATGGAACAAGTAAAAGAAATGGAGCAGTTAACATGTAAAATCAGAGGAAATCTTGGGATGAGACACATGCTGTGGGCTAAGTGGGAGAGCTATATAAAAAATGGGGGTAAAATGCTAAGATAGCATAAGACATGAAGAGATCTAAATGCACCTAAAAGCTTACTACTCTTAATACTGAGGCGGTCAATGGATTATTTGACGGATATGGAGGAGTATAATAATAATAATAATAATAATAATAATAATAATAATAATATGGAGTCAACAACTGAACGGGGAGCACTTAATGTTTTTTTTTTTTTTTTTTTTTTTTTTTTTTTTCTCTTTAACTTAATTTAATTTAATTTATTTATTTTTATTTATTTATTTATTTTTATTATTTTTTTATCTTCGGAGGTACTGTTATGTGCTTGTTTGCTTACTTGCTCTCATGGAGCGTCTCTCTCCCTCTAGCTGTATTGTGTTCATGAAATAAGAATGGAAATAAGGATTTGTGAAAATAGGAATTTTGGCTAATACATAAAAGAGTGAAGTGTAAGGGATGTATAGGGGAGGGAGGTAACAGGGGGGTTAGAAGGTATTTAAAGGCATGTTAGGCCTCTCTTTGCTTTGTTTGTGTTTGTTGTTTAGATATGTCCTTTTAATTTTTTAATTTTTTATTTTTTTATTTATTTATTTTTTTTATTTATTTTTTTTATATATATATATATATATATTTTTTTTTTTTTTCTTTTTTTTTTTCTTCGTGTATATGTTGAGGTTGGTGTCTGTCTTATGTCTATATATGTATATTAGTTGTTGTTTTTTTTGTTGTTATACTGAACGTCACTATGGTGTGGCACATAGAAAAATAAAGTACAAAAAAAAAAAAAAAAAAAGAAAGACTAATTATTTTAAGTCACCAGTGATAGAACTGAGTATCTTTAGGGCCGCAATTAAATATTATTTTCCAAAGTAAATGACTATGATGGCTTATATTTGGCTAATTGATGATAGTTTAGCCTATAAAAAGTCCAAGTTTATGACCATCAAGGGTCTCTGGGCTTTTATTGTCTTGTAAAAGCTGGCAGATGCTCACAGTTTTACCCGATCTGAGGGGACTTTCTAGTGGGAGGACACAGCTGCTGTTGCATGTAACGTGCAACATTAATGAGCCGGCTGAGGGCTGAGTGACAGCGACAAACAGCCCGACTCGCACACAGTTCAAAACGGGGACGACGACCCCCTCGGCATCAGCGAGGATACTTACACGTACTGAAGCTTGACGTTGTTCTGGAAGGCGCCGGGAGAGATGAACCGCAGCCTGCAGGATGTGACCGTGCTGCAGAGGCGGAGGAAGCAACGAGAAACAAACATGAATAAGCATTTAAATGAGGGAAGTGCACTCTCTTTCTGTTTCTATTTTCTTCTCAAGGTTTTACACGCCTGGCAAAATAAAAAACTGCATCACTGTATCATTTTACACATGTCATCGTTGTCTAACGAGAGTGAGCCAAAAAACATGTTTGTGGAAATGTGGAAAAACTCTCAAAGACATAAAGAGGTGAAGTAGCAGCCAGGCGCTGCCCATCAAATACACCTGATCAACTGTTATTCAACAGGTTTGAGCACCTCTATAAGAGCAGATGGGGTATTTATGGACTCTTTTGACAGTAACATTATTTCTACCATTTGACTGCTAATGTTTTCTGACGGGCGTATAAAGAAAAACACGTAGATGATGATATTTTGAGGTGTTGGGGTCATTTGATATATTTAATATAGCAGATAATATGTTCATATACTGTACTGAAAATTTGTGATGTGGGGATCAATACTGAAATATCGATGCTTCCGATACCAGATCTGTATGCTCTAAAATCGATTCTCAAATGAAAATATCGATACCTTTGATACTTCAGTCATTTGTGGTAATGTATGTAATTAACAGGTGTTTTGCCCTCAGTTTAAGTTCATGCTTTAATTTCATGTAAGATGTGTAATATCCATTCTTTTGCTTTAATTTGTAGAAACCTGATGATGTGCTTTTATTTTGACATGCAAGAATGCTAAGCTTTTATGTTGAAACAGTATCTGTGTGTAGCAATGCGTTATGGGATAAAGAAACACCATTTTCTAAGTAAGCAGAGAAGCACATGGTGAAAGTTTTTGCTGTCTTCATCCTTTTTTGACACCCTCGAAAGCAATGGCTGTAAGTTTGAACAACATTTATTACTTATGTACAGTTTTGATTTGTTTATGTGAAGTTTGAGGTTAAAATAATTCATTTTGGTGAACATTGATAATGTTAATGCATCTTAATATATGCATCTTAATATATGACCAGCATATATTGTGTCGCTAAGTGATGTTAGCAGTTATTGGCCAACCTTGTTAAAGCCATAGAGTAATTTTGCTATGATATCTAAGAAATATCTGTCTTTTTGTTTCCTGTTTATTACAGTTTCACTCGTAGTTTTCACCTGTCATGCTGAAGATTATTGCCAATAAAATGAGCAAGAGCGCTTGCTTTCCTGGCTCGTGAAAATCGAGTTTGGCTGTCTGTTCAACTTCGTTAACATACTGGAAGTATTTAAACACGATTGTGGGAACAGAACAACAGGAATACGGTGGAAAGTAACTAAATTAGTCAGATTTTGTCTGAATGACACGCTGCTGGTAGGAACTACTTTTTTTTCATTTTAATAGTAGTTCGTATTTTTGTTTATTATTCTCTTATTTATTTTAATGGTTTTATTATTTTATTTAGGATCTTTTTTTAGTAATGGAAACACCTTTTTCAAACACTTTCCTGTTGTTGTTGTAACAGCTCGGCTGTATCGTGAATGAGGCTGCTATCTCAGACTTTAAAATAAATAGCTAAATAACTGATGTCTTGTATTCTTAAACTATCTAAAATAGACCAATTTTTTAGATTTAGCAGGCACATTAGGTGTATTTGCACAATGTATCGGTATTGAATCGGTATCGCCAATACCAGCATGATTTTCACTCCATATTGGACGGGAAAGGAAATCGGTGGTATTGAACGTCACTACTGAAAATGTGTGTGTCTGATGGGCATCGGGAGCTGTTAGCTCCGCCCATTAGCAATGAGTAAAAAAATACTCATTCACAGTCAGGGTCTCTCCTTGTGGATTTCAATCTTTGTTGGTCTGAAATAACTACAGACTTTTGGAGTAATGTTAGATGCACAGTGACTCTAGAGGTTACAGTGATTAAATGACTGAAAATGAGGAGAATATGATCACTTTAATGGTTATTTGACGGAGAATGAATCCCATCCCTGTTTCTATATCCATTACACAATTATTTGTCTGACGGGTCAAATTAAAGGCATGTAATACAGTATCTACAAATACTGCAGTTGTATTTTACACATTTCTACAAGCAAAGGCAAGGCAAGTTTATCCATACAACACACTTCAGCAACAAGGCATTTGAAGGGGCTTTATACAATGGAAACACGACGAAGAGAAAGAATTCAGTTACAGTGCAGTGGCATAATAAAGACATGTTAGACTTAAACTAGAGTTACAATTGAGTCTAAAATTAACATTAAATCTAAATTCAGGATGGTTTAAATAGTTCAGTCAAAGGCAGCTGTAAACAAAAGAGTTTTGAGCTTTATATAAAGGAACTGAGGGTTTCAGCGTTCCTGCAGTTTTCTGGAAGTTTGTTCCAGATCTGTGGAGCATAGAAGCTGAATGCTGCTTCTCCATGTCTGGTTCTGATTCTGGAGACACGGAGCAGACCTGAACCAGGAGTCCTGAGGGGTCTGGATGGTTGCTATGGCAACAAAAAGTCGGATGTATTTTGATCATAAACCATTCAGTGATTTTTAATAGTAATGTGTCTCTGATGGTTCAAGTCTGAGCCGATGACGACACCCAGATCTCGGACCTTATCAGCTGTTTGTAGCTGTAATACCTAAAGCTGTGTGCTGACTCTTAAATGCTCTTCTTTTGGTCCAAAAACAATTACTTCAGTTTTGTTTTTGTTCAACTGAAGAAAATTATGGCACATCTACTCACTGATTTGTTCTCTGCATCTACTCAACGCTTGTAGGGCCTCATTGTCTCCAGGTGACATTGTTATGTAAAGTTGTGTTTCATCTGCATACGTAACTTATCTTGTTTTTTTATTATTTGAGGCTAGCTGAAGCATGTAGATGTTAAATATGAGGGGCCCTAGGATAGAACCTTGGGGAACTCCACATGTAATTTTTGTGGATTCTGATGTAGTTAAGTATTGACACACGGTAGTTCTTGTCCTCTAAGACTCAAACAAGTTGAGTGCTGTGCCAGAAAGTCCGACCCAATTCTCCAGTCGCTCTAGAAAATATACTATAGTCAACGGCGTCGAATGCCGGTCCAATAATACCAGCCCTACAGTCTGTATTTATGTGGATGTCATTGAACACCTTGACAAGGGCAGTCTCAGAGCTGTGGAAGACGTCAAAGCGCTTGGTCAGAGTTAAGAAGGTATTTAACTGTCGAAACACCACTTTTTTAACAACCTTACTGATGAACTGATTTGAGACGGTTCTGTAGTTTAGCATTATAAACTTGTCCAGATTGCTGTTTTTCAACAGTGGTTTGGTGACCACTGTCTCCAAGGTCTGGGGGACAACCCCTGACAAAAGGTTTACTATATGAATCATATCAGTTGCCATCACCGGTAAAATCTTGAAGAAAGCTGTGGGGTAAAATATCGAGACAACAGGAGAATGAATTTAAGTCATCCATAATATCCTCCGGGTTTTTGTAGTTGATTGTGTCAAATCGGTTTTAATTGGAGACAGCACTGATACTGGACTTGACAGCTTTTCTAATCTTTTGGATTTCCTCCGCAAAAAAGTTGACAAATTCATTCCAGGTCCTTGTAGAGTTGCGTTCAGATGCTGCTGACACAGGAGGGTTTGTTAACCAGTCCACAGCAGCAAACACGGCATGACTGTTACTCATGTTTTCAGAACATGTCACGATTACGGTTTGTTGAGGACCCAAACGCAGGGGACAGGAGTTCACCAAAAGCAGGATTTATTCAGCAAAACCAAAAGCGCTGCTGAGCAAGATCAAAAAGGCAGACCAAAAGCCAGAACTTAAACAGGATCAAAAACCACAAAAACTTGACATGCCACAAGGAGAGAGGAACCAGTACGGACCAGCGAGGAGCAGGGAAAGACAAGACTAGATATACACAGGGGATAACAAGACACAGGTGCAGACAATCAGGGCAGATGAGAAACAGGAGGGAAAGAACTGAAACTCAAACTGGGGGAAATGTCAAAACCCTGACAGAACAGAAAGGTTTCCTTGCATTCCTCAGGGGGAGATTATATCTGTGAAGTGCAATATTTCCTCTTAGCAGAGACAACATTCACCTCAGTGGGAACAATGGAATCAATGATATAGGAGATTTTAGAGTTAAAGTTATCTAGTAATTAATTTACTCAGTTACAGGACCAAGTGGAGGTCGAAGAGCAGTTAAAGGTTTCAGCTGAGTTGTCTTCAAACACCAAACCCCACAAATGTTGCAGAAGTTGATGTTTCTATCTAAAAAGGTGCCTTGGGTGATCATTGACCAAAAGCACAGAGTACTGGAATGAAGATAAAATAGATAAAAACTCATTTTTATCCCAAGATGGTTTGAAATGTTCAAAGCTGATCATTCAATAGAAGATGAAGAATCAGAGCAGAAATAATCATAAACAAAAGTTATTTCAAGACATTTAGCTACAGTATGTTTAAATGTTTGGTTTATTCTAAGCATGTTCAAATTTATAACTAGCCTGGGAATAGGATGAAAAGAAAAGAGAAAGGTAATTATTTATTTTATTTATTATTTTACTATCTTGCGATCACAAAATAATTACCTTCAGAACTTTAGAATAAATAATTAGTTGTAGCGTTGCATGACGCCTTACAGCTCGTAGTGTCATAAAGCGTTACTCACAGGTTCTTCAGCTCCCTGTAGTTAGCGAGCTCAGTCTCTGTTATATTTTCAAGGCCAGCTTGGTTTTCAATGTAGCTGAGAAACAGAAAGAAAAGGAGAAAGAGAGTTAGGTTCACATAAATACATGCACAAGCTATTTGGATCAACTCCCAGTAAACGTCAATAAAGAATCAATCTAACATATTCTAAGGTTAAGGTATAACTGCCTTTCAGAGAGTCAAATAAAGGGCTAAAGTAGTTGTTTTTTTTCTTGGCAATGCACCAGAAGCAACTAATTGAGTTCAGTGGATCTGCCATCTCTCTAAGCTCACCTCATCCACTCATTACCTTAAACCATGAACTCGTTTTTAAA
This sequence comes from Cololabis saira, assembly GCF_033807715.1. Taxonomy (NCBI): domain Eukaryota; kingdom Metazoa; phylum Chordata; class Actinopteri; order Beloniformes; family Belonidae; genus Cololabis; species Cololabis saira. The sequence goes on along the minus strand of NC_084589.1, from coordinate 37,848,635 downwards.
AGCTTAATTAGAGTTGGGAGATACAACGGGCAAAGAATCCAGACAAATTAGGTGCAAATACCAAAGGAAAAGGATTAATAAACCAACAAATCGGGAAAAAATGGCCTGTTCATGTACGAAAAAATACTGCGTTCAGTGATGCTAGACAGACGAGGCTGATGGGGATCTCTTTTCAATGACAGATGTACCACTTTTCTGCACACGGCCTACGCACCGCAATTACAAGAGAGCCGTGGATGAATGTAGAGACTGATGCAAGGGCAACCGGCACTTTTGAGGTTATATTTGAATAGGTGGCTTCACGTCCAAGGATCCTGGATGAGCAGACCGTCCACGTTTCGCTCAGGAGGAGCTCTTCAAACAGGACCAGATCCAATTTTTCAAGGATTTTTATCACTGTGCAAATCTTTAACTCTCCCTCTAAAACATCATTGTATCCCAGGAAAAAAGGTAAGATAAACTAGATTGTTTGAATAAAAAAGGGGAAAAAAGAAAGAAAAGAGAATCAAAATAAGCAAGACAGGGGGAATTTATTTGAAAACCTCCACCAACACTGAACTTAACATCAAAATATAGCATCTTAAGGCCAATGAAACAGATTTAACTGACAAAAAGGTAGCATGTTGGAATTCCGCCTTAAGAGGCTGCAGCTTAATTAACTCTTCTTACTTGCTTTCTGCATGGTTTGTTCCAATCATTCAATTCAGACACATAAAGTATGAAAAAAATTGTTGGTACTTTTCCATTATAGAGAGAAAATCCACAAATAGTCACTGAAATAATTTGAAACTGACAAAATATCAGGCATTGCTTTTGAACTGCAGTTTCACAGAATCGTTTGAGCAAAACAATAGATTGAATAGATTATTTGATACCCTATAATGTGTCCATAGCAACATGTCAAAGTAAAACGTGTCCTGTAATGAACAGGACACAGGTGTCTTCAGTCTTCAGTCAGTCTGACTGTTTAGAGGGTTAAAAGTGTTCGCTCTGCTGGTTGGTATCATGGTATCCACCACTGAACATAGACTAGAGACAACAGAGGAGGCAGTTGTCTGAGGAGAACCTTCTAGACCTGGATGTTAAAGACTAGAAGACCATCTCCAAGCAGACTGATGTTCTCATGACAACAGTTGGACATTTAATTCAGACTCCACAGGACTGTAGACAACCTCCGTGGATGTTGACACAAGTGGATAACCACTGACTATGTTTACATGCAGTCAAAATTCGGGTTATTGCTAATATTCCGGTTACTGAAACATTCGGAATATTCCGTTTACATGCGTGAGCAAACAGGGTTATCCCTGTTTACATGGTGATTCATCATTCGGGATATCCCGATCAAACCAGCAACGCACGGAGAACGTGATGACGCAATTAGCGTCATTTCCGCTTCCTCTTCCTGTATCCAAATTCAAAACAAATGCTGCTTCGCGCAACTTTTCGCTCACCTTCTTGTAAATCTCGCTATCCCGGTACATTCTCCTGTCTACAAATACCAAAATGTTCATATCCTTCATTACATTTATAAAATGATTAATCTCACTCCTCACTCCAAAAGTGTGGCGTGGTCTTGCGTTTCTCCGTGTTTAGAAGTACGTCCTGGACTCAAAAGACCAGGATACTTGTGAACAGAGCATGCGCAGAAAACAAATTCCTGTTCCGTTTGATGGGGATATCCCGTTTGGCGTTTATATGACCGAATATTCGGGTTTTAAAAGGAGTAACCCAGGGCTCATATTCGGGTTTCTTAAAAACCGGAATATGAGCAAATTCGGGTTATTCGAAGGGGTTATTGGTGTTTACATGGCCGTGCAAATTCGGTTTATTGCCAATATTCGGGTTTTAAAAGGGTTATTGAGTGCATCTAAACGCAGTCAATGACAAACTGTAGAGAAGGATGATACGAATGGAAATCAAAGAGTCCAGAACAACATTCAAGGAGATTCAAGGTGAACTCCAAGGTCAAGCAACATCAGTGTCAGTTCAAACCATCCATCACTGTTGGAACCAAGGTGGACCACCGACTCCACCAGGAGGTGGTCCACCGAGGAGGACTCTACAGTTGAAACCAACATGGACCTCTGTTGGAAAAACATTTTTAAAAATAAGAGACTGAGAATTAAGGTCTTGAATCTGTGGAGGTACAATGAAAATCTCAAGACCATCAAGACTTTCTGGAGACAAATATGCTGTCTGAAGTCAGAAAGCCTGTTCTCAGTTGCAGGTCAAGGGTCCTCCAACAGGATCATGGCCCAAAACACAAACTACAACCAGCCAAGAACCACTCAGAACCAAACACTGGACTGTTCTGAAGTGTCCTTCTTTGAGTCCTGATCTACATCCTGTTGAACATCTGTGGAAACATCTGGAACCTGCAGTCTGGAGAAGAAACCCTTCAGACCTGAGACACCTGGAGACGTTTATCCATGAGGACCAGAACACCTGTCTACAGGTGGAGACATCTCTGAAAGCGTTTCTGAAAGCATCTCTGAAAGCGGTCTCCTCACTAAATGTGTAGAGAATCTAAGTAAAGGTCCATTCTGTCTTCCTGTAAAGGTGATCTACAGGTGAGTATCAATTCAGGAAGGTAAAACAGGTAAAAACTTCCAAGAGTTATTCCTTCTATCAATCCGTATAGGATGAACTGATAAAGAGACACTTAAATATGCAAATCATCTGCTGGAATGAGGTGGAAACCCTCCTGATAATCCCGCGGCGGTCTTTCAAGATCATTTGAGGAAAGGAAGCACCAACATGTGGTCTGACCTTTGCTGCAAGCGTGGATTTAAATATTATGATGTCTCCTTTTCCTGCTTTTGATTCTAACGTTTAACAGCTCATTCTTAATGATGTATACTGACAGAAGACATTCTTGTTCAGGTAAACAGAGTCTCTTGTTTTCCAAACAAAGACTCAATATACGCAACATATACATGGAATCTATCTTTCTGCGTGGTTGTAAAATTACTGCTGAAGTGAGATGCACATTTCTTAGCCAGAACTTTCTTGCAAAAGAGCTGTAAAATCTCAGAAGTCTTCAACAAAAACTTTGAAGAAACACGCCCTTACTATATGAAACAGAATAATTGGTTTTCCTGAAGGACACATGAATATTGAACCATCAAGTTTCTTATCTGAAAGTTAAAACTTCTTACCTATGCTTTTTTAGTGCAACTCTCAAAAGTGTTTCTTTCAAAAAAATTAACAGTATTTAAAAACTACGATTGGAAACAGACATAACAGAATAAAGAGAAAAGGCTAAAAGTTCACAAAAAAGGAAAAAAAGAGGAGCTTTTAAGAACCCGAAGCACATAATAAAACAAACTGCAGTGAGTCCTTTTCAAGATGCGTGTTTGTGTTTTTGGAACCTTGGTCTTAAAAGCAGAAACACACCAGTCTGCACCAGTCCTTCCACCCAAAGTAGTGATACTGTGCATGTCAAGGGAAGCTAGAAACACTGCTATCAGCCGATTGGTCGACAGAGGGTCGTCACTTTCATGTGACATGGAGATAAAAACAAGTTCCACCTTAATATCTTCTTAAAGATCAGCTGCTTCTTATCAAGAAGAAAGAAAACAGTGTACTAGATGTCCTCCTCTGTTGTCCTTTCTTGACTTGTGTTCTTTGACGAGGGACACGGTGTTGCATGGAAATGATGGGATGCTGTTAAACCCTACAGGCTTCTGTGGATTCATCCAATATGTCCATTAATCCATTCATTCCTATGGGAATCTCTGTAAAAGTAGCTAAACTCCTCCTTTGGGTGTTTTTTTGGGCTGTCAGTCAAAACCCAAACCAATGAAAATGGCCTGAAAAGTGCCTTAAACCAAACTCTGGGGGGATTCTGGCCATCACAGGTCACAGCTCACCTCAACCTCATTCATTTTCTATGGAAAAACGTTTTCTGGGAATAGATCTGCATCTTTTTGAATGTGTGTTGAAAAATGTCATATTCTGACATGGATTTCGGGGATCTGGACAAACCATACATAAAGAGCTGCGGCTCCGTGAGATGATCCCCAGGAGGTATGACCCTTGTTCCATACAGATTGATGGAGAGCAAATGGAAATGAGGTGTACATTGTTTACAAATGTGTACCAAACTCTCCCAAAACTGATAGTCCTGCCCAGATATGATGAACGCTCAAAGTAGTTGTTCATAACTGTTGTTTGAAGGATGCTCCTGGTGTCTGCAATCAGGAGCATCCTGGGTAAAGCCTTTTGCATCATAGATCTGTTTGATATGTACATTTTTTTTTAAACTAATCCTGTTCAAAAATGAGTCCTAAGTGCCTCGCAGAACAGAGTAAAAAAATCCAGGTCCTGACCACAAAGAAAAGGAAAAAGTCACCAAATGGATTTAATTAAGCAAATAGCCTCCCAATTAAAACACTAAAAAGGTGTGTATTTCTAGTCGACGCAGAGAGGAGCTTCTCATTCCAGGAATGTCAGAAGACACATCCTGTGATCGTGGAAAAGATGATAATTTGGTTCGAAAGAGTCAATTTATTGACCTGCATCAAGCAGGCGAATCAACCAAGTACACTGCTGAAAATATGAGAAAAATCAAAGTTTTAGGAGCCGTCCAACGAATCACAAAAAGGGAGGGAGAGCAGTGAACCATCATCTTCCAGGATGAAATGCGGTCGGAAACAAACTCTTGAATGATACCGATAAGAGATCACTTACACATTTGGTGAAATGTGATCAAAGGAAATGAACAGCAGGAGTCACAGCAACGCTCAATAATCAGAGCCAGAGCATTTCAACATGTACGATGTGAGGAGAATACGAGGGACTAAACAGTTGTGTAGATAATCGAATCAAAAAAGGGATTCTTGCAGTTCAGGAACATAAAAAAAATGGACTGTGGACCAAGAGAAATTGATCATGTGGTCCAGATCTTCCAAGTGATGCTTCAATCACCTGTGAACGAGTTCATTGAGAGCAATCTGCAAGAAATAAGCTCTGTGATGACTGTAAGAATAATGACAGACATCTTTTGTTGACTGAATGTGATCACTGGTGGAAAGAGCCTCTGCTGATGAAACCATAGCGATAGGTAGGGTTGCCACCCGTCCTTTATTTGAGAAAAAAATGTTGCGTCCCGTATTGAACTAATACGGGACACAATTTGTACCGTATTTTCATTAACTTTTACACCATATTCTAGTTGAATTATTGAAATAAGTTAACTTTTACACCATATTCTAGTTGAATTATTGAAATAAATTTACTTTTACACCATATTCTAGTTGAATTATTGAAATAAGTTAACTTTTACACCATATTCTAGTTGAATTATTGAAATAAATTGACTTTTAGACCATATTCTAGTTGAATTATTGAAATAAATTAACTTTTACACCATATTCTTCACCTGTAGGCTATATTATACATCTGGGCTGATGTGGACATACATAGCATAGGAGGATATTTCAGTTCCTAGTATGGTTGGCTGTCTGTACAGTCATGCAAGTTCAATGCTATTAAAGCACTTTAAACTTTAAATCAAAGCATTTAGTTTTTTCATATAAAATAAACACATTTTTATTCAGTTTAGAAGTTTTGGGGCTTTTTTTTTTTGCTCCTGCGCTGCTGAAATCAGGGCGTCCCTTATTTCTATTTCTGAAAGGTGGCAACCCTAGCGATAGGTGTTACTTCTTTTAGCTCGTGTTATTGTTCACAGCTCCCAGTTCGTCAGCTGCAGCTCACAAACCTTTATATTTCACGTCTGACCGACTCACACGGCCGTAAATGTGATTACAGGGCAGGTGCGCCCAGGATCACCCATCGGCCCGACTTATTGAATTGAGCCAAGTGGGTTGTATATCATCTATTGTTCCCGGGTGGGGGGGGGGGGTCTGAGGCGATTGACGGGCAATTTCATAAAATTGAATTTATAACTCGGCGCATGATGAATTTTGGCCCCCGTTCCGCAGCTAATGGCCCCTTGTTTGCTCCAAGCGCCGCCTGTATTCCTTTGCACCAGCGATACTGCGAGGTGTTGTTGTTCCTCTGGCACGCAGAGGCGGCACGGTAAACACAAGCCCGCTCTCGTATTGATTAGCTGCTTCAGAGAGAATGTCGAGCCTCGCTTGGAGCTTTACGAAGTGAAAGCACAAGGAAGTACCTCCGAAGGGGAAGAAAAAGGGGCGAAGAAAGACTGGATGTGAGAGAGAGGAGGAGAGAGAGAGAGAGGAGAGTGGCATATAGGTGAAAGAAATTGGCAGTTAATTGACTCACTCCACTGCAGTAGCGTTTCACAAATGTAGTTCCTTCTTAACAAGTGCTAATTGCTCAGATCCGGGGAAAGGAACAAAGAGAGAACAGCGTGGCGGTGCAGAGAGTGACATTTAGTTTTCCATGCTGGAGCTGATGGTGGGTTGCTTAATAATACAGCAGCCCTCTTTAAATCACAGGTGGTCACTTTCTGCTGCCTTTTCTGAGAAAAACCTTTGAAAAGCCAGCGATAAGTAACTCTCTGCTGTACGCTGAGGGAGAACTTTCAGTTCGTCTTGGCTGTATATGAGTTTTATTCCCCTGCAGCTCGTCTTGATATGTGGCATGTTCGGTTGTGGAGAGGTGCGTAAATCGAGGTAAAGCAGCATCTTGGCCAGAATCAAAAGTTCATCAGCCATCTTCTGATTCATCACTCAGAGGTTTGGGCGAATCAGGAGCCACAGAAGTTAAGAAGTCTGCAGGTTTTAACTACACTGTACATGAAGTGATGGCTTACACATCTCCAGCATGTTTGGACGGGTCTTTTTAAGCTGCTGTACGCTATCCTGGTGGTGGTTTCGGGCCGGGTAGGACCGGGTAAGACTGGCTTCTTGGTGCATTTCTCACTCATTTTCCAGTTGAGTTTGAGCATCTTATTTTTTCACCAGCAGATCTCATCTTTCATGTGCAGCAATGCTGGAATCTTCACGTTTTTGTGTAACTGCTTTCAGAAATACAACGTATACAAGTCAGAGATTATGAAACTGTCTTTGGGGATAACTTTGTGGGAATGGAAACATTTTAGACTTCCTATACCCACAGAATCACCCGTTTCACTTCAAGATAAACTATTTAAAAATCATTTTCAGCAGTAAAAATCCCAGAAAGGCCCCCAGCTTCTTGAAATGTGTCACCTATGGCGGGTCCATGCCAAACACCAACATTTCTCAACTGCTGCCACATCTCAGACTGTACTTTCACACAACACCTGGCAGCATCTCGTCTTTAAGGGGTAAACAGTGCAAGTAAACTGCATGTGATACTTGAAACCTTCAGAAAATGAACTTGTAAGCCTCCCAGATCTGGTCAGCGTGAGCGGACTGCAACTTTGGAGATGTTCTTGCTTAAAACGACTGGACCGGGTTGTGACTGAACATGGCTCTCACTTTAAAGTTTTTAAAGTACATCAAATACTCCAAAAACTCCAAATTTAGAAACGGGATGTTTCTAAATTTGGAAATCAGGACGTTTTTGACTTAAAAAGAAGATAAAGTGGACGAGCATCTTTGGAAGATACCAACTTTTACCACTGGGCTAACTTTGTCATTAACTATTTACCTCAGAGACTCGACAAAAACATGCCCTCCTAAACAGTACAAACCTAAAACCACAAACAAATATTACCCTTTAAGCACAACAAGTTAACACCCGGGCTTCTAAGACGATGACAGCACCAAAAGCAAGCCTGGCAAAACCACCAACATCAATACGAGTGGCTCTGAGCACGTGCAGAGGAGGTGACACATCATACTCACATCTCTGTCACATTCTCACTCTCCTGCGGTGCCAGCGCCGGGATGCTGGTGATGCCGTTGGGCATCAGGCACTGCAGCATGGCAAAAGAGCACCGGCAGGACAACGGGCATCCTCCCAAAGTTGGTGTAGGCGACAGACTCAGGACGGTGAGCGCCAGGGGCAACAGCAGCGGCAGGGCCCGGGGCGCCACATCCATCTCTACAGAGACTCTCCTCAGCACCACCTGGCAGGTAAAAGCAGCTGGAGCTGGAGTCAGTGTCTGTGTGGGTCACTTGATGAAGAGCAAAACAAAAGGAGCATCCACTCGCTCCTCTCCTGGCTCTCTGTTCTCTGGGGTTGAGATCCCAGCTGGTCAGGATCTGGTGCTGAGCCACAGCTGTACTGAGCAGCAGGAGGGGCAGGCAGGCAGGCAGGCTGAGGCCCCTGGGGACATGCTCGTAGTGGGCTGGAGCCTCTCGTTTACTCCCTCTCCCTTCCTCTCCTCCACGAGGAAGGGAGGAGCAACGCAACATGGGCCAGAGTTACCAGACACCTCTGAGAGCACGCAGGGGGAGAGGGAGGGGTTGGAGGTGAAGGGTTTGTGTGTTGTTGATGGTGATGAGTGGAGAAGATGGTCATGGAGATCTCATCTGTCCCCCCCTCCCCGACCCGTCGCACCTCGAGGTGTGAGAGGAGCCAACAACGCCTGGATTCAGCGTCCACTGCTGCAGCATCACTCCTCACAGCTGGATCTCGCCGTCCCGGCAGAGCTGATGGTTAAAAAGCTTTACGATTGTTCACACTAAGAGGTCACTGATGATATTAATGCCTGTAGAAATCTGAGAGATGGTGGGAGGCAATATTTACAATAAACTGTGGGGACTCCCCGCAGGATTTGTTGATGGGAAATTAAATTAAAGCACTGTAGGTCAACTAATGTTCAAAGTCAGCTGGGGCTGTAATGATCCATCAATTCACACCAATACATTTAATGATGAATTACTCAATAGCATCAACAACATCTATATTTCATTAAATGAGAAAATTATTTTTCATTTAACTGTTGACTTGAACCTAAAAGTAAAAATGTGTAATCATGTTGCAATTACTTACGCAGCTCGGTGTGAACTGCTGTGGTCTGTTAACATACGATGTCATCAAAACCAAATTAAGATTATTTTATTGCAGGCTTTGTGATTTCGGCAAACATTCAATCTTTGTCCAATCAATTGATGTAATATTGCAATGTGGTAAAACTTGAGACTTACACCCCTAAAGTTAACTAATCTGTTGAATATTTGACCAAACATGTTGACTAGTTGAATATAACTATTATTGCTGTTTGTATATTCTTCTTTAGTGAGTAGGACACCTGCTTTACTGCCTCCTGCACTTCCTGTTGCCATTTCCAGAAACAAATGAACATCCATTAAAGACACCAGTAAAGAAAGTCATTTTTATCTCTGGCATTTATTTATAATAATTCATAGTAATGACTGCATATAATTAAATAAATAAAACACACATCTGCTGACCACATTGGCAAATAAGTATTATTTTATTTTTTATATAAAAAACACAGCAATACACAGCAATAAAAAACAAAACAGATCACCACGACACCATTGCACAACCTCTTAAAAACTCAAGTAACCCCCCCCGCCCTTGAGCCATTCATTAAGCTCTGCCTTGGTTCCTCTCAGTCACTCTGCGCATGAAGAGGGTCAGACTTTCTTGACCACAATTAGTGGCCACAGGCTCAACTGCCGTTTTTGCTGCTGTCATCAGGATTATCTGCTTCCTTAATTACTCTTCCTTTTATACCCCCTTCTTCCTTGACCATAGCTCAGCAAAACAGGACAAGGCGCTTATTCACAGGAGAGGTAGTTAAGAGAAAAATATGAATGGACAGCAAGTAGTAGCGTGTTATGCAACACCAAGCAAATGCCAATAATCATGCAGTTATCATGCAGCAAAGCTGGTTCTGTTACATGTCTTGAGTTATTACAACTGCCATCTACATTTTCCTGTTTGCATTAAACAGTTTACTGCTCTTATTCTCTACGTAGCACATGTCATGTAACTCTTCCACTCATCTTAATTCATATGGAAGTCAAATACAATCAGACAAACTAATAATTTTGGGTTGGAAATCTCAAAAATCCTCAAATATACATACTTTTCTAAATTCTCCTACAAATGTTCTTTCACAAGAACTAAAAACTTACATTTCAGTGGGATTTAGTTCAAACAGAAGAGATGTAAAAAAAAAAACAAAGCCACATTTTATTATTATCGACACAAGAAGTTTTTACCTGTTGAAGATGTCACAGTTTTGTTATTTAGTTCCTGTTTTATTTTGAAACCCATGTCTCTGTTTCAGTTACGTCTTGACTTCCCTTGTTCTCATCTGCCCTGATTGTCTGCACCTGTGTCTCGTCAAGCCTTCTGTGTATATCTTGGCTGTGTCCCAATCATGGATCTATAATAATAACGGGTCCCAATTCAGGGGCTGCGTCCTTCTGAGGACGCGGTCTTCGTAGGCCACACCTTCGAAGACCGCGAAGGCCAATCCGAAGGCTGGACGGAATGAGACGGTCTAGCCTTTGGGGGATTTCCTGGTTGGGTAACCAGTTGTTCCCGCCCAGCCCCCGGGTCTGGCAGTCAGAAGGCGCGCCGATTTTTTCCAGTGGCCAGCCGCGGTACTGCAACAGAAAATCCCATGCGGCCCAGAAAGCTTTTTTCCCATAGACCGCAATAGTAAAAGATAAGCCTCTAAAACTGTTCACAGGACACCTCCAGCTGTAATCACCGGCAATTACTAATCTTTGTATTCTATATTTTTAAGTCATGGACTTTATATCCGTCAAAAATGTTTTATAACGGCCAGAAAAGTCAAAGAAAAGTCTCTTTCTGGGCGTGACGTCACGGATGACGTCACAGCCGTGTCCGTGCATTCCACGGATGTTTATATTAATATATATTATGTAATTATATTATATTAATACATTAATAATATATGTAATGCTATACATGTAATAATATGCATTAATTTATGTATTATATTAATACATATTATATTAATATTCGCGGCATTCCCCCGGGGCATGATGGGAGGCCCCAGAGCATCATGGGAGGTGACTCAACTGCGCATGCTCTATGGGCCGCTGTATGCGGAAGTAAACCCGGAAGTCAGAGATTTTTTCGGCTTATGCGCTGGCTGAGCAGAATGCATTGAAATGAATGGGCGGCCATTTTTAGTCTCCAATCCAGTTTCTATAATACATCCATGTTCCCGCCCTTGTCCAATGTCACTAAACAAAGTAGAAAGAAAGAAAGATAGAAAGACAGCAAGATAGAAATAAATAAAGAAAGAAAGAAAGAAAGAAAGAAAGAAAGAAAGAAAGAAAGAAAGAAAGAAAGAAAGAAAGAAAGAAAGAAAGAAAGAAAGAAAGAAAGAAAGAAAGAAAGAAAGAAAGAAAGAAAAGAAAGAAAGAACCAAAAAAAAAAAAAAAAAAGAAACATCTTTAGTCTTTGATAAATTATTGCTGCAGCAGAAGGTGATCATTTAAATGATTATTAGAGGGAACAAGCTCCAACTATAGATGTATCTGATGGGGGTCAAACTCATTCTCATTTCAGGCCACGATCAAGATCATGAGCCACCTCCAAGATTTTTCTGAAAAAATTTGAATCTGAAAATATTTTTCTGGAAATAAATATTTTTCTGACTGTGCGCAATGAATCTTGGGATATGGTGGGCCGCGAAGGATACAACGATAGATCCTTCAAACAGCGGGAAAAGAAGGCTGCATTTGTGGGCTGCATTTGAAGGAGCCTTCGAAATGGGACAGCCTTCGGCGCGCTGCTGTGACGTAACCGGCCTTCAAATCCAGCCCTCGAAGGACGCAGCCCCTGAATTGGGACACAACTCTGTCTTGTCTTTCCCTTGCTCCTGGCTGGTCTATACTGTTTCCTTCCTCCACCTGTCACATCAGGTTATTTCTGGATTTGTCATGTGCTGGGTTTCGAATCCTGCTCAGCAGCGCTTTTGGTTTTTGGTAAATAAATCACAGTTTTTTTTTTTACTTCTGCTATCCTCCGCACCCTTGACAAAATAATGTGTTCAGTTCATCGGCTCTGTCCTTCCATCTATCTGGTCCTCGTTCTGCATGAATCCTGTGATCGTCTCCATCCCCGACCACTCACCTCTTCCTCTGGTCTCCTGGAGCTTGTTCTCCAGCTTCCTCCTTCCTTGTTGTCTCTGAACCAGACTTTCAGTTGTTTTTCTACTACTGAGACCTTTTCTTTGTCTGGTTGAGGAGCTTTTTTTCAGGTCACAGGTCTTATTATTGGGGAACCACCTCACTGTTGTAGTGGGGACTCAAATCTGGCCCGCCGTATCTATTTATGTGGCCCTCTGGAGATTAAAAGTCATAATTGTCTAATCGAAGCAGCAACCTTAAGTACCGGCCCTTGGAGGTCGCTCATGATCTTGATCGTGGCCTGAAAGGAGAATGAGTTTGACCCCCATCAAAGACATCTATAGTTGGAGCTTGTTCCCTCTGAATAATCATTTAAATGATCACCTTCTGCTGCAGCAATAATTTATCAAAGATGTTTCAGTCCATTTTCTTCAACATTGAAGTTTTATTTTTCATTGTTTTGAAGAGAAGTCTTGCAAGACGAGATACGGAGAGTTACAAGAATTACACTTATTCAAAAAACACTGTTTAGTGGAAACACCGACCCCCTGCAGCGTTGCCTTTCAGCAAACTTTCAGAAAATCGATTTTCTTTTGCACAAAAGTGTCAGGGAAACGCAACAAGTGTCAGACTTCACAGGAAAGCCAGGTGCATCGCCATGAACCCTCCCTGTTCTGCCCAGTCCCCTCTGCCAACAGATAAAGGACTATTTTTTTTATCAAACTTTATTTATACAGGTAAAATCTCATTGAGACCCAGGGGAGACTGGGAGACCTGTTTTAGGCAGCAGCAAAACACAAAGTTACGGACTAACTGAACGTACAAGAGACCATACAAAACGGAAACATAAGATAATTAATAATAATAAAATAAAATTAAAAAGGAAATAGTTAAATACAGTACATGTGCAGACCCCCACTGACTGTCTCACCCATAGACATACATACATAGACGCTGCATCGAATGCCGCCGCCCACTGAAGTGACGTGCCTATAGGTCCGCCATCTTGGTACAGACCACTCGCCACGGCAATGCATTACATCTATGGAGGAGCAGCGTTTCTACACACACAAAAGTGATCATAAATGATGTTGTGAAGCTAATTTCACGTGATTTGTTTGTCAAACGTCACACATTACAGACACACATAGACAAAACAAAAAGAAAAGAACCCAGAAAACGTTCAATGTTCAGGTCTTTATTTACTATACAAGTATTTACTATATAATTGTTTCTATTGCCATTACTATTATTATTAATATTATATTATATTAACATATATTATATATACATATATTATATATTATATTATATATTAACATTATATTAACATTGAATTATAATGGTTACTATTGCTATTACATTCTATTATTATTATATCACTATCATCATTAGATGATTATAATAAATATAATGTATACTATCATATATGTATATACATATGTCTATATATTTATATATATCTATCTTGACAAGCTCCGAATGTGTCAGTGGTCTTGCATGTGGTCCGTGAGGAGAATGGCACAAATGATGTGTTTTTGCTTGGGGAACATATTGGAGACACACAGTTTGTCATTGACAACCACCATTCCAACCTACTGAAAGTGGTGGTGTCTGTGTTTCTCAAAATTAGGCTGCACCACATTGCAAAAGTCACCTCACTCAAATACCAGAGTAGCAAAAGAAAGAAACTGTGCAAAACCGTTCTCTTTCAGGGGTTTTAGCTAGAATCTGTGAAAGGCTTGTATTATACTATAGATAGAGATATAGAGATATATAGATAGAGATATATAGATAGATAGAGAGATATATAGATATATATAGATCGAGATATAGAGATTGATAGAGATGTATAGATATATATATAAATATATAGACATATGTATATATATATATATATGATAGTAAACATTATATTTATTATAATCATCATGTTTTATCTATGTCTGTCTGTAATGTGTGACGTTTGACAAACAAATCACGTGAAATTAGCTTCACAACATCATTTATGATCACTTGTGTGTGTAATAACGCCGCTCCTCCATAGATGTAATGCATTGCCGTGGCGAGTGGTCTGTACCAAGATGGCGGACCTATAGGCACGTCACTTCAGTGGATGCGGCGTCTATGTATATATGTCTATGGTCTCACCGACCTTCCTACAAGTAATTTGAAGTCCTTTAGCAAGATAAAACTGCTTCAGCTTCTGTTGGAGCCTGTTCCAGGTTCTGGGACTGAGGGGCAAATGAGATGTAATCCAGGGACCGGAGGCTACGATCACTGTTCAAGTATGTGGACAAATAGGGAGTAGTACAATGATGGATTTATAGACAGATAGATACCAGTGGGTGTTTCTGGGAATGGAAAGTAAAGACCAGTCAGTGAGAGAGTACGATGAGCAGTGATGTGTGAGGGGTTTACAACCAGATCTGTGATATGCAGCATCCAGTAGATGTAGGGAGTGAGCAGAGGCTTTCATATAAACATCGCCATAATCCAGGAGTGGCAAGAAAGTGGCTGCAACAATACATTTTCTTGCTTTAAAAGAAAAACAGGCTCTATTTCTAAAGAAAAACCCCAGCTTTAATTTAAGTTTCTTCAGTAATTGGTCAATATGGGATCTAAAGGAAATGCTATCGTCCAATGTTATTCCAAGGTATTTATAAGTGGCCACAGACTCAATATGGGTACCCTGAGCAGACATAATACGGGGTAAAACAGCAGGCACCTTCTTTTTATTTGAAAAGAACATAAGCTGCTGGACACTAGCTAAGCAGAAACTTCCCACAATGCAATGCAGTGGTGTTTGGTTGCTAAGTGCTGCGCAGATACTTGGCAACCAACAAAAATGGAGGATAGCGTTACCGGTACCAAAGATCTTCTATACACAAGATAGCGCATTGCCGTTACTGGCAATGGTTTGAAACGGTATACACTTCCGGTCTCCTAAGTGGGCGTGGCCGCGGCCGCCCCCTCCCCACACCGTTTTGAAACATACAACACTTGATACAGTACAACTTTCTTCCAAAAATACTTAAATAATAAAAATAACTATTATTAAGCAAAGAAGCAAGTTTTATTTTAGTTTTAAACTTCATTTTATCCGTTGGGAAAACGATGAGAGCCAAATCTCGCGAGAGTGCGTTGCTCAGACAGAGACAGGTCTCAAACAAAGTTCATTTTCTCCTAATCTGTCGGTCTGAAAATTTCCATTTTGGTGTCAGAATGTTCAGAAGGTTTGTGGCTTTTGAAAAATGTGTCCCGTATTTACTTAGGTTACTATGGGGCGAAGGAATTGGTAATAATCTGTGCTCACGTTCACTTTTCCCATAGGACTCAATAGACTCAGGACCTACTTCTGGTCTCCTAAGGGGGCGTGGCAGTCACGTGACACAGATACAAGAAACACAACCGTAGTGGGCTGTCTCGGTTATAGAACGTCTCTGCCGGTACCAAGCAAAGCTAGCTGCAACACCACCATCATGCTACAGTTCAAACGTGAGTAATTAGGTGTGATTTTGCTTTGGTTTCCATAAGATATTAACCAGATGAGTTCATCATTTATCACATTATTGTGTGGGTAGATGTATTTGCAAAGTTTACGAATGAGCTAGTTCCCTGTCGGAGTCCCGACGTATGTTAATCTTTCTTCTTCTGTTTCTTGTTAGAAGTTAAAGAGGTAAGAATAAAACCACACAGCGCAGGAGAAATGTCATCTTGTTTGGGCCAGGATAAACGGGAAAGAGCGGAGCGGTGCTGCTACTGCTGCTGTGACAGGAGTTGTTACCATGGTAACAACTCTCCCTCCCAACCGCAGGAAGTGCCGTGTGGCTCTGAGTAGTACGTCCGATTTAATGCACACTACTGATATTTACTCAAAAGTGTGCCAAACTTAAGTATACTTTTTGAGTATATACTGTTTAGTATGGCATTTCGGACGCACCAAGAGACTTAGTTTTACCTGCATTTAGAGCCTGAGATGAGACCAAAACGAACAGACTGAAACAAACCTTCCTTCCTCTAAACGTCTATTCTACTCTCTAAACGTCTTCTCCACTGCTTTGTGAATGTCTGGCTGTCGAAAAGTTGTTTTTACACCCGCGTGCCTCCCCGCTCGGCCTCGCAGAGCTGTTACCTCTGTTCAGATGAGAGACGCTACAAGTCCCGATAAAACAATAACCAATCAGGAAAATTGCATTTGCCGCCCACACATATAATCAGCTTCCTCCAGGAATCCTTGTTATTTTGAAAAAAAAAAGAAGGATCTGATAATTAAAACTAAACCTCCAGTAAATTCTGTCCTCCTAAACAAAAGCAGACAGCATGACACCCGGCAAATAAATGTTTCAATCAACTGAACTGAAAACATGTCTCCAACCTTACAAAGATGGATAACAATGAGCCAAATTTCCCAGAGTAAGTCCTCGAGCCGCATTTACAGTTACAATACTTGGAGAGATAAAAACTTTATCACCTTTCAGACTGTACTCACTATGTGATGACATTCAGTCTTTTGTCTTCAGATTTTCAAGTGTTGCATTTCGTTTATTCAGAATGTTGCTCCTTATTCGTTTTTTTCTTGTTTTTACTTTATTACAATCACAAATCATAAAAAAGTGTGAAAAATGAACATAATATATTTAATGTTTTGTTTGGTCAAGTGAACATAACTTCTTTATAGTTGGGTCTTGAAGTACTTTGAGTTTTTTTTTAGATGATTTTGCTTTTATGCACAATACATTTGATATAAAAGAGCTGGTCAAAGTACATCAATTCTCAAGGGCTCAAACGTATTTAGACAAGGCAAGGCAAGTTTATTTGTATAGCACAATTCAATACAAGGTAATTCAAAGTGCTTTACATCAACATTAAAAGCGGCAAGACACAATTAAACAGTAAATAACAAAAAAAATGAAATAAAAGGATAAGAAAAGAGGTAAAATAACAAAAAGTACACGTTAAAAAGTAAGTGAAGTAGAGTACAGCAGGTACACATCTCATTCTTAAAATGGCAAGAATTACGTTTCTATACGGTCAAAACGTACAAAGACCAGGTCAAATACAGGATTACAAAAGTAATCTGTAACAATTCGGACGGTGAATTAAACCAATTTGACAATTCTATGCCACAATGCCTGTTTGCAGGTCTTATTTCACACAACTGACGAGAATTAAGTTTCTATACGGTCAAAACGTAAAGACCGGGTCAAATACAGTATTAGACAAAGTGACGTAATTTTAAACGTAACCATAATTTGTAATACTTGGATGAAACTTCGTCTGGAGCCCATGGTCACCAGCAAAGCCTGACCTTCCTCCCCGGAGAAGCTTTGTTAGAGCTTCACTGCAGCCGTGCCCAGTTTCTGCTCATCAGTGGACCTTTATGCCTTCAGTCACTGTAAACCGTCCACTGTTCAACTAAAATCAGATATCTAAATCTGTCTTTTAAGAATGTTTTTTTTTTTTTTCAGATGTTACTGAATAGGTTGTGCGGTATGTTATCTGTTTTGAACCATTTAGCCTGAAGGCTGAATGTGAGTGAAGCCCTGATCACGTCAGACTTGATCTTGATACCTCTGTCACATCACCAATAAACCTATGTAAATGTGTTCCAGTGGCAGCCATGCATGCCCGTACCATAACACTGCC
Source organism: Cololabis saira (assembly GCF_033807715.1). NCBI lineage: Eukaryota > Metazoa > Chordata > Actinopteri > Beloniformes > Belonidae > Cololabis > Cololabis saira. Next base: position 37,831,038 of record NC_084589.1, on the reverse strand, counting down.
CCCACCCTGTTTGACATGTGATGTGGTGTCCTGTAGATCAGTGGCCCCCAACCCTGATCCTCTGAGCCCACTGTCCTACATGTTTTAGACGCTACCATGATACAAGTGACCGTGTCATTAACAGAGTTGTGGAGACCTTGATATGGTCTGATGGTCATTAATTAGGCTCAGGTGTGTAGATGCAAGGCAACATCTAAAACACGCAGAACTGTGGGCTTGGGGGCCACTGCCATGGGGGGCCTTTTTAGAGGTTTTCTGACCAAAAATGGCTTCCCTGTTCTTCATGTCACCAGTGGTTTGCACCGTGTTGTAAACCTTCTGTACCTACATTCATGAAGATGTTGATACTCCCACCTTCACCAGAGGTTTCTTGACTTCTGCTGTTTGTGAACAGCAGAAGGGGGGGGGGGGGGGGGTTCTTCACCAAGGAAAGCTTTCTGCCATTATCCACTTAAGTTGTCTTCCATGGTTCTCCGGGACCGTTGTTGCTTTTGAGCTCACTAGTGCTTTCTGTCTTTTTATTAATGTAACATAAATATAAATCTTTCTCTGGCTTATGACGGCCTCCTTCACTCGCACTGATACCCCTTTTCCACCAAACCGGTCCCAGAGCTGGTTCTGGGGCAGTGCTGGTGCTGGTTCAAAACTCGTTCAACTAGGAACCAGCTGAGAACCGGTTTGTTTTTCCACAGCTCGGGTGCTAAGGGGAGCCACTTCATTACATCACTGTAAACGTCAGTTACGTTGCTGCGTTTGCGTGAAAGTTGCAGCAACAAAGAGGTATTTTCTCTAATAGGACTTGGTCCACGTAGCTCCTCCGTGGACACATCCCTAAAAGACAGGTTGTCTCCTCCTCAGACCCATGATGCTTTGCTGCATCCAGATTAATTCTTATTTGAAAATGTCTCCGTCTCCAGTCTTGCTATTGCTGTTGGTCTTAATAACTCCGTCCCCTCCACTTACGTAAGCGGTTCTTTCCTCTAGCCCAGCAAAGAGTTGGTTCTACCTTGGAACCGGTTTTTCTGGCCTGGAGCCAGTTCTTTGTCAGTGGAAACAGAAAGCCCGGTTCCAAACTCAACACTGGCCCAGAACCAGAACCAGAACCAGCCCTGGAACCGGTTTAGTGGAAAAGGGGTTTGACATCTCCTTGGACATGACATGGTAGTTCCAGTCAGAGCTACAAAATGCCTGAAATCCATACCTATATATCAACTCGGGACATTTTATCTGCTTAATTTCTGTTGAAGAAACCAGACTTCTTTTGAGTGAATTGTCCAAATACTTTTGAGTCCTTAAAAACAAATGACTTGTTAATGTTTAATTATCAGTTTAAATATTATTTGAAGGAACATTTGCTCACTTTTATGAAGTCATATAGCTGTAGCATGCTTCTGTCCCTTTTTTTTTGCTAGAAACCAACCAAAATAATTACATTTTTGCCGCTCTGTGATGGCATGGAGTGGTTTCAGCGACGCTTGATGAGGATTATTTAAACTTTTGTCACAATGGCTTTGATGGTGGTAAGTATATTGAGATTTCGAACACATGTTTTCCAGACATTCATGCATTTTCGAACATGACAATGCCAGACCACATTCAGCACATGGCTGAGGAAGAGGAGGAAGAGGAGGAAACAGGTACCAGACCGGCCTGTCTTCAGTCCTGAATGTGAGGGACCTTTGCAATGACAAATGTTACAATGAAAACCCAGAAGTGCTGCACACCTCCAGACACTTTCACAGAAAGAATGAGACGAAATAACAATAGAAATTCTTCAGTGCTTAATATCTTCAATGTCAAAGCATCTTTCAACCGTTGTGAGAAGGAATGGCAGCTTCACAAAGTGTCACGTCTTTATTCCTGCAATGCGCTGCAGGGCTAAAATGCGGGTGCGGATGCCGTTCAGCCTTTCAGCTTTTGATCCTGAGATGACGTCTCAACGTCAATTATATGAAATTAAGTTTGTCAAGGGGGAAACACCACATATCTGGAGTTTATATTATCCGTAAAGAAGGTTGAGATATATTTAAGAATTGTGCAACCATAAATTTGAGGGCAAATCTAATTTCCTGTGAGCCATACGATAATTCTTCATCCTGATATGATTTGAGATCTGTGGACACTTGGCAGATGCCATTCGTCTTATCTCTCTGGGCTTATAATCGGATTACTGTTTTTATGCATTATGCTGATTGATGGTAACAGCAGGGGTTAATTGCAACACTTGGCTTTTGAATCAATCTCCCCGTCAAGCCCAAGATAAATACTCTGGTTAGGAGTCTACTCGCAAGGAACAGACGCACATTGTTGGATCCTGTTTTATAGACTTGACCGTGTTCTTCATCGTGTTTTGTCACAGAGACAAAAACAAGCACAACAAAACAAGAGGTATGGAGTTCAGCCACAATTCATGCTCATATTCTGTATTTTATTACTTTACTAGAATCTAGTTTTACAGAAAAACATGCGTTTTTGTCATAAATGTCTGTGACGCACGGCTCCCCTGTTGTCCAAAATCTATTAAAGACGACCGTGGCCTCAGAGGAGCAAGATGCACCAACACTGGACTAAATCTCAGGGCTAACAAGAGGCAATTCACAAAAACAGGATTACTAACGTTCATGTCGTGTCCTCTCTCTTTCTGATGAGCCTCATGGATGGTTGTTTGGTTTTCTGTTTTGTTTTCTGCATAGACCGCATAAAAAGAAATGGACAAACCAGTGACGTTGCACATTTTCTGAAGAGTGACTCTTTTTATATCTTACTGCGACCGTTGATGCACAACCCTGTTAATCCAAAAATAAGATAAACCTGACCCTCCAAATGTGTGTGTGTGTGTGTGTGTGTGTGTGTGTGTGTGTGTGTGTGTGTGTGTGTGTGTGTGTGTGTGTGTGTGTGTGTGTGTGTGTGTGTGTGTGTGTGTGTGTGTGTGTGTGTGTGTGTGTTTGAAGGGGTGGGGGGGGGCTGGGAGCTGGCTGGAAAACACACCCACCCTGGTTCATCCATCCATCCATCTTCTTTTGCATGCACCTTTTGCGCCTTATATTGCAGTGTTAACGGTCCGCAAAATGCAGTATATAAAAAATGGACCTCCCATACAGTATTCATGGCTGGACCTCAAAACCATTTGTTTGTTTGTTTTTTGTACCAGGCTTTCAACAGGTTTATATAAAGACTATGGGCCCGATTTACTAAAGGTTTGCGTGTGTAAAAACGTGTGCAAACTTGACAGCACCCGCAAACCAAAGTGCCAGCTGATCTACTAACAGCGTGCAAAGAGGACTGCGTCTCTCAAATGAGCAAAATAGCACACGCTGTTCATTTAGTACTTTTGCCCTGATGAATAATCAATATGGGGCGTACCCGCCAGAAATCGCTAAATACTGGGAGGGAAAGATGCAAATTGGTCCATTTACCACCCGCAATGAGATTTACCAAGCCTGAAAGTTTTTGCGTGGATTGTGATTGCGTCTGTATTTAATACGTTCGAAAGGAAGGTGCTAATCTCCACATGCAAAAGGAGAAATATTTTATTTGAATGTTAAATCGAGTATTATTCAGCAAAAGGTTGCCACAGGAGGCACATTAATTTTTTTATTTGTGATAATAAATAAATCACGTGTTTTCATGGAGAAAAAAGTGTTTCTCATTGTGCGCCTATACTTGTTCTGCAGTTGTCATACCCCGGTGTCGTGCCGTATTCAGCACCCCTGCCGTGAAAAGCACCCCCTCGTCTGACAAAAATGATATTCTCATTCTGTGTTCTGTTTATGTTCTGTTGTCCATGTTCTGTTTAGCGTCCAGTTTTGTGTTAATGATTCATGTTTAAATGTGCTCATGGATTCGGGTAAAAAAAAAAAATCGGGTAAATGGTTATTGATGTCATTAATTAATAGCCTGCTTACTGTGTTGTCTTCCATAATATTTGTAAATATATATAATATAAACTCCTAAGTATGTGTTTGTGTGAGTGTGTATATATAAATATATTGAAGTGTCAGTGTGTTGTTTTTTTTCTTGGTCTACTTATCATTGAATATACGAGGGGGTGCTTTTCACGGCAGGGGTGCTGAATACGGCACAACAATTTGCCTCTTCCGCTAATATCTCTATAACTCCAACTCGTCAAATTTCATTTTGCGCTTGCGACTATATCCTGCTTTCCATCCACTCTCCATGGCGCAAAGTTTGCGCCGCAAACCGTAAGACGCGCAACACCTCATTTAAATACTGCTGTTTGCACCTGTTATCAATTGCGCACGCAATCTTAGTTGATCACCTGCAAAACACACAACAACAGTACGCGCAAACTTTTTCAGTGCACACGCAATTTAGTACTCTTTATTTAGAATCTTAGTAAATCGGGCCCTATGTCTATGTAAATTAAATACTTGGTTCTCAAGATGCTGAAAACACCTAATTCTGGAGAATTTGTTCCCAACATCAACTTTCTGTGACGCACCGAGGGAAGATTTTCCTTATATGGTCGTGTTCCTCAGGCACTACGCATTCACCAAGCATCAGTAGTCATTTTAAAACCATAAGCAAATGAGCACAAATGAAAACACAACTTCGGAACCTCCTGAGTTTTAATAGTTTATAACAAAAACTACTGACTTTGGTGAACCCCAGAAACAGCATCACAGAGCTCAATCTCAGTATACGAGCGGCTTTTTCTGGAGCGTTTCTGCGTTTTTTTTGCTTTAAAAACTGAGGAAGATCCTGTTATTGTACAAAAAAGGATGAAACATGGTGCCAAGTTGTAGTTAAACACCTGTGGAAGGGAAGACTCAGAGATGCAGCATGTCTGTCAGGCTTTAAAAAAAATAAAATCAATCAGCTTCATATTAGTGCCCAGCACTGCAGAGTGAGGGAGGAAGAAGGGAAGTGTGGGGGACAGAGAGAAAGAGAGAGGGAAGGAGAGAGTGTAACAAGAACAAGTGGTGAGTAAAAGCTCTCCTGGATCAAGTACAAGGAAAGGCTTTTACACTTGAATTGGTAAATGCACAAAGCTGCCATGTCCGAGTTGCTTCTGGCTGCTATTTACTCGCTGTGCATCGACTCGTGTACAGAACTCAAAATGGGCCGAGTTACCAAGTGAAAGTTGAAAACTGAAGTTTGGTTTTCCTTTTTTCTTTGTTCCTAAAATTTTAAAAGAGGTTGGTAAAAGATCATTTTATTTTAAAGCTCCATCAGATAGGAATAATCTTCCCCTCTTTTTGCGTTCTATTACCTCTTTTCATTGTTTTAAGTTGGCATTATATTCTCATCTTAAAACAAATTGCCTATGTTTTTAATTTATTTATGTATTTTTTTTGTCCTTTTTTATATTTATTTATTTTTATTTATTTATTTATTTATTTCTTTTCTCTCTGTTATGTTATATTTATCTCATTGTTTCGGTTATTCAATTAGCCACTTTGTAACTAGACTTATGTGTGTAGGGGTTGTGTGTGGGAGGGGGTGAGCAAGATGTCTGTGTTTGTTTTATGTCATGTATGTCTGTACTGTAATGGGATATATTGTAATGTTGTATGTTTTATGGGACCCCCTTGAAAATGAGATGTTACATCAAGGGGCTATCCTTTAATACATTCTAAATTCTAAATCAAGGGTTGCTGTGTTGTGATGGAAATGTTCAGTCCCTGTGTGAGGTGGTCATGAACCCACTCAGGCCAGACCAGTATTGTGTCTGTGGATTTTGGGTTTAGCTGTCCTGCACAGCTGCAAAGATGTGGATTTGAGAACTGCATGATTTTTTGTCTGTAAAACTTTCCATCATTCCTGCATTGAAACTTGAGATGGACATTCTGACCCCTTTTGCATGCAAATTATAATTAAGTAATTCACTAATTCGAGGCTTTATTTTATTTTGCAGTGCTTTTATATTATTTCAGTCTGATTGGGGTACTGCAGTACGGAAGCGTATGGCATTCACTTGGAAAAAAATAAAAAAGCTTTGTTTTTCGCTATCATTTTTTGTGGTAATTTTGCCCGGGCTGTTTTTTGGTGTAACCTCCCCACAGTTTAGAAAGCTATCACAGTCATTCGTTTATTGAGATCTTGATTTAATCGACGCAAACTCGACCAACTTGTTTAGTTTAATCAATTTTTACTTTGATCTGGGTTCAAGACACTGGGAGATTCTGTCTTTAAGCCATATAAATGGTATTACCATTAGTTTACTCGACTTTACGCAGACACCTGAGGACTTTGCCCAGATCTCCTCAACATAGGGCTGCTGGTGGGCTGGGTTCGGATTTCTTCCTTGTCGACTTCTGGTCTCTCGGGTGGCGTGGTTGTGTCCACTGTAGTTACAATTCAGCTAAAGCCTTGTTTTCACTTTGCACACACACAGTTACACAGACATACAGTACACACCTGCTCACTCACCCCACAGTTTTGGGGGACAGATAATCGCAGTAGCCTGATCCTGATTCAGTTTTAGAGACCTGGAATAGTTGCTGTTTGTGTCTCTGCCTGTTCTCGTTTCTGTTGGTCTGTGACTGCGTTCACATGCAGTCAATAACCCTTTTAAAACCCGAATATTAGCAATAACCCGGTTTTGCACGGCCATGTAAACCTCACTAACCCCTTTGAATAACCCGAATTTGCTCATATTCGGGTTTTTAAAAACCTGAATGTGACCCCTGGGTTAGTCCTTTTAAAACCTGAATATTCGGTCATGTAAACGCCAAACGGAATATCCCCATCAAACGGAACATGAATTTGTTTTCTGCGCATGCTCTGTTCGCAAGGAATCTCTTGAGTCCAGGAGTTACTTATAAACACGGCGAAACGCAAGACCACGCCACACTTTTGGAGTGAGGAGGAGACTAATCATTTTATAAATGTAATGAAGGATATGAACATTTTGGCATTTGTAGACGGTAGAAAGTACCGGGATAGCGAGATTTACAAGAAGGTGAGCAAAAAGTTGCGCGACGCAGCATTTGTTTTCAAATTGGATACAGGAAGAAGAAGCGGAAATGGCGGGATTTGCGTCATGATGTTCTCCGTGCGTCCCTGGTTTGATCGAGATATCCCGAATGATTAATTACCATGTAAACGGAATATTTTGAATGTTTCAGTAACCGGAATATTAGCAATAACCCAAATTTTGACTGCATGTAAACGTAGTCTGTTTTCTCTCTTACAGATTCCAAAGGCTGTGTGTGTGTTCCGTTGTGTGATTTTCCTGTGTTTCTCCCATCCAGACTTACAGCGGATGCCACCACCAAGATGTACTGTAGTCTGATGTCATCCTGTGATCCTGTGACCCTTCATAGTTGATTATTTTGTATTTTTTGATTGACACTGGATGTTCAAGGTTTAAAGTTGATGTTTTTCCGACATGTGAAGGCCATGAGATGAAACCAGCAGTGTTAATATCACTGTTTTGTGTCTGGGTTGTAGTGGCGGTTGCTGTGTGCATGTATTTTTGATGTGAACATCGCAGGTACATCCTGTACTGGTACCAACAGCGTACGAGGGGGATAACCGTGATTTTTGTTACTGAGAACTCAGAAAAACCAGTCCGGGTTGCATAAACACATGTCCTCCCCGTCTTATCGGATCAGGACAAGCTGATGGAACAAGATACAGAGAGGGGATTCTGTGTGTGCATGGCACGTCTTTTATCTGCAGATCTGGACATGACGGCCCTCGGCCGCTCGTCAGACACAGCCCTCCCCTCCCTGATCAATACACCACCCAGCAAAACAACCGCGCTGGACGCAGCCGTCTCAGATTCTTCATCACTTTTCTTCTCGTATTCTTTTACATCACCGAGAGCCCTCACCCATCTTCTTTTCCACTTGCATCTGTGGCTGGATCAACACCCAGTCAGTGAAACCCGGAGTGAGTGTGTGTGTGTGTGTGTTTGAGTTCAGGTATTGCTCACATTGTGGGGTCCTACATCGGTGTCCTGTGTAAAGCACATACAGCATATCCTTTAACATATTTTAAGGTCTGTGTCAGCATGTTGTGGCAGTTTAGGTTGTAAATGTGCATGTACAGTGTCTTTATATTTGAGTGTACAGCAGGGCAAACCCAGAATCAATGGCTGGAGTATAGTAAGAGCTGGGTGTGTGTGTGTAACCGGATCAGACCGTCTCGGCCTCTTATTAGCATTAGTGCTGTGGACACCAGAGGCCTCCCAGGGACTCATGCAGATGAGCAGAAACCCGAGGAGCTGCGCTGGGAGCTGAGGGAGAGAGTCGGTGCAGCTGATCAACAGCAACACTCTCAGCTCACTTCACCTCCATCTTCTGGTTCTCTGAACCCACAACTTGGAAAAGGAAGACCGTAGACTTCACAGTAAAGTTTGTGAGCCGTTCAGAGTTCCAGTCGCTGCTGATCAGGTCCATCTGCTCTCTGCAAAAGATATCAAAATCTGTTTTTAGGGCAACAATGGGACTTCATATGTAATTGAATGTCTGGTGATGCAAAGGGAAGCTGTCAGTCATTCTGAAATTTTACACAAATACACAAACATCTCTCTCTCATCTCACAAGCCTCCCAAGAAAGTGTGTAGTCGAACCGACCAGGGGTCCTCCAGAGCTACCGCCCTGCTTTAAAGGTGAGTTATAACTGAGTTTTTACTGAGTCTTGCAGGGGGACTGCCAATGCAAATTAGCCTTTCGGCTACAATTGGTTATTTTTACATTTTAAAATGTTTATCAATGTACAATGTCCCTCTACACAAAATAAAATGAAAGTTTGCCCAACATATTTAATGGTGTTCATATAAAGGTTTATTCTGTAAGGAAGAGGATTAGAACCAATGAAGAAAAAAAAAATAATTATGAGAAAAAAGTCAGAATTCTGACCTTTTTTTAGAAGCCTATAAAAGATTTTTAGGGAGGATTTATTTTTTCATTTCTAAAAAAATTTTTTTTATTAAATTAAAAAAAGACTTTAATCTCAGAATCTTCTGATTGGTCCCTGACTGACCAATCATAAATATAATCATCCATCGCTACATCCAGGTCAGAATATCCGGTTGGACCAAAAAGTCATCTCTCTCGTTCACGTCAATGGAAAAGCCTAGTTTTTACTTACCTTGTATCGAAATTTAAATCACTGGAGTATTTATTTTAAACTTTGTATTAGTAAAAGAAACACTTGTAGTTTGGTGAGGGTGCAACATATTTTTATCCCCAAACTGGTAGAAATCTGATCCGTACTTCCAAAACAAAGTCGGCTCGGCAGCAGGCAGAGCTACAACCGCCAAAGCCTTTTATTCATTTATCTTATAATGGTTCAAAAGTGATACCCGCTACCAAGAAAGAATCACAGGAATACATTTCATCCCAAAACCAACGGTAAATTATGAAAAATGTCTGCTTTGTATAAAGTTATGTAGACAGCCACACCTTCCACCGTGCTATCAGCTAAACTCATCAAAAAATCTTGTTTTTGCCGAAAACCTATGTTTTTTAAATTCACTACACAGTACCTGAAGTGTTGTTATTTATATCTAGTTGCTGTTGATTTTCTTTGGTACATTAATTAAAAATGAAGTGATGTATAACCCTGTTTTTACAATGAAAGTGGACGGGAGAGATGACAGTTTTGTCTCACCTAGCAAAAGGCTTGAGAAAGGGTCAATTCTGATCAAAAAGAATTCTGAGGTTAAACTCCGAACTTTGACTTTTTTTTGGAAATTTTTTTAATTTTTTTGGTTTTAGGTTTTTTTTACTGAAAAAAGTCAGAATTCAGACTTTTTTCTGAGAATTCAATATTTTTTGTTCAATGGTCCTAATCCTCTTCCGTAACTCTGTCACTCATAGACGGACTAATAAACTGCTGTAAACTTAATGACAGATTGCAGAAATTCTTCATCTTTTTGCTGCTCTGTCCCCCTCTTCCTCCCTGCTGCCGCAGCTCCAGCTCATATCTATGTTTATAAAGAGCTGCTCTCCATTATCTTAATTGAAAAATGAAAGTAAAGTGCCACTTTACTCACAATAACCCCTCTATTCATCTCATGCACCATAGTTCACAGCGGGCAGCAAAAACAAATCAGTATACAGCAAAGAAATGACGAAGTGAAGCCCTTCTAGGAAGGATGTTAAAAACACACGTGCACAAAATGAAGCAGGGATGATTCATCTGCTCAGATATTTTTATGACCAAGCTCTGGAGTCAGACTTCCCAGAACCGTTGCAGTCGTTTAAAATAATATTGTGACTCATGGAACAAGTTTGACATCAAGGTCCGCTCACATTAAAGAGGTTTGTGGACTTTACCTGAACGCATCATTGGGGAAAAGTCAATAATGCGGCAAAATGCACAGAGGAAGCATAATAATTGTGCGCCACAGTCATTCTGTGACGCCAGAAGTAGAAAATAGAATATGATTAGTGCTTAACAGTTGACAAAAGAAACATCCTTCCATCAGAACTGAAGGAAGAATGAAAAATGGATTCTGCGAACATCAAGCACAGAAAAGCAGTTAAAAGTTGAAATTCCATAATATTATTATTTATTTTTATGTTATTTTTGGTTTAAGTGTCATGGTCTTGGATTTCTGTTGGGTTTTGCGTTTATTCTCTTATGTTTTACAGTACTTGGTTCTTTAGGTTTGGTCTTGTGTTTTGTGAACTGTTTCCTGTTTTATTTTGAAAGTCCTTGTGTGTTTAGTTCTTTCCTGACTTGGCCCTTAGCCCAAGTTGAGTCTCATGGGAATCTCACCCCCTTCACAAAACACTGGACAAGCTGAAGAGCAGCTTCAGCAACAGACTCATCCATCCTCGCTGCTCTAAGGAGCAATGCCAGAAATCCTTCCTACCGACTACAATTAAACTCATCAATCACACACCTGGACTGACCTGCCTGTCACCCTGCACTCTGACTCACAGCACCTTACCTTTTTATTGATCGTGTGTTTTTTCAAGTGTCCTTTTTTTTCTAGCTCAGTTTTTGTTTATTGTATTATTCTATTTTATTTATTATGGAAGAGTATTTGGCCAGGCAGGAGAAAAATAAAAAATATTTATATATTATTTTTTTTTTCATTATGCACGTAGAGAAAAAAGTCGAAATGTCGAGAAAAAAGTCGAAATGTCGAGATTAATGTTGAAGTACAATTTCGAGAAAAAAGCCAAAATTTCGTGAATAAATTTGAAATGTTGAGAAAAAAGGCGGGATTTTGACTTTATTCACGAAATTTCGACTTTATTCTTGAAATTGTATTGCAACATTATTCTCGACATTTCTACTTTTTTTTCTTGAAGTGCACAATAAAAAAAAATCTTCCCCTCTCAAATAGTTTTTTCTCCTGCATGGCCATAATACTCTTCCGTAACTTATACCGGACTGATATGAACACAAAATTTTCCCTTGGAGATGAATAAAGTCTGTCTTTCTGTCTGTCTGTGAGTCAGTCAGTGAGAGAGAGAGATCTAGGGAGGCGTCCAGGACATACCTGTCAAGTCTCCCGTTTTGGCCGGGAAACTACCGTATTTTACCCTCTTTCCCATCTCTTTCCTCCCATATAAGTATTTTCCCATAAAGTTCCCATTTTATAATATAATAATTTTTAAACTGCAAACTGAATTGTCACTAACCTTGCGAGAACTGCCACCCGCTGCAGCCTGGGTGGAAGTTCTTGCGAGGTTAGTGGCGACAACGGGAACAAACTCGGAACAAATCAGAAATGGATGGATGTAACCAGAGAGAAGATATTTCTGCCAATAAAGCGAAGACTTTGTGTAAATATCTCTAAAATGGGATATTAAATTTACTTTCCTAAAGAGCAGGATGGGGCTCAGTTAAGTGTTCTGGTGTCTTTCACGGGGGAAAGAACGATGTCCGTCAGCAGCACCAGGGCGGTGCCAGAGAAACACATGAGTGAAAATGACAAATGAAAAGGAAGTGTAAATGTTTCACTTGAAGACAATCAATGTGTATATAAACTGTCAATATTTAAAATAAATAAGTGTGGTTTAATTCACTTTTGTGTTTTCATTTAGGCTCTATTATAGGAACTACATACATAGGAATGTCCACAGTATTTCAGTGTCAACAAAGGTCGGCTTGTCAGATTCTGAGCACATAACTGTAGTTTGTAAGTGATTGTCTGTTTGCATTTCAGTCAACATTTGGATTATTGTTTTCTGTCAAAAGATTTTTTTATTTATTTAATTTTTTAACTTCCTGCCAGTACAGCGCATACCTTTAAAATAAAGCACTTTTCTTTACTCTGCTGCCTTTGACTCCCCTCATACACACAATAATGAGCCTGAAACACTGAATAAAATCTGCCGCATTGGAACAACAGTTTAATCAACTGACTTCATTACCGTCTATAACGGGCCTGATCTGACTGAAAATGATCAGTCAAGGACAACGTTATGTCACGTGTGGACGTCTTTGTGGACGGATGAATGTGGAGCTGTCAGTAACTATGCAGAGCGAAGCAGAAGCTTTCCCTGGGGCTGTTCAGCTCCGCCGAGTCCTCAACAAAGGGTGGCCTTGTTGTCCAAAAAGTTCAAGAAAGTCACAAATCAAGTGAAAATGGAAATGTATAGAAACTGACTTTACTTTATGCCACTACGAATGTGTCAGTCCCACAGGGCTCGGTTTTGAAACAGTTTTCCTCTCGTCCTCAGACCTCACAGGGAGTATTTCTTGTCTTGATTTGTGTGAATGCAAGTTTATCCCAAGATTTTGAGCCCACCTGAGAGTGGCACAATGTTCAGTGTTCTGCTCATTTAAAGATATATTTATCTCACCATGTGTCGTCCTTCCTGAAATTAGAAAAAACCCGAATTATGTCAGATAAAATGAGCTTTTTAACTTCAAAACTGAACCTCTACTCATCTGCAGCTCAGATCTCTTCTGGTGTTTTATTTTGAAAATTCACCATGTCATCATCAAATAAAGGCAGTCCAGCAAAACTACGTACACTGTCCTTCATGTTTGAGATCCAACACATCTTATTCAAAAGATTGGATCACTATCAGCCTGCCATTAATGTCTGCAAAGGTCTGTCCGTGGTTTATTGAATGGAGCCAGGTCTGTTGGAGCATCTCCTGTGGGAACTGAGGACTGGGATGTAAAAACACTGCCTGAGAGTGAAGACTTGTTCTGGTCCTGGCAGATAATATGTGATAAAAAATAATGTTTTACAACAATAAACATCCCTAATCTTTCAAGTACAGACTGGCAAACAAACAATCGTTGATTTCTTTAAGCATCAAGCATTCCCCAACATTAATCCATCCATCCATCCGTTTTCTTCCGCTTATCCAAGGTCATTTTACTTTAGATTTAGTTATGTTTTAATTGTAAGGATTGTATTTTATTGTTTTATGTGTACAATGTTGGACCCCAGGAAGAATAGGTTTCACTGCAGTGAGGACTAATGGTACGGAAGAGTATTAGGGCCAGGCAGGAGAAAAATAAAAATAATATTTTAGAGGAGGAAGATTTTTTTTTCATTATGCACTTCGAGAAAAAAGTCGAAATGTCGAGAAAAAAGTCGAAAAGTCGAGATTAATGTTGAAGTACAATTTCGAGAAAAAAGTCGAAATGTCGAGAAAAAAGTCAAAATGTTGAGAAAAAAGTCAAAATTTCGTGAATAAAGTTGAAATGTTGAGAAAAAAGTCGAAATTTTGAGAAAAAAGTCAAAATGTAGAAGAAAAGGTCGAGATTAATGTTGAAGTACAATTTCGAGAAAAAAGTCAAAATGTCGAGAAAAAAGTCGAAAATGTTGAAAAAAAAAGTCAAAATTTTGTGAATAAAGTTGAAATGTTGAGAAAAAAGGCGAAATTTCGACTTTATTCACTAAATTTCGACTTTTTTCTCAAAGTGCACAGTAAAAAAGATCTTCCACTCTCAATTTTTTTTTTCTCTTGCCTGGCCCTAATACTCTTCCGTACTAATGGGGATCTGTAATAAATAAATAAATAAATAAAAAGGACCGCTGGGGTCCCGGGTCTTGGCAAAGCCTCTCACTGCTCTCCTGCAGACAGTTCTGCACCATCTCTAAATCAAAGTCATTTTCAAATGAGAGGAAATGTATGTAATGACTTCCTGACTGTCAGAATTCAAAATTGAATCAAAGTGTCCAAGAAGTACGGTTGAGGATGCAGAAGTGCATCACTGCTCAAGTTTCTGCGTTGGTGCACGTCTCCCACTAAACAGCTTTCAACAAAATTGAGTATGCTACTTTATTTAGCATGCCGTTTACTATAAAACATAATTGTATATAGTGTTTTATATGTGCCTGGGGGTATATTGATTTACTGAGGCAGGAGCTTTTGGACTGAATTCAGACTCTGGCTCTGTAGTCAAGAAGAAACAAAGTTTAGATGCGGCTTTCAAGCAACAGCGCCACTTAAACACCATCAGGTTTTATGATTCTTGGCTGTGCTGCATGTGCGGTTGCTCTTAACTGTCCTGTTTCTTAATAGCATCATTATTTAATTGATAACGTATAGCTTCATCTGCTGCTTTGCTTGTGAATGCAGTAACCATATCAATAAAACAGTGTAAAATGAAATAACAATAAATAAAGTGAATCTTGAATGAGGATCATAAATTAATGGAGTGCAGCCGCCTCTTAAAGATTTTCAACAATTCAGCAGTCTGTCCTTGAATGTCTTCCAACACTACGGAGATTTGTTTGAAAATCTGAACATGAAGGGTCATGAATCAGAAGGTCATGTGACTGCAACAACCCCCTGAAACAGGAACTCATGTTAATCAGACAAATGTCAGCGTGTGTCTGCAAAGAAAACAGATTTGTAAGAACATAATGAAACAGGAAAATTGGTTGAGGCAAGATTCATGCCTTCCAGAAGAGAAATGAACAAAGCTGTTATTGGTGACATTTCAATCCAGAGGAAAGAGGACAAGATCGAGGAGGAGAAGAGGAATATTTCCCACCAAATTGCAAAAATAAAAGCCAATAACTTAATAACTCGCTTTATATATATATATATATATATATATATATATATATATATATATATATATATATATATCAGAAAGGATATAATATGTATATATATATATATATATATATATATATATATATATATATATATATATATATATATATATATATATATATATATATATATATACATATTATATCCTTTCTGATCATCAGGAGAACATGAGACCGTTAAGCCACAGCTTTGTGTGTTCTCAGCAGCCCTGCAGCACTGGACACATCAGGTGGATGATAACGATGTTCAGTGCATTCATACAAACAAAAAGCTGCATTATGTTTGTTCTCATTGATGTCACATGTGTACGTATCAGATATCTATTTCCAGTCGAGGACTACAAGCTGAAAGGACACAATTCAGATATGATTATCAGATTTTTGCATCCATATAGCCACGAAAAAGAAGAAAAAGATCTGATTTGGGTCACTTCAGGCAAGTGGTGTCAACGAAGGACAAGTTTCTTCTGGATACAGATGTGAGGACATGTATAAAGGGTGAAATACTTTCCACTTGTAGATGTATTCTTTTGCAAATGGAAAAATGGACAACAATGAAAACCAGACTCGTAGCTTTTTTCTACTATCATGTGTATTTGGTAGATTGCATTCTTCCAGACTTACATCCACATCAGGAGTTCCACAAGGTTCTATCCTAGACCCTCTTCTCTTTTCCAACTTACTCCCAATTGGGTCTATCCTCTGGATGTTTAACGTGTCATTTCACTTCTTTTATGCTGATGACAGCCAGACTTACATGTCACTAAGAAAATGATAAAGGCTTTTCTGTGCTACAGAAATTACTTAAATTCGATTCAATTTCATCTACATGGCGTCTAATACAACAGAAATTGTCTCTACCCAGAATATGACCAATGAGCAATTATTACATGAACATAATATAAACAGTGGCTGGTACAAAACCCCCTTTAGGAGGGAAGAAACTCTGGGCAGGACCTGGTTCATAAGGGGGGTCACTCCTGCCAAATGCCAATGAATGATTATAAGACCGAGGTCATGTTGTTTGGGCCCAGTGAGGTCTTAAAAGCCCAGGTTGATCTGGGTCCTTTAAATCTGACCTGACACAGACAGGAAGAAACCTGGGTGTTAAACTCAAGTCACAGATTAAATCAGTTAAGTCAAGCTTTTTTCACCTGAGACAACCAACCAAAATCAAGCCATTTTTACAAGTAGTAGAAAAGTTCTGCTTAAAAGCTTAATGAAGTCAAGTGAAAGGACACCCCACTCTAAGTGTAATTTGTGTCCAAATTTACAATGGTGGCAAGCACAAAGCTGTAGGACTGATATCCAAAAAGGAACGCTGCAGAAGACAGGGTTGGAATCAAAGTTCATTCAGCTCCATAAAAACTAAACAATGTTTATTTGCGATTGAAGAGGGAGTCGTTAGTTTGTGTCTCTGTGGTACTTTGTACATGGGACAAAGAATTCTTTAAGACCTCTGCACATTGTGAAACTTAAGAGGAAAAGGACTATAGGTCCTTCTTGAGACATTTACTGATATAGAGTAGCAAAGTTGCAGACTTCAACCAACAGAACAGCCGCTAACTCTTTATGGAACGCTGATTCGTTCAAAATTAAATAAATAAATAATTATTTAAATTATGAAATATTCAATTAAATAAATGAATCTGACAATGAAATAACTAAAAAAAATTAAATAATAACATCTTTACTTTTTAAATTACAATTATTTCATATTGGTATATTTATTTATTTCATGCCACTTTTATTTCATAATGGAATATTTATTTATTTTACATATTACATATTACACTTCATGAAACTTTTGTTTATTCCGTGACTCTTTTATTTCATGTTCTTATATTCAAATGAGGGGGGTGGTTTTATATGTGGGTGTGGCCAGCCATGAACTTCAGCGGATCCTCATGAGGGCCAGGAAAGCTGGAACAAAAAAGGAACCCGAAAAAACCATCAACGAAGAGGAGGAACAAAACTTAGAAAATTTGGGGCGGACTTGGGATTTCACTGTAAAATATCTGTGACTAGATCCAGGGCGCATTGAGAGAGGAACTAGCCACCTTGATAGTATGGCAGCGCGTCACCCACCTACACTAGCCTCAACCACATTTTATTAATTAATTTTTTATTTATTTCATTGTCAAATTTATTTATTTATTTGAATATTTCACAATTTAAGTATATATTTATTTATTTATTTTTGAATGAATCAGCGTTCCATACAACTTCGCCTCCTTTTCAAAGTGAGAAAGAGAAATTGCAACGGCTGTAAGACATTTGAAAGCCTCCTCTCTGGTCCCAATGTGTGTTTTTATTTATTATGTGCTACTGTAGTAACTTGGCGGTACAGCCCCGAAATGTCACACAGCTTAACCTTTACTCAAGTTCTGTTTGTGTACTTTAGACTAAAAGGGTCTAAACTGTTTAAATCGGGAAACAGTGAGATGAAAGTGATGTATTCTTTATTCTACATATTACTTGGGACCGGTTCATTTGGTTGCAGACAAAACTGTAATCATAACTTTTACTTAATCAAATCAAACTGAATGAAACTAAAGTATTTGTGAGAAATTTAAACAATATCAAATTAAAATGTCCTTATCTGTATTGTCAACATTAACTTGACTTGGGAAAGAGGAGAGACAGATCCTGAACAACATAAAATACTGCTGGATAATGATTTAATTGTCCTAACCGAGAACACAAACCAGCGACCCTTGGCCAGCACTTTAATTCCTCGAGCAGATGTAGTCCTTTTGTCTGCCAACTACTCAGACAGAGATTTGCCCCGTCCCGTTGGCCGACGGAGGGCAGTGCAGGGGAGACGCCATAAAGCTGCCATTTTGGCAGGATGGATGGGGACCGGTATCTCGCTGGGAGAGGTGCCCCAGCAGGGGCCTGGCGGCAATTACAAGACATTAAGGATGAATGGTCTCTGGGCATCGCCAGACGTATATTTCACTGGCACATGCCCCAGTATTGATCTGCAGTGCCCCGGTATAAATTTCAACAGTAAAAAAGGATGAGAGAGTCAGACCCAAGGGGAATTTCAGTTGACAATGAGCGAGAAACAGTGCGTTAATGGTGAATCCTGCTGGTTCTGGTCTGGACCTCTGCTCAATGATGACAGCTTGTGTTAGTTCACTAGATATATCCCAGGGATACTGCAGTGGTTCAATTTCAAACAGTCTACCTTCAGGTTTGCAAACGTGGGCACATTTTTCCTTATTTTTAAACCATTCAAATTTATTTCACAAAAAAATTGCACAGTAATATCAAATTGTCTTGTCAGTCGGTTTGCCTTTATAATCGGCTAAAATACTAAAGTAAAGTTCACAAGTGGGCCAAATGCATCAGTTCGTTCAGGGGGTAAATGAAAGATCCAGTCAACCACATAATCTGATCTGATTTAGTTTAAAGCACTATTTATGCTTTTTTAAATATAGATAAGTGCAAAAAGTCTTTTTTCGTGTGCATTATCTGTGCCCCAGTACAGTCTTAAGTTTAGTGACGCCCCTGTCTCTGGGTCAAAGTTGACACCAGCGATCAGAGAGACACATGCATGTGAGGTAACAAATGCAAAGTGGATTTTTAGGTTGCAGATGATCCTGCTTCCCAGTTACCTTCTCCAGGTCTTCTGAGGGGATGCCAAGGCATTCCCACCCCAGCTGTGAAGTGTCTTTGTTCAAGTCCATGTCAAACAAGATCTTCATCCCCATAGATGCACATCACAATAGTGTTGTTTCTGTCAGCCTGTTTCAATTTTAGTTTCAGTCTAGTCTTTGGGTCAAGCTATCATTTTAGTTTTTATTAGTTTTAGTCATGTTTATTCTTGTGGCAGGGTGGAGAGGTTGATGGGACACGCACCTGTGTCCCATCCGCCTGAGTGGCTGGTTCTCTCCACCCTGCCTGCCTTATAAGGCGGAGCCGGACAGCAGCAAATAGGTCCGGAGGAGCTGCAGCTGTGTGATGCTTGTGCACATGTGGGTGAAACTTAAATAAAGAAGGGTCTGCACGAAACGCCGTGTCTCTCCATCCTTCGGTCGGCCCCGGTAGCACTCGCCCTGCTACAATTCTCCTTTTAGTCGTGTCAAGTTTCGGTCGATTAAAAGTCTGAGCATTTTAGTCTTATTTTAGTCAGAATTGTCCAGGACCATTTTAGTCTTGTTTAACTCAAAGATTGTATTTAGCCAAACCCATTTTACAATTCAAACAAGGTTATCTTATTATTATATTATTGTTACCTTATAGACTCAAGAATACATTCATTCCAGATACAGAAGACTCTAATTTGAGTTTACAACATATTTATTTTTCCGCATTTCTCCCCGTCTTTTTCTTTTTCCACGACACATTGGGTTTTTTATTTTCCACATCTATGTAGGAAAGTGTATCCAAAGATGGTTCTTCTTCTTCTTCCAGCCCCTGAGCAGATCCCTGCGTTTCTCTATGTAACTTTGTTTTTAATGGACGTGAACCTAGAGCTCTGCGTTAACGGCATCAGCCTCTAACTCTGCAGCTGCATCTTCTGGATCTGATTCCCCGCGGGCCGAGACTGGGATTGAGGACGTGACGTCACCAGTAGCAGAACTAAACCAGAGGAAACTACTGAAAACATGGACATTAAGGATCTTTGGTAGAACATTTCGTCTCGTTTTTTATTTTGTAATCTACATTTTAGTCTCTTTTTTATTCCTCTACAATATTGCATTATATATTTAATTATCGTTATCGTCACATGACCAGCATTTTCGTCTCGTTTTCCTCAGGTGATAAAGGTTCGTTGACGACAATATTTAGTCATAATTTTCATTGACAAATGCAACGTTACGTGCCACCAGTGTTTCCTGGTCATTCTGAGGACAGTTCACTACGGTTAGCGTCTACTATCTACACAAGGGTCTTGTTCAGCGTTGGTGGACACTGGATTCGCTTCATTCCAATAGTCAATTTGTTGGAACTATTGTAAATAAGTTATCATGCTTGCTATTAACAGAACGTATGATGATTTGCTTACGCCTGTGACGCACTGATAAAACAATGCTGTGTTTAAGTAATTATAAGTGCTGCACAAGAAGTTTCCGGATATCAGCATAAAGCAGATATCTGCGGAGAAGAGGAAACTTCTTGTTGCTAAACAAATGAGAACAAGAACGAATCAATGCCTGACTCAATACCTGAATCCGCTGACTGCGACCACTCCTTTTCCCCTCCCTTTAGGGGTGCAGTCAGCTCTGTAAACTAGGGTACACCCAGAGTGAATAAAAGCAAGGAAGCAGCAGAGACAAATCAGAGTATGTTGGAGATCTTACAAATCTGGACTGCTGTCCTTGCAAGTAAATTCTAATCGTGTTTGTGTCTTTCTTTGTCTCCAGAGAGTTTGATGATACAAATGTTACGTGCCTAAACCTAACTTTTACTTGGTCCTTCGAGCCGGATGTCAACATATCTGACGGTTCCAGCGGTTCGACGCGAACGCGGTGCACAAAGACCTTGGCCAAGGCGCAAAAAAAGCATGAGTGGTGTCTCCCCTCCATTTACGTGGTCACCAAGGTGATAATATCTCCTTTTTTCTTGTGGTCAGGAAAAACTCTGAAATGTAGCTGTTATTGCACACCAGTCAAAGTTGGCTTTTAATTTAGCATTTAGGTTAGGAAGACTTTCACAAAATGTGAAAGTAGTGGAAGTAACCCCGCCCTCTTAGATCCGGCAAAGAATCTGCGCTGATCTGTCACCAGCAGAGGTGGAAAAAGTACAAAAATATTGTACTTAAGTAAAAGTACAAATTTTCTGCTTGAAAATTACTTAAGTAAAAGTAAAAAGTACCTCAACTTAAATATAATAAAGTACAAAAAGTACATGGTGTAAAATGTACTTAAGTACAAAAGTAAAAAGTACAAAGTACAAAGTACAAAATTATTTTCAAAAGGATTGCAAAGAAATGAAGAATCCAAGAATTTGCTTACAACTCTAAATAATGGTGATATTATTCTGACCCCTTTAGCGTTTGTTTCCATTACCCCATTTTAATTTCTCCCTTTGCTCATCACTGCTGCTGTACCCCAGTGGCCCCGCTGACAGGTCCACCCCCAGCCTGTATATGCAGTGACAACATTAAGCAACCCCAGCTGATAAAGGATGAGACTTTTGAACTTTTAAATGCCAAAACCACCTTAGAAGGGGTGGAATCAAAGAATGGTGCGCATGGACACGCGTCGGCTGCCGCTCAAGGCTGATTTATGGTCCGCGTTACACCAACGCAGAACCCGTACCCTACGGCGAGGCTCTGCGTCGATTTAACGCGGAACCATAATTCAGGCTTCAGTCCTCATCAGTCCTCCACGCGACGGCGGTTCCTCCAGCCTTCCAGCCCGCCTCTGCGGCGTAATCTCCCGGGAGCTGCAGCTCCTTCTCGGTACGCGCCCCCCTTCCTTCCCGTCCGCCTTGGTTCCGCGTTAAATCGACGCACACCTTACGCCGTGGCTACGGCGTAAGGTGTGCGTCGCCGCGTACCCTACGCCGTAGCTCTGCGCCGGTGTAACGTGGAACCATAAATCAGCCCCCGCTGTGCTGTTCTTTAATTTGTAGCGAGTAACGACGTGTCCAATTTTAAATATAGCGGATTAAAAGTACGATTTTTTCCTTGAAAATGTAACGAAGTAAAAGTAAAAGTACAGAAAAATGAAAGTATCAATAAAAGTACAAATTCTCAAAAATCTTACTTAAGTACAATAACGAAGTACTTGTAATTCGTTACTTTACACCACTGGTCACCAGAAATCCTGGTTTTTGAGCCAGTTTCTTGCCTATGGGGGTGAAAAGAATAGCTCCTCGGAGAGGAGAGAGCTCAGAAGCAGCTGTGAAACAGGTCTCAGTCCAAAAGGAGCATAAAGGACCGGCTCTTTAATGCTTCGGTGTCCGTCACTAATGGGGCAGCTTCAGAGGTCGCCGGGATTGTGAGTCTCAGTGAGTCAGGGTTGTTTTGATGCCAAACAATGGAGCCCCACAATGTCCTTTCAACTTCAACATTTAACACTGCAGAAGTCAAGAAAAGTGCCATATTTCTGCACTTCACACGGACAAAAAGGAAAAAAAAAAGGCATCGGTCAGAGGTAGTCTCAAAGGCCAGAAAAGCAGCCTAAAGCCTTTTGTGGTTCCTGAAGCATGTACGTAAGTTTGGAAAACGAAATGGTGAGCCCTGTTGTGCAATCCTTATCTCCGCTTGAGGGGGAAACAAGGTTAAAATAACCGCCGCTCCAACAAAACACACAACTCTTTGACCTGAACCTGCAGCGGCAGTTTGCTGCAGGCGTTTGACGACGAGGAAAAAGCACATCAGCTATAAAAGGCTGATATATCTCACAAGTGATACTTTAACATTTCACACCACTTATGTATAACCTTTTAAGTCGCTCATCTTTGTGAAAGAGCAAGACGGAGAAATAAAGGCTGAGTTGGTATTAATGTGACAGAACCCGTCCGTGTCTCTCTGCTCGGCTAAGTTGCTGCTGCTGTGAAAATCAACGTTCATTTCCAAGACAAAGATGTTGGAGTGCTGAAACTGCCGCTGTTATACAGTTTCTGGTAGTGATGCCCGGATCAATACTGAAATATCGATACTTCCGATACCAGATGAAAATGAAATGAAAATATCGATACTTTTGATACTTCAGTCATTTATGGTAATGTGTATTATTAACACGAATATGGTGGAAAGTAACTAAACTATTCAGATTTTGTCTAAATGACACACTGCAGGTGTGAAAAAGTATGTGAACCCTTTTGGGATAACTAGCTTTCTACATTAATTTAGCATCAAAAAATTCCTTGGATAATCTATGCTACAAGAACAGACAAATGTTACGTGCTTTATGTGCACACGAGCAATTGTTTTTCATGAGAAGCATCTGCTGATGTGACTCATGCCTCCAAAAAAGGAATTAAAATGAGTTGCTCTGAATGATGCTGGGTTCACACGGCAGGGTCGGCGGAGCGCACGGCGGAGTGGGTGTCCGGTGATTCTGGCTGACACTGTTGCCGTGGCGTTATCAAAGCCTTCCATAGGCGACCTGCCAACCAGCGCTTTTTTGGGGTGTTCTCAGGCAGAGAGCTGAATCAAGCAAAAGCAAACGCAGTCAAGGCAGCCAATGCAGTCAATGCAACCAACGCAGTCAACGCAGCCAACGCAGTTAATGCAGCCAAAGCAGCCGACTCAGCCAATGCAGTCAATGCAACCAACGCAGTCAACACAGCCAACGCAGCCAAAGCAGCCAAAGCAGCCAATGCAGCCAATGCAGTCAATGCAAACAACGCAGCCTTAGCAGCCAATGCAGTCAATGCAGTCAATGCAAA
This sequence comes from Cololabis saira, assembly GCF_033807715.1. Lineage (NCBI taxonomy): Eukaryota > Metazoa > Chordata > Actinopteri > Beloniformes > Belonidae > Cololabis > Cololabis saira. Next base: position 37,807,724 of record NC_084589.1, on the reverse strand, counting down.
CAACGCAGCCTTAGCAGCCAATGCAGTCAATGCAAATAACGCAACCAATGCAGCCAATGCAGCCAATGCAGTCAATGCAAACAATGCAGCCAATGCAGTCAACGCAGCCAACGCAGCCAATGCAGCCAATGCAGTCAATGCAAATAACGCAACCAATGCAGCCAATGCAGTCAATGCAAACAACGCAGCCAATGCAGTCAACGCAGCCAAAGCAGCCAATGCAGCCAATGCAGTCAATGCAAACAACGCAGCCTTAGCAGCCAATGCAGTCAATGCAAATAACGCAACCAATGCAGCCAATGCAGTCAATGCAAACAACGCAGCCAATGCAGCCAATGCAGCCAATGCAGCCAACGCAGTCAACGCAGCCAACGCAGTCAACACATTCAACGCAGCCAATGCAGTCAACGCAGCCAACGCAATCAACGCAGCCAACGCAGCCAACGCAGTTAATGCAGCCAAAGCAGCTGACGCAGTCAAAGCAGCCAACGCAGTTAATACAGTCAATGCAACCAACACAGTCCACGCAGCCAACGCAGAACACAGAATCAGACGTACGCGGCAGACGCACAAAACGCTGCTGTATGAATCCAGCGTAAGGCTGGAAAGGGATACAAATGTCATCTCAAACACAGACAAGCTGTCTATAGATGAAGTCAGCTTGGTGCTATGGCTAATGAATGCATGAGCCGTTAAGGCCGCTCCAAAATTACAACGCAGAATCCTCAGGGCAGTAAAAAAAGAAGGACCTACAAGTAAAATCTCAAACACTAGTCACTTACCAGCTGATGTGTCTAAGGCCCAGCACCAAAGCAGAGGCCACTGCTCTGTAATTGGTCCTAAAATGTGATAAAAAAAAAGCCCCTTGGCTGTCCTCACTACCAGGAAATGTTTTGTGGACTGATGAGCAAAGCTGAGTTATTTGGGACGGACACATGGCGATGTCAAACGCAGCAAAAGAGACACATAGTCAGATTTTAAGGTATTTTAGGGTTGACCCAATCATAGCCCATATAGATGCTGTAGAATGAAAAAAAATGGTTAAAAAGAGGAAAATAATCCTCCTGCTTGTTGTGGAGGTCTGATCCAGAGCCATTAGAGGTGCTTGATTGAAGTCAGTGCTGCCAAAGGAGGATTTACCAGCAATTAACGGAAAGGTTGCGCCTTCGTTTTTCTCCAACGCCGTGAACTTTTAATCGGTTTAACAACAACAACGTGCTTCTGTGGCGCCTCTAGTCTACAGACCAATCATGGCGCTTTCATTACGCGAGCAGATTTCTATCATTACCGCACACACAAGAAGTTTAAGGGCATGTTTTGGTCTGTTATCGAGGCTTAGATGAAGGTCACATTTAATCATATGTTATGGTAAATTCATGCAGAAAAGCAGTGAATTTTAAGGGGTTCATATACTTTGTCTTCTCACTGTACGCAGCAGGTGGGGTTTTAGCTCCCCACATACAGCATGTCAACAACAACTGAGTGGAATTTAGTAAAGACTTCAAAAAAATACAATCTAAATACCAATCATTTTTGTTCAATGTAAAAATCTCTGTTGGCTTATTGATCCAGGGGAAATAAATCAGTTAAGGAAATGTCGACTCTCTCGCTCCCCATCGACTGAGGAGTGACCTCTTATCTCTCCCGGTGTCACGTTGTCATGTTTACCTGGTTCATATTAACCTCTGGCTGCAACGATCCGTCGTGGCCATGACCTGTGGGACCTTTGTCACCGGACTGCGGATCGGGCCGAGTCCCAGAGCTGGACCCAGACGGATCAATGACAGGTTCAGGCCACAATTGATCAGGGGACAAAGATAGCTTCATCACTCAATGAGCAGGAACAGCTACAGATTATTTTAGTAAAGGCTGGTAAAAAAAGACAGCATGCAAGTCGAAAGTCTCCATAAAATTAGAAAAAAATATGAATTTATCTGAGTTGTTCTCAAAAGAGTCCTCCACCCATTTTCACACCACAGAGTGGTTTGGAGTGCACAATCCAAACACCTGAAACTCAGAACCACCATGTATATAAAATTAGGACTCATTAGCATAATTGAATGGGTAGTGTTCTCTCGGCCCAATTTGAAATACCAAATTTCCACTTTATGAAATATGTTACGATAGATAGGATATAAATGCAAAATCGGTTACTCTCCGATCCCATGAAGTAATAACATTGTTCAATTCTGCACCATTTTTGCTGCGAGTGACGCAGCTGAGTGTCGACATTCCTTCTCTCCACCAGCTCCTTCAGCGGATTCCCGCCAAAATACAGACATTTACAGCAGAATATACTGTTTAACATGTTGATTCGATGGTGAAATCAAAATTACTGCTGCATATAGCCAACTCTGGGTTTGTACTAACCACTGATTGCTTAGGTATGTTTGGTAGCAGGACAATTACAGATGAGGAATTGGTTGTGGCTCGCCATTGACGGATCTGACTGTCAATTAATCATATTAGAAAATAAATGCATTGCTATATTTAAAGAGAAGCATGGTGTAAATATGTTTGTTTCTGCTCTAAAGTCGGACATTTTAACGTTGGAGTCAACAGAGATTGACTCATTCTTGCAGCCAGCCCCTGGTGGTCAGTTGAGGAACTTCAGCAAATTTTGCTTCTGCATGAGACTCGACCCGGAAGTTAGATGGTTGGTGCTTGGCTACAAATCATTTGCATATTCATTTTCGGTGAAAGGAAAGGAGGCATGTTTATCGTCCGCGCAGTAGATGGAAATAATGCGTTTGAAGCCATGTCCTCCTTAGTTGTGAGACTTATGTCACATTCATGCCTGGCATCCCTACCACTCCAGTGAGATCAGCCCTCGGAAACGGAAATGCCAGCTTGTGAATGCAGATACTGCAGAGTAATGTGGATTAACAAATTTGAAAGGCTTTACAAAAAAAAAAAGATGTAGAAAATTTGCTTCAGCGTTTGCTCTTTTGGGTCATTTTGACATTTGACCATCAATCACCATGACAACGGTTTATACTTCTGCATCAAATCAACGAGGCATGCCGGCCACAGTGACCATGTGCCGTGTACTTTGTCATCTTCTGAACGAATATAAGCAGTCCATTTAATCAAATAGTATTTCCTTCTACTTATTACCAACTAGTGCTTCCTCGTCAACGTTTTCAAAATTGAATAGAATAATTACTAATATCAGTAAATGCTGATGAATTGGCTCCAGCTCAGATACGCTCCAGTAAGATGGTCTGTGGTACATTAGTGAAGTAAATAAATGGAGAAAGCCCAGCACTGCTAGTAACGCTGCTGCAGAAGAGCAGCCACACCAACGTTTAGCATTTGCTGGTACAAACAAAGTAAAGCGCTTTAAATGCCAGTTATGATGTCATCACGTGATCAGTGCGCTTATACGGCTGTGTGATGTAAAGTTGTCGTCAACAAACCTTTATCACCTGAGGAAAACGAGACGCAACGAAAATGCTGGTCATGTGACGATGACGGTGACGATAATTAAATATATAATGCAATATTATAGACGAATAAAAACGAGACTAAAATGTAGATTACAAAATAAAAAACTCTGCTAAAATGTGTCTTCATTTTCGTTGACCAAAACTAGACGAAATGTTCAACCAAAGATCCTTAATGCCCATGTTTTCAGTAGTTTCTCTGGTTTAGTTCTGCTGGGTGACGTCTCGTCCTCAATCCCAGTCGCTGCAGCGGGGAATCAGATCCAGAAGATGCAGCTGCAGGTTAGAGGCTGATGCCGTTAACGCAGAGCTCTAGGTTCACGTCAATTAAAAACAAAGTTGCATAGAGAAACGCAGGGATCTTCTCTGGGGCTGGAGAAGAAGAAGAAGAAACCATCTTTGGATACACTTTCCTACATAGATGTGGAAAAGAAAATCCAATGTGTCATCGAAAAAGAAAAAGATGGGGAGAAATGCGGAAAAATAAATATGTTATAAACTCAAATTAGAGTCTTCTGTATCTGGACTGAATGTATTCTTGAGTCTATAAGGTAACAATAATATAATAATAGGATAACCTTGTTTGAATTGTAAAACTGGTTTGGATAAATACAATCTTTGACTAAAACGAGACTAAAATGGTCGTGGACAATTCTGACTAAAATAAGACTAAAATGCTCAGACTTTTGGTCGACTGAAACTTGACACGACTAAAAGGAAAATGAACGTGACTAAAACTAATAAAAACTAAAATCATAGCTTGACCCAAAGACTAGACTAAAACAGATATTGAAACAGGCTGACAGTAACAACAATAGTGTGATGTGCATCTATGGAGGTGTAATGGGGAGGAAGATCTTGTCTGAGCTTACTGGGAAGCGGGAGGGAGGCTGCTGCCCCCGTTACACAAACCCTGATAGTGAAAGTTAAGCGATGGATGGAAGGTTATAAAATAAATAGATTACACGGAGGTCGGCATATATTCTGAGCTCCCTGACCTAATCATCGCTGAATCTATGGTGCACTACAGCAGAATATAAAATATTGACAGATGGTTGTGTTACAGAAAAAATTGCAACCTGATTAAAGACGCTGATAAATGTTGACTCCAAGTCTCCGGTATTTTGGTAGTGTTGTCGTGCAGGGTTCAGTGAGAGCTTTCAGGAGTGGTGAAGAGCCAGGAGAAGGTGTGAAAAAATATACAAAGAGGGAGCTGTGAGAAAGGGCACGAGAGGATTACAACAAAAAGCAGTAAAAGGAAAAGCTAGGTGTCATCCAAGGGGAAGGCTGAGGAGGAAAAAAGTAAAAAAAGATAAATGGCTGACAGCAGTGGATGGGATATAAGTGAAAGAAATAGCACGAAAAGAAAATAAATAAAGGCAAAAGAGAGGAGAGAAAGAGAGAGCAGAGTCTGAGTGACCAGAGCAGGGGAGAGATGATGATTTGTGGCTCTCTCCAGTGTGCTAGCATTACAGGAATGGCCCTCCAGGGCAGCATGAAAAGCCTCTTGATTGTTAGGAGTGGTAACTGGAGCTCCCAGCCTCTTGCCATGATAGATTTATTTACATTTCAGCGCCTGTACTCTGCTCAGAAAAAAATGATGCAAGGCAGCAGGGCATCAATATTTTGTAGTAGTGATAATATTCTTTTACCCATCCCCTGTTCTATTGTTTCATGACAATGACTTAATGCCGCTGCTGATACTACATGATGCACAATTTCATCATTAGCTGCAAGACTCCACATAAGTTAGCCATTAAATCCATTGTCTGCATTTGAATGGCTGCTACACAGCAGTCTGCGCCGATATCTTTTAATGACTGAAGAAATAGCAGAGTCTTTTTGTCTCTAATGAACTTTAACTAACACTTAATCAATGACTATTTCATAAACATGATTGCGTTATCGCATCTGACTAAGTGCACGAGTTTTGCTGCATTACCATGATTACTTTCAAGTCATTTCCAAAGCCAGCACATCACTGAACTTTGAAAGGCTTCGAGACAATTTCAGGAAAATCCTGCCGAGCTAAATATTAGGCTAAATGTGCAATCTGAAATTATAGATGGCCCTCGAAAGATTTCATTTGTGCCTGCTATGTAATTACTGCAAATTAGGTAGTCAAGACTGCCGGATTCTGTCTCAGCTTTTAGCACTCGTGGCTGCGTTACTATATTTTCTACTTCCAAGCGCTGCCTTGCTTAAGAGAACCCACAGCAACTCTCACGAGGGAATAGATCAATTCTAAATCACTCACATTTTCCAGACGGTCAGGTGCACAGAGTCTGACCTTTTAAACCTATGCGACCGGCTGATTAGCAGAGCCCGTCAGCATTTCTGCTGGACTTGGTGGATAACCCACAGCTGCCATCTTTTTGTTTGTTTTTTGTTTTTTTTTGTCAGCTTCAGCTGCTCGACAGAAGGACTCCGCACAGCCACTCTGCCATCGTTGTATAATTACATTGATGTGGAGCAACCCTTGCATTTTTCAGGTAAGAAAATACTGGCAAAAAAACTATCTGGCACAAAAATTACAGCCTAAAAAACACAAGAAAATAGATATTAAAAAGCCTAGAAATTAAAATGTGCTGACAAATAATAAAAAAGGTACGAGAACTGTGCAGTAATTGTCAAAATTATAACGGTATATTATTTTCTAGCTAAACAAAGGCGCCATTTACTGTCTACTTGTAAGAACACCAACTAAATTCTGGTTGATTTTATACCACATGTCAAATGCATTTGATTAGATTAGATTAGATCTTTATTAGTCATTGTTATATTGCCAGGAAATTAAAAGTGCCGTCATTCAGTAGTAAAAAATGAACAGATAAATAGTATTGTATATAAAACACACACACAACACAAAATAAAACAATAACTGATTAAAACCAATAAATAATTAAAAATAGCCTACACATGCACACAATACCTCATATCAGTTAGTTTGTTTTTGAGTAAATTGAGTTTTGTTCCCGCTGTAGGATAAAAACTGTCTCTAAATGGAGTTGTTCTTGTTTTTATTGATCTGCACCTGATCTCTACCTGAGTGTCCAGGGTGAGAAGTGTCGTTTGTGATCTGTTTTGGTCTGTATTCACATTCTTTTTTAGAGCCTTCCTGCCTTCAGTTTACTCTCTATGGAGCACTTGTAGAAAGACACCAGCAGTTTTTCCTTGATATTGTACTTCCTGAGGACCCTCAGTTCTTTGCTGGGCCTTTTTTGTCAGACCAAAGGTGTTCAGGTTCCACGTGAGGTCCTGCTCAATATGGACCCCCATGCAGGAAACGTAAATCAGCTACTCTCTCCACACAGTGTCCCTCGATGGTTAGTGGTGTAAGGTCTATTTTTTTCTTCCTGTAGTCTATTATGAGCTGTTTTATCTTTGAGGTTTTAAGTATAAAACAAGTAAAACATGTAGTTTTTACCAGGTCTTAAATAAATACAGCCTCAGATGAAGAAAACCATATCATATATTACACTTTGTCATTATTCATGTGACAGAAACTGAGCCAAAAGTACAGCGCTTTTATTAAGACTAAGATGAAAGTTTTGTTGATCATCGGCATATGTGAGCACCTCCTATAAATGCTGAAGTTTTGTCAGTTCACTTGTCTGGCGCATTCAGATGTGTGTTAACACAAGTAGGAAAGACATCAGCAGTGATCTTAGAGAAGTCATTGTTGACTCCCATCAATCTGAGCAAATCTATAAAGGCATTTTTAAACTATAATAAAATAAGCCAACCATTACACAGTGAGAAGAATTATTCACAAGCAGGAAGCCTTCATAACGATGGGTAGTCCAGGGTAGTTTTGCAGAGCCACAGCTGACAGTGCATGCCACAGTGACCTGGAACTGCCCTGCAATGAAACCTTTTGGCACCTTCTACAGGGGATGAGACAGGGAAAGACAAAATACAAGACAGCTTGTGTAACCTGCTGCTGATGGGATATGATTTAGCCAGAAAAGGACGTGGTCTTTCCCTCTGGTTGTCTTCTTGTATATTTTCCCCTAATTTTCTTATTCTTTATCATCATCATCATCTTTTTTAATTGGCAGTCAACAAAGCAAAGGGGGCTGCATTACCACCACTAGGTGGTATTGGAGGGGATGGGGTAGTTTTTTAGGTCAGGAGATGTAGGGATGGGATTCGAGAACCGGTTCTCAAAGAGCTCCCATGGTTCGATTCTATGGAATCGTAAATGCCTGCCTTATGATTTCGCTTATAGGTTCTTCCAACGTCTGACGCATTTCCGTGATCAAATCTTGTGCATGCTTCGTATTTTGGTTCGGAGGCAGAAACGCTCCAAAGTTTGGTTGTATTTCACTAAAAGGAATATACTAGGCCCAAGTGCAACCATACACTGTATATAACAATGGACAAAGAATTCGGTCGCGTGACCCGGTGGCAGTGGTGGACAGTAACGGAGTAAATTTACTTGAGTACTGTACTTAAGTACATATCCAGAGGATTTGTACTTTACCTGAGTATTAGATTTCTTTGGTACTTATTACTCTTACTTGAATACATTTCCAAGACAAATATTTTTACTTTTACTCGAGTAAATTTCTAGGAAGGCTGAAAAGTACTCGTTACTTTCAGGTCTGCTCTTTTTTCTTCTTCTCTAAAATCCTATTGGACACAAGCTGTTTTTGTCAAAGGAGGAGACCTATCACAGTGCACGCTCTCCACTGGGATGTAAGTAAAGCGGAAATATGTCAAGCCTCCTCAAAACGATACCTCCAAAGTAGCCTGCGTTTGTCAAGACAGAGCCGCAACAACGGCTACGCCTGCGTCAGGAGAAGAAAGACAATCCGCTGAGTCGTCTGAGTCTGATAATGAGCCGGACTCGGAGCAGGGACTTTCACAAAATCCTTGGCCGTATCTTAACTCAATGTTTGAGTTCGACCGAGTAAAAAACGAGGGCACAGACAAACCACAGACATTTATTTTCAAATGTTTATTGTGTCTGCCGAAGCAGAACTACCTCTCTGCTTTCAACAACTCAACATCGAAATCTCAGAAACAAGAGTTAAAAGATCCTTTAATTAATTTAGAAAAAATATAGTAATTTACTGACGTGGAAAATAAGAAATTTACTCTTACTCTTACTTTTACTTAAAGTAAATGTAAAAGCATTTACTTTTGGATACTTAAGTACCTTTAAAAACAAGTACTTTTCTACTCTTACTCGAGTAATATTTTGACTGAGCTACTTTTACTTGTAACGGAGTAAATTTTGACCAGTAGTATTTGTACTCTTACTCAAGTACTGGGGTCGAGTACTCTGTCCACCTCTGCCCGGTGGTTTCTGAAGACCAGTTTTGAAGCGTGTTTTTCTTGGTACCGAGCGCAGCCATGTCACTCAGTTAGCCCTCGGGAACACTGTACATCAATCATAGTTAGCTTTGCTCCCAGCTCCTTCAGCTGAATCCCGCTGAAATATCTGCAGATCTGCCCTCAGACCTTTACAGCGGGATAGACTGTTTAATATATTGTCTTGACAGTGAAATCAAAAATGGCCGTCCCGTTTACCCTACGCTGGGTTCTTACAAAGGTTAAGCTGGTTAGCGAAGGGTGGTAGCTTGACGATTATAGGTAAAGAAGTGATAACGGCCAGCTATTGGCTGAGCCGAGTGCCAAACAATCATATTAGAAATGAATTTAATACTTGATGTAAGCTCCTGGCGTGGTACAAACCAGTCCTAGCAGTTTTTGAACCAGGCTCTAAATATGATTATTTAATTTTAACAATGGAGATTGACTCGCTTTTCCAGCCACCCTCTATCGGTCAGTCGAGGAACTGCAACCAAACGTAGTGAGATCTTGCTTGCAAGAGGTGCAGAGCTTTGATCACAAAGGGCGGAAATACCTCCAACACCTGAAACCTTTTCTGCATAAAAACTGTTAATGTGCAAAAGTTGATCATTGCAACTATATTTATATAACAGTGTTCATTTGAAAAGGTGTCTGTATTTCAGCTTAAGCCACCTTTGATTAAGTTGAAGTTGAGTGCAAAATATTGGTGCATAATTGAAAATAAAGTAATAATGCAACCAAAGTCATTTGTACTATATATATATATGGATGAGAATCGATAAGAGAACTGATTAAGAACTGATCGATAAGCAATATCTATATTGGAACCAGAATTGCTCAATACTTATTAATTCACATTCCTAAGTAGATCCTACCATGTCAGACACTGTAACAGAGATAAAGAGATAAAAATGGCTTACAGGATGGAGGAGGAGGTTGTTGAGGAGGAGGCTGCTGACGTTCCATCTTTTCTGGGTTTTATCCTGGAATCTTGCCAAAGGAAAGCCGTCTAATAACTCTAAAGACCACTGCTGCTTCTTCTACCATTTTTATTTGTTTCTGATACCTGGGCTTTGAGTTTTGACCAATACTGACTAGCAATCTTACAGCAGTGTTATTTTAACAGAAAGGTTCCCTTGCATTTTAATTCATATTTAGTACTAACTTTGTATAATCACTATTATTGTTATTCTGTCTATCTTCCCTCCTTAAAAGCTTTACAAAGCTGCAGATGTTATATTAAGTAACATTTGTGTCACCTCTAGAAACTGCAGCCGTGCAGAGTGAGCATATCACAGTTTTTATTGGTTTATTGGTATCGTCCAGTGTAAAATAACTCCACATTGCAGACATAATACTTATGCTGAGTCCAACAACTCATGAGCCACGGCTTCAACTCCGAAAGAGGAAGTTACGACGCAGTATTGTATTATATTGTTTTGGAATCTGTTTATAAATATTTAATGGTATTGGATCTAACATAGATGTAAATAAAAGTACCCTTATTTTTGGCAGAATTAGCAAATACATCTGTTGCTTCATCTTTGGAGCCATCTTTTGGTACCGAGAGATTTACTAGTGTGGAAGTCCGTATGTTGTTAGGATATATGTTTTAAAAACCCCATGAAAATGATGAGTGGGATTTTTTTGGGGTCCTGATAAATACCTTTTTTGTTTTGAAAGACCTTGTACTTGAGAGAAAGTGTGACTGAGCTTTTCTTTTTTTAATCGCCCAACAGACACCTTTTGTTAATTTCTTGAGCAACATAGCACAATGCTCTTTGGTTCTTGTCTATTTACTTTATGGGAATTCAAGTTTAAGGTATTTATATCCATCTGTCAATGTTTACATCTGATTTATTCTTATCTTGTGGAATTTCAATAATAATGTTTGTCATTTCCTGGAAAATCATTTGCATCCACGTACAACCTTCAGTGATTTTTCCAAACAGAGAACGAACAGAAATGGCCAGCAGCAGCAGCTCTGAGCGTCCAACAGATATCCAGAAGCAGACGGCTTTCAGTCTTAAGTGGAAGAGCAGCAGCCTCTCTACCACTTAGGATAGTGGGCTATTTAGCCTGACAGCCATTAAATATGAATTAAAAACCACACAGGCCTCTTTGCTTTCGAAAATGTCATTACATATCTTTATGGCGGCCGATTGTTGAATAAGCAGTTTGCAGGGCTCCCTGGGGGCAGGCCGGGGATGGGAGTGGAGAGGAGTGGAGTGCATGGAGGAAGAGGAGGAAGAGGAGGAAGGCAAGGGAGGAAGAAACATGAAGGGGAGACAGGATGAGGTCTGGAGTGAAAAGATTGCTGGACGGGACAGTGGACGGGGTAGGTGGAGGATGGATAAGGGATGGGAGGATAGGTGGAGGAATAGTGGAAAAAAGAGAGAGAGAGAGATTTTGGATGGCTAGGAGAAGGTAAGCCATGGAGGATTGAGTCGGGGAATAATGAACAGGGAGGTCTGCTATAACGGATGAGGCCTAATAGCAGCTAAAATGGAATCTACATTACTGGTCCTAACTGAGTGCAGTACTTCAGGGGCCGGGCCCCAAAAGGAGCAAATAATAGCGCTGACCTGAAGTGGTGCTTCAGTTTCTCTCCAGTAGATGAGGGGAGATGTGTACGGGGATATGAGATTGGAGGTGGGAGGGGGCGGCTTTGCAGAGACATTGGTCTTCTTAGTAATTTTAGGGTTGTTAAAAATATTTAAAAGAAAAAGGTCAGCGTGTGCCTGCCGAATCATTTCATGGAGTGCTTATGGGGTCGCCTGGCCCCCTCAATCCCCTGAACATAATCACCTCCAAAATGTGATGCTATAATTCAAGAAATGAAGACATTACCATTGCTCTGTTCCTAAATGAATACATCATTTCTTGCCTTTATGAAGCTCATTTGAAATGCATCTGATGTATCAGACAATATACATTTAATGACGTTATTTTCACTGGCACACTCATGTTTGACCTATGGAATAATGCGTCAAAGAGGACAATTACTACAGGAAAACAATTACTACAATGTATTCTCCTTTTTAAAGTCACTATGTCAAACAAGATTTCCGCAACATGGGATTTGAACAAAAGAACAATGCAGAAGTAAATAACAAAAGGAAACGGATTGATGGGCGTAGTGTGTTGTTCCCCACAAAGCTGATGTTGTTTTCAAAACCACAAGGCGGTTTGACTTCCCTGTGTAGCTGAGCTCATTGTTTTAGTGGGAAAATGAGAAAAAAAATAACACATCTGCTAGAGAAGGAAAAAGGAAGAAAAGCATCTGAAACCAGCTGGAAGAAATGTATCATCCATTAAAAAATGTCTAATTGTGGGTTTTATTATGGAACCCCATCTTGTTTTTTATGTCTCATGCAGAGACAGGTCAACCAAAATCAGGCTTCCCACCAGTTTTATCACAGTCTGTACTCAGAGGGGGTTAAAGCTGAGAACGGTTAAGGACAAAGTCAAAAAGATGGTGTCACTAAGGCTAAGTAAACATGATGGATTCAATTAAAGCAACTGCAGCACGGTTACTTTCTTGGAGGAGCTCACTTGGATATCCTTGGTTTGAGCTCCTTTGGAAAGATCCATCTTAGGTCTGAGTCCCACTGGGGGAGGAAGCACTCAACCTGGGTCTTACTGGGAGAGGAAGGGATCCCTTATTGGTCCCACATTGGTCCCACATTGGTCCCACATTGGTCCCACTGCTACCTGCTCCGCTCATGCCCACTACATCCACTGGTACCCATCTATTAACTTGAAACTGACACTAATAATAAATAATAATGTACTAAAAACTGACAACAACTTTGGTCCAAGCTGACCTTGGAGTTGACCTTGAATCTCCTGTGAAGTTTTTCTGTACTCTTTGGTCTCCATTCGTATCATCTGTCGCTTCAGTTTGTCTTCAGCCATCAGTCCTTTTGTCATTATTCAGTAAATTACTGTTTACTATTATCATTCTATTGCAATCATTACACAATTATGTATTATTATCCAGTTAATTAAGTGTTTTATACACCTTACCTTTAATACATTAGTGTGGAAGTCGTGAAAATAGATGAGCCGACAACTTCTCCCGGTGTGTCCCTTTATTAAATCCACCAGTAAACTGAAACTAAACGTTAAGAAGCATCACAGAACTAACTGACTCCAAAAACGTCACCGTACTTAGAGGGAACGTAACACATAAAACCAAAACACTAGTAACAACATAAATTATAACCTGAATAAACGCTGTATGGTAATGCTGTGACTAACATCTCTATGCAGGTAAATTATGTACACATCACTATGAATAAAGGCACTATTAGGCTCTTAAATATTGTAGTCTCCTCTAAACTGATCAAAATGTCCTCTTTAAACGCTGACGTAGCCATTCGAGCAAACGTAGTTGCCGACTCAGTATGCTAAAAACCAGCTACTCAACCAAAGACCTTTAAAGTTTAAACAGCATGTCCCAGAGCCCTTTATTTCCATCTAACAACTTTAACTTGAACACACTTTTGGACCTCAATTTTGAGGGAGTCACTTAAGAAATATGTAAGGTGCACCGCTGCTGTCACGCAGGCTTAATAGCGTATTAGCTTCACAGCGGTAGCGCATTAAACAGCTTGAAAACTCGCCTGCAAATGTCACGCCAATCACGTAAAAAGCTGTAATACAAAAAACAGTGTCCAGCTTCAGTGACAACACTTGTCTGCCTTCAGCCCCACAACTGTGACGCTTAATTTTACATACTTTTATATGTTTTTCTTTCTCTTAAATCTTAAAAATGGGAGAAGGTATGACTAACTGTGATTTTGGCGACGGCCTCATGTTCTTACTGGCTGCTGACTTGCTCTAATAGAACAGTTCACATCACTCCAATCCTAAAAACTAATGAGACAGTGTTTTTATGACCATCATGTTGATTTTATGTACGTTTATTCTAGGAGTTTTTTATCTGTATCGTCTTGTTTTCATTTGTATTTTTACTTTTATTGTATTGTTTTATTTTTTGTGAAACACCTTGTGACATTCCCTTGTCTGTGAAAGGTGCTATAGAAATAAACTTAATTACTTACTTACTTACTTACTTACTTACCTCTTCCATCATCATGCAGATTGGATTATCTCAAATTCAAATTTCCAATCTTATTTCGAATCTAGAGAAAATCTTATCGTGGTTTCCAGAAATCTGAAAAAGCTGCTTATACAACTAGACCAGGATACCTTAAAAATCCAGCGAGTCCTGAGGATTTACGACTACAATACTCCAGTCATCTTATTCAGGTGTCTAAACTTTGCAACTTATTTAACCGGTCACAATGATAGGAAAATTTGAGGATCCTCGTATTCAAAATGTAGATATAATCAGAGTTGTATTATATTTTACTTAAAGTTGCCATGGGTTCTGCATTAAGTAGTATTTGCAATAAGTAGTATTGAACATAAATGCATAATATGTGTGCAGTTCTAGAGCACATCTACATATTTATTTTCAACCACAAGGTACAATACATCGATCCGTGTGAAATCATATCTTCCCATCAGGTTGTCTCCAGCCATCTGCGAAGGGATAACCAAAACACACCGACAGTATACAGTACGTATATATCAATGTCTGTTTGTGCTCATGTCCAGGACGGGGCAAGCTGGCCCGTTTCTTGCATGTGCTTCCCAGAAACAGAACCGTTTTCTGTTCGGTCCAATCTTCATGCTCAAAACAGGCGAAAGCTATTTTTTCCGTGGCGCATGAACACAGAGGTGCACTGCCTCACTTGCACTCTCCTTTTCCCGGTATCGCTCTATTTTGTGAGTTTGTGTATGTACATCCGTGCATATGCCTGTGTGCGTGTATATGTGTGAGTGTGTGTGTGTGTGTGTGTGTGTGTGCATTCGCTCCTGCCAGTCCACTTAAGGGCCTTTGGTTTCAGAGGAGGCCATTGTATTTCCTCCATTGCCTAGCAACCATCGCCAAGGCCAGCAGTCCATTGTTGCGGAGGCTGAGCACCTGAATTGCCTGCTGCCTGTTTCTACTTTTCAAAATTGTACTGTAATTTCACAAAGTGGTTTTTCAGCATCGGAGAGAAGCAGCCGGGCTCCAAATTGGAGGGCTATGAAAATAAGCTTCATTTGGTGGTTTTACATCGGGAGCTGCGCGCATTTGCAAAAGGAGCTCCACAAAAAGCGGCGAAGACGTTCAAAACATATTGTGCCTTCAGCCAGCGGTGAAGGAAAACAAACATTCATCGATTTATATGGAGCGATTGACCTATATTGTACGTGCATGCATTTGAGAGGGAGGCAGATAAACAAAAACACAGATAAAGAAAAGACGGTTGAGGGTTTGCGGCATTTATGGCCTCATTGTCGTTTTGAATTACGCCTTATAGACTGAGAGAGAGATAAATCCACAAAGATGGGCAGACAAAGACTGACAAGAGGAAAGGAGGGAAAAATAGAGAGAAAATGGGAAGAAAAAAAAGGGAAACAGAGGAACATGTGGTAGGCGGGGCCTGATCGCTGAAAAGGTTGATGGACTAGATTTTTTTTTTTCTCCCGTGACGTCACTTTTACACAGTTTCCTTGAATAGCACCTGTGTGCACGGGGGCTGTGTGTTCTGTCAGTCCTGAGTAAAAACATAAACCCATGCCAGAAAAAATATATCTTTCAGTGTTCTCCGCTGGGCAATGGAGACAGACTGTGCTTCTCCTCCGCAGAGGCCACTGACTGATGTCTTCAGCACTAGCTGTCAGACACCGGCCCTTTCCCCTCCAGCCGCTGTTTTAGTCTTTTTACAGCATTTTTTATTTTTTTTTATTTTGAAATTATAAATCTTTTTATAGACTCAGTGAAAATAGCTCTTTTTCTTTTTTTTTCTCGTTTGCCTGCCATCAACGCCCAAGTGGATGACCCCAGGTGTCTAATTCAGGAATGGTAAGTGGAAACAATTTTGCCATCAGTCAAATGTGTTGCATTGTTTTGACGGCGAACATAGCTTTGTGAACATTTTGGTACATTTTTACAGTCGGTGACAGATTCACTCATTTCAAATAAACATTTTTTTCCTTTTCTTTCTCTCCAATTCATGTCTGTCTTGCTGTTGTCTGTCAATGCCACCCCACTTTCTCTTATTGATTTTCACTTCCAGCCTGTCTCTGCTTTTGACATCAAATTGCTGCACATACAGGAGACATGACAACGCTGACAAGTCTGGTTTTTCACGTTTATTCTCATGAAAAGCAACGTAAACGCTTGAAATACTGGACTAAAACAAAACGCACAAACAGGTATGTAGACTTGATCCTGGCTAAGACACGTTTTGGATAAACAAAAACCACAAACATTTCATTGTGTCTGTACAATCCATACACTTTCTGGTTCGGGTTCTGGTGACCTATCAAGTTTCTTTCCTCATTTTTCTGCACCAACGATCGTGATTTATGTTCAGTACAATCAAAGATTTGCTAGACTTAACAAAAAACAGTTTTTCCTTCAAGCGGCAGCAGAAATATCAATTAGGTTCAGTTAGATTGATTGATTGGTTATGTTTCTCAGCTGGAGCTGAATAACCTTCAACAACATGCAGCAATCATACAGCCAGTAGCTACACAGCACTCTCGTTGTTGGGAGTTTAATGAGTAAAAGAACCAAAATAGAAGTTTCACCATCGGATAAGTGAGTGAGATGTTATTTACTGTGTTTTTACTGCCTGGTTCATCAGTGTAAATGTGTGTTTTACCAGCGTTACGAGAGCTGGAACCTTAACAAGATGGCAAAGTTCCAGCGAGGAACGCCTGGCTGCACATCCGCCCTCAGAAGCTGATTCAGATGTCTGCAACTTTATTATTCATGTTAAATTATTGACCACCATTGATTACACGAAACCCCGCTACACGCAGACGTGAGTGCGCCACACGGATCTGGCCGAGATGTTAAATGAATGCCCCAGTTTTCATCTGCTTTATTGGAAATCACCGGGAGTAAAAAGGCAGCATGTCTCTCTGTGCAGCTTCAGACGAGATCAGTTCAAACTGATGGGAAATTATAGAAAAACATTAATTATCTGACGCAGAAATCACATTTTTAGTGTTAATGCTGTTTAATTATGTTCTCCCAGCTCACCTTTTTTATTATTTTTCTGTAATTATATTTTTGAGTTGTATGGGGTTTTTTTTTCCTTGAACAAGTTTAAATGTGTAAACTCTGCTTTTTTAGCAGATTTTCTTATGCTTGAAATGTGACTGATTTGCAGATGTGTATTAACTAAATGTCATAATTAAACACCTTCTAAAAGGCTGTTTTTAATAAGTGTAAACTCGACTACAGAGGCAAACCGTTAAAAGCTGGGTGTGAGTTCAGTGAAGTTGGCTGATTTGTGCCGCTGCCGATGGCGGCGCGCTGAGCGGAGCTGTCCCTGACCTCGGTGCTGAAACCACAGCTGGGCCTCTCTGCTGCTGTTTTCTCTCTGTTCCAGCGTCCAGGGCCGTCACGGGTCACGCTGAGCCCCAGCAGATAACCCTGACACCTGGCCCTGCTGCAAGCCTCTGTACCTCCATCCATCCTCATCCAGAACACTGAACTCACTGAACCAACTTTAAAGATTAGAGTATCTGCATGTGCGTGTGGCCTTTTAAGGTTACTGACACAATCTGAGCAGAGCACAAACATAGTATTTAATTCAAATACGAGAGGGTTACATTGTGATGACACACACATACCTGCGGTAATTGAAGTGATAACCCCAGATTGGGCCGAGCGACTTGACTAATCTCTTCAAGCACAAGGAGAAGGCCAGCCAGCACTGCCAGTTCTGCTGCGACGCTGCAGGCCGCGGCCTTCACGAGAGCATTTGGTGTAAGAGGAAACGCCAAGGTCCCCCCCCCCCCGCAGCCCTCCCAGGTCTCCAGTCCTGGAAATCAGCTGGCTCAAGGAGGCCACCTTGAGTCCGGCTCACAGCCTGGGATAATCCCATCTGTGCTTTTCATTTACACCTTCCTGGTTCCACTTTAATCAAACCCGTAAAGAATATTTGATAAGACTGGAAGCCACAGAAGCACAAGTCCACAGCAGCATGGAAGACTAGTGATTTTGTTGTTTTGTAGTTAAACTGACAACAAATCATTGTCTCCCTCACTGCTCTGAGACACAAGCTTGCAGAAACATGCACAATCTCTCGCCCGTTACTCAAATTCTCTTTGCATTTAATCAGCCCTTTTGAATTAAAGTCTTGTTTAAGAGAGAAAAGCAGCGCATGGGTTCAACTTGATCGACTTCTCAATATAAAGCTGAACATTTTTGGTGTAAAATGTGATTCGAAGGTTGTTGTTTTTTATGTGAAAAGTGAATCCACAGCTGAATACGAAGAATTTTGCCGGAAATGTTATTTTCTCTTTCTTGCAAAACACAAATCTTACATTTTTAGCTGAAGAATTCACTCTCTTTTCATTATTAATTAGTTTTTTGTCTTTATTCACTGTTTGTTCTGAACTGAATGGCGTCCCGTGTCAAGTGAATTTTTGAGTAGACAGAAAATAGCTGAATTTTATTGGTAATTTCTTTTCCTTTCACACTTTTCTATCAAATCTTTCTTATTATTTCAATCAGAAATGTTTTACGATTGCGCTAAACGTGAATGTCATGAAGTGTAAAGATTAAATTAGATCACATTTCTCCGCCAGATGTTTGTTGTGTACATTTTTATGAAGATATTTATCTTTTTGAAGTGTTTCCGAATGCTAACTGACCTGGGTGAAGCTGTGTCAGCCTGATGAATAAAACAGTCTTCCCTCTCTGTTTTCATGCTTGTGAAGAAATATATTAATTAACTTGAAGGTCACTGAGATGAAAACTGACAAATAAAGATTTGTATATAAATGCATATACTATATATACTTTGAGTTTATCTTATCCTTGGACTTTATCTTTTCATCGGCGTCTATTCATAGATTTAATACAAAAATCAAAGCAGAAATGATAGAAATGAACTAACTTTTCATTCATTTACCTTTTTACCAGTAAAAACATCGTTATTTTTAATAAAAACAGAGTCACGTTGATCACCTTAGAACGCCTTTAATGATAACTTAGAGACAGTGCGACAGACAAACATGTGGGTGTGCAGCGGTCAGCGTCACTGGGGGGGCAGCAGGGCCTTGGACTGGTCCATCACCTGCTGGAGCAGCTTCTCCATCATGTCGGTCAGGGGCTTGACCTGAGCGTGGAAGTTGTCGCTCAGAGGCTTGACCTGGGCGTTGATGTTGTCGGTGAGGGGCTTGATGTGCTCCTCGATGTCGGAGATGTAGGGCTTGACCTGCTCCTGGAGCTTGACGGCCTCGGCCTGGACCTTTTCCACCAGGGGCTGGATCTTGGCCCTGCTGTCCTCCACGTAAGTCCTGGGGGGAGGAGAGGTAGGAACAACGAGATGGTTGAGACAGGTTTGATGCATGCATAAAGCCACGTTTTTTTCCTCAACAGTAGAATTTCTCAAATGGATGAAATTATCTGTATAGTATTTTCCTTAAATACATTTTTTTTTTTTTAAATGTGCAAACCGGAGGTTGCGCATCCTGGACCATGTATCGGCAGCATGCATGTAAAATATGCATTTCAGTTAAATAAAATACATTTTGTAATTTGTATTTTTTTTTTTTTATAAAGTATATTTATTAATTTTCAAAGGGACAGACAGTCAAGAATTAAACAGTATTACAGAAATATGCACCCTCTTTTAAACACCACCCAAAACATGGAACAAACTCTCCTCACAGACAAATCAAAGTAGAAAAGTAACAAAAAATTACCGTAAAATAAAAAAGTAAAAAATTAGTAAAAAAATTTAAATAAATAAATAAATAAATTTAAAAAAAAAATTTAAAAAAAATTGTAATTTGTATTTGAGCATTGACAAACACATAATGTCAAAATATTTTTATATTTAGTAGTTTAAAAATACTAAAATCCTTTCTGAGACATGAGCAAGTGGCTTCCATTAACCCAGATCTTCTGTGTAAGCAGAAGTCCAAGACCGCTGACCCGCCCACTTCCTGCACTGGTGGCTGTTTTCTGTTCAAATTGATTAATTGATTATTTTTGTTCAGGGGTGAACGTTTTTATACCACATCCAGTTGAATTATTTAAAGCAATAAATGTATATATAATTAGGGGATGTGGCCTTTTGATTGGCGGTTGGCACAGCCAATGACTAACTGACATATTGACTCTCATGAGCTGTGAATAAAGACCTAAGAGAGCATTATCATTCATTCAGATTTCACATTTAAAAGAGTTTCTTTATTTGCACCGTTAATTTTACTAACACACCTCTGTGTGGGGCTGTGGGTTGATCTGGAAGGGCCCAATGTCCCAGCTTAGAAATTTGAAGCTAACCGAGAGATAATTTTTCCATCTTATTTTGCCCCAAAACGACATTTGAAACCGGAGGACCTGTTGTAAATGTTCCTCTGCAGCTCTGCAGTTCCTCTGGCATGGAAGGAACCAGGAATAAAGTCTTTTCAGGAATCCTCCAAGTGGAAGTCTGCTGGGACCTGCGTCCAGTCAGGCCGAGATACTGGTATAGCAGCAAGCCAGTATGAATCTAAAGTCATTTTAATTAGCATGGTCAGCCTAAGCTAAGTCAGCCAAGATAAAATGGCTAATAATGATTGACATGAGTCAATCATAGTCATGAGTCAACCTCTTTGCAACATAAGGCGGAAAAAAAGAAGCTTCAAAACTCCTTATTTGGACAAGCTGTGGGTGACATTGCTACACATTTGTCCAGTTCTTCTTATACACTCCAGGTTTCCTCCGACTAAGAGACTCTGGCCTGCTCCAGGAAAAAGGTGGGGTACAGTCGACGGAGGGCCACACACATTTACCCCTGGGGTCCATTTAAAACCAACAGCTGATATCTAGAGGTCGATGTATTTTGTATTTTATTTTGAAACTCTATTTTGCCCATCTCTGCTGTGTGGAAACCATTTTGACCGACCTGTCGGGTATAGAGTCACCTGGACTTTGATGGGTTTATACAGGACTGTCTCAGAAAATTAGAATATTGTGATAAAGTTCTTTATTTTCTGTAATGCAATTAAAAAAACAAAAATGTTGTACATTCTGGATTCATTACAAATCAACTGAAAATATTGCAAGCCTTTTATTATTTTAATATTGCTGATTATGGCTTAAAGTTTAAGATTAAGATTCCCAGAATATTCTAATTTTTTGACATAGGATATTTGAGTTTTCTTAAGCTGTGAGCCACGATCAGCAATATTAAAATAATAAAAGGCTTGCAATATTTCAGTTGATCTGTAATGAATCCAGAATGTATTTTTTTATTTATTTTTTTGTAATTGCATTAAAGAAAATCACAATATTCTAATTTTCTGAGACAGTCCTGTATTAACAACTTAATGCCTGACATGTTTTCCCGACCAGACTGTCAAAGTAAAAGCAGAGGTGGGGTACGAGTCTGGGTGTGGCTGCTACTCACTGGGCGGCGTTGGTCATCTCCAGGGCCCTGATGTTCTCCACCATCTCCTGGGTGGCGGCGGTGATGCTGGTGGACATCTCAGAGAGCATCTTTGTGATCTTGTCCACGTCGGACTGGACGTCCCGCTTCACCACGGCCCTGGCCTCAGAACCTGTGAGAAACATTCAGATCACAAATCACGTCCAGTAAACTCAAACTCTCTGGACTGAAATCCAGAGCCAGCTAATTGGAAATGTTTATCATCACCATGCTACTCTTTAAGCCTTAAAAATGTGAAATATTTATTGCAAAAAAAAGCCTTACCATGTGCAACGGCCAGCAGCAGGACAAGAGCGGCAACAAAGGTGGATTTCATGGCTGCAGATGAGGGAGAGAGACGACCTTAACCTGTGGTGCTCTTGGGACTGAAGATGCCTCCTGTCACAGAGCTGGAGGCTTTTATAGCTCCAGAGGAAGAGTTAATCATTCCCACTCAGGATTTAATCACCTCAAACGTTGAGACGTGGCGTGAGATGCTGAGAAACGTCACTGTGCTGGCTGAACCTTGATGCTTGATACTGTCGCTGTGACAAGAACGAGTCAAAGTCCGTCCTGCTGGCGGGGGGGCCTGAAGCCAGAAGACAGAACTTAATACCCAGATAGCAAAAGATGTTAAATCCATGTTGAATTATGGTCAAAAAGGTTGATTTTTGGTTAAGGTTGACGATTGATGGTGGATCAACCATCAATCAATCATGTAATTCTAATGCTAACATATTCTGTTTGTCGCTTCAACATGGATTCAATGTTTCTACCATATTTCAACATTGATTCACTCATATTTTGCTATCAGGGTATCATTTGATGACTTCAAATACTTTATTGAGATGCTCTGCTGGATTGAATCAATGTCATATGATTTTATTGTCCTTATCCCCCTTATACTTGTACTTTTCATCTGTTTAAAGGTGGAGAATATGAACATGAGGGCTTTAAAGCAGATTATTATTCGTAAACATAACATGCCGTTATAAAATGATCAAAAATAGTTGCATAGGGCCGTTGGGTGGCGCAGAGGTTAAAGCAAGTGGCCCATGTACCGAGGCTACAGTCCTCCTGCAGCGGCAAACAACAAACAACTACAACAAACAACAACAAAAACGACATCGGAACTTCTCTCCCTGAGATCATGGAAGAAAATTGACTTCTTATGTAGCAGTCCTGACCACAGCACATTGTCCTGAAAAACAAAGCATACAAATCTAGAAGTAAACAATATCTCCAAGCCACGATTCCTTCCATAACTGCACCTTCATTGCAGCAGACAGATATCTGTGCCTAACCAGTGTGCAAATCTTCAATTTAGCTTTTTCTTTCATTATTATTTTTCATATATTGTTATGCTTTGGTTAGTTCTTGCGCATGTACAGATGTGTCGTGGGCCCATGGGAGCCTGCATTGCCCAGGTCGGGTCAGAGTCCCGGCCTGCAGCTCTTTGCTGCATCTCATCTCTCTCTCTGCCTCCTTCCTGTCTACCACTTGAATAAAGGCCACTAAGGCCACACAAATATCTTTAAAAAAGGAAAAAAAAAATAGTTGCATGTGCTTCCTAATCATTTATTTTATCATCAAAACTGCACCGATAGTCCCCTAATCATGTAATCAATGTTGAATCAACGTATTCTGTTTGTCATGGACAAGGCTTCAACATGGATTTAATGTTTCTGCCATGTTTCAACATTGATTCACTCATATTTTGCTATCATTTGATGACGTCAAGTTATTGAGATGCTCTCCTGCATTGTTTCAATGTCATATGATTTTATCTCCTTATCCCCCTTATACTTATACTTTTCTCTCTATTGCATCAGTTTAAAGGTGGAGAATTTGAACATGAGGGTTTTAAAGTAGATTGTTCTTCGTAAACATAACATGTCATTATAAAATGATCAAAAATAGTTGCATGTGCTTCCTGATCATTCACCGCATCGATAAGCCCATTTTCCTTTAGCATTCTGATATCCAGTCTGTGTTTGAAGCTTTTAGGTGTTTTTAATAGATGCAATTTTATTTTTATTTTATTTTTGTACATTTATCCAGTCCTGGAAAAGTGGCAGAAAATGGATGGATGGATTTTAAACTTTGTTTTATTCTTTCTTTGGTGATGCCCTCATTGGTCATTGGTGGGCGGGGGGGCTCCTGGGGTGGATAAAATGGATAAAAATAAATGATTTACTTATTTATTTAGGTATTTATGATGTTTTTTGTTGTATTTTGTTGGTTTTTTTATGCTGTTCATGATTATGTTTTAATGGATATGTGCGGTGGGGTGCTGTATTTGTGCTGTGTGGGTATTAAAGTGAGGATGTGTGTGAAAACGACCAGATGTGTGTTTTTAACCACGAGTGTGTGAGTTTTTTCTATGTTAAATGTTGATTTTATTATGTAAAGCATTTACTAGTGTATGAAAAGTGCTATTTAAATCAAATCAAATCAAATCAAAGTTTATTTTAGGGACAATGCATGCGGGACAATGTATATTAATGAACACTACATTAAGCAGTGTAAATACACCGGATTTTAGCAAATGCTAGTTTCCACCCATAGTCCCCAGAAAACATAAAAACAATTCAGTCAAACAATACAATCAAACAAGGGAACAAACATAAAACGTACGTAGTTGCGAAATAGACTTAGCAGAATTTAAAAGCAGTATGGTTTGTATCTAAAGTAACTTGAGTTTTAAAGTGACTTGAGCAAAAAATGCATATTACAATAATGAAATACCAGCGATGGTAATATCATGGTACTGAGAGTATCCAAGTGGTGTGACATACAAAGTGCGTGTTGCATTGCACATTGCCTTAGTACGTACGAATTAAAACAGATAATTAACATTAAGACAAACTACACACGTTTAAGCCTGTTGTTCCTCCAATAGCCATGATTTAAGATGTTTGGTGAAAGAGGTCAGAGTGGGAAGTTCACGTATCGTGCTTCGTATTGCATTCCAGGTGTAAGAGGCACGAACCGAAAAAGTGGCTTGACTAAAAGCACTTTTTCTAAAAGGAACTATACAGTGGAACTCTAAAGTTTGTTTTGATTTGATTTAAATTGTGTAATAAATAAAAACAGCCGGACACTTCTTCCACGAGCACAACGCCGTCACAAACAGGGAGACAGCATGATTAGACGACTTCTCGCCGGGGTTCAGAGTCGCCACACGAGTAGGGAGAGACAAAAAACTCTGGTGTCATGTGTTTGTCAGCACTTCTTCCTCTCGTCTCCTTCTTTCTGGACGATAAAAACAGTTTTGATGCTGCTGGAGGGAAAGCTTGATAAGACAAAGTCCCTCAGGCCCTCCGACGGTCTTAGATGTCATTATCTGGCTCCTATCAGCGGTTACCTAACCGTCGGCGGCGGGGGACGACGGGCCCCTGATAACCTCGTCACCGGGGACAGAGGACACGATACCAATCTCATCGGGCATTTGGCTTGTTAACCCATGACCTTTAGTGTTACTAAACACGTCTTAAATGGCTGAAAAGTATTTTTAGATGTACGTCTTTTACAAAATAACACATCATTGTTACAGCAGTAGGCAAGGTTGAGCATTGTGCTGCTGTGGTGTCACTATGGCAACCTGCATATCTTTTTCTGGTTTTTTACCCCCTTGGCATTGTGCTGCACCCCTTCAGGAACAAAGGCTATAATAAAATGATCACAAAGGAAGTCTCTTATCCATACAGCTGCTTTTATTCGCCTCTGAGGTCCTCTGCGTTTGAAAGTCTTCTGAGTCTTGCACGGTTTTGCTTTTTTTAAATCACATTCGCACCCTGGAAAATGCCTTTGCAAGCGCCTGCGAGGATGAAGCCCCTCAGCTTTGCTTGACAGGAGCTCAAAATAACTTACTGTGATTCGAAACTGGATGAAAACAATTCAGTATGCATGAATATTGACCGAGACACAAATGTAGAGGACCGTTAGTCTGTTTCTGTTATAAGGTTTTAGTGCATCAAGACCACAGACTGTGTAAGAAGAACTGGACAAGCGCTCTGTGATGTCGCACATAGTTTCTCTGAAGAGTTTTGGGGATTCTTTTTTCCTCAGACCACACGGCGCCATGTTGCAAATGGATGCAGTGAACATTTCTGCAACATATTCTTACCAAATCTGATCAAGTGTCTCCTTCAACATTTGAAATGTGGAGGACGAGCAGAGCTCGCTGGTACCAGTGGTCACTTGGCCTGCCGCTGGGGTTTATACCAGCGGACTTAGATAGGTGGACAACTTTTGAAAAGTTTAATAAAATCAGATGTCATTGGTCCGCTACCATCGATTCAGCGACGGGGATGCGAGTGACATTCACTCGACAGGAGTCTCAAACCACCAGCTCAAGTCAAATCTCGGGTCTTTTGAGTCATGTTACTCCCTGAGTTGCCGGCTCTGTTTGTCAGCTTTCGTCAATGCTTCTTTGTTTCAGACGGTTCTTGTTCTTGTGATTAAATCAGTGCATGTTGCCCCCCTCTTGGCTAACTTTAAACCAATCAACATTTGACCCGTGCAAAAGCTGCGACTGGATACAAACTCATCGGAGTTGGTTGAATACCTAAAATCCTTTACTCCACATGAGGCGTGATCCTTGCAAGGGGAAACCATAAATTAGCAATTACACAGACAATAAACAATTAAATTAACCACTCACTGAAGCAAATGCTTGAGAAATAACTGTCTGATGCAAAAGTGTTTAAAAAATCCACAATACAGCTCAGGAGTCTGAAGGTTCTGTCCGCTGCAGGCAGACCGGAGACTGCAAACCTATTTAAATACAGTAAATTAAATAAAATAGGAAGGGATGTCCTTTTAATTCGTGTTTTTACTTATTTTGTGCTTTTTGTTTGTTGTGGTTTAATCAATTCTCAGAAGGATCACGTCCATCCATGGAGTCGCTGCGCCTGGCTGGCCACTAGAGGGCAGCATTGCCGTCTGTTGTTCTGAATCATCATGTGGAAACTACTGGAACCTGTGCTGAAACAATGTTTGTCCTTTTTGACATTTCAAAACGTTAACTGTCTTGATATTTCAACTTCAAACCCAGCTACACATGTGGGTCATCATCCATCCGCCTGTCGGCTCCAAATGCAACCTGAGTCCGGAGCTCTGTGTGAGTGCAATAGTGTCCTCTGCTGGTCACCAGACTCATTTTATTAAAAGTGTCCAGGATTATTTCAGAGAAGTCAAGGCATTTATTCAGGATGTTTCCTGAAGCTGAACTATAAAACAGTTTGAACCAAAAAAGATCAGTTTAAAAGTTTAAAAGTTTAAAATCTACTTTCATGCTGGAATTTTAGCCTCGGAGGACTCCCGAAGCATTTCCAACCACTACCCTGCCGTAATTGTTATTATTATTATTATTATTATTATTATTATTATTATTATTATTATTATTATTATTATTATTATTATTATTATTATTATTTATTATTATTATTATTATTATTATTATTATTATTATTACTATTGTATTATTATTAGTATTATTATCATTGGTATTATAATTATTGTAGTATTAATATTGTTATTATTATTAGTATTGTTATTATCATTATTATTATTATCATCACCATTATGATTATATTATTATTATGATGATGATGATGATGATGATGATGATGATGATGATGATGATGATGATGATGATGATTATTATTATTTTTATTATTATTATTATTATTATTATTATTATCACCATAATTTTTTTTATTTATTTTTTTTATTATTGTCATTATTATTATTACATAGATTATTATCTACTTATTATTTATCCACCGGACCAGATCCAGGTACCAGTGGAGGTACAGCCCAGCCAGTAGGTTTATGTGGGTGCATCTGGGTTAGAAGTGGGCTGCCTGTTGGCCCTGCATAGCTCAGTCGTTTGAGCCGGCGCCATTTGTAGAGGCTAGAATCCTGTAGTCCTTGTGCAGGCAGCGCAGGTTCGAGTCCCGGCCTGTCACTCTGTACTGCATTGTCTCCCCACTCTCTCTAACCGTTTCCTGTCTACCTATACTTTCTCAATAAAGGCCACTAGGGCCACAAACACCTTTAAGAAAGAAGTAGGTTGCCTGGGTCCCACATGTGGGCTGCTCGGGCACAGAGTGGGCCTTTATAAAATTACCTTACAGTCTCAGTATCTCGGGTCTATGTGGGCCAAAGAAATCGAGCTCATAAGGGATACGAGTGCACCAGGGAACCAGCTGAGAACCGGTTCCACTCAGAGTCCATGTGAGGAAACACAGACGGGGTCACAGGGAACCAAGGCTGGACTCTTTTGCGACCGTCTCTCAGCCTTTGGAGATCCTCAGAATGTGCAGAAATAATATGATACTCAGGTGGGAAAAAAAATGAAACCACGAAGAGACCAAATTAGTTCATTTCAGTTAATTTACTTGGAGAGTGTGGACCAAATAATGCTCTTCAAATTCACAAGGTTTTAGACGCGTGTTGAAAAATTAAACCATTTGCATTCACGAGGGTCGTTTCACTGCAGAAATGTCTCCACTTGAGAGAGTTTACCTCAATGAACGACCCTGGGAGCATTATTTCTATTCTCATGACTCTGTGGTTGCAAATGTTGATCCGATCGATTGTAAAAGCTGAATATGCTTGAATGTGAAATTCACTTTTCTCATCATATACAAAAGACTGAAATCAAGAGCATCATTAAATCCCAAATTGGGCAGCAATGAAAGGAGCAATTGGATAAAGGAAGGTGAGGAAGGTGTTATTACAAAAAAAAACAACTGGGAAAACAGGAAATTGACAGGCAAAATTAGAGATAAAGAAACACACAACAGGTAAAAACGAGCACTTTGATTTGAATGTTGTCACAGATACCAGGCACAATGTTTAACACTTATAACTTATAATCGTACATATGTTGTTGATGAGTTCAGCAGATGTGGCATTCTGGCTATTTTTAAACGCACCAAGCTAATTTGGGGGGATTTAGTGGAAATGCCATTGTGATCCACATTTCATTCCAGTGTGCTTGTACCTCCGAGCTGTTGACTGCTCTGATAAGCTTTACAGTGCAATGATGAATGATGGGGAAGCATTCGTGAGCTGACTTTTATTCAAAGGTTTATGCCTCTAATTATACATAAATTAATTGCTTAAGTGCTGCCTCCAAGCATGGATGAATAAAGAGGGTTGGCATCTGACGTTAAACTCAGTCCAACAATGATGTGGATGACAATTTAGCTGCCAATGCAGATTCTTTGAATATCAATCATTTTAGGATGCTTATGAAACGTCACTTTTGTATTGGAAGGTTATATTGCTAATATGAAGGGTGATGTTGGATTGTATTTGGAAAGGTGGGAAAGGTTGTAAATAAAAAAAAATAATTTAAACCAAAATGTTTGGTCTAACCAGGCTGTAAATATGTTTATTTCTGATCTGAAGTTGGACATCTAACATGGGAGTTAATCAAGTTTTTTTTTTTTTTTTTTTTTTTTTTGAACACTTGAATATTGTACAAATCCTTGAGGCATATAAGACATAAAACAGCATGTAGATTTATATGGCACACAACAAATTCTGCATCACTGTAAATGTAACAGATAAGATGTAAAGCAAGGACATAACAGAGGGAGGGTCGAAAGTAAAAAAAAGTAATGAACAACTAAAGATAAATAAATACAATTATAATAATAAAACATGAGAAAAATGGTGGGAAGCAGGGGCATTAATCACCTTCAAATAGAGTCACTGGAGATTTTATTTTTTTTATTGAACACTAAAGATACATAAATACAATTATAATATTAAAATATGAGAAAAAGGAACGGAGGCCGGGGCATTGGTCATCTTCAAATAGAGTCAACAGATTTTTTTTGTATTTAACACATAAATAAATAAATAAATAAAATAAATAAATAAATACAATTATAATAATAAAACATGAGAAACATGACGAGAAGCAGGGGCATTAGTCATCTTCAAATAGAGTCAATTGAGATTTTTTTAATTTTTTTTATTGAAGAGATACATAAGATACATAAATAAATAAGATATAAAGCAAGGACATAAACATAAGGAGGTTCAAAAGTTAAAAAAAATAATAAAAACAGCTAAAGATAAATAAAAACAACTAAAGTTAAATAAATAAAGACAATTATAATACTAATAATAATAAATATATATTTTTATATTTTTTATTGAACACTTGAATGTTGTACAAATCCTTGAGGCATATAAAACATAAATAAATTCTGCATCACTGTAGATGTAACAGATAAGATGTAAAGCAAGGACATAAAAAGGAGGATCAAAAGTAAAAGAAATAAAAACAACTAAAGATAAATAAATAAATAAATAAATAAATACAATTATAATAATAAAACATGAGAAAAATTATGAGAAGCAGGGGCATTATTAATCATCTTCAAACAGAGTCAATGGAGACGGACTCGCGGCCAGTGGAGGTAGTACTGCAGCGGCACCACCAGGTGGCGGCAGCGCCCGCCGCGCCGTTGTTTTTGTCGCCCGCTAATAACCCGGGACGAAGGGAAGAAGAAGAACTCACAACGGCAGCATGGCGGACGTTTTGGACCTTCACGAAGCGGGGGGAGAGGACTTTCCTATGGATGAGGATGGTGACGGTATACATATATCTCTAACGCGGCGGTCGCAGGCGGTGGCTCACCTCGACATCACCGTGTCACGTTAATGTCGAGGTTGGCGCCGCGGTAGTTGCGGGGGGAGACGCTTTAAAAGCCCGACTGCGGTCGAGAGGGCTAAGCTAAGCTAAGCTAACAGGCTAGCCGCCTAGCCGAGATCATTTAGTCTAAATATGTAAATCCCGACTCTAAAAAACACCTTTCAATGGGTAAAACACCCCCATAGCAACGTGTCAACTTTTATATGTACATCATCGCGGGGTAATTGCGGCCGACAGTCTTGTTTGTTACCAGGGGTAAAGTAGGATAAAGTTCTTGTAGGAACTAATACAATTAGATTTTACAATTTTAAAATGACTATTATGTAGTAAGAGGCAGAGCATAATTTATTGCAAAACATGTATTTTAATGTAAGTAATTGCATAACAGAATTTGTTCACAATAGGTAAACAAGACTAGTTTTAGTATGTTTATAGTTTATAACTTAAGCAGAGGCATCAAAAGTATTCACATTCATTACTCGGGTAGAAGTATAGATACTAGAGTTTAAAAATACTCCTGTAGAAGTTGAAGTATCAACTCAAGTTTTTTACTCAAGTAAAAGTATAAAAGTACTGGTTTCAAAACTAATTAAACTATAAAAGTAAAAGTAATGTAAGGGGGAAAAAAGCCATTAAGGACAAAAGACATTGAAAATGAATGCATCTTATTATAATGCAAATATATTAAAGAACCATATATGTGTACTATTGAGCATTAACATGTGTTTCAGAGAGCAGAAGATATGATGACTAGTTGCCTATAAGTACTGACAATACTTGCACCATTACAATTTGTAATTGTAATGGTGCAAAAAGTCAAACTTCAGAGGCTTGTTATCATTTATCCTAACCTTTATTGGAATGTACATCCAAGTTTAGTTGCAGGAATCTGAGGGCAACTGATGTAAGAACAAAACTGGACAAGAACATCTGAAACAGCCAAAACCAAATTCACTCTATCCGGATGGAGCAATTTAACTGGATAGTTTTTTATTAAAGGCCAAAATGAAATAGAGTAACGAGGCTGTTTTTAAAATGTAAGAAGTAAAAAGTACAGATAATTGCGTGAAAATGTAAGGAGTACAAGTAAAAAGTCGTCTGAAAAATAATTACTCCAGTGAAGTATAGATAACCAAAATTTCTACTTAAGTAAGGTAACGAAGTATTTGTACTTCGTTACTTGACACCTCTGTTTATAAGCATACTAAAATTAGTCTTGTTTACCTAATTCAAAGTAAGCCTAACTGTAAAAAGGCTATTCTCAATGTGTAATGTTCTAGATGGGCTGCACAGAGTTAGATAATAGCCTACGTAAATTAAAAGGTTCACTGCTTTATGTGGTGGCCATCAATATGCATTGTCCCATCTAAATAAATAACACATTTCCTTTTTTTAAATGAGACAAAAGTCCCGTGTCAAGGTCACAACAGGTGTTAGGTTTGTCTCCTAGGGGAAACCAGGACCAGGTGGACTGTAAAGTTTAACGTGTGTTTATTATCTGCCTGTTCAGACATTGTTTTCAAGCCCTTGACTCGGATATTTGTGTCCTCAGAAAGCATCCACAAGTTAAAAGAGAAGGCCAAGAAGAGGAAGGGACGAGGATTCGGCTCAGGTGAGTTCATGCCATCTCTTGGATGTGTAGTTTACCAGATGTGGAAGGACTTCAAAGTTCCCCTCCCCATGATCTTTAAGATGTTTCTCCTCTCAATTGTAATCTTTAATAATTTCTGCCCTGCAAATGTCGCTTTTCATGACCTGTTAAAGAAACCCCACTTGTCCCTCCAGATCTGTTCCTCAACTACACCCGGTTACCTGGTCAGCATGTTAAAAATGTTTTTAGTGATATAAATGGGCAGGAAATTCAAGGTTGTGTTGGACATGTGAAGGTCCTTTCCAATTTTTAATGTCATAATTTTTTTTCAGTTATTTTGGTTCATATGTTGTTTTCACTCCAGTGTAAATGCTGAGCTGTCGGAAGAGTATCATGTTTCCATGACAACTCGCCTTAATTGAAGAGTTGAAAAGCTCAAAAACACAAGTGTGTTTTGGTCTAGAAGTTTTTATTTTTTTTCTTCTTCGTTGTTTGGTCGTACCTCTGGAGGCAAACTATACCCCAAGGGGTTGAAGCAGCACCTGGAAGTTGTTTGTCCGCAACTGCTTATTTCTTCACCCATGTTTGTTTATGTGGTCTCTTACAACTGGGCTGTCTACCGGAGCCCTTTAAAGATTAAATATGTGGAGACTGTTGTGTTAAAGTCAGGCCATAGAGCTTTGTCACTACAAATAGACCGCACCAGCGGGATCAGTTCTTTTCTGTTGCACCTGATTGGAGGCGCTCACTGACCCAAGTGAACCACACTCATGCCCAGATTTCCACTGGGTGAACTTAATTTGGGCCAATGTGAAAGACACTCTTAACGTGAAGTGGTTTGACCAGTTTCAGTTAAAATAGTGCTTGTCAATCTTCAGACTTGTTTACATCGAATAGAATGCTTTAAAAACCTTCAGTCTCTTCGTCAATCTTCCCTCAATCATTTGTTTAGCACATTCCCAATTCTATCAAACACCCACAGGTCAGTGAGCTCTGGGACTTGCTGACAGCGGTTTCTCCATAACTGCAACTCCACACATCAAATTATATCCACCTATCGTCCGCTGGTATCCTGCCTGAGTCCAGAGAGGCTGAAAGATGAGCAGCCTGTAAGAGTCGCCGGTGTTGACTCACTGATCAGCATCCCTGCAGTGTTTGTCTGTCGGGTTGGCAGGTCTTCCTCCAGCTCTTATGTGCTTAGGACTTACTGACAGCTTTTGTCCACGGAGCTCTCTGGTCCACGGTTACTGGCTTGCTGTCTGTCAGTCACGACAACTATGGAGGTTTTTATTTTAATGCACCATCTGATCAAAAGATGCAAACAAAGCTTTGTTTCAGATTGTAGACACTTGGAAAGTTTATTAATCATACGACTTCAGATTTATCTTTAGTCAGTCGAGGTCCGCTGGCGGTGAGATCTGCATGGTCACAAAGGAATGATTTTATGCTGCTTCCACCTATCGCACATTAATATGAAATATTTATGAAGCACAAACTGCTGCAAATGCATGTAGCAAAGCTGAAATGGCCAAAAATACAACAAAAAAAAGGAACGTTAAACGGTGGAAGTGGCCATAAATTTCACTCGTAAAGTGCATAAAATGCAGCCGTGAAACTCCTGCCACTCCGATTTAACAAAGCCAGCGTGCTGATGCTCTGATGTACTGCTGCAACGCCTCCCAGCGTGAGGATTTCCAAGAGAGCAGCAGCTTCAAAGGGATGTTATTTTTGGACCAATATGGTACAAGTTTTGTTTGAAAAGGGCTCAAGTGAGCAAAACATATTACGTATTCACCTGATAAACATTATGTAGTTCAAAAAGATCCTGAAGACTCACAGGAGGGTGAGAGGGATCGCTGATTTACTCCAGACATGAATGAATGTCCTGAAAGCCGTCTATAATCCTGAAACTCCCACTAGTCAGTCAGAAGTGAAACATCTACAACAACCAGGAAAAACAGTCTGGTTATCTTTAATTCAACGTTTATGATTACTGGATGGCTGTAAACTTCGTGTCTTCTGTGCTGTTGGTTGCAGACGAGGGAACCAGATCCAGAGCTAAAGAAGACTATGATACAGTGGAACAAGATGGAGATGAGCCAGGTCCCCAGAGATGTAAGCACTCAGTTCATATTGAAGTTTGCCAATATTTTTAAGACATACTCTTTACTCTAATATATCTAATCACCATAAACAACCCTCTTTTTTTCCTGCTGGGCTAACTCAGTTTACTGCTATCTGCAATTTCAGAATCAAATGAATTGGCCTATATGAACAAAGAATTGTGGTTTAATTAACTTGATTTATATTCATACAGACAGCAAGACGTTACTATATATATATATATATATATATATATATATATATAGAAAGAAAGAATGCAGCCGTTTTCAATTTCTGAATGTCAGTTGTGAGAAAATCGGGTTCTTGATCTGCTTTACATATTTATTTCGTGACTGTCTAATGGATGACTCATAACCAATAATTAACACAAAAAGTAAAGAAAATATTCAGTTTTTTGGTCTCGTTTGCACAAAAACACTTATTAATATTCTGGTATGTTGTGGTTCAGCTGCAGTGTGAGGGTTTGTGTGAGTCTCATTATCGGATGCCTTTTCTTGGCTGCAGCTGTAGAGGGCTGGATCCTGTTCGTTACGGGCGTTCATGAGGAGGCTACGGAGGAAGACATCCACGACAAGTTTTCAGAGTTTGGGGAAATCAAGAACCTGCATCTCAACCTTGATCGCAGGACGGGCTACCTGAAGGTGAGACCTTGAACCCTGAAATGTTGGTTCCAATGTGCCTTCAGTGTCGGAGTGGATGTTTGAATCCCTACCAATGTAGTAACTGCAGGAAAAAAAATAAAAACTGGAATAAAGGCAGATTAAGGATGAGATGGAACAATAATGGTAATAATGCAATTAAAAAATAAACTGGGGTACAAAGGTGGCCATTTTTTCAACAAACTATGAAGATAAATTATTTCACCTTGTTTGCAGAAGCATGTTTCCTGTAAGATAAATGATTTGTTGATTGGAGAATATATCTGGATTTGTATGCCTCGTCCCAAACAATCAAGCATAAACTTTTGTTTTACCATCACGGGGGCTGTAGCAGTTTTTCTGACATATGCCAAGAAAGGCACGGCAAAAGCTGCACCATTTAGCAAATATTTTTCATGTTAGAACTGATTTAATTTAAATTATTAATGCCCTCCAAGCACTTCTTAAATATACAGTTGGAGAGTATTTTGCATTTCATGTAGCCGCTAGGTGGCAGCATTGTTGTTTTTACCTCATCTACATTTCATTAGGGTTGCCTTCATCTGAATACGTATCTCACACACTTTAATACTTAAAATGTGCACCGTATTTACTGAGTAAACATAATTAAATTACAAAAACATACTCCAACTTAAAAGAAATACAAGGATTCGACGACTTCCGGTGTAGCGACTAATGGACTAGGACGTGTTTTTTTGAGCTCCTGCAACAACCTTTAAAAATATCTATTTTTGGTACAGCTTTTTCATCTTCCTTCGGTTTATTTTTCCCGACCTTCATTATTTTACTTTGGCCCCGTATTTTTGCCGACCAAAATGCCTCCAAAACTCAAACCATCCGCACCACCCCCGCGGCCCTCTCCGCACGCAGCATCCCCGCCTCGTGGTGACCCCCCGTCCAGCCTGGCCGAGGCCGCCGGGGCCGCTCCTTCACACGACTTTAAGGCCGAGCTGCTCGCATCACTCCGCGTTGAGATGGCGGCTGTTTTTAAATCGGAGCTTCAGGCTGCTTTAACTGAAAACCTGTCGAGCATCAAGACTGAGCTGCAAGCGGTGAAGTCGGAATTATCAAAAAGCATTACAAACATCCAGTCTGATGTGCGCGCTCTGAAGAACACCGTGGTTGAAATGGAAACATCTCTTTCATCCTGCACCGATGACATCACAACCTTACAGGCTAAAGTGGAGCATCTGTCAGCTGAACTGATGAGGCTGGATGGTAAATGCGAGGATCTGGAGGCGAGATCCCGGCGCAATAACATACGGATCGTGGGAATTCCTGAAGATTTTTCCACCTCTTCTGCTGTTACGGATATTCCCTCTCTGCTCAAGGAGGCTTTCAGCCTGGAGAAGGAGCCTCTCCTGGACCGGGCGCACCGCACCCTCCAGCCGAAGCCGAAGCCCGGAGAGCGCCCTCGTCCCATCATCGCCCGTCTGCACTATCATACAGACTGTGTGGATATATTGCGCCGAGCCAGGGCTCAGCAACGGATTACGTGTGGAGAGTTGACTTTTTCTGTCTTTCCCGACCACACCCAGAAGACGGCCCGTGCCCGAGCCGCCTTTAATGACGTCCGCCGCCGGCTCCGCGAGATACCGGGGATCCGCTACGGTCTGCTGTACCCCGCCCGCCTCCGCATCACCCACAACGGCGCAGAAAGGGAGTTCAGGTCGGCAGAGGAGGCCAGCGCTTTCATCACGTCGCTCAAAGTCTAGTTGAACTTTTTTCAGTTCATCAGTGTCGGTTTTTTTTTTTTTTTTTTTTTTTTCTCTCCCATATATACACGGTATGTGGTTTTCAGTTTAACTTGGTCGTGATTGGTTGTACCTCTCTGTTAATGTTGCTGGGCTTGCAGGAGCTCAACACGAAGCTTGTTAGTTATTATCTTGTTAGTTATGCTTAAAGCCGTAAGTGTTCTTTTCAGGGATCTGACTCCTTCTGGAGTTTGCACTGGGTTCTCCATCGTTTGGGGATGGGGTCGTTGTAAGTGCAATTGGGGGGTGGGGGGTGGGGGGTTCAGTAGGTTAAGTTTGTTGTTGTTTTCAATTTTCCCCCTTTTTTTTTTTTTTTTTTTTTATTTATTTATTTATTTTTATTTTTTTTCTCCCCCTTTTTTTTTTTTTTTTTTTTTTTTTTTTTTTTCTTCTTCTTTCCTCTTTCTTTCTTTCTTTCCTCCCTCCATCCCTTTCTTTCCTTTCCTTCCTTGGGGATCCGCATTCGGTACATCTCTATCTTTAGGAATTTAACATATGGCCACTAATACTGGTACTTCTGTGAGGTTGTTGAGCTGGAATATTAAAGGCATGGGGAGTCCAATTAAGAGATCGAGAATATTTGCTCACCTGAGACGTCTTAAAGCTGACTTAGTGTTCCTTCAGGAAACCCACATGCGCACCAAAGACCAGGTCAGACTTAAATGTCCCTGGGTTTCTGAGGTGTTTCACTCTGATTTCAACTCTAAGGCCAGGGGGGTTGCTATATTAATTGGTAAGTCAATGCAGTTTTCAGCATCTAAGGTGATTTCAGACAAAAACGGCAGATACTTAATTGTGGCGGGTACGCTATTTCATATTCCCATATTATTAGTTAATATATATGCCCCCAATTTTGACAACCCACACTTTATGAATAAGCTTTTTGAATGTCTCCCCTCATTGAACGACAGTCTTCTTATAATTGGCGGGGATATGAACTGCGTAATTGACCCCAAACTAGACCGCTCCAGCCCACGAAATCTGACTCCTTCTTCAATGTCGAGGTCTCTTTCAGATTTTGTGTCCAAGAACGGTTGCACCGATCCTTGGAGATTTTATAACCCTTGTACCAAAAAATATTCCTTCTTTTCTCAGATGCATCAATCTTTCTCTCGGATTGATTATTATTTTATTGATGCTAAACTAATTCCCAAAGTACTGTCTGTTGATTATCATCCTATTGTGATCTCCGACCACGCTCCTCTTTCTTTGGATATTCAGTTCTCTTCACAGCCACGCTACTCAACATCTTGGAGGTTCAATACATTACTTCTCTCAGATGATAAGTTCACCAATTTTATTACAACTAAAATTGATGATTACATCTCTATAAATCAAAATGATATGGAACCAATTTCATCTTCACTGCTGTGGGAATCATTAAAAGCATATTTGCGGGGACAAATTATCTCCTTCTCTGCTCACTTGAATAAGTCCCGGAAAGCCAAATTACAAGAACTCTCTATTAAGATCACAAAATTGGACCAACAACTTGCTACTTGCCCCTCTCCCAGTTTTCTTAAGCAACGTGTCGATTTACAGACTGAATTTGATCTCCTTACCACTAATGACGCAGAGCGACTTCTCTTACGATCACGCTCCGTATATTATGAACATGGAGACAAGGCAAGTCGGCTCATGGCTCATCAGCTACGTCGCCAGGCAGCCTCACGTATGATCCTTCAGATAAAAGATTCATCAGGCTCATTGCATCAGGATCCCACCGCCATTAATTCTGTCTTTCACTCATTTTATTCCTCTTTATATACGTCTGAATCTCCATCTGGCTCCACTGAATTGAATTCATTCTTAGATAGCCTCAACTTTCCTGTTATAGGCTCCGATGCTGCTAAAAATCTTGACTCGCCATTAACGGTAGAAGAAATTAATCTCGCTGTGAGAAGTATGCAAAATAACAAAGCTCCTGGCCCTGATGGATTTCCAGTGGAATTTTTTAAGAAATTTCAGGATAAATTGTCCCCTTTATTGCATGCTGTTTATAAGGAATCACTGGAACATGGCACTCTCCCTCCCACTTTAAGGCAAGCCTCCATAAGTCTCCTCTTAAAAAAAAGATAAGGATCCAACTCTCTGCGGCTCATACAGACCTCTTTCGTTAATAAATGTAGATGCTAAGATCCTTGCTAAAGCCTTGGCTTATCGCTTGGAGAACATTGTGCCAACTATTGTCTCAAATGAACAGACAGGATTTGTTAAGGGGCGACAGTTATTCTTTAATGTGCGGACACTTTTAAATATTATTCACTCTAAAACTATCACCACAACACCTGAAGTCGTAATCTCAGTCGATGCTGAAAAGGCATTTGATAGGATTGAATGGGACTATTTATTTACTGTACTGAAGAAGTTTGGGCTGGGGAATGGGTTCATTTCTTTGATTCGTCTCCTTTACACGTCTCCACAAGCAAGCGTTTCCACTAATGGCATTCAGTCCAATTTTTTTACTCTAGCCCGTGGCACCAGACAGGGGTGTCCCCTCTCTCCCCTATTATTCGCACTAGCTATAGAGCCCCTGTCAATCTTTCTGAGGTCCTCCCCCACTTTTACTGGGATCTCCCGATTGGGAACAGAATATAAGCTGTCACTTTACGCTGATGACTTACTGTTATATGTCTCGGATCCTGTCCTCTCCATTCCTTCAATTTTATCTGCTTTCCAGAGATTCGGGTCTTTCTCAGGCTATAAAGTGAACGTATCTAAAAGTGAATGCTATCCCATTAATGACTCAGCAACACAGCTCGTACAGTCAGATATCCCTTTTAAGATTAGTCCTTCCGGCTTTAGGTATCTTGGGATCAACGTAACCAGAACGTTAAGCTCTCTTTTTTCTGCTAATCTCTCACCTTTAATGTCTACAATTAAATCTGACCTCCATAGATGGAAAAGCTTACCTCTTTCATTAATTGGAAGAATTAACGCAATTAAAATGAATATTTTGCCCAAATTTCTATTTCTGTTCCATTGTCTTCCACTTTTCTTACCAAAACACTTTTTTAAAATAATTGATCAAACTATTTCTGACTTCTTATGGTGTGGGAAGGCTCCTAGAATCCGCAAATCCACACTTCAGAGATGTAAATTCAATGGCGGACTGGCACTTCCCAATTTCCAACTGTATTATTGGGCAGCACATATTCAAAAAATTTCATTTTGGTTCAAATCGGTGAATATGCCATGGTGTAAATTGGAGGCACAGTCATGCATTTCATCCTCTTTACCTGCTCTACTTACCTCATCTATTCCATCCAACCTCTCTGTCTTTACAAATAATCAAGTGGTTCACTCCACACTTAAAATTTGGTATCAATTTAGGAAACACTTCAAATTTAAGTCAGCATCTACTTTAGCTCCATTACTGAACAATCATTTATTTCGACCTCCGCTTACAGATTCAACCTTTCTCATATGGCATAATAAGGGCCTGAAAAGTTTTGGAGATCTTTACAAGGATGGTATCTTTCGCAGCTTTGCAGATCTCTCAGGTGAATTTAATCTCCCGCCTTCTCATCTCTTTCGATACTTTCAGATTAGACACTGCGCTAAAGCTTTGTTTCCAGTTTTTCCATCCTCTCCGCCGACTCTACAGTGGGAGGTGCTTTTAAACCATGATCCACTTCAAAAATCACTGATCTCTAAGGTTTACGATGACCTTCTGTCTTTCGATCTCTCTCCAGTTATTAAAGTTAGGGCTGCCTGGGAAGATGAACTGGATCTAAATTTGGAGGATGACTGGTGGGACGCTGCTCTTAAAAAAATTTACACAAGTTCATCCTGCGCTCGTCTTACACTTATACAGTTTAAAGTACTGTTTAGAGTCCACTTTTCTAAAGCTCGACTCTCACAGATCTATCCCAGTGTCACTGACGAATGCGACAAATGTCATGCCTCGTCCTGCAATTTAACCCATATGTTTTACTCTTGCCCACTACTTTCTCGCTTTTGGTCGAATTATTTTGACACCATGTCAAAAATACTCTCGGTGAATATAAAAGTCTCCCCCCATGTTGCCATATTCGGGCTCCCAGAGGACCATGGCCGGTTTACTTCAAACCAAAAAGACATTTTGGCTTTTACTTCCTTACTGGCAAGACGCCACCTTCTTCTCCACTGGAAGTCGACTAAGGCTCCTTCTAGTACCCAGTGGCTCAACGACACCATGTTTTTTCTGAAGCTGGAAAAGATTAAATATTCACTGAAGGGTAGTTGCAACAAATTTTATAATAAGTGGCTTCCCTTTCTTACATTCTTCCACTCTCTCCAGTCCCTGCCTCCTGATTGACGGATCCCCCCCCTCCCTCTCTTCTCTCATTCCTTTCTTTCTTCCTCCTTTTTATTTATCTTTTTACTTTTCTTTTGTTTTTGGGTTTTTTTTTTTTTTTTCCCCCCTTTTTATTCATCTATTTTTTTAATTCATACTGTTTAGCTTAAATACTTAAATATTACTTGTATATAAGAATATAATAATTTTCGTGTATTTGTCATTGTTTTATGTGGATTTTTTGTTCTGTTCTTAATTCCAAAAAAAAAAAAAAAAAAAGGAGGTAGACTGTATATCTTTTTTTTGTTTATTTTTGTTTATTCCTGTTCAACTGTGCCTTACCCCCTAATAAAAATATCAAAACAGAAATACAAGGATTCAGGGAGTTTTTGTCATTCCAGCACACGTTAGACATGACATGGAACGAAATTTGTTGTCCCTGGCCCCAGAGCAAGCCCCAACAAAAAGAAATAAAAGTATATACAGCAATAAATAAAAAATAATAAATACTAAAAATATTATATATAGAAAAATATTCAAATGGTAAAAACAGCATGATATATTGGAAATATTGCTCTGATGTGAGAATTCTTTGAATTCTTTTGAGACAGATTAATTGCAAATTTGTGTTTTCATGAGAATCAGAAATCGCTTTATTCGCCAAATGTACACATGAATTTGACCTGGTAAAAACCGCACCACTGACCAATTAAAGAACAAATTAGAAATAAAAATATAATTAAATAAAAAATATCTAATATGTATGTATTGAAAATATATGATGTGCGTAAACATCCTATGTGAGTTGTTGATGCTTGTTCTCAGGGTTATGCTCTGGTGGAGTATGAGACGTACAAAGAGGCCCAGGCAGCCATGGAGGGGCTCAATGCTCAGGACATGATGGGCCAGCCCATCAGCGTAGACTGGGCCTTCGTCAGGGGACCCCCCAAGAACAAGAGAAGGTAAGAGGTGTATTTATCTGTGTGTTTCACTGGTCCTGGGAACCAGCATTACCTCAAACTACAGTTTACAGAATGCAGTATTCTTACATTTGGTGGAATTAGTTTTGCGTACATTTGTAGTGGACATTTATATCGAAATACAACAGACTTTTCCTTCCCCACTAATGTGCTCAACTAGTTAAAAAGAGAGAAAAATTGCATCACGGGTTAAAGGTTTTACTATTTTGGAAAAGAGTCTGACTCCGTTCTGGAGAAGTGGAGTTCCACTGTAGTTCAGGAAGCTGCCACCGAACAGTTATCCTAACCACCTGAAAGTGGATTTCATGTCTCCTGTCTAGGAAAACCATGAAAACACAGCTATTGATAATTCTTTTAATATGGATAAACAGGTCACTTGGTGTAGCTTTGCAACAAGTTGTGCTTCCCTGTGTAATTTAATTTGTTCTGTCGCAGGACTGGCGGCCGGAGACGCAGCAGGAGTCCAGACCGAAGGCGGCGTTGAGCAGAGGTGGCGTCCCTGCCAGTTTCTCAT
The DNA here is from genome assembly GCF_033807715.1 of Cololabis saira. Classification (NCBI taxonomy): domain Eukaryota; kingdom Metazoa; phylum Chordata; class Actinopteri; order Beloniformes; family Belonidae; genus Cololabis; species Cololabis saira. The sequence goes on along the minus strand of NC_084589.1, from coordinate 37,765,869 downwards.
CTTCTCATTAGAAGCTACTTTTGGATTTTTTTTGTATAAAATTTGGGGTTACAATAGAACTTCCACATGTGTAATTGCAAACACTTGAACCGGAGATTTATAACATTTTAAATTGGCATAACTGCAAGAGATGCTTTTATTGCGTTTGGAGTACATCAGGAAAATATTAGGATCTCTGTGAATCTTTGTTACCCTCAACGTTAATGGTTTTCACTTCCTTTGAAGTGTTGTGTGTGTGATGTATTCTGAGTTTGTTTTTTTCTCTTTTTTTGTATTACATGGGAAACATTAAACATTTTAAAAGGTACAAAATTGGTCACAGTGCCCTGAATTGCTATCATTGAAGGTGTTTCCATGAATTCGTATCATAATGAGGGTGTTGTGGACTTCTTTCCTACTGATCGGCAGCATCACCTGTGCTCCTCAAGGAGGTTACTGGAGTAGTGATCCTGCCAAGCAACTTATGAGGAACCCACAGAACAAGCAAGTAGTTGTGGCACTTACAGGTCTCCAGGCACCAATACTGCTGGAGGTGCCGGCCCATCTGCGCCTGGGCCAGACTTGCACTACGGTGGCAGCACCGATGTTACGGGGGGGGGGGGGCAGGATGGACAACATGGGGGCCAGAGTCAGTCAGGTGCTCCAAGCAGCCAGCACCAGGTTGTAGAGGAGAGCTGGACCTCATCTGATGGAGAGGAATCAGAATCAGGTTTATTGGCCAAGACTGGGAATTTGACTCCGGTTGTTTTCCCTCACTGTACAGTAAATACACAAATGACAGCTCTTATTAACATGTTTACAATTTAACAACAAAAAAAAAGTGAAAGGTGCACTAGTATGAGGTAGACATGGTTATTGAAAGGTGCATTGTTACAGCATGTGATTGTGGTTATAATTATTGCACAGAGATTGATTACCCTGAGACTCTGAATGATGAGAGTTCATCAGAGTAACAGCTCGGGGGAAGAAATTCTGGAGGTTTTGGCTACAGTGCTCTAGCGCCGTCCAGAGGGGAGGAGTTTGAACAGACTGTGACGGGTTTGCAAAGAGGAACCAGTCTCTACACCTGTAACTGACAAGAAGCAAGTGTACGCTTAGAGGTCTCGGTCCCGCTACAACAAAACAGAACCACTTCAGCCCCGGGACCCAGTCTTCCCAACCCCTGGCACGACATCTCAACACAAGGGTGGCTTCTGGAGAGGGTTCTAGTCCAAGTTCCAGAGGTGATGCTGAATGAATACATTATTTTTAACAGTGACGACTGGTCAGTAGAGGGCGCTAACGCAATACAATAAAAATAAAATAAACATGCTGTAAGATGCATGTAATTATTAAAAGGTGTTATTTCTGAGTCTGATCAGTATGGTGACGCATGTAGTTTTAATCTAATGTGATTGGACAATTCATTCCCCGTCTTTTTTAGAAAATCAAACTGAACTACACAAACCAGATTTTTATATTTGTTTTAAATAAGTTTAATAATACTTGCTTTTGTAATGGTATTTGTTGATCAAATATCTGAAAGAAAGGAACGTTATCTTTTCAAATAATATAAATTCCAGACAGAACAATGGAAATGTTAATGTTTTTCTTCTCTAATGTGTAAAAATAAACTGAACCCAAACCAGGAAGAAAAAAACAATTCAAAATAACTGGACTTGTTGAAATGTTAAAACCCTACTTTATGTTCAGTGTTCTTTTTCCACTGCAGCAGAACTAAACTGCTTCACTAAAACTTAGGACCAATAAGCCATTGTTGGATGGTTACATTTTTAAAAATTAAAGGACCAAAATATTATTTTCTACTTTCTTTTTCCCCCCATTGTACCAAGCTTGTACCTAACCATTACTGCTGTGTACCGTTACACCCTTATGCCAAGGTAGATTGCGCCCCCCAAAAAAGTTTTTAGCACCAGCTGCCACTGATTTTGATTTTTTTACTTATTTTTTATTTTTTTTAATTCTTTTTTTATTAAGATTTCACAAAAGGTCCATACATTCACAGAAATATCACAATTTCTCTCATCTCACCCTACTCCCACAATTGTTTCATAACCTGATGCATCTGAATTTCTGTAAGTGACATAAATGCCATTCAGGACCCAAAAGAAAGAAGGGAAAAAAAAGTGGAATAAGTGAAACAGAAAACCAAATTAAACTATGCTGTCACTCAAATCTCTTTACACAAGAGTAGATTATGAGAGAATAGCTAAACAGACAGTGGGCATTACCGTAACTGAATGATCAAACAAACACATTGTACCTTATCCATCTTTCCCACTTTCTCAGGCCTTAGTCCTGTTTCAATCTCTTTTTTTACATATCATATTTTTTACTTTTTTTATGTGTATATAAATTAACAATGAACAATTAAAATTTTGTAGCGAGAACCAAGGGAATTTCTAAAATGTATTACTATTTACGCCGCTGATTAAATAAAATAAAATAAAAAAAATAAAAAAATTCAAAGGTAAAAGTGTGATGTTGCATTTTATTTAGCGAATGACGTAGGTCTTACGTCACCCGGTATGATCTCATCCAGTCCTGACGCCCGGCTGTTTAGTCCAGTCCGGAGCACCTGTCACTCATAGGCTGCTCAGGCCGCCGCAGCCAATCAGCGAGCGCGTACTCTACAGATTTGGAACGTCAGTCAAACGCCCCGACCGCGGCTATTGGTCAGCGTCCACGTCGATCACACCAACGCGCCTCTGTGATTGGCTCTCCCTCCGCGGGGGGCGGGGCCTGGACGATGTGCTTGACGTTGTTGTTGTAAGTGGTGGAGAATTACTTTGTCGGTGGAGGTCCTGTTTGGGATTGTACGTCTGCATTGCATGGGGCTGATAAAAAGTTAGACATCGTCCATGTCGGAACGTACATGCTATTTACGAAGTGGCAATTCCGGGAAAACTCGAGGTAAGCATGTAAAAGGATACTCCAGCTGCCATCGTTAGCCACCGTTAGCTTCTGATTAGCCCTGCCTTGTAGCAGCCCACTTGCTAACCAAATGTTACGTTTCGGTCTAATCCATGATAAACGTGCATTTTTTTTTTTTAAATCTTTCCAGGGGGTGATGTCACATATATTTACAGGAAGCCATAAGGATAATAGCATGTTTATATCGGCTCTGGGTAAAGTTTGAGGGGTCTGTGTGCCAGAGGTGCATCAACCTCCTGCCTTTGAACGCCTCAGATGCGTTTATGTAAGCATGTGTATTGTTCCCCCATGTTTCACAGAATAGCTGCCTCCTAATACACATTTAGGACCAACACCAGCAGCAATAAGCTGTATCATTTCCCCCCCCTTTATGGCAGTCATCATCAGCCTTTGGTAACTTGTTTTGTGATTAAGTATCAATGGAGTTGACTTAAAATGTGATTATTAAAACATCCAAAGAGTCATGATACACACCAAAACAGATCCTGGTTTGTGTTTAAGGTGCATGTGATGTGACGCCTGCTGTATTTATAACACCAGCGTTGCTGGAAATGTCCAGAAGTAAGTTGTTTACACGCACTCACGTGTATTTATTAACGCCCAATCACAAGGCAAGGCAGGTTTATTTGTATAGCACAATTCAACACAAGGTGATTCAAAGTGCTTTACGTCAACATTAAAAGCGGCAAGACAAAATTAAACAGTAAATAACAAATAAAATGATAAGAAAAGAGGTAAAATAATAAAAAGCACAAGTTGTTAGAAAGTAAGGGCAGTAGAGTACAGCAGGTAAGTATTTAATTTAAGAGTACGCTTCAGTAAACAGTAATGTTTTTAGCCCTGCTTTAAAGGAGCTGACAGTTGGAGCAGACCTCAGGTCTACAGGAAGTTTGTTCCACCGGTGAGGAGCAGAATAACTGAACGCTGTCTCACCTTGCTTGGTTGTGGTTCTTGGGAACCACAACAAACCAGATCCAGATGAACCTCAGGGGTCTGGGAGCTTCATAGGGAACTAACAGATCAACCATGGATTTTGGTCCAAGACCATCCAGTGCTTTGTAGACCAGCAGTAAGATTTTAAACTCTATCCTTTGACTCACTGGAAGCCAGTGTAATGATTTCATGACCGGTGTAATGTGGTCCAGTTTCCTGGTGTTTGTAAGGACTCTGGCGGCGTTCTGGATCAGCTGCAGCTGCCTGATTGATTCCTTGTTACGGCCTGTAAAGATGCCGTTGCAATAATCCAACCTACTGAAAATGAATGCATGAATAAGTTTTTCCATGTCTTGTTTAGACAGAAACCCCTTAATTCTAGCAATGCATCACAACTGCTCAATGTCTCAATAACTACGCTGCTAACTTCAAAACATTATTAAATGTTGTTTAAAATCTTAAAAACCCCACTGCCTCATGTTGTTCACATCTGAGTGGTTTTGAAACTCGGTTATTGGCATCTTTTTCCAGCATCACCAAGATGACAGGATTGAGTTACACTCTGCTCTGAATTATTCAGATCCTCTAGTTGTGGACTGTCTTATTTGCTGAGACACCAGGGCTGACAGTCAACAGGAGAGGCCCAGGGCTTTTTACCAGCAAAGAGGAACCTCATCCCTACAGGGCTGATTGATTTTTTTTTTTTTCCTTTTCTGGAAACTAAGTAGGAAAAAGAAATAGACCCCCACCCCTCTCTTTCTCACACTTTCCAGTAGATGAAGCTTGAAATATGGGACATAGAGAGAGAGAGAGTGCTTGACAGGTTCAATAAACATTGAACATCAGTTTTGGAAGAAATTACCATATAATTATGTTGCATTTTGTGAGATTTGTCAGTGACTTTTATAAATAGCCACCAAAATAGTTGAAAAATACTTTCAACTTATTTGATCATTTGAGTAGGCTGTATGTCAGAAACAGGATTATTTATGCACAGTGACTGGAATATGATAACGTGTTTCGTGTTTAGTCCAGCAGTCCACATCAGTACGTAGTTCCCTATGGTGCTTTTGTCACACATTATATGACATTATGGGATGCAGTATGCATGTAAAATGGGGAGTTTTCTGATAATTAGCAAACCATTTGGATGTTTCTCATATTTCTACGGTACTACTGTTTTATTGAATTGAATAATAGTTTAATTAATACCTAAAGGGAATGTATATTGTTGCAGTGTAGATTATGTATGTATGTATGTATGTATGTATGTATGTATGTATATATATATATGATTTAAAAAGATGCCGCATCAGCAAGTATCACACGTGAGCTCTCAGAGTAGACAGCATGGATGGAAACTTGCATCCAGCAGTGCAACATCTGGGATGCAGAGGTGCTCCTTCACGGTCCCATATCCAGGATTACACCATTGTATCATTGAAATCCGTGCAGAGGCACGTGGTACTAAAAAGCGAGTGAAGACTGCGCGGTGTTAGGGCCATGAGTCACATTCGTGTACATTTGCTCCTCAGGTATGTAAATAGGTCGTGTTTGGGATTCTCCGAGCACTGGATGGTCTGTGTGGTCGCTGGTGTCCATGTGTTTCAGTGTTGGGGCTGGAATTGGCTCCACCTGGCTCCACCTGGCTCCACCTGGCTCTTCTGCTGTGTGGGCAGCAGTGTAGAAAGCAACCCGAGCCAATACTTTAAGGTCGACATGGTACGCCTGTCCATATTTTTGGACTTATCTAATGTATCGTAATGATGAATTCGTACTTTGGATGTCATTGTTGACTTTGAAATAAAAAAAAAAGAGAGATTTATGAGATGCGGCTGTATTTTCTTATGGAAAATAAACCCAGTTTCCAAGTCTTAGACTTTATTTTGACGCTTCAGATTGCTATGTTATTAAGAGAGGATTGCTCTGATTGGTCAGATTTCACTGCTGTATGAGACGTAAAAAGGATACCACTAAAGCTTTTGACAGCACACCAAAGAAGGAGTGATAATCTTCAGCTTTATACAAAGTTGCTTTTTTATTTTTTTGGTTTGTTCCTATAATGTCTTGGAAGAAGTGTGTATTGAGTCATGAAGACATAGCAAACATTTTTCCAGCTTTAGCTGGATTGCTGCTACAGTCATCCCGACCGGAGACGTCAGCGTGTAATCTCTGAAGTTTGTCTGCTCGACAACTTTCCCAGTCTGGATCCAGTTCTGGCTTAAGTGCGTGTGGCAGGATTTCTGGAGCTGTTTTGTTTATTGGAAACATAGATAATCTCTCAGATTTATTTATCATAGCTTGGTTTGGAGCTCTGTGTTTTTGTTCCTAACCAGACGGAAACAGGAAACAGAAAACAGAAAACACTTCAGACGACACGTTCTCGTTTTCAAGGCAGTTGTGTGCTCGTGATGGTTTTCTTTGTCTTTCCAAAGTAATTACAAATAGTTTGGATGTATGATGGGTCAAAAAGCTAACGTAGAAGTATCCAAGATAAGACAGAGGTGCTGGAAATGGCCTTATGATTTCCTCTTTAAGTGGAGTGAAACACAAATCCAGCAAGATCTGATAGGAAGAAAGACATGAATAAAATCCATCTTCTGTGTCTCAGCAGAAAAATAGTGGTGCTGCTTCGATGGTTGTACCGCGTTGAGAAGTTTTTAATATTTCTCTGTCAGTCAGTTTCCCGATCAGTCGTTGAATAAATCCATTTGAAACCAGCCTTCCGGCGGCTCTCAGCAGAACACACCGTTTCCCCTCATTTGTTTACTGAGCTGCTGCGGTTAGATGTTTTATGAAACATTTGAATTTGTTGATGCTGATGTAAATTTAACAATTGCTGTGTATCAAACTGAAATCTCCACTCAAATAGACTTCAGGAAGCTGCTCGCGGTAGCTGTAATTACAAAAATGACACTGAAGACTTGAGTTAGGGTACGAATGGCAAAACTAGTTTCACGTAATTACAAATAATATCCAAGCAAAAGGTCTGTCTTATGCAGGAAATTGCAAAACCTGGTGAAGATTGGTGCTTTGAAACATAGAGAGCAGGTCAAAGTAGCAGTAAACTAGTACGGTAACCCTGCAGGATATTTCTACCCGGGAAACAAGGTTTTTATTACAAGCTAACCATGCTGCATCAGCAGCACGCAGGATATGAAATTTTAAATGTGTCCCTCGCTGGGTTCCTTAAACAGCTGCTGTGTGTGTCTGTGTCATGGATCCAGTGTCAGTTACGCAGCCAAGCCTATTTGGCTGCAGAGCTGCTCCCATAGGATCTCTAAAACATGGGCAGATTAATAAGTCAGGAGATGAGTGCTTCTTAAGGTTAGTAGTACAAATGCATCGCTTTTGTGTCAGCTACTCTGTTTGCTCGAGAGCCGACTTCTTAGAGGGGTCTTTGCAGATTCAGAAAACTGCAAAGGACCTGGAGATGCATCTTTTCACTCGTCTGTAAGTGTCATAGTTCATAAAGACAATATAAGATTTGATATGAAGCGAAAGCTGCCTTGGTCTCTGCACCGCCACACTGAGACGGCTGATCAATAGGTGGCTTGTCTCTGTGTCCAGACAGCAACTCTTAAAACTGTGGAGCCCCACCCTCCCAAGCTTGGCTGGTTGCCTGCCAGTCTTGTGACACAGCACCCAGACAGGGCTCAGGGCTGTCCGTGTCATGGCGGAGAGGCCGAGCACCGAGGCGTGCGTGTGGACGCCAGCGTCTGCCTGACTTTGAGCGGCCCACTGTGGATATTAGGTGTACGCCAAATGGTCTGGGGTCCGGATCAATTACTCATTCACAACAGCCCACTGCAGACTAGAGGGGACCCGTTTTTGGAAGAACGGTTTTATGAGCTCTGGCTGCCCCGCTTGAGTATCGGTAAACCAATATAGTGTGAATCGCAGCTCCCATAACAGAAGCTATGCTAATGAGAGCTCCATCAGCTATTCTCTGCTGCTCACCTTTTTGCTCTCTGCAGGAGATACAGTGTGGGGAAGTGATATTGATTGCAGCTTGATACCAGCCGAAACCTCAAAGGTTTTCCTGAGAAATGATAGCACATCTTCCACATTCACTGAACCTCCAGTGCTTTTTCATTCAGTGTTTGTTTCCACTGGGATTTGTGACGATTGTGATTAATGTAGCTGCAGTAGAAATGGTTGGTACCAAGGAAATGGAAATGGCTTGTGAAGAACATTACTACTGTATAAGAGAGCTTGATGACCGTTTTCCTGTGTGGTTCAGCTGCAGCCAGTTCAAATCAAATCAAACCTTTTATTTATGCAGCACTTTTCATCCAACAGTAGCACAAAGTGCTTTACACGATAAAATCAATGTTGAAGTTGTCCAGGTTGTTAAAACTTTGCACTGCGGGTATGAAAACCGCAGTAATGTAACAGCCAGACTCGATAAACCTGGGGCTTCTCTGTCGACCTGTATTTGTGTGTTTTTACGATTTTCAAAGCTAACCTTGACGTTAATAGTTTATGTGGGCTACTTTTCAGTGTTGCAGTGTTATCTGTTATGATGTAGAACCCAAAACACCTTCAGACCTCTTGACAGTTTGGGTTTGTAATTATCCACTCAGGACTGCAGCACTGCTTGCTTTCAGAGTGCATCCACAACCTTTAGAGCCCTAAAATTACAGTTTGAAATCCGCTTCAAACACGGGTAAAGTCAGTGGGAGTGTTTATACTTCAAGTGTGAATTTTCCGCTAATATTGGTTGAAAGATGACAGTCCTGGAAGGTGTAGATGAAGATGGCAGGCTGGATAAATCCACCCTGACCTGAGTCAAATGTAGAATGACTCTGAATGACATAATTGGTTATCAACCGACATTGGCTTCCCTCGAAATGATGACATTAAAGAGTCTTAAAGTCTGTCTGGTTGTTATTGCTTTACTGATGTAATAACCTCTCGGCTGCAGCATCATCTTGACCTCACATCAAATATGTGAGTGATGTAGATAAACACATCACTAGTGATATGGATGATCCCCTCAGCAATATCACGCAACGCTGTGTTTTTTAATTCTCTGTTGCACGTGATAGAAATATTTCACCGTCCTCTTGAAGCTCAGTTTCTTTAGGTTCAAGACAGAATTTCACAAAACAAAAAACTGGGGGGTTCAAGAACGGATAGATGTTTGTTAAAGTAAAAAACACTCGGTGGGTCATATTTATTTCAAATCAAAGTATGAGTGAATAATGAATAATTTGCATGTAAATGGCATTGTAGGTTGTAGAAAAGGAAAAGCGAGGTTTCCTGTGTTGCGTATGCGGCATCATGCCCCCTCACCCCCTGCCTTGTTGATGCAGGACAGCAGCAGTAATCCCACACATGGCTTTGATGAGGAGCCCGTCACCCGTGATGACATCACAGGGAGTGACGTAAAGTCACTAGCCTGCAGCGCCCGGGGATTCACATGGCAGTAATGCTCCGACCGGGGCTTATTTACCCGCTACCGGCTCGTTCATCTCTGTTTCGCTCAAGTGAGACGGGTTTGAAAACAAAACACAAAACCAAAGATCACATAGTCTGAAATGTCTTCAATACCTCAAGGCTTCGTATTCAGATTAAAGCAGTGGTCTTCATGCTTGACTTGTGTAATAATCGGGACATTGTTTATATGCTAAGCAAAGGGAACATTGACTTACATCCACATTCATCAGTCTCAGATGCGCTTTGATTTAGTGTTCATTTATGTTTTGGTGAAACTTGGACGGTGATCTATGACTAACCCCCCCAAACAAACAATCATTACAAAACTACTACATGGAAAAGTTTCCAACCCAAATTTAAACGATGTGGTTTGTGGGATCAGTCAGTCGCCCTCCAGTAATCACTTTGTTCATTGAGCCGGTTTTAATGAAACATTTCAGTACTTGGGATTTGTGGCTGCAGTGGTAATCTTGTAGTTTTAAGATTGATCATCTTGATTATTGAATTATAGTTATAGCATTAAATATAATTAGTTGAATAGTTTTCAGATGAGATTGGAAGTTGTCTGAAATACTGAAACCAACACAGATAGTTTGTTTGACCTCAATCCGTGTATCATTCGGTCATTTGTTTTTCAAGATAAAACAAGTTATAAAACGAAAAAAGAACAAATTTTCTCATTATTCGTTTTCATTCTAACTAAAATGAGAAAAATGGATAACGAATAGTTTTTCTTCAGTTTTCGATTTTATGCTCAAATGAATAATGGAAAAAATGTATAACAACCTTTTCCTGTTTTTTATCCATTTTTGATATGAAGCTGAAGTTAAGTGAACCAGAAGTTGCCTAGCGTAAAAGCTAACTTTACCGGAAGATTATTTAGCATTTTAACATTTTTATTCATTTTTATTTTGAACATAATATCGAAAACTGAAAAAAAACCGAGTCGGTATCTATTTTTTTTTAGTTTAGTTAGGAAACGAATACTGAGAAAATTAGTTTGTTTTTTCGTTTTCTTATTTTTGGTTTCATTTTGAAAACCAAATGAAAGAATGATACATGGATTTACCTGCAGCATCGTTATTCTACGTCGCGGAGGAAGAAGGAGCATAGTGGCACAGATTACTTTTGTAATACTGTATTTGACCTGGTCTTTGTACGTTCTGACCGTATAGAAACGTAATTCTTGCCATTTTAAGAATGAGATGTACCTGCTGTACTCTACTGCCCTTTCTTTTTAACAACTTGTGCTTTTTATTATTTTACCTCTTTTCTTATCATTTTATTTCATTTTATTTGTTATTTACTATTTAATTGTGTCTTGCCGCTTTTAATGTTGATATAAAGCACTTTGAACTACCTTGTGTTGAATTGTGCTACACAAATACACTTGCCTTGCCTTTATTCTGCTGCTCCACCTTTTGGAGGTACGAAGGGTGCGTGACGGGGTGACATGAGTGCTAGTTGGGGGGGGCGCAAGGATGGCTGCAAACTGTTGTTTAAATGTTGGCATATGTTCATGTTGTTACTTAAGGGAGTAGCAGAAGTAATTAATTATAATAATTAATTGCAACCTTTGCAGTTTGTCACTAGGATCAGTTAAAATTCATTGATTAAAGCTCAATGAATCCTTTCCTCCTAGTAGCGCCACAAATGCCAACCTTCCACCTTCGTTTGCTGCAGATCTCAACAGTTTAGCAGCGCTGCATTTAGGCCGGATGAGTTCCGGCTTCTCTCGTCCACCTCCGGGATCAAAGACTCCTGTTACGTTCTGCTGTCTCAGTTGTCCGTCACTCCGACACGGCGCTCAATGTAACGTGTGAGGATGCTGCTTGTGATCCCCTGAAGCCACCTCCACGGGAGTCTGCCTCATGTGGCTGTTAATTAGCACTCCTTGACGGGTGATTACCTTGGCCGGACTGGAACCACTTGCCGCTGGCACAGATTAGGAACCTGTGAGGCCGGCCTGGTGCACCGCGGAGAGGAAAATACCAAGTGAAAGCTGTCGTTGGACAGTTCTCTTATAAATAGCACAGCCATGAAAGATATCACAGTTATCAATGCTGCATATAATGATGTAAACAGATACTAGTCTAGTTCTTATTTTCTATGAATCAGTGGATCATCTGGCTTCTTACTCATCTCCAAAATCACAAATGACTATCAAAGCTGAACTGCTCAATACAGACCAGAGGGGGGTATTTATATAATTAATACTTTGTATGAAAGGCTGCAGAGCTTGAGTGTTGGGATGAAGCTTCGTCTTGGAGGCAATTGTTTCCCTCCCTTTTTAAAAAAAAAAAAGGTGATTTTGTCATTTCAAGGCCACATGTCCACGCACACGATGACATCAGCTCTCGGGCGCTGATAAACACTTGGCTCGGAAGCCAACGCCGTCCACTTCAGCGGGCCAGACTAAGCTGCTATTACTTACTGCTCCAGTGAATATCAGCACGAGTCCACATTAGGCTGGAGAGAAACCTCACCGATACACTTTCATCTCTTCCCGTCACCAGGACACGCCTGGAACGGTTTCCCATCTCCAGTTTTTACCTCGTTACATGCACGCTGGGATCATATAGTTACTCTGATTCAGACAATTTCTCAAGTACCGTATTTTCCAGACTATAAGTCGCTCCGGACTACAAGTCGCACCAGCCACAAAATGCATAATAAAGAAGGAAAAAACATATATATATATATATATATATATATATATATGTCGCATTTTGGGGGGAATTTATTTTATAAAGTCCAACACCAAGAACAGACAAGTCATCTTGAAAGGCAATTTAAAATAAAATTAGAATAGAGGCAACAACAGGCTGAATAATTGTACGTAGGGCTGTTCGATTTTGCCCAAAAATAAAATCTCGATTTTTTTTCTCTCAAAATCCGATTTTCGATTACGATTATTTTGTGAATTGACAAAAGGCAAAGAAATGATTTCAAATATGCTGTTTTTTTTATTGAACATTTGCCCCATTGGGCTTTAAGTGCAAACTTTGCTCTTATTAAACCAAAAATGAATAAATAAAGTGCAAAACTCTGTAAAATAAGTTGAATTTAAAAAAAAAAATATATAATAAAATATAAAGTTTTATCTCTGAAAAAAAAAATCAGCAAATCAGCACTTGCAAACATACAGTAAGTTATATTTCCAATTAAGTAAAACAAGACATTTTCTAATTAAACTAAACTGGGTCTTTGCATGCTAAATAATAATGCAACCCATGAAGGAGGTAGAGGTGTGTAATGTCAGTCATTACATTTGCAAGTTTTTTGCAAGAAACACGAGCCGGTCTACCGCATCTGGCTTGAGGGATGCCCGGTGGCATGTTACAACGCCCCCTCCTACACTAAAGAGCCTCTCCCATGGGGCACTTGTCGCAGGTATTGAGAGGTATTTCCACCAATCATTAATATGGTATCAATCATTAATATGTGTGCAGACAAGGTAAAAAAAAAAGAAGTGAAAAATCGATTTTACGATTTTCACGTTTTAACATCGTTCTAATTACATAATCGTGATTACGATTTAAAATCGATTAATCGAACAGCCCTACTTGTACGGTATGCTTACGTTACATGACACAACTGAGAACGTGCCTGGTATGTTAACATAACATATTAAGAGTCATTCAGATAACTATAGCATAAATAACAGGCTAAGAAGTTTACCAAACCATCCGTGTCACTCCAAATAACTAAAATCTTCATCCTCTGTGTCATTTTTAAACAACTCTGCTAACTCCGGAGGAAGAAGATGCGGCGATTCCTTTTCTACGTCGCTTACGTCAGACTCATCGTCAGTTGCAGTTCGCCCTCTTGAGGTTTAGTGTGAAAATAACATGTGAAATGATATACCGGTAATAATGTGTTAATAATTTCACACACAAGTCGCTTGTCTGGGCCGTTAACAGGCTCGGAGCATATTGAAGCTACCGAAGGACTTTCAGGAAAATGGTTCTTTTATATTAATAAAAATGAGTCTTAAGTGAAGGGAAGTGTCAATCAGGCATTCCCCAGATTTATATCAGTCAGATTTAAATATTAATAATTAATAATATTCAGTCTAAACTGTGATTGTGGAGGTTGCTTTACTTCAAAGAACCCTGTATTGGTGATTATTGAATGCAGTTATTTTTGCTTTAGGGCAGCTGCGTGTGTGTATATATATATATATATATATATATATATATATATATATGTACACTCAGAACAGGCAGACTGTTGTCTAAAGTTTATTTAGACCCATCCTAAGAGATATAAGACTCTCTGAAGGTCCTTCTTTTCCGTATAGCTCGTCTTTTGTAAATTGTGTAAATCAGACGAATATCAAACATTCAGCTGTGGTGTCTTTTTCATAAAGTCTAAAGCGTTGCTTATCAGATATATCATTCCCCCGAGGTCTCTTGGTCTTGATTTTATTATGCCTTGTGCTTCCATCCAGAAAGAAAGTGGTTTGCTTAGATTAACTCGGGCCCTTTCTGAGCCAGCAAACGGGTTGGGGAGGCTGTAAGAGGGAAGTTGGGCTTGGCACATTTTTGTTTGATGACTGGACGGCTTTTGGACTCAGCCAGCTCCAGCGGCGTGGGCTCGGAGAGGGCAGGCATGGTGTTGTCTCTCGCGCTGCACACAGACAGCCACAGCTGGTGGTTACAGGCCCTCAGTAGGGCAAAAGACAGTAATCCGCACTGATTTTATCTGCTTAGTTACATTTTAAAACTTCCAACTTGCATCTTCAGTACATGATAGTCCAAGTTGGGCAGTGGAAGAATAGATAATGCCCTTATTTGGCAAGAAAATCGGGAGTTGCTGTGGTCATATCAAGACCTTTTACTCAAAGACAAAAGCTGTCTCGGATTCCAATGAAGAAGAATTTATGAACTTGAAATGTTCCAGTTGCTCTCATTATTCACAGATTATATTAACAAAATTAACTTCCTTTTAACTCTGTATTAGAATCTTAATTATTGCATAAATCTTTATATTTATAAATGTGTTAAAGGAAGAGGAGAATTAAAGCAAACCTTTTATTTGCGTCACAATAGCTCGAGGGGGATATCTGCAACAGTTATCTTACGCATCTGCATTATGCAACCACTTGGAGGGTGATGTGCCTACACTATTCCTATGATGCATCCTCTTGCCCTTTTAAGATAACGGTTAGGACATGAAATGGCTAAATGGCTGAAATAAAGAAGATGGGATGGAGCTTCATGAATCCCAAAGGAAACTGTGATGCCAGAGAAATTACTCTACACTAATTACGGATGGAAAGGAAGAAAACTGCAACGGTCTCTCCCTGTTGGCTCTGAGTCATACGCTTACCTTGTTGTTAAGGAGCAATGTTATGGATTAAAACGAAACAAAAAAAAAATCCAAAACAAGTGTCAAAGGTACAAATGTAGAAATGAAAATATTAACAGGTTCACTATTAGATGTGCAAGGTATTTAAGCACGAGATACAAAACTAGCACCAGCAAGAGAACATAAGAAAATGGACTTGGTCTTATTAGGGCCATTATGATCTATCAGTCAGTATTGATTTTGTATTGACCATCAAATCTCATTTTGATCCTTAAACAAATCGGATCAAAATCCTATCCTGGTAGATTTTTTTGATAATTGGCAAAGATTGATTCCTGATCCAAGCTGCGTTTCCATGACACTTTTTCGCAAAATTTCTCCAGGGGGCTGGTGCTTCCATTAATCACGCTTTTTTATTAAGTAAGTGCAATCATCATAGCTCTGTATTTTGTCCTGTAAGACCTGTAACAGTACAAAAAAATCAGTTTGGTTTATTTTCGGTACAGTAAAGGAAAAAAAAAACCCACAAAACATAAAAATAGCTTTTTGCTTAGTTTTCAACTTTTGCAATATAAATAAATAAATAAATAAATATATAAATACTGCTTAAATCTATAAGGAAGTCCTCCAATAAATAGAATATTCTCAAATTAAACAAAAAAAAAAAAATTTGATACAAAAAATGTATTGAAAATAATACAAAAAAAGTTACTAATTATAACAGATTTTTTTTTTTTTAAATTCTTTTCATGGACAACAGCAGTTTTTGCTTGTTCATAAAGAGTTTCATCACCGGGAAACAGAAGTGTTCCCAAACAGGAGCCCTTAAAGATGAGGGAGGGTCTTCAAGCTCAGCCTTCTTGTTTCCATCAACCATGACGTCTGCGAGCAGATAAAAAACTCACGTGGGAGTCCGGTGCTGACTACAGACTGAGACTTCCAGTCCGGCACTTAAGATATTCGTGTGGGAATTCGGATTTGAAATATGCTCTGTCTGCGTAACTAGTTAACTAGCTACTGTTAAACATTGTATTTTGATCGGTATGTACATATCTGTACCGTACCGACAGCTCTGTACCGTAATGGTTCGGTACGAATGCAATCCATGTACTGTTACACCCAAACAATGAAGAAAATTGACTAAAACATCATTAACCATTAACCAACCAAAAACAACTGGAAACTAGATTTTAATTACTTTAGCTTGACTGGGAACATCACATCCAGCGCTGCCAGAGCCGTGAAAAAGCGCGCAACGCGTTTCCTTTACAAGTGGATCATCGAATCGCCTGAAAAACCAGATATTGAGGAGTTTTTTTTATTTCCATTACGGGATTATTTTTTCAATTTTCGGTTTTGCACAAATCTAAGAGTAATGGAAACGAGCCTCCAGTTAATTGATATAATATTGTATTCCGATTAAACTTTTGATTTACACCCCTGATTTAAGTAAGTAAGTAAGTAAACTTTATTTGTAGAGCGCTCTTCACAGACCATGGTCACAGAGCGCTTCACAGTTAAAATAAAAACACAGTTAAGGGATACATACACTTTACACCTCTTAGTGCTTTTTGGTTACAGGTTAATCAATTGTGTGTGTTTTTTTTTTTTTGCTGAACTCTATTGAATGTAAATATCTGTGTCAACTCAACATTGGTCAACAACAACAGCACTGTTCTGTTCTTGAACCATATTTATAAGAGTTTGTGTTGCTTTGTGGTCTCATTGTTTTGTAGTGCACTTCTTGTAGCATCCACTGGTAAACCAGGTTTGTTTTATTAATTAATTGGCTTTTTAAGTCAAAAGAACCAAAACTGTGGTTTGTTAATGCTTCTCTGCTTCTTTGGGAGAGCTGAAAGTCTTGGTTGTTCTTCAGTCCTCAGCCAGACGTTGATTAGTCTCATTTCCAGCTCTTGCATTATGTAACGAGCCGGTGTAGCCTGACTGGTCTCAGTCAGTAACCAGATTAAAACACTCCACAGATAACGGCTGATGGACAGCCACCTCACCGCACCTTTGTTTGTCTTCCTCTTCTGGTTTCCTTCAGATGGAAGGTGTTCTGCTTTGATTGCTCCCAGCAAAAACACACTCCGTCAGGAGCATTAAAAACAGGCCTGTGCCAGTGTTTTTAAGGGTGGTCTACCACACATACCAAACACTTTGCAGGAATGTGTTGTCCAACTTTGCGGGCTATATATAGATTTGTTAAAGGGATGCCAGATTTACATTATTATTCCTCGAGCAGTGACAGAACAACAGGACATGAGAAGTGGTTGTTATGCTACAACTGTGGGCAGAACCTATACTATATGGCACAGATATCATGGAGTCCAATATAGTCATGGATATTAGCCCGATAATGCCCAGTGGTTAGTCACAACCTATCCCTGTTGAGTGGAAACTTTTTTTTTGTTTGTTTAAACTTGTTTTGGTTGGTGCATTAACGAACTCCCCCCATGTAGGATTCCTGCTCTGGATCTTTTTACTGCACGTACATGAAAAAGTGCAGTTGTTGTCCAGAGAAAAATATTGGCTTTCAGTTCACCGTGGTACACTATCTCCTTTCCCACCTCTCTTCCTCTCCATTGTTGGACTGATCACTCTAGATGCCTTGGTCATTGTGACTGTGAAGTGTTACTCACCGCGGGACTTTAACCAAAATATTGCACTCACTTTATCCTAAAGACAAGCTCCATTCAAGCAGCCAGTTCCCTCCGCCGCTACACCACCTTTATTCTGCTCCGTTGTGCCTTGTGAAAGGCACAGAGGTGTTGCCGTGTGACATTTTATTCTGTAGCTTGTTGCATCTTTGTCTTAAATTGGACTGCGTGAACACTCCGGCTGTGCTTAGCAACCTGGAGGAGCCTCCTCCAGCAGACCTCGGTCATCTCCCACACTTCAGTACCCAACCCTGCGCTAGAATACCTAACCCAAGGCAGGGACTCATTTTGACGCTGTAAATATTCCTGAGGCACTTGTAGGACTTTTTCACCAAAGCGGTTCCAGTGCTAGTTCGGTTCAAGTGCCGGACTTGGCACCGGTTCTTTGCTTTATGAACACCGGCAGCAAGGAAAGCGCCGACTCGTTGCCAAGAAAACTGGTGCTACTGTGGCCAGATGCAAACCACTACGTCACAGCAGGTGCCGTCATGGTTGGCAATCGCCATTTTTAAACAACATCTGTGAGTTTAAAACATATACCAGGAAATTCTGGATGCATTCTTGCTGATTTAATCATGCAATCAAAAATACGTCTACTGAAGAGCAAACACGTGACTCTAAAAAGAGTCATTTTCGTCCTGAAACGTTAAGGACCCCAAATAAGAAGGCCAGGATCACCATCTATTAGTCGCGTTTCCACTACACTTTTACGCTAAACTGGATTGTCAACATCAACAACCATCTCATGGAAGCATAAACAAGGTTTTTTTTATTTTTATATTTGGCACATTTTGTTTTTCGAATTAGAGATGTTTCCATCACAGGTTGTTCTTTGAGATATTTGGGTTTTGTGCTCTTTTTACGGATTTCCTGCTTGCACATTGGTGACCGGACAAATGACTTGGGGTCCTGGCACTGGAAAAGCAAACTAGTTCTCTGAAGAGGGTGTTTTGGTCTGGCACCGGGCTAGCACCGGTCTACCTCCAGCTCGCGTACCAGAGTTGGTGTAGAAAAAGCCCTATTAGTGAGTTTCTTCTATCACTAGAATTCTGCAGAACCTAATTCTCACAAAGAAAAACCTGTAATAGAAACACCTAGAATCCAAAATCCTTTTTACACTTTTATGAGGTGGGTTTCAGTTTTGTTGATACTCCAGTTTTACACTTGATGGAAACAACTTTTTTGCATTTTCACTGGATGAGACGTAGTCGATCATGTGACCATGTAAATGATAATCTGCTTCCTTCGTCTCCTGTTGACTATTTTAAATTAGTTTATGGTACTTAAATTCTATACCTGAAACTGAGACTTTAGAAATTATAATTACATTTCTTTCCGTTGTATATTGTTAATTTTAAGCAGGTTTCGAAACTTGATCATATTTAACCACTGTTTGAATCAAATTTTCCTTTTTTCTAATTCTTTTTGTTTAAATTTTAAATCATTCTTTTTATATATGTGATGTTTTAATGCGTCTGTAATGCACTTTGAATCACCTTGTTGCTGAATTGTGCTATATAAACAAACTTGCTTTGCTTATTGTTATTTAGTCACCTTGCTATAATATAAACCAACAGCGAAGTGAGCAGTTAATTTGTCCTGCTTACTTTTGCATGTAGAGGCTAGTTTCATTTTCTGTCACCATCCCTCTTCACAAAAGATAAAGCACTTAGGGTCACAATTATCACTCCCATTACAGCTCCCACCAGTCGTATTGCCGTACCCTGTTTTATTATCCCATTAAAACCATTACTCATATGTCTTTGCAATGAAGAGAGGTTGTGTTGCATTGGCTGAGATTACAGGAAAGGTTTATGTGATTGGCCCAAAATAGAACTGACACATTTATAGATATGGCCATCCATCATAACCTGACCATTAAAGGAAATGAGAACAACTCATTTGTCCTCTTTTGGTCAAGTGTCACCAAAGATTGTGCAAGAATAAACGGTCCCCAGGTCATAAAATTAATGATTACTTATTTACTCATAGAATACATCTTAGTCGTTGACCTCCAACTTCTTTTACTTGTCTTTGTAAATGAGGGCTTGTGTTTCGCAAGATGAATGAAACCATGGTGAGGCAAACGTTAGGCAAACGTTAGGCAATGATTATTCCTCTGCACACAGGTTCCAGTTCATGACCCTGGCCTTATTTCTGTCTTTCACAGAGACTTGCTGTGAGTCCTGTGTGGCTTTATTAATCAGACATGTGGAGAAGCAGGTTCTGTGAAAGGCACAGCCCTAGCAGGCACAGAGCCTGTTTTCACTACTTAATCACTAACAAGAATTTAACTGTGGATGCATTAACTTGAGTTGTTTACATCTGCGCCGTCTAGACCACAGTAGCAGGAATGAATGAAGCAAAGTGGCCTTGCGCCTGAAAACCCACTGAAGGACCGGTGTTTCCAGGCTTTGTTGCAGCTAAAGGTTTTTTCCACCATAAAACACAACCGTGCCATTATTTTCTTTTCTACACCTTTGGGATGTAATTGGCATTTTTAGGTGGGTCACTTTCAGACATTCTGGCATTGCAGAGAAATGAGCACATGCATGCTTCCAGCAGAGCTTGACCGGTAGTGTTTGGCGAGTGTGTCGTTGAGTGAGTTGAAAGGAAAACCTTTCAGAAAGCGCCGTAACCTGTAGGAACTCTGCAGTAACGAGCACATCCCTGCTTTTGTTCTGTTACTGATTTGTACGGGGTTCAGATTTTATCACTCCGTTATAATAAGACGCATTTAAGTTTCCTAAATAAACCATTATATACTCATACCGTATTAGGCGGACCGCATTAAAAGGCTCAATATCAATGAACGGGTCTATTTTGATACATAAGGCTCAACGGGTTATAAAGCGCATGTTAAAACATTTGTGAAGCGAAACAAAGCTGAACTTTATTCAACTCATTGACAATAACTCAGAATATCGTTCAGTTGTAACTAAAACAGAAAAATTCACTCATTATACATTTTAAATAATTCATCTTCCACAAATCCAGAAATAAAAAGTGGCGGAGGTGAGTTTCGTACTACGTCATTGTGGTTCATTGTTGCCAGCGATAGCGGACACCTGAAGTTAGTGTGAGGTTGGAACAATGTTGTATTCCAACATTTGATTATAACTGGATTATGATACAGATTTGAAAATTGGGTTTATGCTAAATCGTAACATTGACGTCCAATTATAGTAAGGTAACCTGGACTAGATGTTGAATGATGGCTGCTTGCATAATTAGTTAAAGGAGACCTATTATGGCATCTAATACCTATTTTAAACAGGCCTTGAATGTCTTACAAACAAGCTTTAGATTTTTTTTTTTTGCTAAATAAATGAGAAATTCAGCCTCGGAGCCATGTCTTTATCATCTCATTCTGAGTGGGCGGGGAGGCTATGATAATGAGGCACTGTGCTGATTGGCTGCCTGAATGACGCGTAGAAAATGGCGAAATCTCAGGCCGGCAGAGTTGTTGTTGTTGTTCCGGCCAGAGTTAGTGTGGGCGTGGTTTCACGCATCGGAGGCCAACCGATGTAAATCGCTCCCGTCACGACGGGAGCAGAATCTGAACGGCTCGTAGAAGCCACATCAGGCTGGACGGCTCATCCGGGCGGCTGTACAGACACTGCAGAATTTGGTTGCTTTCCTCCTTCTCTGAGTTGGCAGGCTGAGGGGAGACCACTTTATATATGTTAAAGCAAGAGAAAACGTTGTCTGATGGTAAATAAAAAGAATCGTTTACCCCCAGCCCTAATGGATATGTAGTTTGGTTAACAAGAGTTGATTAGAAAGTTGCTGCTTTTTTTTGTTACTCTGAATGAAAAGTGAAGCCTAAATTAACATGTTCAAACACTTCACAACAAAGGCCTGAACAGAAAAGCCTTCAGAGTGATCTCACTCTGAAAACATTTATAATTTTCAATGGACGTCTCAAGACTGGTTTCCATGTTTGGATTGGACTGGTTAAGTTTGTTTTGCTGATGTCGTGACGAAGGAGACGGCGGTGATTCAGTGATGGTTGTTAGGACATTAAATCAATTGGATTGTTGTCTGAAATGTATGACGTGAAAAACCAACGCTACATTTAACTGTGCTCTGCGAGGTTTGTATGTATAGACGTTGAATAGACTGTAACATTTAACAACTTGTTGCATCGGACTACTCAACCTAATCAGTGCTACGCACTAGCGCAGCAGATTACAGAGCTGCTGACCGGGGCTGACCGCTCGTTTGCTCTGATTGGTCAGTCATGGACCAGTCAGAAAAAACATTTTTTGTTTTCTAGCAGGAGATGAAATCATGAACTATGTTATGGTCCGATTTTAGGACGACTGGAGAAACGGTTGAATGAAGGCAGCTAGGGCTGGGTACCTTTTAAACATTTTCTGTACCGACACCTTCACTTGGATACCGGTTCCTGAACGGTACTTTTTTTATACCAATTTTATGAAATTAATTGCAAAGAGTTATAACATGTTACCATTAGGGCTGGGGATCGATTCAAATGTCAAGAATCAATTCGATTCTGATTCTTAAGATTCAAAATCGATTACCACGATTCGATTCAATCTGATCCAATATCGATTTGGCTTAGTGTTATTAAAGATGTTTTTTTGAGCTGTTACCTGAATTACATGAATAGTTAGTAGTTATGCAACATATTCATACTGGTATTAAACTTGACGCTATATTCATTGTTCATTGATAGTTTTACACCACGTGCATGCATGAATTAAATGAGGCAACTAGTGGGATTAAAGTTCACCGGGTGAAAATGTTATAAAAAAAAAAGATCTTTAGACATACAAATCGATTTTTAGGAATTAATATGAGAATCAATTTAGATTTGGAGAATCTATTTCATTTATTTATTTATTTTTTTTCAACACACTTACTAATATTGACTTTTATTTTTCAGCTTTGGTCATTTGAGTCTAAGAAGTTTATAAATAAATAAATAATTTTAGTGCAAAAAAACAGTTGCAAACCAACAAATAAATGTTTTATAGTGCAAAAGAACATAAGCAAACCATTCCTGGCTGACGGTGTCCCCGGCAGAGTGTCTTTCACAGTCCACCACCAGACTACTGGACTGACGGAGGTTCAGGTTGATGTCTCTGTACCGCCGTCTCTCTCTCTCAACCAACCAGCCGTCCCAATAGTTGACCACAACTGACCTCGTGACCGAGTTGACCTCATGCATTGATCCCCGTGCACATTCACATGTGTGCAAATACTGCACTGCGCAGTAGCCGCATGTTAACACCCTCCACAACAACACCACTCACATGTGAACCCATCTGTGGGTGTAAACACAACTAACGCACTAACGTGTAACATTACAGCCAATCACAAGCAGCTTCTCAGGTTCTGAAAATAGGAACCGAAAGGTATCAAGATCAGGCATCTTTCAATACCCGGTAGTGCCGACAGATTTCGGTCGGTGCCATAAAATAACTGAAGTTCGGTACACAGCTCTAAACTCGGCTGGAATCGCACCATTTCATGTCAAAGGTCATTCGTCAGGCCGAAGAATTGCCCCCATTATTCGGTAAAACCATTCTAGTCTCCTCCAACCTAGGAGATTCCACCAAAGTGAAGAGTGGTCCGTGTTTTAAGTTTAGCGACGGCACCGTGACACTGGACCACATTGGGATAGGTGGACTTTCTGTGTTTGGGATGGTTTCAGGTGTGTGTTGGTGTGTCTGCATAAAACATGTGTCCATGTGTGACATTTTAGTTTACCTGGATGTATTTTGGCGGTAAAAGCATTTTGGGATTCACAAGTTGTATGAAAAGTGTACAGAAGCCTATTGCATTCACTTGAAAAAAAAAAAAGAAAAAAAAAGCTTTGTTTTTCGGGATAATTTTTACTGTTTTTCTTGGCATTTTATTTTTTTTTGGCCTTGTTTTTCAGCGATAATTATTTCCGCCCATACGCCACCGAAGGCGATTCCGTCTCCTCAGCTGCACACTGTGGAGATCCAATATTTTCAGCAGTCTCTTGGGCCACCATAAAGCTGCCTGAATGCATTTCATGTGCATCTTCTTGTATCCATGGAGACATATCTGTCCTGGAGAAACATTGCTATGTTGAGGAGATCTGAATGGGCTTTCCCTCGAAACAACCGCCAAGTCCTCGGGTGTCTGCGTAAAGTCGACAAACTAATGGTGATACCATCTGTATGGCTTAAAGACAGGACTATCTCCCAGTGTCTTAAACCTAGATCAAAGTAAAACTTGATGAAACTTTTGGGATTTACACTGAAAAAGAGGCTAGACAAAATTACCAGAAAGAAATTGAAAAGAAATTTGTGAAAAACTGAGCTTTTTAACTTATTTCCAAGTGAATGCTTCCGTAAAAGTACTATACAAATAAACTGTCAGCAACTTCTTCTTTTTTTTTGAATGATGAGTCGAGTGATATCTGCGAATCCACAGTAAATCTGTTTGCCTCCTTGTGTTTAGAAGCAGTATTGTTACACAGGGTGGCTTTAAGAGACTAAACTGACAGGCAATATCAGAAGAATGTTGTACAAAAGATCATAGATGACGAGATGTTTGCAAACTCAAACTAACCAGTCTCCCAAGGAGACGGAGAGACGGAAAGTCAAGCATTAGGTGTCAGCCGTCCGATGACAGGCTTCTTAGTCTACTTCTAAATAAAGGCATCGCTTCATCCAGCCCAGGCAGGAAGTTCGGGGAGTTGGCACTCAGGCTAATTTCTTTGTCACAATTTCTTTGCAAAACTGGTTTCTGGTTACTTCCCCACCTCTTTATTCAGCATGGCGTGGCATTTACCAGTGTGAAAATCAATTCTTCCATCTATAATGGAAAAGGAGAGCGGAGCCTGCAGACTCCTCCGGCCCCTGCAGTGGCCTGACCCCCCCAGCCCACCAGAGGCCGATGCAGTGGGCCGCGGTGACCTCGCTGTCTCCCTCCGGGATCCAGGGCGTTCTCCCAGCCCTCAGCTCAGCACCCACGTGTTGTCAGCAGCTCCCGTTACGTAAGCCATCCTGCCAGACAAAAGCTCAGCCATCCCAGATACGAATCACTGACTGGCCCATGCTGGCAGCAGTATGTTAATGTTAGCCCCTAATCCACGCAGATTTGTTGCCGTTCAGAAGGCACTTTTCCTGTTTTTAGCCAGCATGTTAAAAACATGAAGAGCGTGATCTTCAAAAGCCTCGACCTGACGGCGAAAAACACAGACTTTATCACCACTTCCGGAAAACTGAGATGAGGATGAGGTGCAGTTTTTCATTGTGTATACATGCACCATAACAAAGATGGTATGAACAAGATAAACCTGTAGCCTCACACACCCAGGGCTTGACTTTCAGCTCTGGATTCTGCATAATGTCACTTAGACTTCCATCTAGGAGGTCAGACGTGGTATTTCCTGCAGGTTCCTACCGTTCTTGTCAGGTTTTACTGACATGAACTTGAAGGCATCATTAGGTCGGGATGTCCGGCGCTGCAGGGCTCTAGGAAGGAGATCATTCTCACCCCCTGATGCTATAGACTTCCTGTGATGAAAGAAGTCTGGCTGCAGACCTGAAGCCCTTTCCAGGGCATCCTCCATTGTCAGACCTGGAAATAACTCTGGATAACTGCCTTAGTTTAACCTGTGATGCTGACTACAACCCTTTCATTCATTCTGCAGGAATATGTCCTCATTTTTATAACACGTATGCATCTACTAGGCAATAGCCAGTGATTATACCGACCTCTTCATCGAAGTTGTGCCTTTTAAAGGTTCAGCTTTTTATTAACGGCCTCAGAGTGGACTGATGTTGCAGCTGGGATTTTGTTTCTGTCCACATCCCTCGTCGGCCCGTCCACTTGTGTTTTTAAGTATGTATTTTATTTATTGTTTATAACAACAACAAATCACCATCAAATTAAAAGCGTCAAAATATCAAAAAAAGCTAAACAATTTAACAGTCTCATCCAGAAATAAAGAACAACAGCAAAATAATGTGTTGGAGAGGGAACAAGAGGAAGCAGAACGCTTATTTAGTCCTGTCCCTTCCTCACAATATCATATCATATATGCCAAAGAAAATATAAAAAATAAAATAAAATAAAAAAGAAAGAAATAACAAAAAATCTAGCCTCCTACAATATCCTAAACTCAAAAATTAAATTTCCCAGTCACTTCTTTGACGATCCATGACCAGCCATAAATGCAGGTAGTTACATTTGTATTGTATATGAAGTATCACATAAGGAACAGAATAATAATAAAATAAATACATACAGAAGGTAAACATATGAATGTACACATTCATATGTTATTTTATTATTATTTATTATTAATTTGTGGATATTTTAGAGAAGAGCGATGACCAGGTTGGACCTCTGGGTCGGTTTGCGTTTCATCTCCTTCTTGATACCTGCAGCACTGTTTGTTGTTGTTTTAGCAGCAGCCTGTCAGTCAGCACAGTCTACACCTGAGTTAAAAAAAGTTTGTTTTTGTCACACGGTGTGTGCAGCATGTGATCTGTGGCCGCCGCCGAGCTGTAAGCTACGGGAGACGAGTTCAGCCGCTGACTTTGCAGAGAACGCTCTCGAAATCCTCAGCTGGCTGAGAAAAAGTCTGCGAGCAGTCTTTTCCTTCCCCGCGTGCCTGTGTGGCTTTTAATAACGCAGAAGAAACCGAGGGAGGCAGGGAGGGAGGTAGGGAGAGCACGAAGCGAGAGAATGGTGGAGAGGTGTAAGAAGAGTAAACTCGTGACTCATCAGGCGCAGTGGAAAAGTGTTCAGTGAGTCAGAACTGAACTGAGAACGCGGGGCGGAGGATCAGCCGTGACTGATGGCTGGAGGTAGAAACACACTCACAAAACCCTCAGATCAATTAATTAGGCATCTTCTGGACTAATCGCAGATAATATTTAAAAACTAACAGCATATTGAAGCTGAAAGTTTAATTTTGTCACCCAGAAGCGTTGCAATGTGCCCTAGTTTTGATACGTGACGGTTATGAGGTGCTTTAAAGGCCCTTGAAGAGGCGCTGACCCAACAAAGTACTCAAATACTACTATAGTTCATAAATAAATGAGTGTACACTTATATACTGCAGATTTGAAGCCTTGCTGAGGCGCCTCAGTTTGAATGTGATGCTTGACGCCACGGAAATGGTTTCTAAAGAACATTTTTTCTGCAAAGAAGCGGCTCTGCAGCCTGCGGAGAGCATCCTCTAACGCCGGGCTGCTCTGACTCCTGCTTTTGTCTGGCTGCTGCATCGATTGCCCTCCGCAGTGATGCTGACTCTCTCTTTCTTTGGGTCTTGATAATGTCTCCACATTGATTTCAGTCCACATCTCCTGCAACCTCGAGTCCTTTTCAGCTGCCGTTGAAATGTGAGAAATAAGACCGGCTCATGGATTTCTGAGGAACCTATCGACGGATGGGCTGTTATCCTTCTCGTATCACACTGTTCAAACAAATATTCTCTTTGAGATATGATATTGACGACCATTTCCAAAAAGTCCCACTTTTGATTTCAATGTTGCCGTCATGAAAAAGCACATCTGCCGTAGTTTACTTTTGCCAGGTCATGTGACAGAGACCCCGATCAAAGTAGTTACCCAGCTTCTTTTTTTTTTTTTGCTGAACCTCCGAAGTGGCAGCACAAAGCTGTAATATTGATTTTATCTGATGAAAAACTTCATAAACTTGCCTACATGTGCTGTCATTTCTGTTTTTTATCGGTAGTTTTTAGCCATAATCTGAAGAAACTTTTATTAAAACCTCACGTTTGCTCTTCAAAGCACCAGATTCTGCGTTTTATGTTGTTTTTTTCCTCTCACAACTGAAAATAGTAATACAGCAGACAGATGGGAAGTAATGCCAAAAACTATTCCGTGGGAATCTAATTATTGTGTTTGCAGCACATCAAAGGAAAGTCGATGCGGGTCACTACTCATCCATAACGATGAACCTGATTAATGAATGTGCCTTATTGAGGACAGAACAACATACGAGCAGGCAGGAAGTGATGTGGGGGATCAATCGGCACGCTGCAGCTGGGCGACAGGGTCAAAAAACGATATCAATATGTTTACAACTGCAAAACACATCTTTATTTTCATTAAGAAAAATGATGCTGCAGCATATTTTACTGTTTTAACAACAGTTTAAGTTTGGATAGTGTGGATTCTAAGTTTACGAGGTGTACTTGAATGCATCATGAAGTGCGATGTCTATATTTAGATTTAAACACAGACCATGGAGACCATTGTTCTCAGTTATAATCGGTGCTTTTCAAAGCACTACTTATTATTTTGGTATGTTTTAGTTTCATTCCTTCAGATATTTAGTTTTTATGTGGTGACGGTTTACGCCTGCTCTGTTTAGAAACAGAGAAAAGTTGGGTTTGGCTCAGGTGGAAGGATGGATGGATGGATGGATGGATGGATGAATGGGAGGGAGGATGGATGGATGGGAGGATGGATGGATGGATAAGTGGATGGATGGATGGATGGATGGATGATGGATGGATGGGAGGATGGATGGATGGATGGATGGATAAGTGGATGGATGGATGGATGGATGGATGATGCGAGGGTGGATTCATGGATGTATGGGAGGATGGATGGATGAATGGGAGGGTGAATGAATGGATGGATGGATGCATAGATGGATGGGTGGATGGACGGATGAATGAATGGGAGGGAGGATGGATGGATGGGAGGATGGATGGATGGATAAATGGATGGATGGAGGCATAGATGGATGGATGGATGGATGGATGGGAGGATGGATGGATAAGTGGATGGATGGATGCGAGGGTGGATTCATGGATGAATGGGAGGGTGAATGGATGGATGGATGAACGGATGGATGGATAGTGCCTCTATTTGCAGACATGATGGAAGAAAAGACAAATACACTAAATAGATCACATGTGAGATGATGTCGCTATAAATATAAATATAAATATAATTTATTTACATCTTTTGGATAAAAACCAGTGCACTGATATGCATTTGGTCTGCAGTGGATGTTTAAAAGGTCGTCGTTGTCGGTGAGACAGATGGTTCAAAAGCATCAGCGACTTGAGAAAAGGAAAAGTGGATCAGGTGTTGACCTGTCTTCCCCCTCTGCCTCCGTCTCTCCGCAGGTGTGGCTGGTCGCGTGGCTGAAGCCGCTGCACCTCCTCCCTCCACCGCTGACCTCTGGCGTGCAGCGCAGGGTCCCCGTTTCTCTTCTCTTTCTTTGTTTCCTCTCCTCTTCTTTTATGCCCGGACGCCAGCCGCCACCTTGTGAATTCATGATCACATGACCGTGGATATGGACGCAGTCCTGTCCGACTTTGTCCGTTCGACTGGAGCTGAACCCGGATTGGCCAGAGACTTGCTGGAAGGTGAGTTGAGGAGCATCCCGCTATAAATAACCCCACAATGCAAACGTGAGGTGGCACATGGAGCGCAGGGTGGTGGTTTTTGTGTTTTTGAATGACGTTGAGTTAGAGGTAGTTTTTTTTTTTTTTTTTTTTTTTTTAAGGTTTTTATTCACATTATTTCTTTTTATTAACATTATCTCTCATTACAGCATGTTTGTGCATCAAGCAATATAAGTTTATGCAAAGAATACCTTTTTTAAAATTTAAGAAAAAGCAAAAACAAAATAAAAAAATAAATCAAATCAACAAAATGGGAAATGAAAAATAATTTTTTTTTTTTAAATATTGTAAAAAAAATAAATAAAAAAAATTTGAAATATTGTACATATGATAACCCATGCCAGCCAGCATATACTTCCAAGAGTAAAAGAAAGAAGGAAAAAGACAAATAATAAAATAATTCTTAACACAATAAGGAAACACATCTAATATACAGTTAGACAGGATAACAATGACTTCAGTCATATATTGTAAAAGGCACTTGTTAAAATTTTAAATTAAAATGTAGCACTTCCCGTTCCACCCCCCACCCACCCCCTTGTATGGCTCTCTATTACCTTTCATTCATATACTTACAGTCTATATACACCTATCTGTACACATCCTCACACAAATGTACATATAAATCTACATAGTGCAATACCAATGAAGATCTAATAATATTATCTATGGAGTCTATAACTTACAAAGCTTTGAAAGGTTTAGTGATTTATGTTTTCTTGAATTCATTTTTAAGTGTATAAACAACAGTGTATTTTAAGTGTATAAGCAACAGAGTCACCAGAACCTCCTCAAACCACAATTGCAAAATCCCGTTCTGCAGGACAACTTTCGGACAGTAAAGCAGTAAACCCTGGAACTCACTGCCATCAGAAATTAAATCCATCTAAAAATAAATAAATTCATTAATTAATTAATTAATTAAAACAATAATAATAATAAATATATATATATTAATAAAATAAATATATATGATTTATTAAAATATATATTTTTTCTTTTTTGTGGTAATTAAAAAATGTATATATTACAAATGCATGTATGCCTTAGGTATTACCAACTTGGTATTAACTAATATATATGCAGACCAAAAATACAAAAAAAAGAAATTAAATCCATCTCAGAGTTTAATTCATCACCAAAACTAAAACCTGGTTAAAGAAAAATCAAAACTGTACTCATCTGTAAATAGTGTGTATATTTGTGTGGGAGAGTGAGTGAGGGAAGGTTTTATATCATGCAAATCTTGCATTACTGTATTATTGAATTATTGAATGAAACAATAAATGTATTAATTTTATATTGTACTGCAATGTTGTGGAAGAAAAGCCCAACTGGGGACTGGAGTTGAGAATTAGCACTAGCTATAAACTCTACATGCATCGCATCAGCTGCAAGCTTGTATCTATGTTTGACTGCATTGTCCCTGTCAAATAAATACAAAATAAAGATGGATTTGGTCCAGGAAGAGTCATCTCACGCGGTCAAGTCCAGAGAAGGCAGAATATCCATAAAGGGCCCCCCAATTTTCAGGAAGGTTATCGAGTTAGAGTTTTAACAGAATATTTGCTGAATAAGTTTTGTTTTCACACTTGGATCCTCTGTTTCATCCCTCTATCCCTCCTCCAGCTGAATCAGGAAGACATGACTCGTTGAATAGATTATCAGCAGTGATGTCCACCCAGCGGTCTCCGTCAGCGTCTCTGTTGTGGTTCTGTTAATTAGGCTCTCCAATAGTAATAGGAGCGAGGTATAGCTAGAGTCAGCAGGCTTTCTTGTTGCCTAGCAGCAGCAGAAGTTGCAGATAAAAATATGGGGCTGAAAATGAAATGTAATGCAGCAGCAGCAGGGCGACGAGCTGCTGCGATCTGATGTTTACTCAAGCGAAGGAATGTGTCAGCGGCCTTTACGTAAGATGAGACGGCCCACGTTGCATTGATCGGTGGTGAATATTTAACCTGGTTAAGGAAGCATCCTCTTTTTACCTGACGTCTGTCCTCCTCTTCTCTCCGCAGGGAAGAACTGGGACTTCACGGCTGCGCTCAGCGACTTTGAGCAGCTGCGACAGGTTCACGCAGGCACCCTGACGTACGCGTTCCCGGAGGAGCGGACGTACCTGCCCACCGACAAGGAGATGGCCAGGATCGGCCGGCCCCTGCTGCACCGGCAGGAGGAGGTGGTGCAAGGTGAGGTCACCCGCACGCCGGATCACCTCGTGCTGAACATTCAGATACCAGTCCGTCTGCTGCAGCAGCGATGCAAGTTGAGGTTTGGAAAAGCATCTCAGAGAGTGGTCGCCATTAAGGCGCCGCAGCATCAGCAGCATCACCAGCTGCAGGGCTGCAAGCTGGAGCGTACCGCTGAATCAACGTCTTTACGGTCAAACCGGACCTTTTATTAGCCCATAAATAAAACAAAGACTTCTGGTTCCTCTGGGTTCAACTCTGGTTTCCACGAGGCTGAATGTCAACACTAACGGGTGGACATTAACCAATCAGAGCAAGAGTGACAGCCGGACTAGTGTTAACAAATGATGTCTAAAATGGTCTGAATTGGAGAGGGAGCTTTAAAAACAGCCATAGAAGGAGCCAGGCATGTGTGCACCTCGTTCCAGAGTTTGGGGGCAGTAACTGCAAAGGCCCGGTCCTCCCTGCTCTTTAGCCTGGAGTTGGTCAGCTGACCTAAGAGCCCTAGAAGGACATTTAAAAGACCTGAGATATAAGAAGGTGCAAGACCATGTAAAGACTTTAAAACAAATAAAAGAATTTAAAAATTGATCCTATAATGGACGGGGAGCCAATGAAGAGCTGCAGCACGGGTGTCACATGGTCCCGCCTTCGCGTTCTGGTGAGGAGGCGAGCTGCAGACGGGACGGGGAGGAGCAGCTTTACACTGACACTTAATATTTTATTTATACCACTACTATTTTACACTTTTTTGATGTTCTTATATTTATATATTTTTTTGTACATACAAGACATGCCTCATTTATCTGCTTTTATTTTATTCTATTATTCTATTTGGTACTTTCAACGTCTTGCTGCTCAGTTGTTCTTGCAATTGCCCCTTGGGGATAAATAAAGTTTTTCTGAATCTGGAGCTAACGCCTGCATACAGTGCATGGCAGTAGTCTAGGCGGGATGACACAAAAGCGTGTATAATGAGCCGCTCGATGGCGTAGCGGCTTCTATACTGAGGCTACAGTCCTCTTGCAGCGGTCGCAGGTTCGAATCCCGGCCTGCGCACCTTTGCTGCATGTCATCCCCATTCTCTCTCTCTACCCCCTTCCTGTTTTTGAATAAAGGGCCACTAGAGCCCAAAGAAATCTTAAAAAAAAAAAAGCATGTATAACTTTCTCAGAAAGATAAAAAGGGTTTAACCTCTGATAAAAGCCTCAACTGGAAGAAACTAGATTTTACAACTGCATTAATTTGTTTCTCCATTTTAAAGTTAGAATCCAAAATGACACCAAGGTTTTTGTTTTCTTTGACATGAGGGTTCTCGGGGTCCTAGATCTACATACGAGTCACAGGCAGCACTGGGATGAAAAACTAGGATCTCAGTTTTATTTTCATTGAAGTTAAGAAGTTTAAAGCCATCCTGACTTTGATGTCCCTCAGTTTAGTAAACTTTTAAAACAGTGAGAGTCGTTGACGTTGATGTCATGTAAATTTGGGTGTCATCAGCATAGCAGTGAAAACTTGTGGAAATATTTGTGTCTGAAACCCCACGTGCGTGGTGTCGCCGCTGTCTTCCAGCAGCTACGGAGAAGCGTCTGTCCAGAGGAATCTCTCACGCCAGCTCCACCATCGTGTCTCTGGCCCGCTCCCACGTGTCGAGCACGGGAGGCAGCAGCACCGAGCCGCTCCTGGACACGCCGCTGTGCACCTTCCAGCTGCCGGACCTCACGGTGTACCGGGACGACTTCCGCAGCTTCATCGAGAGGGACCTGATCGAGCAGTCTATGATGGTGGCGCTGGAGCACGCTGGTCAGTAGAATTTAAACGTTTCTCCTAACGTCAAACATGTTGCACATGTTCCTGAACTTTACAGTGAAATGAGCTTTTTTAACAGCCATCTAACAACTCAGAAAATAAAAAACCTGTTTGTTCAATGGCAAAAGTGTATTTTTTATTTGCCTTGTATCGAAATTTAAATCACTGGATTATTTTTAAAAACTTTATTAGTAGAAGGAACTAAATTAGTAGAAGAATAAAAAAGTAATTAAAAATTGCTACTTAGTAATTGTCAGCCAAATTAGTAATAAAAAAACATTCCATTAATCTCAGCAGCAAACGTTTTCATAATTTTTTTTTTTTTTTAATGATTAGTAAATCAGTTTTCCCAATTTTACTGGGGTTTGCTTGTTGTTTTACTGTTCTAAAGCTTTGTGTCACCATGAAAACATAAGACTGTTCATACCAGGTGCAAACAGCCTTTAAGACTTTTAATGAATTTAATGCTACAAGGATCTGTTTTTATTCTTAAATAAGTAGCGGAGATGTGCTGGACTACGTTCTGTTCAGAGATGCATCAGATGGTCGTATCACCGTATTCCTAAATTTCCTTCGGGATTAATAAAGTATCCATCTATCTATCAGAAGAGAAAGAGAAAGATGAGAAACGTCTTTCAACGTATCACTGAACTTATACTTTTCTAACATATGTTAAAAAAAATAGATAAACTGCAAACCGTCTAGATATGGAAATGTGTGTGTTGCCTCTCACCTGAAGAGTTGTGTTGGACAGGATGACTATGATGATGATGATGATGATGATGATGATCCGTTTTGAGACACTTAACATTTGAAAGGCACATCCCTGATTCCAGTCGTGTTCGTTCCTCCTGCAGGGCGACTCAACTGGTGGACCAAAGTGGTCCCCAACTGCCAGAGTCTGTTGCCCCTGGCAACCAGTGGAGATGGAAACTGCCTGCTGCACGCAGCCTCGCTCGGTGAGTGTTGCACACCTTTCCAACAAAACCCCAAGTGCGAGTCGGGGGAATGAATACCGGCTCAGCTAAGGACCGGGCATCGTCCCAGACCTGGAAGTAATCATTAACCTGAAGCCTTTGAAAGAGAGTTGCAATTTTACAGTTTAAATAGATAAAAACTAGCGTCTTTAAACCTTTTGATGCTCTCCGAGCACAAAAAGCTCTGACTGAGCTCCTCAATACCCGAAACCCTGCCAGGTCATTGAGATCCTCCAATCAGCTGCTACTGGTCGCCCCAAAACACGACTGAACACCAAAGGTGACAAATGGCAAATCACCACGTACAAGAACATAGGATTATTTTGAGTTTTTCTAAAATCTTTCTTTTCACTGTTGATCTTATATTTTGTGTTTATTTATTTTTTAATCTCTTGGCGCAGACATATTGCAGTAAAACTTTTACATAAGTTTGAAACACCTGCAAAATTGCACATTTGCTACCCGACATAGAAGACCAAAAGTGACAGATTATTCCCCTAGACTCTGGAATAACCTACATATTTGAATTTTTAATTATTTTACTCTTATTTTTTTATTTCAATGTATTCTTATATTTTTTTGTACTCATTTTATCTACTTTATCTTTGTAATATATGCCTTTTATTCAGCTGTTTTTAACTGTACAGCACTTTGGTCAACCTTGGTTGTTTTAAACTATAAATGAAGATTGAGTTGAGTTGAATACAGAGTGGTTTGCATAGACCTGTGGAAACATGTCGTACTCTACCTCTGTCTTCCTTTGAAGAATATACTTTTGTGATGTGAAAATAAAACAGCCCTTGCAGGAGTCGTGTTTCCAGGTTATATCCTGGTTTAGTCTTTTCTACTGAAGAAGTCGAGATCTGGGTTTTCAAGTGAAGCATAATTTTCCTGATTTCTCATTGTTGGCTGCAGAAATGCATGAATTCAAAATTCAATATTCGTCTCTGAACAAGCCAGACTTAAATTAAAGCTCAGTTGTTTTAAACAGTTTGAATAAAGGTTGAGTTGATTCTGTTTGTGGACGCTGCTTAACCCCCTGCTGTTTTCTGATGAAGGGATGTGGGGCTTCCACGACCGCGACCTGATGCTGCGGAAGTCGCTGTACGCCCTCATGGACCACGGGCTGGAGAAGGAGGCGCTGAAGCGCCGCTGGAGGTGGCAGCAGACGCAGCAGAACAAGGAGGTCCGTGCTCAGCCTGCGTTGAGGCGTCCGTGTCCCTTTTTAGATCTCACTGACCTTTCACATGCTGCACCATTGATAAAAAAATCATGTCTGTCCCATCAATGATGGACGAAGCTTTGATGTCTGGGCAAGGAATTGAATAAGTGCAATATCTGACCTCTAAATCGAAAATAGGTTTGCCTCTTTTATACAGCTAGAAAAGAAATATGATCTTCATAAATCACATTTCTACAGGTATTTACAGCTTGGAGGTTTTGTGGCTTCTAATTCTGACTGCTTCCCTTTGAGTCTTCCTGTATCTCTGCTAGAAACAATTTTAAAATGTAAAGTTCATATAGAACAAGTAATGGGCAGAGTCTATGCATTGCTTAATACACATAACCTGAACAGTCTTTGAATCAAGTGGGAAACAGACCTAGATCAAGTTCAAGTTGACTTTATTCGTACCCGTAGGTAGATTTGTTTTGCATCTCACACACAATCTTTACAGTCATTAATTTGACACAGGACAAATACAAAGAACAGGTTTACGACAACACAAGACAGACATGGCAGGTACTCGTAACGCTCACTGAACAGGATAAAAGTAGATGTAGCCCACAAGGCAAAGAACAATAAATGGAGGTAGAACCAAGGTCAGGGTTAGAAAAATAGAAATAAATAAGTTAAAAGCAGGATAGACCTCAGCAATAAATAAAATGCGTTAAGATTTGTTTTAAAAGAGACAGCAGCAGGGACAGAGCTGTTCCTATAGTGTGTGGTCCTAGTTCTGGGGACTATGAATCTGCGTCCTGATGGCAGTAGCTGGAACTCACTCGCTATGGGATGGGAGGCATCGTTGGGAACGGAGCTGGAGCCGCTGCAGCTGCTCGGCGTCCAGCGACTCCAGGCCCAGCTGAGTTTCCCCCAATCCGCCGACCATTTATTGATCTGGTTGAGTGAGGTCCTTTTCTTTTAGGGGCAGGTTTCCGAACCATGATGCTAGTGAAATAGTTAAAACAGATTCAATAAAAGCATGATGATAAAGTGTCATCATGGTCCTATCAATGTGGAAACGGGACAACTTCCTCAGACAGAACAGCCGCTGGTGTTCTAGATTAAACGATTCCAGAAGAAATATGGCAATCAATTATACGGCGAATGTACTCTTCCTCAATATGCCTTGGACACACTGTAGTTCGGTTTAAAATAGTACACCGTCTTCATTGGACCAAGGATAGATTGTCTAAAGTCAAGATGGATATTGACCCTATATGTGATCGATGCAGACAAGCTCCTGTACAGTTTTTGGCCGTCTATTTTTGAGACATTCTCTGGAATATGTGGGATGACAGTGCAGCCATCTCTGATTTCACTGTTTGGTGAACATGATGGCCTTCTGCTCTTTGTTGGCTAGGAGGCTTATTTTGTTCGAGTGGAAGGATGTTCTCCCTCCAACTTATAGTAAATGGATTAGAGAGGTTATGAGTCACGTTCATCTAGAAAAAAT
Organism: Cololabis saira; assembly: GCF_033807715.1. Taxonomy (NCBI): domain Eukaryota; kingdom Metazoa; phylum Chordata; class Actinopteri; order Beloniformes; family Belonidae; genus Cololabis; species Cololabis saira. Next base: position 37,729,536 of record NC_084589.1, on the reverse strand, counting down.
TAGATATACTGTAAGAGGATCCACCAGAAAATGTTATGCCATTTGGCAGCCATTTATTTCCTTTGTAGACGGCAGCTTATAATATATCTAGGTAACACAAATGTGTGTGTACCTTATTTGTATATTTGTGTTTTTTTTTATTTTTTTTTTATTGGTGTAGATGTCTGGCTGTATGTACATTTACTGAAGGTCCCGTACTTGGGCGTTGGGAGGTTTGGAGGAACTAGATTAGATTGTTTCATGTACGAATTGTATTATCTTTGGTTTGTTATACATATTTGAAAATTTAAAAATAAAAAAGACTTTCATTAAAACAAAAACCTTTTGAACACGTTGAAAGTTAAAACGAGCCCGTTTGTCCGCAGGGACACCGCCACATAAGAGCGATGACATGTTTGAGTAAATCAGAGGTTTTAAATAGCCGTTAATTTTGCAGGTCTATTGCCCCCAGGGCTGACTTTAATTTCCCTAACGAAGGGTTACACTCCTTACCTACCAATAAACCCCCCCCCCCCCAGGGTTGATTTAACCCCAGGATGTCCCTGTGAAGCCAGAACGGCACCAGAAGTGGGGGAGGTTTGGTCCTCGGGTGAATGTGACACGAGATGCACATGTTTAAGGTTTTCCTCGGTTCAGACGTGGCTCTGTTGCTGCCGGGTTCAAAACTGGAGGTTTGCAGAAGCTGTCGGAGCGTGAGGTCCAGTGGGACGGCATAACGTCTCTCTCTCTCTCTCCCTTCTTCTCTCCTCAGTCCGGCCTGGTGTACACGGAGGAGGAGTGGCAGAAGGAGTGGAACGAGCTGCTGAAACTGGCCTCTAGCGAGCCCAGGATACACTACAGCACCAACGGCACCAACGGGTGAGGACAATGCCGCCACTGTCCACCCACGGCACTTTTTATTCATGCACAAACTCCCGCGCTCGGTCAGGAATGAGCGGCCGGCCCTCGGGTTGGTTCCTCACAAAAACAGTGTGTTTAACCCTTTATGACCGGCCGGAGCGCCGGCGCTCCTGTTTGCATATTGATTTTCAAAACGTACAATTACAACCAAATAAAACAGAGCAATAATTCTTTTTGCATGTTGAACAGGAAGAGTTTCACCTACATAAACCTGCACCTGCATAAAGTGTCCCAGAGTTTTAATCCATTAAATCGTTTGGAAAAATCACATACTAATCCAGTAAAATTGCTACACGGAAATCTCCATAATTGACATCGCGGGTTATTTATAGATCCATTATTCCACGGTCTGTGTGAATACTCGATACTCTACTAGAAAACAAGTTCGGTCAAATTACCTGATAACTTTAATATCATTGCGCTGGATCAACTGCCAGGTGGTAACCACGGCAACGGAGATTCAGAGAAGAAGAGCTGGCTACCTTAGGACGGCGACATGAGTGATTTTGTCATTTCTTTTAATTTATTTGGTGAATTTAACAATTTTGATGACTGGGATGCAGAAGAGGAGAGAAAAGAAAATGAAAAGAAACCGGAGAAACGGCACAAGGAGGTGACATAGCCTCCGGAGCTCGGCTGTCAGCCGTCTCTCTGATGCCGGGCTGGAAACTCGCCAGATCACGTCGGTGACGGGTCATCGCAGTGAGAGCAGCCTGCAGGTTTACTGGGCTCCATCAGTACAGGAGAGACGAAAATGGAGCAACATTTTATCATCTCCCAATGCTCCGGCAAGCAGTGGCGAGGATCGCGAGCCACAAACTTTAAACGAACAGGCGGCTGCAGACGAGAGATTAAATAGTCTGCTCAGCCTCTCAAATTTCAACTGAAAACGCATTAAAGCATGAATAACTGATTTAATATTTATGTTTTTTGGTAAGTGACCGTGGTATAAGCGGGATAATGCCCTTCGAGGTGTACATTATCAGAAATATATGGACTTCACGGAGGGAAACTGGTTCACGCCCCCGGTTCGTCCATATATTTCTGATAATATACACCTCATCGGGCGTTATCCCTTACGTACGTCCTACGTTGACGTACATCATCACTTGTCAGCGTGTCATCAGGTTGGATTTTTTCACACCACTTCCCACGAAAAGGGAGGTAATGTCATTCCCCCGGGAAACTAGTCAGTTGGAATTTGTGCTCTTGTTTGTGCTTTTTGTCAGAGATTTTCACAAAAGACCCAACCCACTCACACCATACACACACTACATCAGGGGTCACCAACTATATTTGGCAGAGGGCCAGAATTGTACCGTACATTCACCTTGGGGGCCGGACCCTCAAATAAAAATGAAATAAAAATCAAATTTTGGCATAACATTATTATTTGATGTCTATTGTTTATATTTTTTTCCATTTCATTACAAAACTGAAGGCATTTTTAGCCTTTGAGTCAGTCTCCTATCACCTATACCACAGTCATCCAACAGGAGTGATAGATATTTTGTCTTAACTCAATTAAGTCAACAATTTATAGAGCACTTGAAAAACAAACACCACGGAAGTGATAGGAAAAGGCCTCTTAACAGGTAAAATGGCTCTCAAAGGCTACGAAACGAAAAGTTAATGTGGAAAACAGATCCTTTAACGATGACTGGACTGACACTACGCATTTATCATGCCAACCTTCAGAAATGCGTCACCTTTATGCCTCATTTGCAAAGAAACTGTTGCTGCTGATCCTCATAATTATGGAATCCAGTCGCGGGCCGGATTGTATGGTTGATGATCAGTGCACTACATACTCACTATACAAGCCCACACAGACACACACACATATTATGGATCCACCGGTTTACTGTGAGCAAAGTTTTGGAGCCGATTTCAGCGCTGGATGAAGACGCGATATCTAAACGCGATATATAAAATTATTTATCTCAAAAACTAAAGTATTAATTCATTTCAGATACATTTCCTGTGGTCTGAAAGGCTTCTGTGTTACTTTTTTCCAGTTTTGAGGGATCTAGCTGTGGGATTTCTGGGATTTATTTAGTTAGTATGGACTTGTAACATACAGATTATTAACCCCTATACTGTCTTTGGGTCAAAATGACCTAATTCTCCTATCCTTCTTTCCTCCTGCTCTCTTCTTCCTTCTTCCCTTCCTCTTTTCTCCCTTCCTTCCTTCTTTTCTCCCCTCGTACATTCTTTCCTTGTTTTCTCCTTTCCTTCATTCATTCTTTTTTCCCTTCCTTCCTTCTTTCCTTCCTTCTTTCCTTCCTTCCTTCCTTCTTTCCTTCCTTCTTTTCTCCCTTCCTTCCTTCTTTTCTCCCTTCTTTCATTCTTTCCTCCCTTCCTTCCTTCTTTTTTCCCTTCTTTCCTTCCTTATTTTTCTCCCTTCCTTCCTTCCTTCTTTTTTCCCTTCTTTCATTCCTTCCTTCTTTTCTCCCTTCCTTCCTTCTTTCCTCCCTTCCTTCCTTCCTTCTTTTTTCCCTTCCTTCCTTCTTTCCTCCCTTCTTTTCTCCTTTCCATCCTTCTTTTCTCCCTTCCTTCCTTCTTTCCTTCCTTCCTTCTTTCCTCCCTTTTTTTCTCCCTTCCTTCCTTCTTTTCTTCCTTCCTTCTTTTCTTCCTTCCTTCTTTCCTGCCTTCTTCCCTTTCTCCTTCCTTGACCCAAAGACAGCACAAGGGTTAAAGATTGGCTTGTATGGGTTGTTTTGATGCATAGCAAATAAAAATACTCCATAAAATGGCAGTATAGCATGCAGCAATGTAAAAATATGCTTAGGTGGACTTGTTCTTTGGTAGGTCATAAAGAGTGAAATCGGTGGTTGTGTTTTTCAGAGCGGAGTCCTCCGATGAGCCGGTTTACGAGAGTCTGGAGGAGTTTCACGTCTTCGTCTTGGCCCACGTCCTGCGGCGGCCCATCGTGGTGGTGGCCGACACCATGCTGAGGGACTCGGGCGGAGAAGGTGAATATGCCGGAGGCCTCCCGCCGTCCATCATCTGGGTCATGTTTTCAGAGGGGCTGTCAGTCAAAGCTGAGGGAAGCAGAACCCAGCTGGTAAATGATCAGTGTGCAGCTAGTGAGCGAGAGCAGCTGAGTTGAGCGTGTGGTAATTTCAGCAGCTTTCACTGATGTGAGCTGTGATGGACGACATTATCCCCCCTAAATAAACATGGTAGCAGTGCTGAGGTCACGGTTTTCAGATATTTAATGTGTGCGATGCTCTTCTCCAGCCTTCGCTCCCATCCCGTTTGGAGGCATCTACCTCCCGCTGGAAGTGCCGGCTGCCAAGTGCCACCGCTCCCCGCTGGTCCTGGCGTACGATCAGGCGCATTTCTCGGCCCTGGTCTCCATGGAGCAGAAGGACAGCTCCAAAGAGCAAGGTGATCACTTCATCATCGTCCTCTCCTTTTTATCCTCCTCTTAAAAAGGGGAACGTGTGCGATTCCAGGCGAGCTTAAAACGTTGGCCGTCTGTGGTTCAGTGACAAGCGGTGACTAATTGAATCTTAAATATTCATTGCCTCTCAAGTTAAATGCCAGATTAGTCTAAATACATATATATATAAATGTGTGTGTGCAGGATTCAATTCTATTTGTGCCGCACTAGTTCACAACTAAAGTCATCTCATAGCGTTTTACACAGAAATAAAGTGTAATTCAGTTCAATTCAGGCAAATTATTGGTTTTGTGGTTCAGGGACAAGTGGTGACTAATTGACATGAGGCTTTTAAATATTCATTGCCTCTCTAGTTAAATGCCGTGTGTGTGTGTGTGTGTGTGTGTGTGTGTGTGTGTGTGTGTGTGTGTGTGTGTGTGTGTGTGTCTACACTCATGTATACGTGTGTATATATATATTAGGGGTGTAACAATATATCGTGCCACAAAATTTCGTGATACAAAAACGTCACAATACGTGTCGTGGAGGTGACAAAGTGTATCACGATATTGGAATATTAATCTATTGTGTTGACTAGTAACGCGCATCCGAAAAAAGAAAAAAGTCAAATCATACATGAGAGAAACTATTCAGTTTGTGGCAAGATATTTTTACTTGTATGAAACTGAAGATCATAATGCAAACCTGACATTTACTTTTAGTTCAGTTTGTGGAAAATGGTTGGCCTGGCTTTCTCTTTAAAACTTAAACAGTTATAAAGCATTACAAACTGTAAAAATAGGGCAAATGCACAGCATTGTTTTGTATTTTGTGTCTTTCAAATAAAAGACAATTTTTTCCAGTCATATGTTCCTCATTCAAGGTTGTTAAAAAAATACTGCTATAATATCGTACCGTATCGTGAGATTAGTGTATCGTTACACCCCTAATATATATATATATATATATATATATATGTATATATGTATGTATGTATGTATGTATACACCGTGTGTGTGCAGGTTTCATTTCACTATTGTTGCAGTACCAGTTCACAGCTAGTCATTTCAAAACATTTTACACAGAAATAAAGTGTAATTAAATTCAATCCAGTCAAATTATTTGTTTTGATCCAAGTCCTTCCAAAAGAGTCCAGATTTAAAATGTATATGAAGCCGGTTGATAAAGTCAGTCGAGCAAAGGAGCCCAACAACCTGCCTCTGTGTTTCACGTTGGGGAAATCCTCAATACTGAAACAGCACAAGATAATAGTGGAGATGACCACTAAGGTCAAAAACCTCCAGCAGAACCAGACTCTGACTTGACATGAAAGAGAGGCCAATAAACGGGGAGAGATTAGTCCAAGACTGCAAAAATAACGACACAGTCACACAGGACAGGTGAAGAGACGTCATCACATCTCCCCGAGCTCTGATCTCATCTCTGTTCCTCTCTCCACCTGCAGTCGTGATCCCGCTCACAGACTCGGAGCACAAAATGCTGCCGCTGCACTTCGCCGTGGACCCCGGGAAGGAGTGGGAGTGGGGGAAGGACGACACGGACAACGTGATGCTGGCGAGGTAAAAACAGAAACACAATCTGACGTCCTGTCGGGAGGCCGGACGCCGTCAGACGGGGGGCGTTTAGCTTTCAGCAAACTTCTTTCCATAAAGGTCACAATCATGACAGAGGAAAAGCAGAGAGGCATCTGTCCCTGGAGCAGCGAGTCAGGTGTCGGCGTGCCGGGATTGACCCCTGATTCCAGATTAGCGACGCTGGCTGCCGCTGATAACCAGATTAGCTCTAAATACCTTCTATGAACGAACATGAGGAACCGGCACCGAAATAGCAGCTCTGCAAAAGTAAACAAACCAATAACCTTCCACCCGCTTCACGCCGGGCGGCAGGTGGGGATGATGTTACACAAGCGGGCCGTCGGCGGAGCTGTGCCGAGGCCCGCCGCGGCGAGAGATGCTCGCGGCGCGTTTGTCATTTACTCGCCCGCTCTGAGCTGATTACCGGGTTATTTTTAGCAGCAGAAAGTCGTCACGCCGCTCTATTATTAGTCTGCATAAATGAAGCGTGTTTGAAATGGCTTTTCTTTTGAACTCAAGTAACGATTTAGGGGTTGTAAGATGCCCTGATCAGCTCTGCAGACGAGAATTGATGTGGTTCCCAGGAGGAACTCTGTTACCCCCTTTTCCACCAAACCGGTTCCAAGGGCTGGTTCTGGTTCTGGTTCTGGTTCTGGTTCTGGGCCAGTGCTGAGTTTGGAACTGGGACTTTTTGTTTCCACTGACAAGGAACTGGCTCCGGGCCAGAAGAACCGGTTCCAAGGTAGCACCAACTCTGTGCTGGGCTACAGGAAAGAACCGCTTACTCATGTTTCCATTCCTTTACCAAAATCAAATGCAATGAAAAGAACTTCTATGTGCTGGGCCGTCTCACAGTGGAACAGGTTTATGCCATTACTAAAGCAACAAGCAGAGACCGTTTTAAAAAGCAACTAAAAAGGTTCCTTTTGGGTACAGACATAAACAATGTTTAATATACATTTTGTGATGTACTATATAGTGTATGGAATATACAGCTTAATGTAGTTACAAATTGTGGTGATTACTACTATAGTGATGCTAATGTAATGATGTGGGGGGAGGGAGGGGGGGGGGTTAATGGAGTGATGTCATTGTATTTATTTATGTATTCATATATTTAAAGTGTAAAGTATTATATGACGTATATATGTAAATGTACTTTTATGTGAATGTACTTTTAATCTTCATGGACCCCAGGAGGACTAGCTGGCGTTTTCTGTCCGCTAATGGGGATTAAAAAAAAACGTATGTAACCTGAGGGGGCGGAGTTATTGAGACCAACCAATAGCAAGACTGAGAGACGGAGACATTTTCAAATAAGAATTAATCTGAATGCAGCAAAGCATCATGGGTCTGAGGAGGAGACAACCTGTCTTTTATGGCCCTTTTCCACTAGTACCTACTCAGCGCGCCCCGGCTCGGGACGCCTCGTCACGCCTCGTACCGCTTCCACCCACTTTGTGTTCGTTTGTTTTTCCACAGCCAGGTGAGAAGTGGGGGGATTGGGGTTGGCGCTCATCAGAAATCAGCTGGAGCCGCGAGCGGCTGAGAAAAAAACAGAGCGCCTGGTGGATCTGGTCGTTCCTTATCGACCGTCTACATCCCTTTTTAATTCTCTCGTCAGCCACCAGGTTTATGAACATCTGCACCTCAGAGTTGGATCATGAAACAGACGTTTGCGCTATATAATAAAATCGCCGCGAGTCGCTCTCGCGCTGACTCCCGCTTCCTGATTCAAACGTCTGCCGGCCCCGCCCCCCGACCAGTCAGTGGCGTGGAGGGTGATGATGTCAGATATAGTGCCGACTCAGCACGCTCCGAACCTCGGCAGAAAAGATACAGAAAAAGTATCTACTTGGCACGGCTCCACCCGCCTCGGCCCGTAGTGGAAAAGCGCAAGACGGGGGCGTGGCTGGTAGAAGCGAGCTGAGTAGATACTAGTGGAAAAGGGACATAAGAGATGTGTCCACGGAGGAGCTACGTGGACCAAGTCCTATTAGAGCAGATACCTGGTTGTTGCTGTAACTTTCACGCAAACGCAGCGACGTAACTGACATTTGCAGTGACGTAATGACGTGGCTCCCCTTAGCACCCGAGCTGTGGAAAATCAAACCGGTTCTCAGCTGGTTCCAAGTTGAACAAACTTGTGAACCAGAACCCGCCCTGGAACCGGTTTGGTGGAAAAGGGTTGCGTGTCGGAGCCTGAACTTGTCCTTACTTTCCCCCCCAGTGTGGCTCTTTCCCTGGAGGCCAAGCTGCAGATGCTGCACACGTACCTGACGGTCACCTGGCTGCCGCTGCCCTGCGAGGTAAACGACCACACCGACCCACTCAGACACAAACACTCAGCTTCTCAAATCTGAAACGAGCACGGCGTGATCTCGGCGAGGTCGCTGGACCTGAACGTTACGCTCCACATCGATGTCCCACGCATGGAAACAGAGGAGCATTCAGGTCGTAGAGTCACGCCGTGGAAACATGTGACTGAGGTCTTCTTGTGCTGGAATCCGCTGAAATCCTGGTCCAGACCATCCGTCACGGGTCCCTCTTCTGTTAATGTTCCCCGTAGATTATATTTTAAAAGTAAAGAAGAGATCCACTACCGTAAAACTAGGCCTGTGTTGAAAAAATCGATTTTCCAATTCTAAATCGATTCTCATATTAATTCCTAAAAATCGATTCTTATGTCTAAAGATCGATTTATTTTTTTTATTTTTTGTTTTTTTAAATTATTTTATTTTTTTTCATCATTTTCGCCAGGTGAACTTTAATACCAGTAGTCGGACACACAGTTTGTCATGACACTTCTGAAAAATGCCAGGTGCTTCATGGCAATATGTGTGCGTGGTGACAGAATAAATTAGATAAGTTAAAATTATTTGTTTACTGCATGAATGTTGCATGTTTGAGTTATTTATTTCTTAGTTATTTCACAATAAATATTGTGAAATTATTATTTTACAGTCATATAATTCAGGCAACAGCTCAAAAAACATTTTAAATAACACTAAGCCAAATCAATATCGAATCGAATCATGATAATCGATTCTGAATCCTAAGAATCAGAATCGAATCGATTCTTGACATTTGAATCGATACCCAGCCCTACATAAAACACCTAATAAAGGCCCAGCATTTATTTGGGACCATCGTTTATTAACTGTGTGTCGCGTCGTCCGATACCGGGTGGATGAACGATGGAGCTGATCGCAGACCGGCTGCAACGGGTTGTGGAAAACTGAACTTTGGGCACCGACAGGTTGCCGCATCAGCCTCACAACGAAGGCCGAGCTCCAGCGAAGCTATAACACGACCACAGCGGTTATTCCTGGAGCTCTGGTACATCTCTTTCCCCGTTACTCGTATCACCGTCACACGCTTGTGAAGTATCCGAGCTACGACTTTAGCCTCTAGCTTTTCTCTCCATGCAACCTCTGGCACTTGGTGTTTTCCGTAGCTACGTCTAAGAATTTGGTTTTATTCTGTTAATCTGGCCGCTGCTTCTCCGCTATTTTTCATATCGAACTACATTTAACTAAAGTTGAACATGGTATTTCATGTGAGAAGCCGTGCAGCTGTCCATGGTGCTGAAACGCCTTTCTCTTTGATACACGAGCCGCTCAACTTCATAACACGTCATCAGTGAGGTCCCTCTCAAATTAGATAAATAATCAATCACTTTTCAGTTCGTTTAACGTTATTTGTTTGCGTTTAGGTCGGTTATATTTGCATACGTAGGGCCCGATGAAATCCGTTATTTTTTTTTTTCATTTTCAGTGTTTTTTTTGGTTTTTAATTTTTGAGAATTTGGTTTTTAGCATTTGATGCAAATTTAACCCCAAGATAGTGTATAAAGTAATGAAATATAGACAATTTATGCAATTATAACTGAAAACTTTTAATGTTTTCATACTTTTAAACATATTTAAAAGGCAAAAACACAGAACGTGTCCATCAAAACATTTATTATTTTTTCTTTTTCATACGGTAGAATGTTTTTTTGGCTACCAGAAAAACAATGTTTGACCTTCATTGGCCTTTATTCGGGATGTTTAATATTAATAATATTTTGCTACACCCGGCGGATAATTGGGACTCGGTTTTTAGCAATTTATGCAAATTTAACCCCAGGACAGCATATAAAGTAATGAAATATAGACAATCTATGCAATTATAACTGAAAACATTTCATGTTTTCATACTTTTAAACATACTTAAAAGGCAAAAACATTGCAGTAGTTATTCTCATGTCCATCAAAACTTTTTCGTAAGTCATCAGTGAGGTCCCTCTAAAATTAAATAGTCAGTCACTTTTCAGTTCGTTTAAGGTTATTTGTTTGTGTTTAAGCCGGTTATATTTGGATACGTAGGACCTGATGGAATCTGTTTAATTTTTTCCATTTTCAGTGTTTAAAATTTTTGAGAATTTGGTTTTTAGCATTTTATGCAAATTTAACCCCAAGACACTATATAAAGTAATCGAATATAGACAATTTATGCAATTATAACTGAAAACTTTTTTTTAATTTTTTCATACTTTTTAAACATATTTAAAAGGCAAAAACATTGTTCAGTTTTTAATTTTGAGAACTTGGTATTTAGCATTTTATGCCAATTTAACTCAAAAAAAGTATATAAAGAAATGAAATATAGACAATTTATGCAATTTTAACTGAAAACTTTTAATGTTTTCATACTTTTAAACATACTTTAAACATAAGCCTAACTACATGGAGTGCTGCTGGGTGTATGAAAAGTATACTTCAGGTGCTCTTCGGCATGGGGATCCAAAAGATTGAAAAACAATTTAGAAAAACCGAGGCACTCAAGAAGTTAGAAAAATATAAAAAGCCTTTATTGAATCATGGCTTAGTAAAAGTTAAAAAATGCCAGCATGTTTTGACCATGTAGGCCTATTTCAAGGCAGATAACAAAGACCTAGACCTAGAGTGCCTCAGTTTTTCTAAATTGTTTTTCATACTTTAAACATATTTACTTGAAATTTTATGGTCTTTAATTTGCCGTCTGATTGATGGAGTTCAGGAGTGTGTTTTCACCCGCGGGTGTTTCTCTGTCTCCCCGCAGCAGGCGCCGCTGGCCCAGCCGGAGTCTCCCACCGCCTCGGCGGGGGAGGACGCCCGGACGCCCCCCGACTCGGGCGAGTCCGACAAGGAGTCGGTCAGCAGCAGCTCCAACGGCAACGGCGACGCCGCCGCCGGGCCGGCGGTCAACGGTGTCGCGGCCAAGAACGGCTCGTCGTCCTCGTCCTCCTCGTCCAGCAGCGGCTCGGCGGCGAAGGACAAGAGCAAGAAGGACAAGGACAAGAAGAGGGCCGACTCGGTGGCCAACAAGCTGGGCAGCTTCGGCAAGAGCCTGGGCAGCAAGCTGAAGAAGAACGTGGGCGGCCTGATGCCGGGGAAGAGCGCCGCCGCGGCTGCCGGCGCCAGGCAGGAGCTGGGCGAGAAGAAGAAGGGCTCGTTCCGCGGGAGGAAGGGCAGCAAGGACGGCTCGCCCTCGGCCCAGGCCTCCGAGGATTCTGGGAAGGGCTCGCCGTCGTCGGGCAGCGAGCGGCTGGCGGGGGCCGGCGGCGGCGGCGGCCTGAGCAGCTGCGGCGGCAGCAGCACGGAGAGCGACGGCTGCAAGTACAGCGCCGACGTGAAGGCCAGCCTGGGCGTGCTGCGCGGCGCCATGCACGGCGACAGGAAGCTGGTGCTGGCCAGCCTGCTGGCCACCAGCAACCGCCAGCCCTTCCAGGAGGAGATGATCCAGCGCTACCTGGCCGACGCCGAGGAGCGCTTCCGGCTGGAGCCGGAGACGCCGCGCCGCGACGCCGAGCGCAGGGGCCTCAACGGCGCAGCCGAGCCGGGCTACCGGCCGTACGAGGCCCGGGAGGAGCCGCCGGAGGGGGCGGCGCCCGGGCCCCGGCCCGCCTTCATGGACCCGCCCCCCGCCGTCGCCGCCGCCCCCCCCACCCTGCACCTGCACGGCTACCTGGACGCCCGGCGCCAGCTGGCCGGCGGCTCATACCCGGGCCTGCCGGCGTACGCCACCCTCCCCCGGCACTGCCCCCCCGCCCAGGGGCCCCCGGGCCCCCAGGGCCCCGCCTCCCTCAGCCCGTCCCGCCTGGCGCCCGACTACCCCGGGGCGGAGCTCGCCGGCTACACCAACGGGCTCCGGGACGGGCCGGACCCCCGCGTGGGGGGGCAGGCGCCGCTCAGACACTACTCGCTGGGCAGCGCCGGGGCCTTGCCGGGCCTGGCGGGCCTGGCGGGCCACCCGGGCCCCCCGGGACCCCCGGGGCCCCCGCGCTGCCGGACTCCCACCTGCACCTACTACGGACACCCGGAGACGGGGAACTACTGCTCCTACTGCTACCGGGAGGAGCTGAAGAGGAGGGAGACGGACCCGCCGGTCCACCGGTTCTGACCCCGCCCACAAAACAATAATAATAATAACAATAATAATAATAATAATTTGAAGAGTGGCCTTTTTGTGTTCCAGTAAAACAGCTTCAGCGTCTGAATGAACAAGGGAAAGGCAGCGATCTCCCTCTTTTCTTTCCTTTTCTTTTTTTTTTTAATTTTTTTTTATTTTTCGAAGCTGTTGTCATTTCCTGTTGAAGGTGACGCGTCGCCGTGACGACGGGAAAAAAACGCTGGTTTCTGGCTGCTGCGGTCGCGTTAAGACCAGAGGATAAACTAACTGCACTTGTGTTACATTGTGTGTGTGTGTGTGTGTGTGTGTGTGTGTGTGTGTGTGTGTGTGTGTGTGTGTGTGTGTGTGTGTGTGTGTGTGTGTGTGTGTGTGTGTGTGTGTGTGTGTGTGTGTGTGTGTGTGTGTGACAGAGAGAACCTCTCCTCCCGTCTCCAGACGCCTCCCTGTCTCCTCCTAGTGGAGAGAATGTAAACTGCAGGCGTTCATGACACTAAACCTACACACTACGTTAGACTCCTTAACTTAAGCACAAGAACAGAGGGAAAAACAGGCACAAAAGTCTCATGTTTGGGTTGTTTCAGTATTCCCACAGATCTTACACGACTGGAACCGGGCGGTCTGATTGGTTCGTACCTCGGGGGGTCGTGAACTCACCTTTTAGCATTTGCATTATGCAAACTGACACCCGTGCAATGCTAACGGTTAAGCCCTCTGTGGTCTGTGGTGCTAATGTCGCGGTGAGCCCGGGGAAACAGATGTCACATCAGTTCTGCGCTTTTCTTTCGTCAGATAAACTGGATTTATAAAAGATGTCAGCTTTTTAGGGAGCGTTGTAGAACAAAGGCGTTTCTCCGAGGTCTTCCTGTCTTCCGTAGGAATCGTTTTCTCAGGTTCAGTGATGCAAAAGCGACACTCGTGCTCCGCGGAGGAGATCTCTGAAACTAACGTCGGGAAGGTTTCTGTAAGTCCCTGTTTGGAAATGAGGGAACACTTCTGCTCTGACGGTTTAAAAATGTCAAACATTTTCATATGGTCCCTTTATTGTCCGGGATTTGACCTAAAAGAGACTTATTCACCCCTTTTTATTTATTTTTTTGACACTAAAGTTCCGTTTTGGGCCTCGTCTGGTTCAGTTACAGGGTACGGCTCTTTGGAGGTCGGCGTTGCGGTTTCGGAGGTACAGCGAATGCAGCACGAGCTGATAGGAAGGTTGAGGAGGTTTGGGGGTTTGTGATGTCGGAAATCTGAAAGTTTCACTGAACGTTTATGAGTTGACGAATAAATGCTCTCAGTCGCAGAAGAGGTGATTTTTATTGCTTTTAATCCCTAATTTGTCCCTTTTTAAACCCGCTTTGACCCCATGTGACCCCCGTGTGCTTGAACCTTTCAGGCCCGGAGCAACTTGGAGACATTTTGAAATCAAATCAGTTTGAGTTTAAATGATCAACATGAGGACAAAGATATGAATTCTTGATGATATCAGAGTATTAAACCTCTCAAATGTCCAGTAAAAGCTGGAACTTTAAGGTGTTACAAAGCTAGTTTTGGGGTCTAAGGTGTCCCCACGAAAAAGCGCGTCCTAATATTTCTCTGTTCAGTCTTTCACTGAAAATCGAAGAGAGAATTTTTTGCACAGTCCAAGCGCTCTCGACGACGTAGACACAAAATGCCGTTGATGTGGCGAGGGAAGAGGATTTAATTTGAAATCTGACCCAAGTTTCGGTGCCGGTGTCGTCCAAGCTGGTTCCCCCAACATCTGTCCACCGCTGGTTTCGTGTCGTCAAAGCTGCCCCTAAAATTCACAAAAAAACGACTAAGAATTTGGGCTGAAACTATTGATGATTATTGAGTAAAGATCGGAGCTTTTCTCTCCCTCGTTATTTCACTGTCAAGACTTTATGTCGAGCTGATGTCAGATTAAATGCTAAATTATTTAAAGTGGTAATATTTCCCCCCCTTTCAGTACGGTTTACATGTTTGTTTTGTTTCTTTTTGCTCATGAAGTTAAATAAAAGCACAAGTCCGCCTGCAGTTCACTGCCGCGCCGGCAGAGGGCGCCCCCGCGCAAAAGTTCAAACAACCAGGATTTCTCTCTGTTGTGCTGAATGAACTCTGTTGTTACTGTACATTTAATGTCGCTGAAGCTGCTCAAAGAAGAGGGGGGGGGGGTGTCTGCTGTGCGTTCAAATGACAATAAAACACTAAAGTTTTGCCGTTTTCCCGAAAAAAAAGAAAAGAAAGGAAAAAAAACAACCTTTGCTGTGTGAATGTGTGCTGATGTGTGTCCATGACGGGGTTCTGATGAAACTGAGACCCGTTAAAGTTCCCCTCCGTCTGTGAAGATGGCTGTTTCTCTGAAGTAATACGTCTCTATGTTTTCAGACTTCTTCACAGGCTACGAATATGTTCATTTCTTTGTTTTGTATTTAAGAAGAAACTGAGGTTCAGAGGTTGTATAAATATGTTCCGAGTTATTTTTGTAAGCCCAAAGTTTTCCAGTGTTTTTTAAAAGGGTAAGAATGTATATTGTTGGATATTTCCACAGATCCGAGTGAAAGGAGGGCTGAAGTCGAGCCACAGATGAGCTCTGTCGCTGAAAAGTGTCCTCAGCGTCCGATCAAACCATTTGAGAATATATATAAATATATTTATAGCATTTTTCTATTATTATTAATAGGTTTCCACATGGAGAGTTTAGTTGAGATGGTTTAGGATGCTTTTTCTCTCGTTGGTTGTCGTCTAGCAGTCTGGGTTTTATTTGTTTGTTGCTCTTCTTTTTTTTTTAATTATTTTAATTTGTAAATCTTGTTTACGTTTGACTACGCAGCCACCTACTTGTGCTCTGCTAAAACTCCACACAAACAAACAGACAGACAAACAGACACGTTGACTCGGCTCGTTTTCTCCGAACCGGAAGAGAAGAGGCTCAGAAATGTGGATTTTTGTGTGTTTTTGTTTTTTTTTGTTGTTGTTACTGTTGATGTTTTTGCAACACAACTGACCCAAAATATTTTTATATGTTGTGCAACACTGTCATTTCTGTGAGGAGCAGAATAACCATTAAAGACATTAACATGAACGAGTTGACTTGCATGGGACTGGAACTGTTGCATGTAAACGGCGTTCTGCTTTATTTTAACCCCATTTTAGTTTTTCCTGCCCTTTTTTTCAGGTTTTTTTTTAAATAAAAAAAAAAAATATATATATATATATATATATATATATATATATATATATATATATATATATATATATATATGTTGTTTTATATCCCCCCCCTTTTTTTTCTTTTTTTTTGAGAGCAGAGCCCTGAGGATGTGTGACACTGCAATCTGGATAGAAAGAGCATTAGATTTTATGTTAGTTTATTATTTTATTTTATTTTTTTGCACTGTTTGAATAAATTCTCATTGCATTTCAAGGATCTTTTGTTTACCTTTTTTTTTTTTTTTTTTACTTTCAGAGCCCCCAATCCTACGGAAGAGTATTAGGGCCAGGCAGGAGAAAAATAAAAATATTTTAGAGGAGGAATATTTATTTTTCATTATGCACTTCGTGAAAAAGAAGTACAATTTCGAGAAAAAAGTTGAAATGTATTTCAACTTTATTCTCAAAATTTCAACTTTATTCACGAATTTTTGACTTTATTCACCGAATTCCGACTTTATTCTTGAAATTGTATTTCAACATTAATCTCGACATGTCAACTTTTTTCACGAAATTGTATTTCAACATTATTCTCAACATTTTGACTTTTAATCTCGAAATTTCAACTTTTTTCTCAACATTTGGAATTTTTTCTCGAAGTGCACAATAAAAAAAAAAATCTTCCCCTCACAAATATTTTTATCTTGCCTGGCCCTAATACTCTTCCGTAATCCCCACCCCCCCCTACTTTTATAATTTTTGTCAGGATTTATTTCACGACACACCTACGTTAGTCCTCTGCTTGTAACCCATCACACACTTTTCTGGTGCCCGGGGAGCAGTTGGGGGGGCCCTCGGGGGCCCACGGGGCTCTCTTTTACAAACTCTGGGGCTGAAGCTGCAAAACCCGGCCGGCAGTTCCGTGCAGATAAAAGCACCAAGTCGAGTATTTTACTCCCCAAACTCATCAGTTCTCTGTAAAACCTCCACCTCGCTGCATTATACATAGCTGAATAACTCCAGCTCGAATGATGCGGCCCTGTGTCTGCGTCTGTTTTATGTATCAGAGACATCCGAGACCCTAATGTAATATTGAACGGTTTCCCATGTGGTAAAAAAATCCAGACCTTGCTATTATAGTTCACCAGAACGCCGTCTCCTCACCTGCAGGGCAAAGTGTCGCTCAGGATTACTCAGACTTTCCCTTTTCCCTCCTCTGTTTTCCTCCCTGGAGAGCACTTTCCTTTGCAGCCTCCTGTGTTTATCCGAGAGAAAACTACTGGCGGTTTGTTTCTACACGTTTTGGATGAAAGAGAAGTTCCTGCACAGACCTGCTCAAGGATCTAAGGTAGAGCTCCAAAAAACAAGCTCTTTTATGGGGAATCAGCCGGATTCCTTCATATTAATTGATTTCTTTTTCTTAAATTCATGAATAAATTCACGACAAAAGTTGACTCAAATATATTTTATATTTAGATCTGTCTACTGTTGAAAATGACAAATACATAAATAAGAAATAAGAAATGTAGCACGCCTTAAGGCAAAAGCTTTAAAGCATAAAGATAATTGCAGGGAGATGCAGCCAGATGTTGCGTTTAGGGACATCTGGTTGCACGACATGCTTGAGGTTTGTAAAATGGGCTTTTTTCTTGGTCCCCTGATGAAACTGTGGCACTGATGAGACATAAAGGCATCAGTAACAATCCAGGGGTTGTGTTACACGAAAAGAAAATACACTCAGCATGTTGAGGATGTTCCCGTAAGAGGGTTCACAATGCGTCTAACACACAAACAGAAGTTATAAAAAGACTGAAACAACTCTTTCATGGGATCAGCGTTTTACCTCCTGGTAAGAGTTTCTGTGGACCCTGAAGTGCCAAGGCCCCCCCATGAGGAACATTTCACCCCTTAATTATCCCGTTTGACCTGCCATGGACCTGCCGTGTGTCGTGTGTCGGGAAACCCCCTGAAGGATCCCCACGCGCTAGTTTTCTGCAGACAATTATAAAGAGGTTGGTAATTACAGTTTTCAAGGTTCCACACATTAAATTGGGAGTCAGTGAGCAAAATTTAGCACATTTCTTTTAATCCTGCATTTTTGTGTGTGTGTTTTGCATAAAAACACAATAAAAACCATCTAAAGCGGTTCTTAGTATTAATAGTACATGATATTTCCTTTGGTGCAACCAGCATGACTCGTAGTTCCACTTTTAGGGTCAGAAACTTGATGTTGTCATTTCCTGTATGACTATATCAGTCTCCCTCATCGATGTGGAGGAATTTTAGTTTTCTTCTTCACACCAACCACCAACTCTCTTAACGTCCCACAATGTAACAGCACTTTCTGAAATGTAACCTCTTAAATCTTATGAAAGATTGAAGTTTTTTCCTTTTGGCCTCATATCTGATAAATAGTGGCTCAGTGAAAAAGGTTATGGCGTTTTTTTTTGTAAAGGGGCAGTGCAAACCTTTTTCACCTGGTATTTGGTGTGTTTGTGTTGTTTTGAGCAGTTTTTGATTCACTTTTTCAGTTTAAAATGTATATATGGGCATCAGCCACGGCTCTCCTGAGGTCCCACCTCACGTGATTAAACAGCATCTGGCAGAATAAGCTCTTAAATCGTGTGGAAGCAGTAAGAGGGGTACTTAGTATTACCCATATGATTTTCTTTTCCTCGTCTGCTTATTCATTTACTCGTTTTATGGCTTTGTTGTTGTTTAATAGACAGAGTAATCCTTAAAACAGATTAATTCTCTGACTTTTTTCTTTTAACTATTGTTTATCCTACTCTGGGTGATTTGTTGCTCTTGTTTATATGTAATATATATGATTGGTCATGTTAGTTACATTTTGACCAAAATATTTGTCTGATTACGTAATGCTGGATTATGTCATTTAAATTGTGATTGACTGAGCAGCCACTGCACTTCTTTTGTCATCCACGGCTTCCTGTTTGGGAAAACCCGGATGTGCTTTTCCACAGCGACATTGTCCGTGCAGTATTTTATATAGTCCAGGACAGATGTTGTGTACTGCTCCAGATGTTTAAAAATGTCCCAGTCGGTTGAATCAAAACAGTCCTGAAGCTGTTCAGAAGCACCTTTCAGGCCATGTTTTAACAGTTCGTGGCTTTGTCACCGGTTCTGTTCATAGATTTTAATGACAGGATTTAAGAAGAAAAAAAAAAAAGAAAGGAAAAAAAATGTATTAAAAGAAAAAAAAGAAAAGAAGAAAAGAAAAAAAAATTAAAATATATTACAATATATTAAAACAAAAAAATAAATAAAAAAGAAGATAACTAAATACATTCATTAAAAAAGAGAAAAAAATTAAATAAAAATTAAAAATAAAGAGAGAAAATTTTTAAAAAAAATAAAGAAATAAAAAAGAAAAAATTAAAAAAGGAGAAAAAAATATAAAGAAAAAAAGATAAGAAAAAATAAATAAATTAATTAAAATAGATAATAAAAAAAAGAAATACATTAAAAAAAGAAAAAGAAAAGAAAATTTAAATAAATTAAAAACAAATAAAGAAGAAAAAATAAAAAAATAAAAAATAAATAAAATAAAAATAAATTTAAAAAAAGAAGAGAGAAAAAAAGAAATAGAAAAAAGATAAGAACATTTTTTTAAATAAATAATAAAAAAATAAATACATTTAAAAAAAGTTTAAAAAAAATAAAATAAAAATAAAAATAAAAATGAATGAATAAATAAAAAAAAATGTTATTGAATAAAAAAAACAAACAAACAAAAAAAGAACAGAGTGGCTGTAAGAGCGCCCCCTGCCGGCTTGTGGACCGCGTCCCTCCGTCCAGATGTACTGGCCCTTTAAGAGGCTGCGCCGCCGCTGCTGTTTTCCTCCGTCGCTGCTTCGCTATGGCGAAGGAATAAACAAGGCGGCAGCGGCAAGAACGCACCTCTCCCCACTGAACTTCGCTCGGACCAGACCGGCGACCACTGGGAGTTAAAAGGGGAACAGAAAGAGAGAAGAGGGCTGGTCTGGAGCCTCGGGGCGGCGGAGACAGATGCTGTCAGTGATGAGGAGAGTTTGCTCGACATCAGTCGGAGCCGCCGGCGTCGCGCGCTGGTCGGCGCTTCAAACGCCGTCCAACTCCCCTTAGTTCAGGTTTTCTGCTTTAGTTTTTTTCTTTTATATATTCGATTTTTTTCTTTATTTTTGATTGGAGTCATTTTTCGCTGCTTTCTTTCTTTGCTGCTTAAGACGTCGTAAAAAAAAAAAACAAAAACAAAGATGTTGACTGGATCCAAAACCACGTTCAAAGTGAGACAAATGCTCCCAGACATCAAGGTAAGACTCCTGCCCGAGCTCACCGACGATAACTAACCCTGTTTATAACCCTAACTTACACAATTACCCCCACCCCCAATAATAGCTGGGGTAAAAGCCCCTGCGCGGTTAATTGAACACATGTGGCTATAATAGTTTTTGTTCTTCTATATGTCTCCTTTTCTTTTCAAACACATGTTCTGAGCCATATCTAAACAGCATGGAGATTGGACCTGATTTCTTGATTTAGAAGTGAAAAAGTCTGTCAGAAACCATTAAAATCCCTCACCACCCAAATACTGTTGGACACTAAAACTGGACAACCCCTCCCTGTGACGTCACTCATGCTTTTTAATGATTCTTTTGTAGCCTTTTTTTTCTTCTTACTGCAGGTGCCAGGAGAAATGGGCCAAACAAACACCTTATGTCAGGCATAGTTAACTATTTTAGCTTGGCTGACTTGGCTTGTACCAACCTATTATGCAAATGAATATTAATTAACAAATATGCCTTATTTTAAGTGTTCCCATCTGAAATGATCTGAAACTGGAGTCGAGGAGCTCCGCTGGGACTTGTGGTCGGCTCAGCTGGTTTAGACCCGTCCTACTCGGGCGTCGCCTTGCTGATTGGCCGAGGGTCCCGGTGTCGTGCCAAAAAGTGATTGCCTGCCAGAATCTGATTTCTCCCCTGAAAATGGGTCTTTTTACCTGCCAAAAATTGATTGAAGGCCACGAATGAAAGGTTGTTTCTACCTAAATATGATTTGATCTCATTCTTGAGCTTCATAATATAAACACTAGAGCTCACAGGATTGCTTTTAACTCTTTTAAAGGACCATTACAAGACAAAATAGGCATTTTCACCTGCCAAAAATTGATTGAAGGCCAAATACAGTTAATGAAAAGTTGTTTCTGCCTAAATATGACTTGATCTCATTCTTGAGCTTCATAATTTGAAAATCTGACGTTTTAGCGCTATCGTTCAACGGGCTGCTGTGCGCGCTCCCGCGGCCACAAATCAGAAGAAATCAGATTCTGGCAGGCAATCACTTTTTGGCACAACACCGGGACACCTCCGCTGGAAGGGTCCAGAAACAATCCGCTGTGGATCCGGGCCAATCTCGGCCAATTTGGGCCAAATATTTGCAATTTAAGCTCCTGTTTCAGATGTTTTTGCAGTGAAATCAGAAATGACAGTTTAGCAAACTGGCTACTGTTGGCTAAGCGTAACCTCTGACCCCTCTAGACCAACCCACAACCGGTCACGGTGGTCTGTTAGTAACATTTCTGGCACATAGGCCTGTGTTGGAAAAAATCCATTCTTTTTTTTTTTTTTTTAAGATTTTTTTGGGCTCTAGTGGCCCTTTTATTGAAGATGCAGATATGAAAGGGGTAGAGAGAGAGAATGGGGGCGACATTCAGCAAAGGTGTGCAGGCCGGGATTGCGACCGCTGCAGGAGGACTGTAGCCTCAGTAGATGAGCCGCTGCTTAACCCACTGCGCCACCGAGCGGCCCGGAAAAAATCCATTCTCATATAAATCGCTAAAAATCAATTCATATGTCCAAAGATCGTTTTTCTATTTTTACATTTTCACCCGGTGAACTTTAATCCCAGTAGTCGGGTTATTTATTTATTTATTTATTTATTTATTTATTTATTTATTTATTTATTATACATTTATTGATGCCTCTTGTTTTGCACTATCCCCCTTGCTGCTGTACACTGTGAATTTCCCCGCTGTGGGACTAATAAAGGAATATCTTATCTTATCTTATTTAATGTGTCATTTAAGTGGTGTAAAACTATCCAACAATAAACATGGTCAAGTTCAATACTAGTGTTAATATATTGCATAACTACAGTCGTGTAATTCAGGTAACAAGACTAACCCAAATTGATATAACGGATTGAATCGAATCGTGATAATTGATTCTGAATCTTGAGAATCGGAATCGAATTGATTCTTGACATTTGAATGATCCCCAGCCCTACTGGCACAGCAAAACAAATTCTCTAAAATATCAACTATGGAAGTGGATGTGCTTTTGCTCCAAAAGCACATCCACTTCCATAGTTGATAGTTCCTCCACCGACCTCAGTGGTCGGTGGAGGAACTGCAGTTTTTCTTAGTACCATGTTGCATCTGGTCAGGAACCTCGCAAGTCAAAAACCAGGATCCTTGCAGGTCAGAAACGAGGAAACTCGCAGTTCGGGAACTTTGCAGGTCAGAAACCAGGAACGTTGCAGGTCTGAAACCTCATACGTCAGAAACGTTGCAGGTCAGAAAAACCTGGCAGATCAGAAACCAGGAACCTTGCAGGTCAGAAACCTTGCGGGTCAGAAAAACCTTGCAGGTCAGAAAAACCTTGCAGGTCAGAAAAACCTTGCAGGTCGGAAACCTTGCAGGTCAGGAAGCTGGCGGTTCATTGTGCAGTCAGCTGAGCTATAAATACCCAGTTTGCATCCTGGCTGGTTGTGAACGAGGATTCTGGGTAACAAGGATGTGCAAGATGTAAATTAAGGGTATATGATGCGACTCCTGTCGGATGTAGGCCTAATTAGAGACCAGGGACGGGGTGGGGACTCTTAATCACTCGTCACAGCCGGGGTTTGCTTCGTTAGATGAGTAAGTGGTGGTGCAGCATCCATCATCCTGACAGCCGAGCCCCGAACACTTCCAGCTGCCTCCGTTTGCTCAGAGGCCGTGTCGGTCACGTGGTGCGGTGATGGATTGCTCCATCACAGCAGAGGTGTAGTGCAGCGCTTCGGAGGACCTATTAGGTTGACGGAGAGACACAAAGTCGTGTTTAAGTATCTCCACTTTCTTTCCTCGCGAGCGAGCAGAGTCTTGGCAGGGCCTTTGTGTTGCCTGGCGTTTCGTCTCCGTGGATATTTCCAGCAGCCGCAGGGGGAAATGCTACCAGATGCTGCTCCACCCCCCCCACCCCTCCTCAGCCATGTGGAGTGGGGGTGGTGTCAGCTTCCACAACATCTGGACGTCTCCATGGAGACGAGGGTTGGACGGCTCGGGACTTCTGAATTTGATTATCTTTTAGAAACTAGATGTTTTTAAAAAATCATTAACCCCCGTGTGTCCGAGTCCGAGAGTGTGGCTAAGAGATATGCTAATGCGGAGTAGCAGGCTGTGCACGGTGGAGTGAATGCAGAGGCCACCCACACTCTTGTGAGCATGTGGGAAGGCTGAATCTCACCCTGGACTCATTCTGCACCAGATGGCCGTGTAGTTTGGATATTCTGTTCAGTTTTCTCTTCTTCCACCACAATGCAGTCAGAGTTGGATGTACCGGACCTTTTTATATCGGTCTGCAGCTAATTATGTGTTTCCAGATCCGAGGAAACCGCCTTCAGAGGCCCCTTTTAACACCAAACCGGTTCCAGGGCTGGTTCTGGTTCACAACTTGTTCAACTTGAGAATCAGCTGAGAACTGGTTTGCTTTTCCACAGCTTGGGTGCTAAGTGGAGCCCCGTCATTATGTCTCTGTAAACGTCAGTTACGTCGCTGCGTTTGCATGAAAGTTGAAGCAACAACAACGTATTTGCTCTAATACGGACTTGGTCCACGTAGCTCCATCCTTGGACCACATCTCTAATGGCGCTTTTCCACCAGTACCTACTCGGCTCGAGTCATCTTGGCCTGGTTTACTTTCCACTACAATTCAGCACCTGGAGCAGAAGTAGGAGGTTGGAGTGAAGCTGCTGTGACGTATTTGATTGTGTATCTAAACGAAGAAGACAACAACAATAAAGATGTAGAACCTGGAGGAGATGATATATGTGCTGCTGGGTCTGTGGCTTGTGTTCGATATCAGGTTAAAAAATGAGAGTGAGAGAAGCTTCAAGCAGCAACGTTTTTTTTTTTTTTTTTTTTTTTTTTTTTGTCGTAGCTATGAAGTGACAGAGCTCCTGGTAGATCTGATCGTTCCTTATCGCCCGTCTAGATCCATTTTTAATTCTCTCCTCAGCCACCAGGTTTATGAACATCTGCACCTCAGAGTTGGATCACCAAACAGACTTCTGTTGCCATTGCTGGTCGAATAAAATGAACAAGAAGCCGCCGTCGTAGTCGCTTTTTTGCCGATTTCCGCCTCCTGACTCAGACGTCTGACTCCAACCGCCCGACCAATCGATGGCCTGTAGTGTGATGACGTCAGATACAGCCGACTCAGCTGCTTAGAACCTCGGCAGAGAAGTTGCAGGAAAAATATCTACTTGTTAGACCCCTAGTGGAAAGCGCAAAGGCAAGGCAAGTCGAGTCGGGCTGAGTAGGTGCTAGTGGAAAAGTGCCATAGGACTTGGTCCTCGTAGCTCCTCCGTGGACACATCTCTAAAAGACAGGTTGTCTCCTCCTCAGACCCATGCTGCTTTGCTGCATCCAGATTAATTCTTATTTGAAAATGTCTCCGTCTCCCAGTCTTGCTATTGCTGTTGGTCTTAATAACTCCGCCCCCTCCACTTAGGTAAGCGGTTCTTTCCTTTAACCCAGCAAAGAGTTGGTGCTACCTTGGAACCGGGTTTTCTGGCCCGGAGCCAGTTCTTTGTCAGTGGAAACAGAAAGCCCGGTTCCAAACTCAGCACTGGTCCAGAACCAGAACCAGCCCTGGAACCGGTTTGGTGGAAGAGGGGTAAGACTGAAAGATCTGAGTTGTTTTTATTTAGGTAAACAAGTTTAAAACGGGACAAAAACACCTGAAATGTTTGGGACGTGCATGTGCTCAAGCCGGTTTCTTTGCAGGATATCAGGAATATTCTGGCTTTGCCTTTCCCTTTTGAGTTCCCCCTATCAGCATTTCCCATCCGGCTTTGAAGAACATGAAAGCCTCACGGCACAAAGCTTGACGAAAGCAGAAATGCCAGAGAAGGGATCATCAGAAGGATATTCTGGTGCAGCTCCATCGCCCTCACCGGCGGTCCTGGCCCCGGTGGAGGCTCCTGCTCGTAAACCGAGGCAAACAATGGCCTCGTCGTAACACCAGAGGCAGATTTATCGCCCCTCTGGAGAGTCTATCGATCGGGCGTCGGGTGATAATTAACCGGCAGCACTTTTCCCTCTGGGAAGAGCTCGGCTGTGTTGAAATGTCTTGGTATAAATCCGGAGGGAGGTGAGCCGCTTGAGGTTTCGCACGAGAGATAAACCACACAGGACAGTCAGTGTTCAGCACTGCATTTTCGTTCAGGCCGTTAAGTAGAGAGATCTGCTGGGATGTTCTGTTTTTGGTCACATGAAAGGTGTGAAGAGACCAGCGTGTTACTGAAACCAGGAAAAGGAAATACTGCTCTTGATTTCATTTATGTAGGGATGCATTTGTGCAGTGATGATGTCATCCGGTCGCTCTACTCCAGCAGTCCAAGGAAAAACATCCCAACTATGCGATGCATTGCACTAGGGCTGGGGATCGATTCAAATGTCAAGAATCGATCCGATTCTTAAGATTCAGAATTGATTAGATCTTTGATTCCGATATTTATTTGGGTTAGTGTTAGTAAAACTGTTTTTTTGAGCTGTTGCATGAATTATATGACTGATATGAACAGATCCAGGGCAGCAAACAGAGATAGGGCCGTATGAAATCGGTTTTATTTTTTCCCACATTCCGTAAATTTTTGAGAATTAGATTTTTAGCATTTTATGCAAATGTAACCCCAAGACAGTATATAAAGTAATGAAATATAGACAATTTATGCAATTATAACTGAAAACTTTAATGTTTTAATACCTTTTTAAACATATTTAAAGGCAAAAACATGGCACCAGTTATTCTTGTGTCCAAAAAAGCATTCCTTTTTTGGGCATAAACAAAAAAATACCAAAAGATGTAATGTAATGATGAAAAAAAAAATCAATCTTTAGACATACGAATCGATTTTTACAAATTAATATGAGAATCGATTTAGAATCGGAGAATCAATTTTTTCAACACAGGCCTACATTGCATGTGTTCTAACCTTATCTTTGAAGAGGCTAAAAAAAGGATCTTCCTTGAAGGGTTTGAAGGAGGCTGCGATTGATTTGGAGTGACATCGATCACATCCTCTATTTATGGCGTTGCTCCTGTATTCTTCCCAGCAGAGTGTCAGACTGTTGCTGGCCGCATGTGGAATATAGTAGCTCACTTTACACGTAATTATTTTGTCGGTGATTTCAAGGTCGCACACAAATTTCCAGGCATACCTGCCAACATTGGGCTGTGAAAAAGAGGGAGATTTTCTGGGGTAGTGGTTGGAATGCTCCACTCACAACATCCCTGCCCTGATATAAACAAGGCGACTTTTAATGAGCTTTAAATCCATAGCTACAATGAAATGTGTAAAATGTACCTCCCAAAATGATTCTACAGCCTTTTTGGAGCCAAATAAGTTTAGTATTAATAACAATAAAATACAATATTTGTAGAACTTTCCAGCTTCCCTTTGTCACCCAAGGACCTGTTGTAATTGTAGGTGACAGACTTTGCAGCTACAATCACTTTCTTGGAGGGTACATACTTGTGGCCAGGGCTGGTATGGTTTATCTTGCAAGAAAAGAGTGTGCAAAGAGTAGAATTATCATCACCGTGCTGAATGACCTCTCTGAGCTTCATTGTTGTGAGGGATGCAGAGTATTGCCTTCATCAGTGATGCCAGATTTGTAAACCTCTCCTCTTTCCCTAGAAGAACCCAGAACCTTCAACTCTCTCTTCCTGTGGGAGATCCTTGCTTGCTATGACTTGATACTCCACCAACTCTTCCCTCAGATTTTTTTCAAAGCATTTTCTCAAACAAAACAAATTTTCAAATGTTCAAATAACAAAATAACATATTTTAACCATTATCCAAACAATAAAATAACTGAAAAATCTGAAAAATTGTTCAAATATGTTATTTTGTAACTTGAAAATTTTTAAATATGATTATGTAATGATTTGCTGATGAGAGAATATGTTTCTCTATTTTTCTTATTTTTGTGAGGGGGGATATTTATTGTTTTTAGGCACTACCTTGTTCTCTATAGCTGATATAACATGTATTACTGTGGGATCAATAAAGTTCTTATTTTTGCCATCTGAGAAAATTAAATATATTATATTTGGTGCCTAACTGTTTCCCAAGTATATTAGTGCGTGTGTGAATGAATAAATGAGTCGTAAAACGTACATTTCTTTGTAGAAAGACGCTTTATGAAAATAAGTCCATTTACTTGTATTAGTTTACAGCGCAGTCTTGCCACATCCAATATGGCGGCGACGTTGACGTATCACAGCAGCTCCATGGGGCGGAGCTTGGACGTAGGCAGTGCTTTTGGGTTGGGTTGCCAGGTTTGTCAGGAACCCGTTAATATAATACATCAATGCAGGAACCCCGACACGTGAAACACCATTGACTCATTTCACTTTAAAATCGGGAGATAAGCGGGAGAAATTACAAATCGGGAGCAGGGCGGGAGAAATGGTTGAAAATCGGGAGACTCCCGCTTAAATCGGGAGTGTTGGCAGGTATGATTTCCAGGGTTAGCAGGAAGTTAGTTGTGGTGCGTTCCCAGCGTCTGTCCTTTTCCACATCTTGGTGTCTCGACAGCATCATCCACGTCTAATGCTATCATTATTATTATTTTGTCTCGTCTCATGGAGATTGTCTATCATGACCTGATTTGTGTCGGCAACCTTGGCAGCGTCGTTGACGCTCCTACGATCTGCAACTTAAAAGTCTGGCTTCAGTGTTTAAACATGAGAGGATCCTACATGTTGGTGTTTTATAAATATTGTACAGTGGAATTAAACTTAACCAGTACTGGCATTATTCCTGCAAAGTGTTTCAAACTGAATAAATGGTTCAGCAAAATAAGATAAAATTACTTACATGATATGAGAATCATATGGAAGACCAAAACTGACATAATTAAAAATAAAACTGAAATGTATATATTTTGGTTTTCCTTTTCCTTATATGTGCATTCCTTGTTTTTTCCATTTACCTTATGCATTTCAGCCTCATTATGCAAATGAGAAGGGCGGGCCTTCCTGGTGCAGCTCCTCTGCTATTGGTCAATAAACAGGAATAAGCAGATCCAGTCAAAATTAAGACTATTGCGCAACCAGCGTTGATCTATTAATGTTATGTGGTGTGGGGGGTTAAAGGGACATTATAAAACAAACAAAGAAGCTAGTGTATATTAACTATACATTTTGACGTTATTATTATTAGTAGTAGTAGTAGTAGTAGCAGTAGTAGTAGTAGTAGTAGTAGTTTTAGTCTCTTAGGTTGGACATTTTGGTCCAATCCTGCTTCTTCCTGTTGTTCCTGACGAATAGTAGAGGAGCTGCACCAGGATGGCCTGCCCCCCTCATTTTCATAATGAGGCAGAAATGCATAAAGTAAAGTAAAAAGAGGAGACGAGGGAATATAAAAATGCACGTAAAAGGAAAAACAAAATATATACATTTCTGATTTTTATTTTTAATTATGTCAGCTTTGGTCCTCCATAGAGGTTTAATCCCAATTGTGACTTCATCCAGAAATGGCTTACCCTACTTAAAAGAAAAATACTATTTCTGAACTTCCTGTTGCACGTACAGTGATACAAACGGCTGTCAACAACACACACACACACATAGTCTGAAAGGCTGTGCAGGCGACGCTGGAAGGAAATGCACGATTTAGAAGTACAAGCCGTTTCCTTCAGCCCTCCCTCTGAGGCCACGCCCCCAAAGCACACATCACAATCCCTGTTTACCAAAGAAAAGGTGCTGACAGACTAGCCAACAATGATTAAGTTTATCTTTTACACAATAGCAGGTAACATAGTGTTTGTTTACCGGAGATTTCTGGTAAACAAGCCCTTTTATTTAACCTTAAAGACCCTCGAACCTTCCTGTACTGTTGTATATTTATATATAGAGATCTAACTTCCTCACAGTGTTTCAGTGGCAAAACGATATCATGAAGATGTGCAGAGAGGAAATTAATTTGTTGTGCATCTGAACCAGATAGAATAAAATCTACGCGGAGAGTTTTCTGACGAGGGATGAATCCTCAGATCTGCTCTGCAGCGAAATGCAGAAGACTTTACATTAAATATTAAACGCAAGAATTCACTAATCATCAAATATTGATGCACTACTTTAACCTCAATTTACATTTGCTTCAGCGATTTCTGCATTTTATCTTGCCTTGGTGTTGTACCACCATTTTTCTGTATATAAAGGAGAGAACCTCGTCACTACGAACCGCCGATTCTGTTTAAGGCATTTTGGTTCTCCAGCTTGTCCTTTTGAGGGCTTGAATAAATTAGACGCCGAGCCGTCTGTAGCTGTTACAGTCAGTGCAGTTATATCGTCATAAATCTGACTCTTAATGCCCAGGAAAACCACGGACGGTAGTTATATCTGCAGACCAAGCATTCCCAGAGTGAGCTTGTGTCCTGTTTTTTTCCGTCCAAGCCGACGTAGGATGCTTTTCTTTTTCTTTCTTACTGTCTTCATTCATGTGAAGGAAAGGAAAGGCTGCAGGGTCTGAGTGCTGCAGAGTATGCAGCCTTTTATCTCAACGATGAGCTGCCACTACTAGTGTTGTTTGTCAGCCTGTTTCAATTTTAGTTTTAGTCTAGTCTTTGGGTCAAGCTATCATTTTAGTTTTTATTAGTTTTAGTCACGTTCATTCTCCTTTTAGTCGTGTCAAGTTTGAGTCGACTAAAAGTCTGAGCATTTTAGTCTCATTTTAGTCAGAATTGTCCAGGACCATTTTAGTCTAGTTTTAGTCAAAGATTGTATTTAGCCAAACTCATTTTGCAATTCCAACAAGGTTATCTTGTTATTATATTATTGTTACCTTATAGACTCAAGAATACATTCATTCCAGATACAGAAGACTCTCATTTGAGTTTACAACATATTTATTTTTCTGCATTTCTCCCCATCTTTTTCTTTTTCAACGACGCATTTGCTTCTTTTCCACGTCTATGTAGGAAAGTGGATCCAAAGATCTAAAGACTAAACTGGTTTAAAGACTAAACCAGAGGAAACAACGTAAAAAAAATGGATATTAAGGATCTTAGAACATTTTGTCTCATTTTGGTCAACGAAAATGAAGACACATTTTAGCAGAGTTTTTCTTTTGTAATCTACATTTTAGTCTTGTTTTTATTCCTCTACGATATTGCATTATATATTTAATTATCACTATCGTCACATGACCAGCATTTTCGTTGCGTCTCGTCTCCTCAGGTGATAAAGTTTCGTTGACGACGATATTTAGTCATAATTTTCATTGACGAAAGCAACTTTAGCCACTACAACACCTCCTTGAATTGGTGAATTATATCTGAATGTAAAAGTCGTGTTCTTCAGGCGCTTCTGGGATGTGGATCAGCTTTGGTCAAAGCAGGAGAACGCCACCACTAATGAGAGTTTCAAGACATGCTAAATGGCTTTGTTTTGTTTTTTTACTTTATTATAGAACAGGATTTTTTTTTATTTTTTTTTTTTAATTAGGCCTGTGTTGTAAAAATCGATTTTCTGATTCTAAATCGAAAAAAGGATGTTTTGTTGGACACAATGTTTTTGCAGATGTTTAAAGGTATGAAAACATTAAGGTTTTCAGTTATAATTGCATAAATTGTCTATATTTCATTACTTTATGTACTGTCTTGGGGTTACATTTGCATAAAATGCAAAAAACCGAATTCTCAAAAATGAAAAACCCGAAAAAAGACATAAAACCGATTTCATAGGGCCTCTGTTTGCTGCTCTGGATCTTTTTGATAATTCTGCCCCACAACATGTTTCTGAAAAAGCAGTTATATCAGCATTCTGGGAGGTGATTGGTCCTTAGAGCATCATTAGCTGCCAGTACTTGCTACTGAATCTCAATATAATACTAGTATTAATATGTTGCATAACTACAGTCATATAAATCATGCAACAGCTCAAAATTCTGTTTTACTAACACTAACCTTGAAAATCTTGATAATCGATTCTGAATCTTAAGAATCGGAATCGAATCGATTCTTGACATTTGAATCGATCCCCAGCCCTGCTTTTAATGTCTCCTCACCAACATATAAAACCCAAAAAGCAGCCTGTTGTTATGAGAAGGGAAAGTGTGGAGCAGCTTTCTGCAGGAGTCTGGCTGCAGCAGCAGCAGCAGTAGCGAAGGGAAGCCATGAGCAATGGAAACTGCAGCAAGCCTCGGCTGCTGCCCCTGAGGATGAAAGAGGACGAAAGGGGGGGGAAACGAAGGGGGGGCAGCGACGGAGGCCTAAGTGGGGCAGGGAGACAGCCTGGGGGGAGAAGGAGCCAAAGAGAGCAGAGTAATGGGGACTTGGAAGCCCCACCATGAACCGTCAGCACAAACGCGGTTTGAGAGTGACGTGTAACTCAGACTTGAGCACGTTCCTGCTGAGGCATGATCCCAATCTGGTTTTCTCTTTTCATCTCTGTTGCATGTTTAATAGTCGATATAAAACACTGTTGCAGCTTTTTAAAATATAAACACGCATAAAACGGCAGGAATGTCAGAGCTGTCGCACGCTCGCTGGGATCCAGCAACAAACAGAACAATAAATGTTAAAACTCCGTTGTTGCAGCAATACTTTCTTGGATTTTTGTGGTTTGTGGTCAGATTCGGCAGAGAGCCGTGAGCCACAAAGTGTTACCAGAGAAACGGAGGCTTCGTTGTTGAAAAGTACCAATCAGGAGAGGGATGTGAAGCGTGTAGCTGTCAGAAGCATCATCAGTAAGGGGGGGTGGGAATAGGGTTGCCAACTCCCTGAAACATAAATAAGGGACACCTCATCAGCAGGGCCGGCTGACCAGATTGCCTTCACCCTTCCTGGCGTGGTGAATTCTTTTAGCCCCTTTTTTATTGTGAGTGAAACGATTTTTTTTAACTATTTGACTCGAACCAGAATTGAATTAGATGCATATTTTTGAATGCCATGAACACATGGAAAACAAATTATTATCCAGAAACCAAGCTTTCTTAAACAGAAACCTGTCCTGCTTAACTTAAAATTGTATAAATTAATATAAAACAATAGATAGAAAGCAGAACATCCATTCTGTAATAGTGCACATTTTTAGTGCAATAACAAAAGTGTTCCAACATGAAGTCTGTAGAAAACTTGTAAACATATTTGTGCCTCAAAGGCCATGACTGTAGAATACAGTTGTAGTAAAACAGAAAAAATAACTTGTGAACTCAACAGCTCAATGTCAATGCCATTTTCTATTGGCATTTTATGACTATTTTTTGACTCTCACAGTAATACGGGACAAAGTTCATCCCTTTTCAGCTCAATACGGGACCTGTACTTTAGTTTATAAATACGGGACGATTCCGTTTTTCAAGGGACGGTTGGCAACCCTAGGTGGGAAGCATGTAAGGCCGTCTGACGAGGGGTTCAGTCGCCGCGGCCCGGGAAGGAATGTGCAGGAATGTGCGACGAGCCGACGAGCCGAAGGGCGAGTTTTTCTCCCCGATTGGTGAGAAGCCAAAACAGAGCGACATCCAAGGACTCTGCGATCGGTGTGACGTTACGCTCCGGTGGAACCAGGAGCCCCTGGGGGCGGGGGAGTCTGGACCTGGGAGTCGAGACCTGGGAGTCCGGACCTGGGAGTCGAGTCGAGTCCAGACCTGGGAGTCGAGTCGAGTCCAGACCTGGGAGTCGAGTCGAGTCCAGACCTGGGAGTCGAGTCCAGACCTGGGAGTCGAGTCTGGACCTGGGAGTCGAGTCCAGACCTCCGAGTCCCCGACCTCCGAGTCCCCGACCTCCGAGTCCCCGACCTCCGAGTCCCAGACCTCCGAGTCCCAGACCTCAGTCCTATCAAAAACATCTGGAATGACCTTCCAAAACAAAAAAGTACACATGATTTGAAGAAACTTGAACTCTTTATTGCAAAGGAGAGTAAGATAACATTCCCAAGACTATATAAAAGACTTATTCACCAATAAGTCTTTAGGCAAGGGCGGGGGTGCTCAGTCTTCAATCAGGCTGCAGTAGGTTTACTTTTATTTGATTGGTGGATTAGTGTTTTGTTGGAATAAGGGAGTATAAGGGTGTGTTTACATCCGTCTACCCTCCCAGCAATGCCACGTTACCTTTTCTATGAACGTGTAATTGACAGCGATTCAGCAGCCTCTTCTCTTTCTTTCTCTTTCTTTCTCTCTGAAGCGAGTGATTCGTTCTCCCTCCAGCTCTCTGAGTCAGTCTTCGGAGGACGAGTCCAACACGCCCAGCGTGAATAACCCGAGACTCTGAATCACTTCTGTTCTGCTGAAAAAGGCATAAAAGAGCTCGGCTGTGGGTTTACAGTGGGTGGGGGGGTGTAACTTTACTGTCCTGCCTGGCAATAAAAGAGATGTTTTTCTCCAGCAGATCTTTTTCCTACAAAACACTTTCTGCATCTTAGTGAGCTCAGTAATTTTGTGGCAAGTGGAACAAACGCTGCGTGGAAACGCCGGCCGGGACGACTCTCATGGAAACATGGATGTTGGTTGTTTAGCTTTAAGGTTTCCATCTTAGACGACGAGGAAACAAGCAGCTCTGAGCGTGATTTTTACGACCTTCTCGCGGAGCAAAGGTCCTCTTTGTGAAATGTTTCCGTGCAAAGTGCCAATCCCTGGAGTCTCGGAGGCTCGCTCGTGTTTCAGGGCGACGCCGCGGCCTTTTCAGTGAAACAATAACTGATCCCGACTCTGCTGAGCGGGAGGTTTCAGGACCTGCAGATAGGCAAGGCAAGTTTATTTGTGTAGCACAGTTCAACACAAGGTAATTCAAAGTGCTTTACATCAACATTAAAAGCAGCAAGACACAATTAAACGGTAAATAAATAAAAGGATAAGAAAAGAGGTAACATAATAAAAAGCACAAGTTTTTAATAAGTAAGTGCAGTAGAGTCCAGCAGGTACACATCTCATTCTTACAATGGCAATGTGGCAGGGTGGAGGAGCAGCTACTCAGTTGATTGGGCACAGGTGTGCCCAATCAACCTCTCCACCCTGCCTGCCTTCATAAGAAGTGGCTGCAGAGCAGCAAGAGGTCTCTGCTGAAGGTGCTGGTGCACCTGTGTCTGCAGTGAACGAGAATAAAAACGTTTCCTGCACTAAACCCTGTGTCCTCTGTCCTGTCGGTCGGCCCCAGTGGCAACGAGCTTGCTACAGGCAAGAATTAAGTTTCTGTACGATCAAAACGTACAAAGACGGGGTCAAATACAGTATTACAAAACTAATCTGTGCCGATTTGTGCGGTGAATCAAACCAAGTTGGCAATTCTACTAGTGATGCACCGATTGTTCGGTAACCGAAATTGTTCGGCTGAAAATGGCAAAAAAACACTTTCGGTGTTCGTGGAATAGGTGGGGAAAAAAACCGAACAATTAATAACGGCGTTGAAATATAAATAGACTGGCCGCTCCGTAACTGTTGCGCACCACATAAATCGTTGGTCAACCAAAAACTAACCACATAAAGAATTTTACCTAACATTCACCAGCAGGTGGAACCAAAACAACATAAATCAATCTATTACAGGTGCGTTTAGATGACGAAATCAAACAGCGAAGAGCGTGGAGTGAAGTGGTGCGGTGCAAACATGTCAGCAGTGTGGAAGTATTTTAGAGTGGCAAAGAATAATATAAGAATGGCTGTTTGCAATGAATGTTCTGCTCAAATATCTAGAGGGGGCACATCTGCAAAGTCTTTCAGCACTACAAGTTTGATTTATCATTTGAAATGATAAAAAACCCTGAGCGCTTTAATGCATTTTTATTGTTTTAAGGCCTATGTTACAATGTTCAGTAAGTTAAGCCTAACGTAAGCTCAAAGATGGCCAAAAAATGTATTTTGCTAATTTATTTATTTTAAGTTATTGTTCTTTGCTGGTATAATGTCTGCTGGAATATTTAAGAAATGCTGGGAAATTAAAAAATGTTCAGTTTTTTATGTTCAACAAATGTTTTCTACCTTGTAATTTTGTAAAATATATTTTTCTTTTAAAAGCATGCCTAAATCAAATTGTTTAAGTGTTTATTATTATTTTCGGTTTCGGTTTCGGCCACAAATTTTCATTTCGGTGCATCACTAAATTCTACGTCACAATGTCTGCATTCAGGGCTTATCCATAACTTTGCGCAGTTTTCAAAAATCATAAATATTTAATTTTAGGGTACGCTTAAATAACAAAATGATAAGAAAAGAGGTAAAATAATAAAAAGCACAGGTTGTTAAAAAAATAAGGGCAGTAGAGTACAGCAGGTAAGTATTTAATTTAAGAGTACGCTTCAGTAAACAGTAATGTTTTTAGGCCTGATTTAAAGGAGCTGACAGTTGGAGCAGACCTCAGGTCTACAGGAAGTTTGTTCCACCGGTGAGGAGCAGAATAACTGAACGCTGCCTCACCTTGCTTGGTTCTGGTTCTTGGGACAAACAACAAACCAGATCCAGATGAACCTCAGGGGTCTGGGAGCTTCATAGGAACTAACAGATCAACCATGTATGTAGAGGTTTTGAATCAGAGGGCCGTCCACATTCTTTACTGTTCACTAGTTCTTTCATATTTCACTTACTGTGCAGAAATTTGGGGCAATAACTATAAAACTAGGTTACACTTATTACTCATACTTCAAAAGAGAGCAATACGATACATTCATAAGGCTGGATAGCGAGATCACACTAACTCACTATTCTTACAGTCCAAAGTACTAAAACTAGGGTTGTCCCGATCAGGATTTTTTAACTCCTGATCACTTGAGTTTGAGTATCTGTCGATCCCGATTTTTCCCAATCCGATCACTTTTTTTGGCTCCCGATACATTTCCGATACTTTTTCCCGATCAGATACATTTTGGCAATGAATTAAAAAGAAAAAATAAAGAGGACTAAAACTAAATTATCCCAAGTTTCTTTTATTGTCCATTGAGAACAACATGGACATATATTTCAACAAAGCTTATCAGCACTGGTGCCACAAAATGTAAAAACATTAAATTTTAAACAGAAACAAAAAGTGCAGAATAATGCAATAACAAAAATAAATAATTTAACTTCAAAAGAGGTAGTTGAATGACATCCAGTCAAACTCACAAACACAAGAAAATTAAAATACTTTTTGGCTTAACCTTAGTGCAACATTCTGAATGGCATGAAATGAATAGCAGCAGCTTAATGCAACATGAACATGTATAACATTTCACAATTCAAACATGTAAACCATGCAAACCACCTGTAAACCACTTCCGGCCGGCGTCCGGAAGTGACGCCGGCCGGAAGTGACGTTAAATGCAACGATATATAAAACAATTTATTATATATTAAAGACATTAATAACTAGGTATGTCCCAATACTTTTTTGGCCGATACCGATGTTTTGAAAATGTTGTGATCGGGCCCGATCGATCGGGACACTAACTAATCGGAACACTAACTTAAACTCATGGATCTAGTGGCATTTCAATCTGCAGAAGTAATGTTTAAAGCAAAAAATCATTCGCTACCGGATAACATTCAGAAATTATTCATTGGGAGGGAAGGGGGTTATAATTTAAGGGGAAACCTAAACTTCAAATCTTTATTCGTGCGTACAACAAAAATAAGTCTTTGTGTATCAGTTTGTGGACTTAAACTGTAGAATGGTTCGAATTTGGAGTTAAAAGAATGTATACAATGTTATATTATATTTATGATAGAGTATTAAACAGCTTACATCATATAATTTGTTTAGTTGTGGAAAGGGGGTGGGATTAAATACGTTTATACTTCCTCCCACTCCTTTTCGAACATGTAACTTGAAATATGTGTTTTGATGTTGTTTTGTTTTTTTTATGTGGTGGAATGCCCACCTGTATTTGTTTTCTTGTCTTTTTTCTTGTTTTTTTTTTTTTTTACATGTTCGAAATAAACAAAATAAACTAAACTAGATGGTGAAGGTTCCTGCTCCCTGGTCCTCCACCTGTATAAATCACGCCGGCCTCTCGGATTGTTGTGATGTGTGAAGCAGATTAGATGTGCGCGGCCTTCACAGGCGGGTTGCTGCTGCAGTTAAGTAGAAGCAGATGTGCCAGCGAGCTCAAACAACCACTGCTGGATTCGGTTTCCCGAGCCGCTGCCGATCACAAAGAAGAACAAACAGGGTTGCAAAATGGAAAACCAGGAATCCGCAAGCTCGCAGTCGCTATTGTTTCTTTTGTCTGTTGCAGACGAGTCCGTTGAGGCGCGTCGGGCTTTAATGGTAGAAACTGTCGGAGCTGCGATTGGACTATAACTCAGACCAAAGGTGACACTCGGCTCCTTGAGCATGAGCTGTTTAGTCTACGCTCATGTGGGAACTCGATGAGACGTCTGGAGCGAGGCGAGACTATTTCCCAGTCATTCATGGTCACCCTTCAGTGTCTGTGAGGATGAAGTGATCTGGATTCATGGTATTGATCTGCTGCAGCAGCTGGCAGCCGCTCAGACGTCATCACAGATGGTTAAACACTGTTGACAGTTTCCTGCAGTCTTAATAAAACCTCTGACTGAGGTCGGCCGGTCTAGATTCAAGGTCGAGCCGACAGATGTTCGGTTTTTAGAAACGAGGACAGTCGCTGGCTGACTTTTAGGATTTTTAGTTTGATTATGTTGCGCAAGTTTCCATTTTTAGACTGTCTTTTGTCAGATATGATGTGTTAACCTCAAATAGTCATTTTAAAACCCGTTTTGATGGAGCAGCTGCCTGCAGATGTCTGTGAGCATTGAGTGGCGAGATGTTCACAGGCGTCGGCTGATGCTAGACTTGTAGTCAAGACCACCTAAACCGAGACCAAGACCAGAGAGTATCAAGACCAAGACTTTTTTGTAAAATATCAGTCCATCCTGGTTCAGCTAGTTTCCATATGAGCTTGTATTCAACTGCAGCACAATAACACAGAGAAGTGGATGATGATGTTGAACTCACTATAAATGTTTTCATCCATCAGCTGAGATCAGATATGTGTGGCGACTGCACTACCGCTATTTCTACACTATTGGAGGATTGACTCCAGTGCTTTTAAGGATTGACACGACTACTAACTAGTCCCAAAGTCCTCTAGCAAAATAACTAGCTCCAACACCCCCCTCCACCTCAGAAAAGTCATGAATAGTAAATGTTATTGATTTAAATTGGACTTAATTTGGAGATGAAACGTGAATTTTAGATATTAAAGATACAATTATGGACTTGAAATTACATTATTTACCATTATAGTAATCAGATTACACCGTATATCAGCATCACTGAAATGGACCTGATGCTTAATCAATCACAACTTTTGTTACTGATTTAAATTGTATTTAATTCGTTGATGAAATGTGAATTTTAAATATTAAAGATACAATTATCGACTTGAACTTGCATTATTAACCCGCGACAAGACCAAGACCACAAAAAAGTGATCTTGAGAAATACAAGTCTAGCTATTTGCCGGTTACTTACAACAGATGGCTGATAAGATCACAATCACACCTTTTCTATATCGCTGTCACAAACCTTCACTTTACTGCCTTAATAGTGAGGAAAAGTGGGCCCGGGGGAGGTTCTAACTTACTTTAAACCTTGGTATCATCGATAACACTCCCAGGGATTGTTTAATATCCAGGTGATCCACTTCAGTCATCTGAGAGTTTTGTTTTAATCATATTACGTAATTTTTGACGTCTTTTCTGTTTCTTTTAAAGGAGAGGATGCTGAGTCAGAGCGGCGTGAACGCGAGGAGTCGAGATGTGTTCGGGCTGCGCTGTCTACCGGGTAAGATCACTTCCTGTTTCCAGATCGAGAAGGATTAAAAATACAGCAGAGGGATGTTGACGTGTCCTTCACTACAACTGATCACAAATCAGCAAATCCTACATGACAAAAAAAGCATAAACATGTAGTAAAACAAATATCTGGGCTATCAAGAGGTCGGTTGGGAGCAGGACGCCTTGTCAACTGATGAATAAAACTGGAAATAACCATGTGGATTCAGATTTAGGGATCTATGTTACCCCTTTTCCACCCAACCGGTTCCAGGCTGGTTGTGGTTCTGGCGGTGCGTCCGAAATGCCATACTTAAAAGTATACTTAAGTTCGGCACACTTTTGAGTAAATATCAGTAGTATGCATTAATTCGGACGTACTATTAAGAGCGCACACGTCACTTCCTGCCGTTGGGAGGAAGTGACGTGTCACAGCAGCAGTAGCAGCACTGCTCTGCTCTTTCCCGTTTTTTCTGGTAGAAACAAGATGACATTATATAATATTATTATATGAATATTATAATATTAATATTATATAATAATATTACTATACTTACTATTATACTTATGACATATACGTATCAATTAGCAACCAAACACCGCTGCATTGCATTGTGGGAAGTTTCTGCTCAGCTAGTGTCCATCAATCCACACTATTACATTTTTCCAGAATGAGTATGGATAGAGCATACTATTGAGTACGTTCTAATGTTTCAGACGCACTCAAAAATCTCGCATACTCATTTTGCATACTCACTAGGGTGGAAGTATGGAATTTCGGACGCAGCCCAGGCCAGTGCTGAGTTTGGAACCGGACTTTCTGTTTCCACTGACAAAGAACTGGCTCCGGGCCAGAAGAACCGGTTCCAAGGTAGCACCAACTCTTTGCTGGTCTAGAGGAACGAACTGCTCACATAAACGGAGGGGGGCGGAGTTATTAAGACCAACGGCAACAGCAAGACTGGGAGACGGAGACATTTACAAGAATTAATCTGGATGCAGCAAAGCATCATGGGTCTGAGGAGGAGACAACCTGTCTTTTCACAAATATGATCCACAGAGGAGCTACGTGGACCAAGTCCTATTAGGCCGCGTTCAGACTGCAGGCAAATCTGATATATATCTGATTCCTTCTCATATCCGATTTTCAGGGCTGACTGTCCACACTGTTTTTAGCAAGTGTCCAAATCGGATCTGGCTCTGTTCAGACTGGGCCACATCATTGACTGATCTGACGGGTTGCCGTAGCAACGACGTCGGAGCGGAGGCGTCACCCAGCGCGTGTATTGTGTGAAGTCATGTATTTTTTTTATATATAAAAAAATCCCAAAATATCTGTACCGTTTCTGATTGGGTCGGCACTGCGCATCATTTTTAGACATAACAATGAACGCATACAGCAAAAGTTGTGTCTCGGCGGAGGGACCCGGCGTCCCAGCAAAATGAGAAACAGAGAAGAGAAGTGTTCAGAACAAAACCACCAGCAAACTAACAAACCAACCAACAAAGCTCAGAGTTAACAAAACGAACCAGCAATTAATAACTGGCAGCCCCGCTCCATAACCTCTCCTCCTAGGAGGAGAGGGGCTGACGGGCTGCAGGTTCAGGCTCACAGCGCGACTGAAGGCTGATTTATGGTTCCGCGTTACACCAACGCAGACCTACGGCGTAGGGTACGCGGCGACCCGCACCGTACGTGGAAATGCGGTCTTTTTTTCTGCTATTAAAACGTGATTTGTAATGTGAATTTGCAACACTTAAACTACAAATAATAGTTTTTGACGTGACATCAGAGATTGTGCATGCTCTCTGTGAAAGGATGAGTAGCTCCACAACTGGAAATGGGCAGGTGGTTTGGAGCGTCTGGGACAGTCATATCCGATCTGAGTGTTTGGAGCTGTTCACACTGACACGCATCTGCCCAAATGCGATATGGATCGGATATGAAACTACTTCCCGGAGGTGGTTTTGATCTGGTTTGCAAAAATCGGATATCATGCGGTTTGGGACTGTTCAGACTTCAAAAGAGTCATCCAGTTTCAATCTGGATGGGCTAAAAATCGGATATTTGCCTGCAGTCTGAACGCGGCCTTAGAGCAGATACCTTGTTGTTGCTTCAACTTTCACGCCAACGCAAAGCAGCTACGTAGCTCCCCTTAGCATCCGAGCTGTGGAAAAGCAAACCGGTTCTCAGCTGGTTCCCAGTTCCAACGAGTTGTGAACCACAACCAGCACTGGAACCGGTTTGTTGGAAAGGGGGTACAAGAGGTCTGGAGGGAGCAGGACGCTTTGGGAAGTGCTCGGCCACCGTTGAGCTCCTTCAGATCGACCAATGAACGGCGGAGGGATATATGTGAGACTGAGGGGCCACATCCGGCTCGTTAAACATGCAGTTCATCGGTTAACCTCTAGGGAAGAGAATCCATCTCGTTTTATAGGCTTGGACTTGATTGATCTCTGTATTATTGTCTTCACAGTGTTGATGATGATAATAATAATAATAATAGGAGCATTTTTATCCCACCGATCAAGTAACCGGTCCACCTGGCCTTGGTGCCGTCAGTTGGGTCGTCTGAGTATTCACACGGGGCTGGTCCAGTTCTCTCTGCTAAAGTACGGCCTCGTAGGTGTTGATTTACTGATTTACTTCCACAAACAATCAACATTATCACCTCAAATAAACTTTTATCTGATGCACAGTGACGTTGGAACAGAAACAAGGGCAGGAGTTCGTTCTCTCATGGAAATCTGTGTTAGAATCAGATAACTAGTTAATTAATGACTGGATACCTGAGGGATGTGCCTGTAGACTGCTGCTCCTGATTCAAGAATGTGAGCGGGTCTTAAACGCTGCATATCTGCAGCTCCTCAGCATTCAGCACCCGGGAGACGACAGTAAATGTGGTTTACCCCCCCTCCTCCTCCCTGATTGGTTTTGCAGCCATCGAACACGTTTCCTGCTCGTCCCACGTGGCTTTTATTCCTGGCTGTTGGCGCTTCGCTGTGAAATGTCAACGGTCTTCACATATTTCCTCCTGCCGGCCCCCCCACCCCGACTCTCCGTCTGAAACCTTCCTACCCCCCGTTCTGACCCCACCTTCATTCCAGCCCAGTGGAAACACGGCTGTCAGGGAGACGCCGCCTCGGCACGAGGCAGGAGGAGGCAGATGTGCTTC
This sequence comes from Cololabis saira, assembly GCF_033807715.1. NCBI lineage: Eukaryota > Metazoa > Chordata > Actinopteri > Beloniformes > Belonidae > Cololabis > Cololabis saira. The sequence continues at coordinate 37,687,858 of NC_084589.1, read as the reverse complement.
TGTTTTAATGCTCGGAACCAGATCAGATCCTCTGAGAGCTACGGCTGCTGCTGGTTCTGGCACTAGTGGTTCTGGTACAGGTGCTGGTTCTGTTACTGGGGCTGTAAATATGGAGGGTCATTTTTAGTTTTGCCCCGTTTTTGTTTTCTTGTTTGCAAAAGTGGACGGAGAGTTCAGACAGGGAGATGCAACATTGGGCCCTTTCCAGGGTCCTTTCCAGGCCCGGTCCAGGTTCTGTCCAGACTCTGTCCATTTCCCTTCCAGGGGCCGGATTCACCAATATGTTCTTAAGAACGATCTTAAGAAATGTCTTAAGATCTAAAATTAACAAGTTCTTAAGTGCAATTCCTCAATATTTTCTTAAGAACCGTCTTAAGAACTGTCATTTCTTACGAATTTCTTATTTTTCCTACTTAAGAACTTCTTAAAATATGGCTGTATCCAAAATGGCATACTAAGTACTACATGCTACATACTGCAAAGTATGTACTGTATACTGCATACTAAACGATTCAGTACGTCTGTACATCAGAGCCGTCACAATTTTAATAAATGTATTAAAATGAACATATCAGTTTATTGGATTTCATTTTATTTTATTAAGCTACATATGTTTGGGTTTTTATTTGATGCACTTCTACGTACTTGGTATACAAAATTATATATATTATTCATTTCATTCAGGCTTACCTTTTCACAGAAGAAATTTTAAGACGGGTCAAGGTTGTCTTAAAGTTAAGAAAAAAGTCAAGAACAAATTTGAGAACTTTTATTTCAAGAATACCATTTATTCTTAAGTTTTTTCTTAAGAAGAAACTTGAGAAGAAAGTTGAGAAAATACTTAAGAACCTTTTTGGAGAATATGACTTTTTTTTCTTCTTAAGACTGAACTTAAGAAAAAAATGACACTTAAGAAGATTTTTTTTCTTAAGAATGTTTTGTGAATCCGGCCCCAGGCTCTTTCCAAACCCGGTCCAGGCTGTGCAGACTGACAGAACGGTGTAACAGTAGCACCTGACTGGTTTCACGTTACACTCTCTCACTTTCTCCTGCCCCCCCTCCCTGATTGGTACCAGTGTTGGTTCTCACACCACCAACACCTGGAAGGTCCCAGCCGTGACCCGGTTCTGTGTCTCAGGGCGATCCCCGTCGGAGCGGGGGTACCGATACGTGTCTTTGCAGCCGCTGCTGCGTGTCGCTGGTAGTTAACAGATCATCAGCATCATGTGACACCGGGACACCGGACCTCAGAACCCGAGCCGGTCCGCAGGAGGGCCCGCGGGTCGGCCATAGGTGGATCAGGTCCCGGTTCAATGCTGATATACTGTCCATTCAATGCAGAGGCCCGGACCCCCCGGAGCCGCTCTGGCGGGCCGTTTCCAGGGTCTCCGGTTACCGTGGCGATGAAGGCCTGTCAATCACCTCCTACCTTGCTGATTCATGGACCAGATTCACGTATCTGGACGATGATACTTCTAGTTTTTATTACACCAGATAGAGCCATAAGATGCTTTTTATTATTCATTACCTCGGAAACCCTTCTGCACTTTTGTAGGTTGGTTTTGGGCTCTGGATCAAGATCAGAATCAGAAGGAAGTTTATTACCAAGTAGTTTTTTTTTAACACAAAGAATTTGTGGTGATTTGGTGCAATACAAAAGAACAAATAATATTACTATATTTTCGCGGCCATTAGGCGCATATAAATGTCTTCTTTTTTTTTCAAAATGTGTGGCGCGCCCAATGACGCAGTGCGCCGAATGTGTGTTGTCGGGGGCCGAGGTACGGAAAGTGACTCTGATAGCGAAGAAAGTGGAACTGTTGTCAGGACTTGTCAGCCCGTCGGGCTGACAAGTCCTGACAACAGTTGCATATTTGATTTAGCGCAGCTGTTTAATTCAGAAACGGAGGATGAGGACTTCGATGGGTTTGATTAATGACGCTTGTTTTAATTTTTAATTATTCATTGGTGATTTAAAAAATGTTTGTGCTTTATTTAAGTCTTTATTACAAAGTACTATCAAACTCAGTTTTGCTCCTGCTCTATTTTTAAATATGCACACTTGTATGCTTGTGTGTGTGGGTTGTTGTAAGGCGGCGCGCCATATGTGTGTGTAGACGGCGCCTTTCCACACGGTGCGCCATATGGTCATGAAAATACGGTAAGTGAGATATAAAATATAAAGTAAAAAGAAAAAATTTACAACATGTTGGTTTTAAAGTGCCAGAGTAAGGAGTGCAGAGGTGACCCAGGATGTGTGTTAATGTGACGCATAAGGTCAGAAGTGGAATGGTGGAATAGATGGTCAAAAATAAATGCAGGTATCTTCTTAGTCAAGGGTCCTTATCATTCTGTTAGATTATATCAACTCAATGATGTTTTGTTTCCCCCCTTCACTCCTCGGTTGGAATAACAAACATTTTCTGATCATCGATTCTCATACTTCCTGATTTAACTCAGAGGTCCTTCTCTATTCTTCTTTCTGCACATGCAAGCTCTGAAAATGCAAAACAAATGTGGATGAAAACAAACATAACAGAGGCACATGTGGAGCATGTGGTCCAAATATCTCTCAGCTGCAGCTTCCTGTCACTACCTCGTCATGTCCACATAGACTTGGAGTCAAGATAAACCGAGACCAAGACCAGAGAGTATCAGGACAATGACTAGTTCACCTCAAGACCAAAAACAAACTAATTATTTCCTGATCCTGCGTGAGTTGTAGAACATCAGCTCCATCCTGGTTCAGCTAGTTTCCATATGAGCTTGTATTCAACTGCAGCTCAATAACACAGAGAAGTGGATGATGATGTTGAACTCACTATAAATGTTTTCATCCATCAGCTGAGATCAGATATGTGTGGAGACTGCACTACCGCTATTTCTACACTATTGGAGGATTGACTCCAGTGCTTTTAAGGATTGACACGACTATTAACTAGTCTCAAAGTATCTAACAGAATAACCAGCTCCAACAACCCCCTCCACCTAAGAAAAGTCTAATGAAGTAAATGTTTCTGATTTAAATTGGACTGAATTTGGAGATGAAACCTGAATTTTAAATATCAAAGATACAATTATCAACTTGAAATTATTATTTACCATTATAGTAATCAGATTACACCGTATATCAGCATCACTGAAATGGACATGATGCTTAATCAATCACAAGGATATGCAAATATTATTCATATATTTATTCAAACAAGGCTGTTGCACACAAAACTGTAATTAAATACAGACACATGCAGATGCACCAAAACAAGAAATCAGATGCAAAATACAAATAGTTTACAAAACTGTACATTAACAAGAGGAAGAACTGCTGATCACCAGATTCTGTCACCTTGGTGTGCAATGGCATCTCAATTATCCGAGACCGAGACAAGACCACAAAAAAGTGGTCTCTAGACCTACAAGTCTATGTCCACACGTCTCATCCTGGGGGTTTCTGGACACTGTGATGGTGTTTTACATCTTTTTGTTGCCTGTTTGCTGGATTCAAGTGTGATTCAGGTGTGTTTGGTTTAGTTCTGGTCCTGAGCTGCTCATGATGAGTTTCCTGGACAGTTTAACCGTCAAAAATGCCCTTCAAAATAAAATGCCCCTTTTTTAATGTAAAATGTTGGATATTTTCCTACTTTTTTTGTTTTTAAATCGAAAACAGCTGCAGTACTCAAACTGCAAAAGTGTGACGCTGGAACAGTTCAGGTGCTGAAAATAGTTTAAACAAAAGGCTGTTGGACATTTCAGTCCAAGAATGCCACAACATTCCTCCCCCAGAGCTCCTGGACTCCTCATCTTCCAGACGGATGTGGAAGGAGGAGAGGATGCTACACGCCGGTGAACCTTTGACGCAGCTTTATAGTGGTTGTAGCTGTGCAGAATAGGGCCTTCTCAGGGTGGCCGCTGGTCCTAAAAATTACTAAAATAAAGCCTTTAAATGTCTTAATTTGTCTTAAATCTCAATCCAAGGGTCTTAATTTTTGAATGTTAATTTTAGAGGGAATTTATCCGGTCATCATTATAAAGTTTTCTTCCACATTGAAAAGAAACCGTTTATTTAATCGTTTTGTGGAGGAATAAACCTGTTTACCAGTTGTTAGACGCCTCAGTCAGGGTTGCCAGGTTGGGCAAGTTTCAGCCTGATTGGGCTGAAAAATACAGGACTGGGCGGGTTGATAGAATTTGGGCTGCTTTTCCTGGTTTTACTAAATATTTAGTAGAAATTATTAGTAAAAGTTTCCATTATGGCAGAGAAAAGTAGAAACTTAAACAAGAAACTCACTGATTTTATTTGCTTGAATCTACTCAATTTAATTGTAGTCTTTGTTTGGAGCCTGAACTTTTTTTGGGCGATTTAGTGGTGTTGTGAACCTTGAATGTATTATGCATTTAATAATTTATGGTTTTAACATACAGAATATATAATTCGGGCTGGTTTTTCATTATTTCCGCGGCTTTCGGGCTGGAACCTGTCAGTCAGATCTGGCAACCTCGACCTCAGCACTGGATTTCTTACTGACTTGTCTTTTTGGTCTTGAATTTCGTTTGAAAATGGTATTTAAAAAATCTTAAATTTACCTCAGTCAAACCTGTAGGCAAACAATAAACTGTTTAACTGCCGTAAAGACGACTCGCTGGAAGGAATCAAGTCCTCAGATCTGTGTGTAAACAGGACTCAGGCTTCCCTTCCTCCTCCTCTCAGAGAAAGATGCATGTTTTCAGCTCTGCTGCTCCCGGGAGAGGGTTTAAAGAGAAGAGCAGATCGGCTGGTTCGGTCCACCTACAGAGGTTCGAGTCCTCGTGCAGCGCCTGGCCCCCGACCCTTCGTTCTGCATCGTTCTCGGCCCCCACTTCCTGTCCCAGTCCTCCCAAAACAGAAAACTGGAGCCAAAAGCAGCGCAGCCCGAGCTCAGGACTCCAAACCTCCGTAACTAAATCTTGTGGCATGGTTTAATTGATAAGCTAAGCTGGGATTTTACGAGTGGTTCTGAGAACTGGAGGGCGTGAGCATAATCACAGCTCACTCTGAAGGATTTAAAACACCGCTGTCGTCGCTGGTGAACGTTGGTGTCGGCTGCAGACTCCTTTTTCCGCTTTCTGTCGCAACATAAACAAGTGTTTGATGTGTAAAAATGGCCATTTCCTGTTTGTCCGCTGCACCCTCCCCGACACAATGGTTGAGCCGAGTCGTAGGGGAACGACTGGACTCGGCCCTTATTTTCAGAGCCACAGCATTTCTGGTGAAGGAATTCAGTTTCAGCCTCCTCCTCATCTTCATCAGCGTCTCTGGATTTGAAAAAAAAAACTTCCTGTTACATGTTAGAGCAAAAAAGTCAGTTTTCCTCCACATCTCTCTGAATCTTGACTCCGTTGCCGTGGAAACTCACAGTCCAGCTGGCAGACGCTTTGCAGTCCTGCACGATTTTAAAACGTGGTTTGCGCTTTTCTGGGATTGTTTCTTCTTCTTGATTATTTCACAGATCTGGAGTTTATGCTTTTGAGAAGGTTTATTTTAGGAAGCGTGCATCTTTCTACAGATAAGAAGCTTCATAACAAAGACGCATAACTCTATAAACCTTCCTGGTCTAAATTCTTTAGAAAACATAGTTTTGAACTATGATGGAACAGCTGGACTAATCTCAAAATTCTATCAGAATATTCATAGCTTTTATCAAAAGAATCCTGAGAGGATAAAAGATTAGTATTGTGTTCAGACCTTACTGAAGAGTGGCAGGATATATGTCACCGGTGCCAAGTACAAACAATAAACACAAGGTTCAAACTCCTACAATATATATGGGTGATGAGAACATATCTCACACCAGAGTTACTACTGTACACCGTATTTACCCTAAATTACCAGATAATTGTGTCAAGTGTGGTATACAGAAAGGTAGCTTGTTTCACTGCCTCATTCAAGAATTTTGGAAAGAGATTATTACAATTATATATCTGTTCATCAAAAAGCAACTTCCTCTCTGTCCCAAGTTTTCTATTTTTGGTTGTTTCCCTGCAAGCTGTACTTTACACGATAGCAGGAAGAAGATGGTGGTATTTTGTCTTCGGTGTTGTGCATGAACGAGTTCAAATGAACACGTTAATTTCTCTGAGAACGTTGAACTGAACGCAACATATTTGCAAATAAAGAACTTGAATGTGAACTTGTTCATTCTGCAGATCATGAACTGGAATTTGAACTGTTCAGATTATGTGAGTTTCAGCTTCACTGTTTAGGTCCAATTATTACGGAATACATTTCATCAGCGGGCGGCACATTTAAAATACTCGACCAGGCGACGATTTAACACTACATTACCCACAATGCAGTGCACACTAGCATAGCAACGGGCACCAGCTCCATGGCAACGGTGGTCCGAGCCCGGTGCAGTCTTTACATGACCAGTGAAGAGAGAGACGTCAGATGATGCACCTTCAGGGGGTTGATTTCCCAGCAACAGGGAGACAAACTGATAATGGACTACTTGTTGGAGATTTACAGCCTCTGAGTAAAGTTGAAAAGCCACTAGGACAATACATGATTAGATAGGATTAGGATAGGGTGGCTTTTCATTTGTACTTCTCACCTAAAAATATTGAAATGAACTGAATTTGAACTAGTTCAAAATTAAAATGGTGAACTATGAACGTAAACTATTCATTTTTAAGCTGTGAACTGAACTTTGAATGAATGAGAAGTAGGAACTTGCACAACACTGTTTATCTTCTAGAAATTAAAGATAGAAGATAAAATTGCACTGTCATGGAAATCTGTTCACAGAAACAAGAAGCCAGAGTTGGGTTGAGGGTTTACTGCAATGTCTTGCTATGGAAACTTACATATGTTGTTAAAGGGAAATGTAACGCATTTGAGAAGATTTGGGGCTCTTTTATGCAATTTCTGGAGGGGGAGGATTTTATTGCAGCTTTGTAGTCTGCTGTATTATATATTTGTTATTCTTTTTATATATGCAGCTTCTTGTTTATTTCTAATAAGGTTACTGATCACATTTTGGATGGTGGGAGCGTTCTAGAAGTACACAATGTGTTTCCAGCTGTGTACATGTTGGTCACTCATTAGTGTTATCCTTTTCTTTTCCCTAAACGCCATGATGAGAATCAGTCAGTTACCACAACAGTAAAATATATAACTTTTGGAATATGTTCAAGTTTTTTTTTTCTCTGAATCAAAAAAAAATACGACTATCTATGTTTGACGACAGCTATTTTGTGTTATTTTATAAATTTATTGTAGTGTTTTTTTTTTTTTGTTTTTTTTTGTTTTTAAATACTTTTATCCCCGATGTTTTTCCCATTTTCATCATCCAGTGCTCCTACCTAAGTGACAGTCCTGGGCATTGCCATCCTCTACCAACCCAGGGAGGGCCCTGCACTGAGCTCTGGTCTCCTTCTGTAGTTTTGTTTTTTTTAAAATTACGTTTAGTGGAAAGTGTTGTTTTTTTTTTTTTTTTTTTAAGTTGCATAATTTTTTTAAATTTTTTTTAATTATTACATTAAATTTGATTTCTTAGGAAAAAGGGACAAATAAAATAAGCTTAGTCTTCTGTCTGTTCCCTTTCATTCAAGGAAAGAAATTTGTTGTAATTATATTGAACTGTTTTGTTTTTCTTTTAATGAATGAAATAAAGAAAGAAAAAAGAAAATGCCTATTTTGTTTGTATTAATGTGCCTTGTTTTGTGTCTTTATACTGTAATTGAAAAAGTCAATAAAAATATTTGTCAAAAAAAGCGTGCATCTTTCTCGGGTGGGTTGCACAGATACTACGTTACATCCTCGGCTCATCCGACTGAAGCCTTGCAACAATTCAAGGACATACCTTATTGTTGAAGGATGTCACTACGCCCACTTCCCAGCTCCCCCCTCTCTGTTTCGATGCTGCTTCTCTGCAGCACAGCACAGCACTTCCTGTTATGTCCTCACCGAAGCCCCCCCACCTCAGTTATCACTCACACAGATAGGTTTCCGTCTAACGCACCGTGTGCATGTCGTCTCCAGGCGAGTGCGTCCTCCAGAGGGTTGTCATGGTGAGGAAGAAGCTGACCGCCAGAGAGGGACGGGGCTGGCTCTCCGGGACGCTCTTCTGCACCCACTTCCGGGTGGCCTTCGTGCCTCAGGACAGCCCCAAAGTCGACGTGAGGACTCTAACTCGGCCAGATATACAAACATAAGGAGGGTGTTTGTATTTATAATGTATAACATTAGTTTGTGTGTGATTCCCTCCCAATGCAGGACAATGCCGACCCGGTTCTCCTGGGAGATCACGACGTGGCTCTGGCTTCCATAGAGAAGGTGGTTGTTGGTAAGTTGAGCTTTATGTCCAGTATTAATCTCCCATCTGGAACATTGTGTTGGAATCGGAGGTCCTACTCTGAAATGGATCATCCTCCCTAACAGACCTGGAGGGATCGGTATCCCCTCTGCTCCTCTCCCCCTTGGCGTTCCTCAAGGTTCTATTCTGGGGCCTAGACTCTTTTCCCTGTACATGCTCCCCCTGGGATCCATTCTTAGAAAATATAACATCTCTTTTCACTGCTACGCAAATTTACATGCCATAAAAACATAATGGAGAAACAAATACATGCAGTTGTAAAATCTAGTTTCTTCCAGTTGAGGCTTTTGTCCGAGGTTAAACCCTTTTTATCTTTCAAAAACGTTATAAAACTAAAACTCATTTTTACTCACTAGCTGTTAATTGATTGTTGTATTTGATTTATGTGTTTTACATTGTTTTGTTTTTATTTTCCTTTCGCTTGTCCAGCACTTTGGTCAGCTGTTGTTGTTTTTAAAGTGCTTTATAAATAAACTTGAAACTTGAACCGTCAGATGGATAAGTGGGTTATCTGCTGGTGCTGTTTAGTGGAGGAGGTTCTGCTGTGGTTCAGTTGGAGAGACGAGCTGAATGGACCCTCCTGTATTGATGTGATCAGAGTCTGTAGAGTCCCAGACCTCCTCGGTTCTGCCACGGGGCCTGAAACACCTCCCCAGGGGGGCGTGCCGTCATCTTCACCGGGTGCCAGAACAACCTGACCTGTGTCTCAACTCCATGTGGAGGAGCAGCGACTTTACTCCGAGTTGTTCCCCCCAAAATAAACCTGAGCAGAATATCTGCATCCAGCAATATGGGAACTGATGATTAACCTACATCAACATCATTTTCTACTTTTAAACCTCTGACGAGACTCAGAAATGTCCTAGATGGGTCCCTGCAGTCTAACCAGGGTAATTTTATGGCGCTTTTCCACTAGTACCTACTTGGCTCGGCTTGCCTCGCCTCGGTTTGCCGCTTTCCCACTAGGGGTTTAACGTGCCGAGAAGATATTTTTTCTGTAACTATTCTGCCGAGGTTCTAAGCGGCTGAGTCGGCTGTATCTGACGTCATCACACTACAGGCCACCGATTGGTCGGGGGATTGGAGTCAGACATCTGATTCAGGATGTGACATCAGCGCAAGAGCCACTCTGACAGCGGCTTCTTGTTCATTTTATCCGACCAGCAATGGCAGCAAAAGTCTGTTTGGTGATCCAACTCTGAGGTGCAGATGTTCATAAACCTGGTGGCTGAGGAGAGAATTAAAAAGGGATCTAGATGGGCGATAAGGAACGACCAGATCTACCAGGAGCTCTGTCTCTTCATAGCTGCTCGCGGCTCCCAGCTGACTTTTCAGCAGCAGAGACAAACTAAAAAAATTAAAAAGCGTCGCCGCTTGAAGCTTCTCTCACTCTCACTTTTTAACTTGATATTGAGCTCAATCCATAGACCCAGCAGCACATATATCATTCAATTTATTTATGTTTTAACAGGGACTGTACATATTGATGAACACAAGTGTAAACATGCATGGTTATAGCCATAGGCTAATTTCCACCATTCGTCCCTGCGGCAAATCAATGCCAGACATAAAATCGGACACCAGCAAACAAGGAAGACAAGATATATATATATATATATATATATATATATATATATATATATATATATATATATATATATATATATATATGACACGACTGAGCTAGATAAAATCAATAAGAAATAAAAACATGTTACAATTGATACCAGTAATTAAGCGACCGTCGTGTTTAAAGTGCTAAGTGCTTAAGTGCAAGAGATTTAAAGTGTTAATGCAGATTACACATCATCCCATTATTTCTTTAAAGTGCTCCAATGCTCAGATTTGTAAAATGCTAATGCATATTGCACATTGCTTTCTTGCATTTTAATTGCTTTTAGTGCTCAGAGTTGTAAAGTGCTGATGCATATTGCGTTTGCCCTATTCCACTTTTCTGGCACACACAAACGTATGGACCATTGTACATATACATACATACTGAAGGTATATAATGAAATGACGGGTCACGACAGAGAGAGAGACAATTACATGTTCACACCTTTGGTTTTCCTTCAGCCATATTTTAAGTTTTGCTTTAAACGAGGGTAAAGTAGAGCTGTCTCTGATAGTGGTAGGAAGGCTATTCCAATAGCCCCCCCCCCCCCCCCCCCCAAAGTTGGACAGAACATTCCTGCTGAATGCAGTCGCCTGTAGGGAAACTCAACATCTCCTCTGTCGCAGGCCCTGGTTTTCATGCCTTTGACGGACCTTTTTTTTAATGAATTCCCTCAGAGGTGGCGGAGCTAGACCACGTAGGCAGCTTCTTTGGATGAAACAAGCGAATTTGAAAACTCTTAACTATAAAAACTTAAAAAATCATACTTTTTGAGGATATGACGGATGTGATAGGAGTATGTTTTTTTGTTTTTTTGTCTTTAAGGCTTTTTTGTAGAGTGACTATCGGTTTAAGTGCTGTGGAACATGCCAATGCCCAGCTTGTAAAACAGTAATTTATATGAGAAAGAACCATACAGTGTAAAAACATGAGAGCTGCAGTAGTGGACAGTGAATTCCTTATTTGTCTGAAATTAGCTATTTGGCTGACTTTGTCACCTTTTTTTGTGTGTTTCTTAAATGAAAGAGTTGAGTCAAGAACATCATCTCCTCCAGGTTCTACATCTTTAGTGTTGTTGTCTTCTTTGTTTAGATCACACAATCAAATATGTTGGTCGCAGCCACATCTTTAGAAGATCACAGGAGTCCTGCAGTTCACACTGGTCAGACTGCAAGCAAAAGTTGCCCAAATCTTACTTTTTTGGGGGATTCAAGTGACCAGGTCAGACATCAGGAGTAGTGTGAACACTCAAATCTGGGCCACTTCCGTATGTGGTCCTGAATCCCACCCAGGTCTGATGTTCTTCAATGTGGCCGCAGTGTGAACAACCAAGGTGGATTTAATGCAACTTTTACGTCAACCTATGTTGACAGTTGTCACGGTTTTTGAAAAACTGTTTACTTATTGTTCTTCTTCTGCGCAGTTCTAAACCGCAAAACAGTTCACACTGGAATCTGATATAGGCCTCATTTTAAAAGTTAATGTGAACAGCCAAACAGAAAAATCAGATCTGAGGAAAATATCCGGTTTGAGTGTTAAAACTTGCATGTCATAACTCCTGGAAGAGCCTTTTTCTTTCTTCTCTTCAGCGTTTTCATCCTCATCAAAGTGGCCTGGGGGGCGTCTCAGTCGCCCTGTTGACTTGTGGTACAATGAGCCAGTGTTTCACAACGTCTCGGCCCCACAAAGGCCGTCTGTGACGACTTACGGGGTTCTGTTGCTTCATCCTGCTCTGGTAACCGTGAGAGGCACGAACGAGTCTTTCTTCCTCTGACTCTGACTGGCTCCTTCTGCCACGTCTCGGGCTTCTCTGGGCGGCCCGAGTCCTTAAAAAGTCTTAAATCCCATTTTCCTTGATTTGTCTTAAATCTCAATCCAAGGGTCTTAATTTTTGAATCTTAATTTTAGAGGGAATTTATCCGATCATCATTAAAAAGTTTTCTTACACTTTGAACACACACTTTTTTAATCGTTTTGAGGAGAAATAAACCTGTTTACTGGTTGTTAGACGCCTCAGTCAAGGTTGCCAGGTTGAGCGGGTTTCAGCCCAATTGGGCTGAAAAATACCGAACGGGTTGATATAATTTGTGCTGCTTTTTCTTGGTTTTTACAAAATATTTAGGAGAAAGTATTAACAAAAAGGTTTCCATTTATGGCAGAGAAAAGTAGAAACGTACACAATAAACTCACTGATATTTGATCTGCTTTAATCTATTCAATTTAATTGTAGTCTTTGTTTAGAGCCTGAACTTTTTTTATGGCTATTTAGTGGGGTTGTGAAGCTTGAAATGTATTACGCATTTAATAATTGACGATTTTAGAGAATGTTTGATTCGGGCTGGTTTTTCAGTATTTAGGTGGGTTTTGCATCACGTTTGTGCTGGAACCTGTCAGCCAGATCTGGCAACCTCGACCTCAGCTCTGGATTTCTTAGTGACTTGTCTTTTTGGTCTTAAATTTAGTTTGAAAATGGTATTAAAAAGTCTTAAATTTAACTTGGTCAAATCTGTAGACACCCTGCTTCTGGACCTATGGTTGTTATAAGATCTAAACTTTAAATTTGCTCGGAACCAGAAGGTCATCAACCCAGAAGTGAGACGTTTCAGCTCCTCAGGGTTTACAGGTTGTAGTAGGCAGGAATATTGTAGTAGAGCCATACGGCCTCTGACCCGGGTGTGTGCCCCTCTGTGTGTGTTCCAGTGGGCCCCAACAGAACCAAGCTGGTGACCCCCAACTCCTCGCTGAAGTTCACCCCCGAGGAGCTGGTGCTGTACTGCAGGGACATGAGGGTGATCTGCTTCCTGTTCGACCGCCTCACCCCGGACGCCCAGGTCCTCGAGGTGCGTCTTATCTCAGAGACTCAGTCAGGACGGTTACGTGCACTCACACAAATTCAGATTATTGATTATTAATCCGACCAATATTAAAGTTTTGGGGGGGGGGTAAGTTTTATTTTTTCCTTTTTCACAAATAACGGAACCTTTCCCCCTACACCAGGGGTCGGCAACCCGCGGCTCTAGAGCCGCATGCGGCTCTTTAGCGCCGCCCTAGTGGCTCCTTGGAGCTTTTTCAAAAATGTTTGACCTTTTTTTTTTCTTTTTTCCTTTTTTTCTCTTTTCTCTTTTTTTTTCCTTTTTTCCTCTTCTTTTTTTCTTCTTTTATTTCCTTTTTTATTTTTTTTCTCTTTTTTTCTTCCTTTTTCTTTTCCTTTTTAATCTCCAAATTTCGACTTTTTTCTCGAAATTTCGACTTTTTTCTCAAGATTGTACTTCAACATTAATCTTGACATTTCAACTTTTTTCTCGAAATTTTGACTTTTTTCTCAACATTTTGACTTTTTTCACGAAATTTTTACTATTTCCTCGACATTTCGACTTTTTTCTCAATATTGTACTTCCACATTAATCTTGACATTTCGACTTTTTTCTCGACATTTTGACTTTTTTCTCGACATTTCAACTTTTTTCTCGAAGTGCATAATGAAAATAAAATCTCCCCCTAGTTATAACTAATATAGAAACATGCAGCATGTGTTTCCTTCATTCTAAGGCTGATACAAGACTTTTCATTTTTTGCGGCTCCAGACATATTTGTTTTTTGTGTTTTTGGTCCAATATGGCTCTTTCAACATTTTGGGTTGCCGACCCCTGCCCTACACACATACAATCAAGCAGTGCATATTAGGCTGACATTAATACAGAATGCAAGATTATTAGAAGACAATTCCCCTTCTTTTACAACAACCCATTTCCATCAGTATCCAAATACGACACAACTAGTGTTGTTTCTGGCAGCTTGTTTCAATTTTAGTTTTAGTCTAGTCTTTGGGTCGAGCTATCATTTTAGTTTTTATTAGTTTTAGTCACCTTCATTCTCCTTTTAGTCGTGTCAAGTTTCAGTCAACTAAAAGTCTGAGTATTTTAGTCAGAATTGTCCATTTTAGTCTAGTTTTTAGTCAAAGATTGTATTTAGCCAAACCCATTTTACAATTCATCAAGGTTATCTTATTTTTATATTATTGTTACCTTATAGACTCAAGAATACATTCATTCCAGATGCAGAAGACGCTCTAATTTGAGTTTACAACATATTTAGCCTGATTTAGATGTGCATGGAACCACACGGAGTTCTGCATCTCTGATTCGACTACGGATGACGAGCTTTTCTCCAGCACTGCAGCAGGAATCCTCTGCACTCGCTTTATTGCCTTCTTCCGAGCATTTTCCAAATTCCTACCTGAGATTGACGTGCTGGGGTTGGATGATGTCTTCCAGTGTGTGTGTGTTGTGCATCAGATTCGAGGTCTCCGGTTACTTTGATCTGAGCCGGCGACCACTGAGCCGGCGGCGCGGAGCCTCCGGTTGAAAGCTGATGACCTTTGTCATGTGGATGAGACTGTGGTTTCCCTCCTCAGATAACGTACACCATCGCCAAGACCTACCAGCCTCTCAGGCCCGGATCGGTGTTATCTTTCCAGAACGCTGCCCTCGGGAGTGTAGGTGAGTGGCTGCGAGCTCCTGGCACCGGAGACAGAGCTCAGTCTGTCACCTCAGAGAGAGAGAGTGTGTGTGTGTGTGTGTGTGTGTGTGTGTGTGTGTGTGTGTGTGTGTGTGTGTGTGTGTGTGTGTGTGTGTGTGTGTGTGTGTGTGTGTGTGTGTGTGTGTGTGTGTGTGTGTGTGTATATGTGTGTATATATATATATATATACATACATACATACATACATACATACATACAGGACTGTCTCAGAAAATTTGAATATTGTGATAAAGTTCTTTATTTTCTGTAATGCAATTAAAAAAACAAAGATGTCATACATTCTGGATTCATTACAAATCAACTGAAATATTGCAAGCCTTTTATTATTTTAATATTGCTGATTATGGCTTACCGTTTAAAGGAGCATGAGGCAGGATTGAGGCAGGATTTATGAAAAAAAATCGTATACGTTTTAAGTTTTCTAGTAATAATGTCAGATGAAGCGTTCCAAACCCAAAACAATGAGCCCTCTAGTGTATCTCTCCATTGCCTTGAACAGGCTGTGTGCTGCAAAATGTGCTGCAATTCGGCCGCCGATTTCCCGCGCTGTCCTGCAGATGTGACGTCACATGACGCTGCATGCACTTTCTCCCCGTTCTCCCGTGCCGGCTTCGCTGTTGGTTGCAGTACCCCCGACGGCCGTCGTGGTGAAGGGTGGCGCTAGAGAGTCTCATTTCTTAAAAGGAGCCTCATGCTCCTTTAAGATTAAGATTCCCATGTATGTATGTATGTAATTGTGTGTGCGTATGTATACGTGTGTGTGTGTGTGTGTGTGTGTGTGTGTCTATATATATATATATATATATATATATATATATATATATATATATATATATATATATACATATACACCAATGCATCATGTTTGTTCCCTGTAGTTCCCTGCACAAATCAGAAAAGCACCTTAAATGTCTTATTACGTCTCCCGGCTTCGCTGAGACGGGTCTGAAAGTGTCGTCTCTGGTCCGTCACACAGTCCGGTGACAGAATGTACCAAAAAACCCTGATCTGAACTCGTCACAGTCCCGACTTCCCCTCTGCGTCATCAGCCACGTCTGAAGTAACATCTGAATGTGTCTTTAAAGTGGGTGAGAGTGTTAAATTAGAAACATAATGCTCGAAGCTGCTCCAGTTGGCAGGCTTAGAAACGTTCCCGTTTGTGGCGACACAATGAAAACGCTGGCGTGGAAATCCCAGCCATATGTTTGTACATCTGCCGGAGCTCTGAAACCGAGGCCTAGCGAAGGTTTGACGGGTTCCGACTGAAAAGAGGAAGACTAAGAGAGCAAGAATCTTTTCTTTAATAGATAAACCTTCATGAAGCAATGTACCCGACCCATGTATGGAAACATGAGCCTCCGTACTATAGTGGACTATTTTGAAGGCCAACCCGTCCGAGGACGTCTGTCAGCACCTGGATGAATAATGCAGCTCTGCCCCTGAGAAAACAAGCCATGAGATGACCCGCGGCTCAACTGGGCCTTTCAGGGGTCAGGTGTTCGGCCTGAGCCGGGACCAGGTTCTAACGGTGACCACAGTTTAGTAGGATCACCGTATCGTGACCTCCTGCTCCTCTTTGTTGTGTCTAAGCTCTAAAATATTTACTTTCCTGTGAAGATGTTGGCTTTAAAACAAATGCCTCCCCCAGTGTCAAGCACGGTGGTGGGGGTTTGGTCACTGGGGCTCGTTCTGTCACCGCAGGATCCGGGCGACTTGCATCCACTAAACCAGGGGTCGGCAACCCAAAATGTTGAAAGAGCCATATTGGACCAAAAACACAAAAAACGAATATGTCTGGAGCCGCAAAAAATGAAAGGTCTTGTATAAACCTTAGAATGAAGACAAATGGTGAAAGGAGAAATGTCGGAAAAAAAGTCCAAATGTGGAGATTAATGTTGAAGTACAATCTCGAGAAAAAAGTTCAAATGTTGAGAAAAAAGTCGAAATGTTGAGAAAAAAGTCGAAATGTCGAGAAAAAAGTCGAAATGTCGAGAAAAAAGCCGAAATGTCGAGAATAAAAAGGAAAGGAAAAAAGGAAGAAAAAAAGAGGAAAAAAAGGAAAGAAAGAAGAAAAAAGAAAAACACTAGAAAAGAAAGAAAAAAAGAGAAAATTAAGACAAAGAAAGAGAAAAAAGGAAGAAAAAAAGAAGAAAAAAGGGGAAAAAAAGAAGAAAAAAGAAAAAAAAAACAAGAAAAGAAAGAAAAAAAGAGAAAAAGGGGAAAAAAGGTGAAACATTTTTGAAGTTCTGCGGTGAGACCTTAGAAGAACTGTGCATCGATAAATCTTGAGAAACCTGAAATTACTGAGGAAACGTGCTTTTTGGGGCAGCCAAGATGATAGATGTTTGAGCTAGGGACGTCCCGATCAGGTTTTCCCAATCCAATAAACAGAAATCTGCAATATAATATACCACAAAATGGAAATCCTGTAAATAAGTGAATCATTTGTAGTAATATTAATTGGGCATTTCTTTACATTTGATTCTATGTAAGCGGTTTCCATAGTTTTTCATAGGGACGTCCCGATCAGGTGTTTTCTCCGAGTCATTTGATGTTGAGTATCTGCCGATACCGAGTCCCGATCCAATACTTTTGTAACACAGTAAAAAAACTTAACAAATGCAAAATAAACACATGCAGGTTGTCCCCTATTTTTATTTTATTCACCTTATTTCATCATTTATTACTTAAACAGAGCAGTTCTCTTTGAGGTAGCTTGAATAATTTATAATAGTGCAACTATTAACTAGTAAAAATATGGCAAATTTGAACATAAATTTGAATTGAATAAAACCAGCAGCTCAACTTAAAATACCCAGCAGGCATGTAAACAAATAAGCAAATACAAGTGCAACAGTGTCATAAAGTACGGCCGTAATGTGCTTTTCAGACTGTACTCTTACTTCTTACTGACCTTTTCTGGCTTAAAGAATAAAATGTTTGTGTTTGAAGTGAGCTACGATCTTCCTCATGGTAACAGGGTTTCCATCACGCTGCGGTGAGAAAGCCCTCGTGCTCGTGTCACATCTCAAAGAAACAACATCCCTGAAAGTCAGATGACCAAACAAACATCCCTCCGCCGGCTCGTACGAGGGGTCGATAACCCAAACAATACGTCACAGTGTCATCATGTACCATAACTTTTACTGAATTGATGGAAACCTTCCCCCCGGCAGAAATGAAGCAGTTCCTTAGCAACCGTCGCCGAGACGCCCAGGTGAACTGGTTCGAGTCGGCCTCAGACTGGGAGCAGGAGCTGGAGCGGTGCGGAGCCACCAGCTGGAGGGTGAGCTCCGTCAACGACCGCTTCGAGATGTCCACCAGGTACGACCTTTGACCCCCGACCCCTCGAGCACCTTTAGGACCGCACCCCTGAACGCTTCTGTTGTCTCCAGCCTGTCCAGGTTCATCGTCGTCCCTCAGAAGGTTCTGGACACCGAGCTGAAGAAGAGCTTTGCTCATTTCAACGAGGGACGCATCCCCGTGAGTTCATCAGCGCTGACACGACATTTAACTCAGATTAACCCACCTGACGCTCTTACGGCTCCGGTTCTGGGATGGAAAACTTAGCCTAGGCCCGAGGTAGAAACGTTTAGTTCAGGTAAAAACGTTTAGTTCAGGTAGAAACGTTTAGTTCAGGTAGAAACGTTTAGTTCAGGTAGAAACGTTTAGTTCAGGTAGAAACGTTTAGTTCATGTAGAAACGTTTAGTTCAGGTTAAAGCTTTTAGTTCAGGTAGAAACGTTTAGTTCATGTAAAAACGTTTAGTTCAGGTAAAAACGTTTAGTTCAGGTAGAAATGTTTAGTTCAGGTAAAAAACAACTGTCAGATCAGCAAAAATTTCAGTTTGGTAGATAAAATGTATTAATTCCTGATAAAATAGGTTTGTTAGTGCACAGATATCCTCATGTGTGCATGTGAATGAGTGTAAGTTTGTACATGAAAGTACAACGTGCATTTAGGCTTCTTGTTTTGGTAATCCCGGTCTGTGATTGGACGCTGCCTCATTTGCATAAAGTTGAGATTCTCTAAACTTCAAATTGACGCGTCCGACTCCTGTTGCAGCGAGCGTTCATAGACAATGAATGGCAGCCGGACGTCTATGAACGTCTGTGAATCCATGGTTAGACACTCAGTTTCAGTCCAGTTATTCACCTGGTTGGAAAGAACGATATTAAAGAGGATTTGATGGTTTTTCCACATCAGATTCCTTCAACTTGCTCTTGTGCTTCCTGTTCCTGTAATTATAATGATCAAACTCCAAGAAGACATTTATCTACACATCTAATCAGGAACTC
This sequence comes from Cololabis saira, assembly GCF_033807715.1. Lineage (NCBI taxonomy): Eukaryota > Metazoa > Chordata > Actinopteri > Beloniformes > Belonidae > Cololabis > Cololabis saira. The sequence goes on along the minus strand of NC_084589.1, from coordinate 37,669,053 downwards.
ACACAGGTTAAATGTTATTCTCTGTGTTCAAGTTATTATATTACCCAGGGCTCGTTTGAAATGCACCACATGTGGAGCTAACTACGTTATGATTACAACGTGTAATGAACGTTCTCGAGTCACAAATGACCAGATGGGTCTTTGGGGAGGTTTTAATTGTACGATTTGCTTAAAACTCATTTTTACTCACTAGCATTTAACTCACCATGATGGTTTTATTTCATTTATGTGTTTTATGTTTTACGTTGTTTTTGTTTTTGTTTTCCTTTTGCTTGTCCAGCTGTTGTTGTTTTTAAAGTGCTTTATAAATAAACTTGACATGTGTGTGTTTGTGTGCAGCGCTGGTGCTGGAGGCATCCCAGGGGCAGCGACCTGCTGCGCATGGCCAGCTTCCAGAACAACATCTACCACGAGAAGGACGACATCCGGTACGTCTTTCTGAAGCACTTTAAAGGAAGGATAAGGGATTTCTGGCTGATTGTCCAGCTGTTGATACTCGTAAGCAAACGTCCACAGCACGTGGAGAGCTAGCTCCTTCCTCCACCCCATCATGACTTCACTCAGCTCCACGTTCTTCATCTCGCGTGTTATTGGAGTTTGAATCATCACTTTTCTGGCAATCGTTGCCTCTCCTTCCTGGAGTCTAAAAACCTGGAGTTGAACTCAGACAGGAGTCTAATTCTTTGCCTTTAGAGGACCTGCACTGGCTGGTTTTCATGCAGCACCAAAAGCCGATGATGTTGCCATGCCGACTGCTTTTATTTGAATGCTTAAGTTTGCAGACTCTGCACCGATTCACAAGTTGTTTAGAAACAAAAACAAAGCAGAATGTGACGCTATCCACCGCCTCAAGTCCAGTATTCTACCTTTTCTTCTACCTTGAGACACAGGCTGCGTCCGAAATTGCATAATTCCACCCTAATGAGTATGCAAAAACAGTATGTGAGATTTTTTTAGTCCGTCCGAAACATTAGTACATACACAATAGTTTGGGCTATCCATACTCATTCCGGAGAAATGTATTGGTGTGGATTGATGGACACTAGTTGAGCAGAAACTTCCCACAATGCAATGCAGCGGTGTTTGGTTGCTAAGTGATACGTATATGTCATAAGTATAATATTAAGTATAATAATATTATTATATAATATTAATATTATAATAGTCGTATATAATAATATTATACAATGTCATCTTGTTTCGGCCAGAATAAACGGGAAAGAGCGGAGCTGCTACTGCTGCTGTGACACATCACTTCCTCCCAATGGCGGAAGTCACGTGTGCGCTCTTAATAGTACGTCCGAATTAATGCACACTACTGATATTTACTCAAAAGTGTGCCGAACTTAAGTATACTTTTTAGTATATACTGTTTAGTATGGCATTTCGGACGCACCGACATATTATGCAAAGTTACTGAATGCAGATTTACCTCCTCTCGTCGCGTAGTGTTGTTTCTGTCACCCTGTTTCAATTTTAGTCTAGTCTTTGGGTCAAGGTATCATTTTAGTTTTTATTAGTTTTAGTAACGTTCATTCTCCTTTTAGTCGTGTCAAGTTTCAGTCGACAAAGTTGTTTACAGCTGAGCCTTGTTTACAACGCATTTCAGTCATCGTGTGGAGAAGATGCAGCGATAACTTAGAGATGACAGGAAACACCAGCAGCCACAGTCTATTATTACGCCCTTAGAGAAGCTGGAAGCTGCACGTTAAGATGCAATAACAGAATCATGTGGGTTACTTTGTTTTGTTTTAGTAATTGAAAAACCATGATTTATAGCTTTGACGCAGCTATTTTCCAGGACAATACCGCGACTACAGCTGTTCCTGTTTCTGGATTATCGTTCGAAAACCTGAAGAATGAACAAGTGGAAGTGCTCCACGTGATTTTCGCATCAGTTTCACGTCCTGACAAAACCCTCACCATTTATCGGGGTCTGGGACCACGCCAGCTGGTGGACCTGTAATCTGGGGCAACGTTGATCTGTGGGGTTCAGAGTCCTGCCCAGAGACACTTCGGCGCGTGACGAGGCCCCAAGGCTGGGGGTTGATCCGGTGACTCTCTGGTTGAAGGTTCAGCAGCGTCCCAGAAGCAGTGGTCCAGGTTTAAGCTGAGTGTAGTCTGGCGTCCAGCTGGGTCCAGGATCCAGGACCGTTTCACCGGTCGCAGGGAGGCCGCGGGTCCTTAAAAAGTCTTAAATTCCATTTGTGCTAAAATAAGGCCTTTTAAATGTGTTAATTTCTCTTAAATCTCAATCCAAGGGTCTTGATATTAGAGGGAATGTATCCAGTCATCATTAAAAAGTTTATTTCATCATTTTGAGAATCTCGTGCATAAGTTCTAAATATGTGTTGCCAGGTTGGGCAAGTTTCAGCCCAATTGGGCTGAAAATTCAATATTGGGGCTGCTTTTCCTGGTTTTTACTAAATATTTAGGAGAAATTATCAACAAATATGTTAAAATTATGGCAGAGAAAAGTAGAAACTTAAACAATAAACTGATTATTTGATTTGCTTTAATCTACTCAATTTAATTTTAATTTCAACTTTGTTTGAAGCCTGAACTTTTTTTGACTATTTAGTGGTGTTGTGAAGCTTGCAATTTTTAACGCATTTAAAAATTGACGATGTTAACATAGAGAATGTTTGATTCAGGCTGGTTTTTCATTATTTCGTTGGGTTTTACATCACATTTGGGCTGTCAGCCAGATCTGGCAACCTCGACCTCAGCGCTGGATTTCTTAGTGACTTGTCTTTTTGGTGTTAAATTTAGTTTGAAAATAGTATTAAGAAGTGTTAAATTTACCTTGGTCAAACCTGTAGACACCCTGGATTAACCTGAAGCTAAAAAACGTTGAAGACATCGAACAGGTCGTCATGTCGACATCTGAGCTCCGGCTGCTGCTGCTGCAACACAGATTTACTTTCATTTGAAAGGATTTTTTTTGGTGTTTTCTGGCGAACAAACAACATTTGAAGAAGGAATCAGTGGGTTTGGACCGGGCCGGAGAGCCGCGGCGTCCCCCGAGCTGCAGAGGAGCCAACCGGACATCCAGCTCTGCTCCTCGTGGAGGTCCAGTGTATCCATCCTCTGAGCAGCTGCTCCTCACCGCAACGTCATCCTGGCACCGTTTCAAATGAAATCAGCTGCTCAAACCTCTGAGCCGTCAGCCCCCGGGCTCGCTGCAGGGGTGGTGTTAACGGGGGGTGTGCTGCTCTGCAGGAACCTGGAGATGGTCCTGTTCGGCTGCCGGTCCTCCCTGTGTGTGGTGGTGGAGCTGGGAGAGGAGCTGCCGTCGCCCGCCGACGTGCAGCTGGCGCTCGGCCGTCTGAGGGCGCTGTGCCTCGGAGGTGGGGTGGACACACACACACACACACACACACACACACACACACACACACACTCACAGGAGCAAACGTATCCTCAAATCTGAGTGTTTCAGATAATTTCAGGCGAATCATTTGTCAAAAGCGGTATTCCTTGACTAATATCAACTTTAGAGTGGAAAAACAAGAGCATGCTAGCTGTTTTAAGAAAAGAAAATTTGTTGCGAAATTGACTTGGCTATTTCATATTTAACACTAGTTAGACCTGATTGATAAATTTGTGATAATAACGAAGCCTAAAGCTCGAGATTGTAACGTTACAGCTCGGCCTAACGTTACTCCTTCCATGTCTGACGAGGCCAAAGTTTCATCAACCACAAACACATGTAGCTAATAACCCAGTAAGAATTGGTTAATAAGGTGATATAAGCAGAATAAAACACATTCAAAAGTTTTTATAAGCCAGGCTTAAAACTTGACACATGTGGAAGACCCCTGTTTTAGAGGGAGTGTATCCAGTCATCATTTAAAAGTTTATTTCATCGTTTTGAAGAGAATCTCCTGCGGAGGGTCTAAATCTGTGTTGCCAGGTTAGGGCAAGTTTCAGCCGAATTGGGCTGAAAAATCTATGTTTTGGCTGCTTTTCCTGGTTTTTACTAAATATTTAGGAGAAATTATTCACAAAAAAGTTTCCATTATGGCAAAGAAAAGTAGAAACTTCCACAATAAACTCACTGATATTTGATCTGCTTTAATCTACTCAATTTAGTTGTAGTCTTTGTTTGGAGCCGGAGCTTTTTCTGGGCTATTTAGTGGTGATGTGAAGCTTGAAATGTATTATGCATTTAATAATTTACAGTTTTAACATACACAATGTATGATTCGGGCTGGTTTTTCATTATTTCGGCGGGTTTTACGTCGCGTTTCGGCTTAGACATGTTTCCACTCTCGTATCTGCACGTCTTTGATCCCAACATAAACGTCCAAATCAGTTATTCTGGCGTTTCCCGGTGGCTCCGAGAGCTGGTTGTCGTGCCGACCCAGGCCGAACCCCCACTCTGTCATCCTCTCTCACACACAAACGGCTGCAAAGGTCGCCGATTATCACGGCCGGCGCGTCTGTCGGATCAGAGCGTCGCTCTGTAAAAACAACCACCAAAGGATTTCAGTCTTTTATAGCTGCTCGATTGAAATTGAAACAAGATAATCTCCATTAAGATGCATCAGGGGGTTCATTTTTGGGTTTTTATCCATTTAATTGCAAACTCTGATGTAAATCTGGTCATTTCTGACCCTGAAGTCGACCGAAGCCTCTTTGCTCTACTGTTGTTTTTGACTTTTGTACCATCTGAACCTGATCTGAAACATTTCCTCCTGCTCCGCCTCGCAGATATCTCCACTTCTGTGTCTGTTCCTGATGACAAGTGGTTGTCTACCCTGGAAAGCACCCACTGGCTGGACTACATCCGGTAAGAGCGGCCAACGATCGGCACACTAGCATGGTGGAAGAAGAAAATCTAGTAATTATTGGTTCAGCTAAAACCAGAATGTCACATCTGTCTGAAATGGTGCTTAACGTTGGATTAAAAACCCCAGATGTGGCATCGTGTGTGTGAGTGGCATCTCGTGTGTGTGTGAGTGGTATCTCTTGTGTGTGTGAGTGGTATCTCTTGATAGTTTTAAATTCATTCATACGTTAGAAACAGATAGAAAAGTAACTTAAACACTAGGCCTAAGGTATTTAACTTCTGTAACATCTGTAATGTGACGATAGTGACGTGTCCTCCGTGTCTGCAGGGCCTGCCTGAGGAAAGCGTCGGAGGTGGCCTGCCTGCTCCGCGGGGGTCACCTGACCGTGGCTCTGCAGGGTGAGTCACATGACCCCGGCTCCTATTGCCCCGCCCATTCATTATTCACAGCACTTCCCTCTCACTAATGTCACTTCCAAGCGGGTTGTTTATGACATGAATTAAGATGTTACTGTTGTTATCTGGAATAAAACAGAGAATAATTAGGAAAAACTCACTTTTTTCAACCGAACAAAAGGAATAAAAAGTCTGAATTTCGGTTCTTTTTTTAGTTTTGTAACGTTTGAACATCATCAGGAAACCTGCTGAGAGAGAGCGGCGCCGGGTTGAGCCCGGACCACACCTGTACCTGGATGACCCGGTCCATGGGGTTGTTCTGGTCTCTTAGTTCACACATTAAACGGACATCGTTTCATGCGTCGGTGTGGTGGTACCAGAACCAGGAGCCTCGTTTCCCATAGTTCCTCTGAAACTCAGTCATCGATTTGTCACTCTGGTGTCGTTTTAGCTGAATATTTCCTGAACAGAGATCCAGTTTCTCCTCGTAGGGAGATGTTTTCCCTCCCAGGACCGGATCAGTAGACAGAACTTTACCTTTCCAGGTGACGTCGCTCTGGAAACACCTTCTTTCTTGCTCGTGGCTTTTAGTTTTCCCTCCGTAAACCCTTGTGGGAGGGGCTTCCTCCTGGCGGTCGGCCTACCTGACTGCAGGTACGGTCTTCCCCTCATCCCCCTGCTTCTCTTGTTGTCTTCTACCTGCAGCAGGTGATTTCCTGCAGAAACCCCACATAAGTTGTGTTTCTGGCAGCACAGACGCTCTGCAACTCCTCTAAAAACAAACTTTAAAAGCACAATTGGTACTTTAAACTCCTACAACATATTTTTATTCCTTTTAAACAATTAAAGCAGAAGTTTGGACTCGTCCCGAACAATCTGCAGCCCGGTTGGAGCTGCTCGGGAGAACGACCCGGACGCAGTTTTCACGGCGCAGAGGTGCATGGAGCTCATGAAGGTGTGCGTTTCCCCGTCCCCCGTCTCGTAGCCGACTCCACCTGCCGGTGCAGGATCCCGCCTGGAATCTGAGATGTTGTTGTCGGTACTCAGTAAAGTTGCTTTCGTCAATGAAAATTATGACTAAATATCGTCGCCAACAAACCTTTATCACCTGAGGAAAATGAGACGAGATTCAACGAAAATGCTGGTCATGTGACGACGACGATAATTAAATATATAATGCAATATCGTAGAGGAATAAAAACGAGACTAAAATGTAGATTACAAAATAGAAACTCTGCTAAAATGTGTCTTCATTTTCGTTGACCAAAACGAGTCTTTAAACCAGTTTAGTCTTTAGATCTTTCCTACATAGATGTCGAAAAGAAAACCCAATGTGTCGTCCAAAAAGAAAAAGATGGGGAGAAATGCGGAAAAATAAATATGTTGCAAACTCAGATTAGAGTCTTCTATATCTGGAATGAATGTATTCTTGAGTCTATAAGGTAACAATAATATAATAATAAGATAACCTTGTTTGAATTGTAAAATGGGTTTGGCTAAATACAATCTTTGACTAAAACTAAACTAAAATGCTCCTGGACAATTCTGACTAAAATAAGACTAAGATGCTCAGACTTTTAGTCGACTGAAACTTGACACGACTAAAAGGAGAATGAACGTGATTAAAACTAAAAAAAACTGAAATGATAGCTTGACCCAAAGACTAGACTCAAACTTAAATTGTAACAGGCTGACAAAAACAACAATAATACTCAGGGTTGTAGATGAGTCTGCGGAGAGGAAGCGTCGTCATGGTGTCCGGGAACATTTCCCTCCTCAGATCAGAGTGATGAAACTGTAAATGAGACCTTAGCTGTCTGGGGATGTGGAGCAGCATCTCCAACGCTGCAGGAATCCACCGTGAAATGGGATCAGATCCGCCCGCCGCCGACCGCGTTGACTGGTTCTCCGGATTTTTCATCTGTGATTAGTTGTTTTTTTAGTTTTCAACCCCGACAGCAACTTAAATTACAGCTAATGTTTGCGTGGTCTGGTTTAGATTCCGAGTTCGTAATCTCTTTTTATTGTGCAATTTGCTCCGGCTTCTCCAGTTGTTGAGCAGATGTTGATAGGAGGAATGAAATCAGAGAATGGGCCTCGTGCAACCCGGAGCTGATTAGAGGAACGTGTTGATTGTTGTTTGTTGTTGATCAGCACCTGCTGTGGACTGGGATCAGAGACCCATACCCCTTTTCCACCAAATCGGTTCCAGAACTGGTTCTGGTTAACCAGCTGAGAACCAGTTTGTTTTTCCACAGCTCGGGTGTTAAAGGGAGTGTAGCACCCTATAATGTAATAATTTCCTGAAAATGTAATAACGCCTGAAAATGCAATAAAATTTGTACTTAACTCATTCGAAAATGTAATAAAATCCAATAATGTAATAACTTCACCAATAATGTAATAGAATATCCTGACTGATAACATTTTTACCGATATTGTAATACCTTATTACATTATTGGGAATTTATTACACTTTTTAATTTTTTTTTCCAAAACTGATAATGTAATACTTGACAAATAATGTAATATATATGTTCATTTTCAGTCCAGAGTTCTACATTTTGTGTTTTAAGCATCTAAAAATGTTATATACACTGGATTTGAAACACGAGAAGGACTATTGGGTTAAATTGCAGACTTTGAGTACCATGTAAAAAATTCCCAATAATGTAATAAGATATTTCATTATCGGTAAAAATGTTATTACAATATCCGTCAGGATATTTTATTACATTATTGGGTTTTATTACATTTTCGATTGAGTTAAGTGCAAATTTTATTAAATTTTCTGGCGTTATTACATTTTCAGGAAATTATTACATTATTGGGTGCTAAGGGGAGCCACGTCATTACGTCACTGCAAACGTCAGTTACGTCGCTGCGTTTGCGTGAAAGTTGAACCAACAACAAGGTATCTGCTCTAATAGGACTTGGTCCTCGTAGCTCCTCCGTGGACACATCTCTAAAAGACAGGTTGTCTCCTCCTCCCATGATGCTTTACTGCATCCAGATTCATTCTTATTTGAAAATGTCTCCGTCTCCAAGTCTTGCTATTGCCGTTGGTCTTGATAACTCCGCCCCCTCTGCTTATGTAAGCGGTTCTTTCCTCTAGACCAGCAAAGAGTTGGTGCTACCTTGGAACCGGGGCCAGTTCTTTGTCAGTGGAAACAGAAAGTCCGGTTCCAAACTCAGCACTGGCCCAGAACCAGAACCAGCCCTGGAACCGGTTTGGTGGAAAGCGGTACCACAGAGCGCCAGATGTTTGTTGTCCTTTACATTGTGAGCTCTACTTGAATCTCTAATTGTCCATGCAGATGCAGTAAAAGGTTCTGGGGGCGTTGGGCTCCACGCTGAGACTCGCTGATGTAACAGACAGCTGTTGTTGTTCTCAGATCATCGGGCTGTTTTTCATTTTTTCATCCATAAACACCCACCGACTCCGACTCCAAGTAACTGCTTTCACTTAGGATGTTTTCTCCGAGCTGCGACTCTGCAGCCGTGGAAGGAGATGATGAGCCCTGAGACGTCCAGCTGGGATTCGTCTCGGCGAACCTCACAGCTCCATTTAGTGTTTAATGTTTAACATCACAGCAGAACTTAATGACTGTTGTTAAATTAAGTGTTATGTGTCCCTTAAGTGCTCTCAAATGGACGGCCGTGCGCTCGGCGCTCAAGTTACTCATCACGATTAACGAGAGGAAGCGGAGGTGGGAGCAGTGTTTCTGGCAGCCATTTTAGATTTAGTCTTATGGTGGATTCACACTGAAAGCGTCAGAAATCGGCTGACGCCGGCATCGCGCTGCTTGGTAGATTCACACTGGAAGACTGTCGACGCCTGCAGTGGGCGGGGATAAAGCTGCAGAACTGGAGGGAACAGTGTATATAGTCTACACATATCTATATATAGCGTGCACATCTTCAGTTTCCTATTTCACCATGGATCACACTTGGGAAGCCTTCTTTATATTTTAGCGTTATTTCCGCATAGATAAGAGTGAGTTTGATGCTCTCATTAACAAGTTGGTCCGCGGATCAACAGCAACCATCGGTGAAGCTGCAGTCTGTCTGCGGTGAACACTGACACACCTGGTCTGAGCGGATTTTGTCGTAAAACTTTGTTTTGTGATTAATAAGCATGGTAATTATTTTGCGTTCGTTCGATGCAGCAAATAAAATCGTCCGGACCATCCAGCTCCTCAACCATCACTTACGTGTTTCACATGAGCAGAGTTCAGGTAAAAACGGCAGTCAAATCAGCAAAAATGTCAGTTTGCTGGATGAAATATATTAATTCCTGGTAAAATAAGTTTGTTAGTGCACAGATATGCTCATGTGTGCATGTGAATGAGTGTACGTTTGTGTGTACATGAAAGTACAATCTGCATTGAGGCTTCTGACTTCGGGAATCCCGGTCTGTGATTGGACGCTGCCTCGGCGTCGCCGCTGCTCATTTGCATAAAGTTCAGATTTTCAAATTCAAATTGACGCTCTGGACGCCTCCGACACGCTGCTCCCGACGCCTCTAACGCCTCTCGCAAGGTTAAGAACAAAAATGTACTTTGCCAATTGTCTTTATTTCTTAAAATTGTGCAAAGACATGCCCAAAGATGGATGAGGAACACATACACTCAACTTGACCTTGTCTGCCAGTGCAAGTGGTCATGTTGACCAGTAAGATGCATGCACTTACGTCAAGATGGTGTTTTCTTTGACGTAGCTCTCTTATTTATAAAAAAAACATATTTCTAGCACTGGCATGACAGCAGCTGTGTCCAATTGGACTCTCAGCAGTCTGACCAGCACTGATCCAGCTGGACCCTCCGGTGTGATTTTGTGTTTGTGTTGTTCTCTCAGATGTAAGTCGCTGTAGTAGTAGTAGTAGTCAGTAGTAGTAGTAGTAGTAGTAGTCAGTAGTATTCAGTAGTAGTAAATGAAGTGCTGTTCTCCCCCCACAGAGGCGGAGGACCGGGACCTGGGCTGCCTGGTGTCCAGCCTGGTGCAGCTGATGTGCGACCCGCTCTGCCGGACCCGCCACGGCTTCCAGAGCCTCGTCCAAAAGGAGTGGGTGGCGGCCGGCCACCGCTTCTGCAGCCGCGGCAACTATCACCGTGACAACGACAAGGAGGAGGTGAGAGCCGGACCGAGGCCCGTCCTTCTTCCTCCTCCTCTTGTGTCTCTTCTCTAACCCTCTGCCCCCCCATGACGACTAGCTTTGGCGCCTTTTCCTCGTCTTTCAGTCCATATGTCAGAAATTTGGGTGTTTTTTTTTTTTTTATTATTCTTTTTTTTAATAGTTTTTTCAAATTTGACAGACAAGTTGATAATGTCGTTAGAACAAGCTTTTATCAGTTATGCCTCCTAGCCAAAGTGAAATCTTTTTTAAATCGTCACGACCTGGAGAAAGCTGTTCACGCTCTAATCAGCTGGAGATTAGACTATTGTAATGCAGCTGCGCGTCTTTTTACTAACACTAAAAGACGTGAACACATTACTCCTCTATTCACTCCATTGGCTTCCTGTCCATTTTAGAATAGATTTTAAACTTTAAATGTTTGTTTTTAAAGCCTTCGACGGCCTTGCCCCGACCTATTTATCAGAGCTTGTAACGGTGCGTGAGCATGGCAGGGCGTTGAGATCCTTAAACCAACTGTTGTTGGAGGAGCCCAGGTCAAAGTTCAAGCGCTGGGGGGACCGAGCCTCTTCAATTGCCTGGAACAAACTCCCCTGCAACTTCTGCACTATTGCTGACCTTAAAACCTATTTATTTAGAATGGCTTTTAATACCCAGTAGTGTGGGGAAACTTTTTACTCTTTTATTCTTTTTATTCTTTTTTTATTCTATTTATTTTTTTGCTCAGTGTTATGATTGTATGTTGTATTTCTGTATGTTTTATTCTGTAAAGCACTTTGTTTCACCTAGAGATGGCTGTAAAGGGCTATATAAATAAAGTACATTTACATCCCTCCATCCAGGCCCCGGTCTTCCTGCTCTTCCTGGACTGCGTCTGGCAGCTCTGGTTCCAGTTCCCGTCCCGCTTCCAGCTGACGGACGAGTTCCTGCTGGCCGTGCACGACAGCGTCCACCTGCCGCTCTTCTCCACCTTCCTGGCCAACTGCCAGCGGGAGCGGTGCAAGCGTTCCCAGGTACCAGGAACCGGGGACCGGGGCCCCCCGAGAGGGACCCGGACCCCTGAAACACACCAGTAACCACACTCTCCCAGGGAGGTGCTCTAGGCCAGGTCACATGACCTGCCCTGGTGATGCACGAGGCAGAGAGAAAAGCATTATGGTCTAATCAGGTTAATATTAGACCAATATTGATGGTTCCAACATCTGGTCAGACGGACCAGGAATCCTACAATGATGCTGTTGATTCATCCAGAACCGTTTTGGCTCGGTATCATGGAGAGAAAATCGACTAAAAAAAAAGTGTGTTTGCGTAGTACTTGATTTGTGTGTGTGTGTGTGTGTGTGTGTGTGTGTGTGTGTGTGTGTGTGTGTGTGTGTGTGTGTGTGTGTGTGTGTGTGTGTGTGTGTGTGTGTGTGTGTGTGTGTGTGTGTGTGTGTGTGTGTGTGTGTGTGTGTGTGTGTGTGTGTGTGTGTGTGTGTGTGTGTGTATTATCTGATTTGTGTGTGTGTGTATTATCTGATTTGTGTGTGTGTATTATCTGATTTGTGTGTGTATTATCTGATTTGTGTGTAGTACTTAATGTGTGTGTGTATTATTAGATTTGTGCGTAACTTGCTGGAAGTTACGGACAAAATGATAATTACGAATTTAAAAAGCCTGATACACACACACACACACAAAACTGTAGATAAACACAAATGGTTTTGAGACTCTTTTCCTCCAAAAGCCTCACTTGATTTGTGTGTGTATTATTGGATTTATGTTTAGTACTTGATTTGTGGGTATTATTAGATTTGTGGGTATTATTAGATTTGTGCGTTACTTGCTGGAAGTTACGGTAAAACGATAATCACAAATTCAAAAAGCCTCCTATACACACAAATCGTTAATTACGCACAAATGGTTTTGAGACTCTTCTCCAAGAAGCCTCACAGATTTGTCTGTACGTGGTGTGTTTAGTAAGTAGGGGAAAAAGAGCATTAACACAAATAATAAAAGAAGGAACAGAAAGAAAAGTAAATTAATAAAAAAGGGAGGGGGAGTACAGTACAGTGATGTAATATGCTTTTTTGATTGTACGTATTGTAAATACGCATAAACATGCCCTGTTTATGCGTATTTAACGATTTCTTTGTGTAGGAGGCTTTTTGAATTCGTAATTATCGATTTGTCCGTAACTTCCATCAAGTTACACACAAATCTAATAATGCACAAATGTTTTGAGTGGATTTTCTCTCCATATGGTCTCGTCACTGCTGCGTTTGGGTTCTGGGTTTCCCGGCCGCTGTTCAAAACAATCAGCATTCACCGCCTCTTCATCCAGTTTCCTGGCTCATGGTGGTTCTTTACGCAGCAATTGCCCACTAAAGAGAATATTAATGGATGTTACGGGCAGATTCTGCAGTGATTTAGCTGGAACCTGGACCTCAGTTGGCGCTGCAGGTCGGTTAATAACGGTGTTTCTGACCCGCCCCCAGAACCTGGGACAGTCCTACACCCCCGTCAACGGCTGGAGGGACGCGCTGCACCCGGACTCCTCCTCGGACCCGGCCGACCCCCCCCTGCCCCCGGTGTGGGACTGGGCCCTGCAGTACAGCAGGGAGCGGCAGGCCCGCTTCACGCAGCCCGTCCCCCCGGCGCCGCCGCTGCAGCCGCTGCTCAACGGGAACCTCAACACGCACCCGGACTCGCACCGGGTATGACCGCCGCTCCGCCGGTGTTCATGGGACCGTTCTGCTGGTTCTGATCCCAGTAGTGTTGTTTCTGGCAGCTGTTTCAATTCTAGTGTTAGTCTAGTCTTTGGGTCAAGCTATCATTTTAGTTTTTATTAGTTTTAGTCTCGTTCATTCTCCTTTTAGTCGTGTTATTTTATTATTATTATTAGTTTAGGAACAAGTCCTCAAAAAAGGCTTTGGTTTTCGAGATCCCCTTACCCGAGGTAGAACCAACAATGATTTTTATTATCTTTAGGATCTCCTATTAGGGAAATTGGATGTTGTGGGAAATTTGTTTTTTTGCCTCTTCTTTAGAACTACCGTACTCCAAACCCTGAAAAGGGGCCGAATTGGGTCAGTTCGAATATGGGAAAAGTGAGAAAAAAAGACCATAACTTAAGAATGCTCACTCTTTTCTGCATCAAACTTGCTGAGCTATGAACCAGCTGGCTGTCCACCATCATCGAACAGTCAGAAAATGATTTACCTGAGAAAATAGTGAAATATAGCTCTGTAATCATACCTTTTAGGCGGAAATTGTACTTTTTGGTAGTAAGAACATATAGGACTCCTTCACTTTTCTCTCATTTATCAGAACAACATAAATCCCTATAAAATATACTATTTCTTGGTTGTCTTGAATGCTATTGAATACTAACCAGTGGTTTAATGGAGATAGCTGGTCCAGTTCTCTTGAAAATGAGATTTCTTTAGACAGCCCCTCTCTGAATCAGTCAAATTAAGTCATTCTGAATGGAGGATTAGTGGCATAATAGGAGGCAATTGAGGACATGACGTCACCCAGCAGCAGAACTAAACCAGAGGAAACTACTGAAACCATGGAGATTAAGGATCTTTGGTAGAACATTTCGTCTCGTTTTGGTCAATGAAAATGAAGACACATTTTAGCAGAGTTTTTTATTTTGTAATCTATATTTTAGTCTCGTTTTTATTCCTCAACGATATTGCATTATATATTTAATTATCGTTATCATCACATGACCAGCATTTTCGTTGCGTCTCATCACGTTTTCACGATATTTAATCATAATTTTCGTTGATCAAAGCAACTTTAGTTTGCACACACCTGAATTCTGCAGAACAGCTCGCTGACGAGGATGAGTTGAGGTGAACTGATGAGCTGGACGCTTTTCTAATAAAGACGTATTTCTGCACGTCTCTGCAAACCACAGGCCTGAATCCTCTTAGGGTTTTTCCCAACCCGTGGTGCCGTTATCGAGATGCCGGACCTGATGCTGGTTTCTCAAAAAGAGCAGCATCGTTAACGTCACATGACCAGCATTTTTGTTGCGTCTCGTCTCGTTTTCCTCAGGTGATAAAGGTTCCTTGACGACGGTATTTAGGCATAATTTTCATTGACGAAAGCAACTTTAGACTCAACATTTCACCATTTTTGGTCAAGTGTCCATTTTTATTTGTAGCCTTGGGCTGACCTGTTCCATGATGCTTCAGTCTCTTCTCTTATCGTCGGTGATTTTATGTCCTTCCAATTCACACTAATCATTTTTTTGGAAATCAGTAACATTATCCACAGTATGTATAAGATAAGAAATCCTTTAATAGTCCCACAGAGCGGAAATTTGCAAATTTGTATCTGTTCTGCGTTATATTTCCTTTGTTACAGCTCCCAACAAGTACACGGTAGGATCCAGAGGAACATTGACCCCGACAATATTTTTGATTTCTGCTTCGACATTTTTGAATTATTGGACAGTCCCAAAGAATATGTGAACAATTCTTTCACAATTCCTCCAACACATTTCAATCAAAGGTGTCTTAACAAAGAAATATTCAGAGGAGTGTTCATAATAATATCTCATTTTTAATTTCACATCAAAGTATTTCCATAATTGACTATTTAATCCTTTCTTCAATTATAATATCGTTGACCAGCATTTTCATTGCGTCTCGTTTTCCTCAGGTGATAAAGGTTCATTGACGACAATATTTAGTCATAATTTTCGTTAACGAAAGCAACTTTATATCCCAGAACTGTCAGGAGAATCAGGATAAATGTGTATTTGAGATGTCTGAGGGGTTAGAAGCCTGATGGTGTACCGGTTATGTCGTGGACCACTGCGCCCCCTTGTGGCCGTCTTACAGCACTGTCTGATCAGACTGTTCTGGTCCAGTCGGGGTACTGAGGATGTAGAGGGTCCAGTTGTTGTTTCTGGAGTTCAGCAGCATCTTCTCCCCCCCCCAGATGAACGACACCCCCCCGGGCTCGGTGTTCCTGCTCTCCCGCGGCACCTTCACCTGCCCGGCCAACCTGCCCCCCTGGCGCAGCGGCAGCTCCGGCGTTTACAAGAAGAGCCACCGGAGGGCGCTGTCGTCGGAGAGCGTCCCCGGTCTGGAGCGGCTGCTGAAGGCCTGGTCCCTGAGCGAGTTCCCCCAGAACCCGGCCCCCGGGTCGGGACCACAGGGACCCCAGGGACCCCAGGGACCCACCGACGCCTACGAGCCGCTGCTGCCCCTCCTGATGGGGCCCTGCATGGGCCTGTGGAGGGGCTGCTACCTGCGGGGGGCGCTCCACGCTCAGGTATGTAGGAGCAGCAGGTCCTGGTTCCGGGTCAGAGCTGGTCCGGACCTTCTAATAGGAACAGATCATGTTTGTGTTGTTCTCCAGAACCTTTGACTGGCGTTTCCAGGCTGTGATCGCTGTTTAGAGCAGAGTTGCAAACCTGTTCAGGTCCATGCGTTAACGGTTAGTGGAGCGGTTAGTTGCAGCTCGGTTTTTAATCCTCTATGTTGAAAATATTTGAAGCCAAATCAAAACCCTTTTTCATTTAACACGACTGTGGATGTTTGTTGCCCTCAAAACTGCACAAACTTGTGAAAATAGAAATGTCCTTTTCACCAAAACCTCCATTTATTAATATTCATAAGAGTCTTCTAATGGACATCTATCAGTTCTTCCACATCTGGCTGTGACCTGTGAGATTTTTCTCTGTGCAGTTTTATTAGATATCAGTTTACAGACTTGGACTTCTTCATGAGCTGGTTGAGCTGAACGATGGATTCAGGTCTGGGATGGATGGATGGGTGGATGGATGGATGGATGGATGGATGGATGGATAAGTATATGGATGAATTAACGAGTGGATGGGTATATGGATGGATGAATGAATGAATGAATGAATGAATGAATGAATGAATGAATGAATGGGTGGACGGGTATATGGATAAATGAATGAATGGACGGGTATATGAATGAATGGGTGGACGGGTATATGGTTGAATGAATGGGTGGACGGGTATATGAATGAATGAATGAATGGGTGGACGGGTATATGGATGAATGAATGAATGGGTGGACGGGTATATGGTTGAATGAATGGGTGGATGTGTATATATATCGGTCATCCATCCATCCCACCTGTCAAGTCTCTTCTCAGGGTCCAGTTCAACTCAGAATCACATGTAGCTGTCAATCATGTCAGAGTAACATCAGGGATTCAAACCAGCAACCCTCCTGCTGTGGCTGCTGTGCTGCCGGTTGCATGTTCGGGAATAAAAGTTCGGATTAGAGGACAGCAGCGCTCTCGCTAGGCATGTTGGGTACTGTAGTCTAGTTCCCGTCTTGACTAGAGCTGGGGATCGATTTAAATGTCAAGATTTGATTCGATTCGATTCCGATATTGATTTGGGTTAGTGTTATTAAATAACGTTTTTTTGAGCTGTTGCATGAGTTTATATGACTGTAGTTCTGCAACAAATTAATACTAGTATTATATTGAGATTCAACAGCAAGTATTGGCAGCTAATGATGCTGTAAGGACCAATCAGCTCCCAGAATGCTGATAGAACTGCTTTCAGAAACATCGTGTGGGGCAGAATTATCAAACAGATCCAGGGCAGCAAACAGAGACGTATGAAATCGGTTTTATTTTTTCCTACATTCCATTTTTATTTGTTCCATGTTCAGTTTTAATTTTTGAGAATTTGGTTTTTAGCATTTTTTGCAAATGTAGCCCCAAAACAGTATATAAAGTAATGAAATATAGGCAATTATAACCTAACACTTTAATGTTTTCATACCTTTAAACATATTTAAAGGCAAAAACATGGCACCAGTTATTCTCGTGTCCAACAAAACGTTCCTTTTTTGGGGATAAACAAAAAAATAACCAAGAGTTGTAATGTAATGATGAAAAAAAAAAAAACATAAATAAATAAAAAAAAAAAAAATTAAAAAAAAAAATCGATCTTTAGACATATGAATCCATTTTTAGGAATTAATATGAGAATCGATTTAGAATTGGGAGATCGATTTTTTTCAACACAGGCCTAGTCTTGACGGTGCTGTTCTCCCTCCGCAGGCCTTCTCCCACCCCGTCTCCAGCCTGGCCCACCCGGTGGAGCGTCTGGCCCGGGAGGTGCAGCAGCTGCAGGCCCGGCTGGCCCAGGCCTCCTCTCCGGAGCCCAGCCCCCCCGCCGTGACGGCCGAGCCCCGCCGGCCCGACGCCAACCTCAACCAGAACACCAACAACGGCACCTTCCTGTTCCCCGCCTCCCGGGCCCCGGCCCCGCCCACGGCTCCGCCCAGGGCCGGCTCCAAGAACCACCACGCCCCCTGGGCCCCGCCCCCCGCCGCGGCGCCGGCCCCCAGGCCCGGCAACAAGGACTCCCCCGGCGGCAACAAGCACACCTTCCTGTTCGGCCACTCGTCGGCGCCGGAGGCTCGGCCCGACCCGCGCTACTACCAGCTAGCCGGCGCCGCCAAGCTGCCCAAGAGCAGCGGGCCGCCGCTGTCCTCCTGAGGCCCCGCCCCCCTGGGTGCCAGAACCAATCAGCTGACGGCTCGGGCCGGAGGGGCGGGGCTTCCCTCGCCGGGGTCGGCCTTGACCTGACCAGAGTAACCATGGAAACGCATCATCACGCCTCTCAGCGTTGGAGGCGGAGTCTATTTTTAGCTCCGTATCGGCGCCAGGAGATAAACGCTCGGCCCGTGTGACCTTTGACCCCCCCGGCCCGGCGGCTCGTCCTCACACCTGGTAATATGCAAAAAGGAGGGCGGCTGATGGATTCTGGGCGCCGCCGGCCGCCGCGAGCGCCTTCTCTCTGGTGGAATCGAGGACGCGGGAGCTATTCTTGGTGCTGCTCCGCTCCCGCCTCCCCGTCCTACCGGGTCCACGGCTCAGTGTTCTGCTCGGCACCGCTCGCCTCCCTCCAGTATTGTTATTTATTCAGAAGCGTCTCCATCAGGGAAGGGTTTGTCCCCGCCCCTTTAAATCCAGATGGGTGGAGCTTGTGACGATGTGAAAAATGAAAAGTCTTGTTTTCCTTTCCTCTCTTTCCTCCCGGAGGCAGAACAGCCGACCCGCTCAAGTCCGGCGGTTCCAGGAACGATCCTTGTAAATATTCATCACATAAAAACACATTGAGGCTCCAGATGTGACGCCAACATGGCAGGATGGGTGGACGGATGAATATATGGATGAATGAATGGGTCGGTGAATGAATGGGTGGATGAGTATATGGATGAATGGGTGGATGGTGAATGAATTGGTCCATGGGTATATGGAATGATGAATGGGTGGATGAGTATATGTATGAATGAATGAATGAATGGGCAGATGGATGGATGGATGAATGAATCGATGGATGAGTATATGGATTAATGAATGGGTGGATGGGTAAATGAATGAATGGGTGGATGGATATATGAATGAATGGATGGATGAATGAGTGAATTGGTCCATGGTTATATGGATGAATGAATGTATGGATGAATGGGTCGGTGGATGCATGGATGGATGAATTGGTGGAAGGGTATATGAATGAATGAATGAATGAATGAATGAATGAATGAATTGGTGGAAGGGTATATGAATGAATTAATGAATGAATTGGTGGAAGGGTATATGAATGAATTAATGAATTCATGGGTATATGAATGGATGCATGGATTAATGAATGGGTGGATGGATGAATGAATTGGTCCATGGTTATATGGATGGATGAATGGGTCAGTGGATGCATGGGTGGATGAATTGGTGGAAGGGTATATGAATTGATGAATGGATGGATGGATGGGTATATGAATGAATGAATTAATTGGTGTTAGGGTATATGAATTGATGGATGGAGTTTCCAGATGTGATGCCAACATGTGTTTGTCTTCCACGGTCATCGTCCTCGTCGTTTCACACAAACTATGGTCGGATCTTCTGCTCGTGTTATTTAAACATTTTGGTACGAAAGTCTTTAAAACAATTTGCCAGATGTAAATATCCTTTTTTTTCTTTTTCATTTTGTACTCGCATGTTTCTGATCTGACTATTCGGCTGTGCTCCCAATAAAACCCACTGCCACACACGAGCTCACCAGCTTTTATTCTTAAACAAAATAAATATTTACACTGCGATCTGGAACAAAGGAGGTTGGCATGGCAACAGTACCGTGGAAACAGCAGTGGAGACGGCTTCAAGTGCAAAAGAACGGGTCAATACTGTCAATAAATATGGCAGAGGTTCCAAATATCTCACAGAATAGAACCGCTCCCGGGCCAGGAACAGAACCGCCCCGGTCCTGATGTTGGTGGCTTCACCCCCACTGGCTGCCCTGCTGGTCCTGCAGGAGTCCGCCGGGCCCGTAGAGGATCCCAGAGGAGGCCGGGCCCAGAGCCGGGCCCAGCTGGCGGACGGACCTGCAGACGGGGCAGGGGTAGTCGGACAAACCCTCGATGTCCTCGAAGGCCCGGTTGACGATGCGGTCGCAGCACGGGCCGCAGTACAGGTGTCCGCAGGAGAGGCGGCGCAGCCGGACCTCGTAGGCCACGCAGGACTGGCAGTGCGGCAGGTCCGGACCCAGAGACAGAGACCCGGTCAGGGAGCTGGAGTCCAGGCTGGGGGCCGAGGAGCCGGGCTTGTCCGGGGACCTGGGGGGAGAGACAGGGGGGTTAGGGTTAGAGCAGCATAGATCCCACACAACATAGTTACCGGAAAAAACAAAGATCCTGGACCACATTGTTGGAGCTATTTGTCACTTTTGCATTATTTAATCATTTATTGTTAGTATTTGTGGTTTAGTTTTGGGAACACACCTTTCAGTTTGTTTATGATATTTAGTATTGATTAAGTTTATTCTGGTACTTAACCATGCTTTTATTTTGAAGGTACTGGGTAGCTGGAGCACACAGGGTGAGTTGACATATGGCGCTTTTCCACTAGTACCTACTCAGCCCGACTCGCCTCGCCTCAGTTTGGTTCTTTCCCACTAAGTCTACACCGTGTCCACACTGCATGCGACGCGAGCGAGCGTCAGCGTCAACAACAATTCCATTGCTTTATTTTTTTATTGCACTGTCTACACTGTTGCGAGCGACGCGGCGCGCCGTTTTGAGCTGGACTTTTGTCGCACGCCCTGCTTCTATTTTCTTCCTGTCGCTCGCGTTGAAAGCCGGTTGAAAGTTGAAAAAAAAAGTTGAAAGCGCTGTAGGAAACAGTCATTTCACTACAAGAACCTCAATAAAGTGGCAGCTGGCTGGAGGGAGATCGCCAGGGAGCTGGAAGATTCTGATAAGATAATAAGATATAATAAGAATCTTATCTTAATCTTATTAGGGCTTAATTTGTGCCGGATCCTGCCGGATTTCTCGTGTCCTCTGCTTTTTCCCCACATCCCAGTAATGATCTGACATGCTGACATGTTTGCTGCATTAACACCACGAACACGCCGGTCACTCCACGCTGTTCGCTGTTTGATTGCGTCACCATTCGTTTTTTTTCCCCACTTATTCCACCGAATAATACGCTTGTTTTCTGTTAGAAAGTACAAACGTAGGAAGATTACAAGTAATCACACATCTTTTACTTGTCCCTTTACTCTTTTAGGAGTTATTTTAAGAGTTTCTCTCAGGAGCGCACGGGCGGGTGAATAAAGGCTGATTTATGGTTCCGCGTTACACCAACGCAGACCTTACGGCGTAGGGTACGCGGCGACGCGCACCGTTCGGTGAGTGTGCCGCGTACCCTACGCCGTAAGGTCTGCGTTGGTGTAACGCGGAACCATAAATCAGCCTTTTAAAAGGCGAGTCTCAGCTGTCAATCAAAAGAACGTGGTAGAACGTGGGGGCCGATAACGCGTTCAGTGTGGACAGAGCGCGTCCGATGCCACGCAGTGCGACGCGACAGTCGGACGCTCGCATGCAGTTAGGACAGGCCGAGTAGATACTTTTCTGTATCTATTCTGCCGAGGTTCTAAGCGTCTGAGTCGGCTGTATCTGTCGTCATCACACTACAGGCCACCGATTGGTCGGGGGGTTGGGAGTCAGACGTCTGAGTCAGGATGTGACATCAGAGAAAGAGCGATTCTGGCTTCTTGTTAATTTTATTCGACCGGCAACCACAGCAAAAGTCTGTTTCCTGATCCAACTCTGAGGTGCAGATGTTCATAAACCTGGTGGCTGAGGAGAGAATTAAAAAGGGATCTAGACGGGCGATAAGGAACGACCAGATCTACCAGGAGCTCTGTCACTTCATAGCTGCTCGCGGCTCCAGCTGACTTTTCAGCAGCGCCGAGACAAACTAAACAAAATGAAAAAGCGTCACCGCTTGAAGCTTCTCTCACTCTCATTTTTTAACTTGGTATCCAACACAAGCCACAGACCCAGCAGCACATCTATCATCTCCTCCAGGTTCTACATCTTTAGTGTTGTTATCTTCTTCCTTTAGATACACAATCAAATACGTCACAGCAGCTTCACTCCAACCTCCTACTTCTGCTCCAGGTTCTGAATTGTAATGGAAAAGAAACCAGGCCGAGTTGAGATGAGTAGAGCTGAGTTGGTACTAGTTCCTAACTCATGCTTCTTACTTTTAGGAGACATTTTCAAAATAAAATGAGAAACTAAAATTTTCAAAATAAGATTTAAAAAAACAGTTTAAAAAGGCCTTAATTTGAAAGAAGTATAGTTTTTTGGGCAGCAGCCTGAGTCTAAATCATCCAAACGAGCGCTGTGACGCAGATGGACTGAACCGACCTTCATCCATCACAGTAAATGTCACTCAGCTGCGTTACCGTGGAGATGCTGCTCATCCGTGACGTGGGAATGTCAGGGACCAAGTCCACCGAGTCTGGTCCATCTCCTGTGGACCCTGAGAGGGACTCAGGTCCTGGACAACATAGATCCTGGACAACATACAGGACTGTCTCAGAAAATTAGAATATTGTGATAAAGTTCTTTATTTTCTGTAATGCAATTTAAAAAAAACAAATATGTCATACATTCTGGATTCATTACAAATCAACTGAAATATTGCAAGCCTTTTATTATTTTAATATTGCTGATTATGGTTTACAGTTTAAGATTAAGATTCCCAGAATATTCCATTTTTTTTAGGTAGGATATTTGAGTTTTCTTAAGCTGTAAGCTATGATCAGCAATATTAAAATAATAAAAGGCTTGCAATATTTCAATTGATTTGTAATGAATACACAGAATGTATGACATTTTTGTTTTTGTAATTGCATTACAGAAAATCACAATATTCTAATTTTCTGAGACAGTCCTGTAGATCCTGGATAACATGCTGCTTATCCAATCTGAGTGAAGAGATGTTAAAAATATTTTGTTATTCTGGCCCCCAAGCAAATGTCACATTTCATTAAAACTATCAGAGACTTTTGTCAGACCAAGTCCCATCTCAGAGAGCAACGCTGGTCCAGATATCTGCTGGTACCACCTCCCCACTGGTACTGAGTACCCCCCCCTTCCCCCATGAAACTACTGTTTGATGCTGTGAGACGTGATGTGACCAGACAGACTGTTCCTGCAGGTTTACTGCTCCTGGTGACCTTCTGGGACCGGTCCGGGTGTTTGTGGCCAGAATAATGTGTTATTCTCACTCAGAGCAGTTAGAATAATAGAGCTATTTTTAACTTATTCATGAACCAAAGATTGTCTGCCTACATGGACCCATCTCTCCCTGGTACCGCCGGTGTCGTGCCAAAAAGTGATTGCCTGCCAGAATCTGATTTCTCCCCTGAAAATGGGTCTTTTTACCTGCCAAAAATTGATTGAAGGCCAAATACAGTTAATGAAAGGTCGTTTCTACCTAAATATGATTTGATCTCATTCTTGAGCTTCATAATATAAACACAGGATTGCTTTTAACTCTTTTAGAGCACCATTACAACAGAAAAATAGGCATTTTCACCTGCCAAAAATTGATTGAAGGCCAAATACAGTTAATGAAAGGTTGTTTCTGCCTAAATGTGATTTGATCTCATTCTTGAGCTTCATAATCTGAAAATCTGACGTTTTAGCGCTATCGCTCAACGGGCTGCTGTGCGCGCTCCCGCGGCCAGAAATCAGAAGAAATCAGATTCTGGCACGACACCCGAACGGGCAGGACCGCGGTTGAATTGGTTTGATATTGGATATTGGATATTCGACATTCAACACCCATAAAACTTGTGATACATAACACTGATTTTGGTCAAACCACTTGTGATGTGTTCATGGTCATCTAGACTATATATCACAAAACAGTAATTATTAAAAAAAATCATATAAAAAATCATATATATGGGCTGATTTGATGTGGTTTAATGAATTCAACACCCATAAAACTTGTGATACATACCACTGATTTTGGTCATATTGCTTGTGATGTGTTCATGGTCATTCTAGACTATATATCACAAGAGAGTAATTATTATAAAATCATATTATGGGCTGATTTAATGAGGTTTAATGAATTCAACACCCATAAAACAATAGGTGTTATGTATCACAAGTTTTATGGGTGTTGAATGTCGAATATCCAATATCCAATATCAAACCAATTCAACCGCGGTACGGGCAGGTCCTACCTAACTACAGGTGGAACCAGCTGTTCTGAGCGCGCGCCCACAGAGAGAGAAAAGAGGGCAGCTGGTGACCCGGTTTCTGTTCTGGGTCACTCCTGCAGGGAGGAGGGAAGTGGGTTTTTAATGGCTCCGAATCACGAGGGGGGGTGTCGTGGAACCTCGTGCCAGAACCGGCTCCGGGAGCGCGCACGATGACTCAGGAGACCTGTTGTCATGGCAACCGCGGAGTAAATGGAAATGTCACGCGTTCTCCACGTCCTGGACACGGTGTCACGACGCGTGGATGGAGATGTGCGTGCGTGGCCCGGGTCGTGACTGATGGCTGGAACACGCAGATCCACGCAGGTCCCCGGGTCCCCTGTCCTCACCTGTCCGCGTCCCCGCAGCAGTCCAGCCGCAGCGCCGCCAGGATCCTCCACAGCAGCTCCATGACGCGCGCTCTCATGGCCAAGCGCGCGTCCCCGGCATCGCTCCCGCGCCGCGACTCCTCCGAGGACCAAATATCAATAATAATAATATTATAATAATGATAAATAGTGGTGATAAATAACCCCGCTCCCGCCTCACGGCCACGCGCTCACACAGGCGACGCGTGAGGATGCGCCACCTTCATCATCATCGTCATCATCATCATCTGCGGGCATCTGAATGGAGGAAAACAAAGAGCTGCTCACGTCTGCTGCCTCCAAGCCGCTCTGGCTGGTTTCTCCTCCTCTTCCTCCTCCTCCTCTTTCTCCTCCTCCTCCGCTGACGGGAGGACGCAGAGCCGCGAGACCGGCGCGTCCTTGTTTACATCACGCGCAAGCCCGAATCTCATCATTGTAATCAGTACTCGAGTATGAAATAAATCAGGGGGGATGGTGGATTTTATCATATGGGGACAGATAATTTGTGCTGATTACAAATAATATAATATATTACAATTAATAGCACTGACCAAAACACCTGCAGAAATACTGCAGGAATGACATAGCAGCAGTTAAATGCAGCCTTCTGTAAGCTTTAAATATCCACTGGGCTTACATCAAATACATCAACACAAAAATAAAAAAACAGTTTTCTGAACTTATCAATATGACTCTGTCCTTCACAGGATAAGTAAAATGGATCACTGCAAAAACTCAAAATCTTAACAAGAATATTTGTCTTATTTCTAGTTAAAATGTCTCACTTTAGTAAAGAAATCTCATTACACTTAAAACAAGACTCATCACTGGAAAAAAACAACAATTTTCACCTGTTTCAAGTAGATTTTCACTAGAAATAAGTAGAAAAATCTGCCAGTGGAACAAGATTTTTTTGCTTGTAATGAGAAGATAAATCTTGTCCCACTGGCAGATTTTCCTACTTATTTCAAGGGAAAATTTACTTGAAACAGGTGAACATTGTCAAATAAGTTATTTTTCTGATGTTATTTTTCTGGTGATGACTCTAAATGTTGAAATAGAAGTAATACCACATTTGATGAAATGACATAAGGGATGGAAAGGGGGGATGGCAGTTTTACAGGGGGATGATTTTGACTGTTTTTATTTCAGGGGGGGATGCCATCCCCTCTCATCCCCCCTCAACTCCAGTACTGATTGTATTTACAAATACACATTTTTAAATTTAAGGTTTGATTTTATCTGAAAAAATATTTGATTTATTTGAGTTAGTTTCCTCCAGTTCTCGCGGGAAGAAAAGAAAACCCGCAGTTCCTGGACTGCCCGCTGGGGGTGCATTTCACACAGCTGAAACGAGCTGGAATGAGGAATAAGAACTGTGGTGGGATCACCGATCACATGATCTGTCACCAGCAGGTCAACCTGCAGTGGTTGGGCCCCTCTACCAGCATCACATGTACCCCTTTTCCACCAAACCGGTTCCAGGTTCCGGGGCTGGTTCTGGACCAGTGCTGGTTCTGGTTCACAACTCATTCAACTTGGAACCAGCTTAGAACCGGTTTGTTTTTCCACAGCTCGGATACTAAGGGGAGCCACGTCATTACGTCACTGCAAATGTCAGTTACGTCGCTGAGTTTGCGTGAAAATTGAAGCAACAACAAGGTATTTTCTCTACTAGGACTTGGTCCACGTAGCTCCTCCGTGGACACATCTCTAAAAGACAGGTTGTCTCCTCAGACCCATGATACTTTGCTGCATCCAGATTCATTCTTATTTGAAAATGTCTACGTCCCCAGTCTTCCTATTGCCGTTGGTCTTAATAACCCCACCCACAACGTAAGCTTCCTCTTTGTGGTTTAAAATGCTTAAACTATACAAAAATGTAATGTTTTAGACTCATCAGTTTAACCTCCTGATGCCCAATGTTCCATATTTGATATACCTTGCTGAAACCTCAGAAATAACAATATAAGGCAAGGAAATACAATTAAAAAAAAAAACAGAAAAATAGGTACTATACATAGAAGAATAAATCAAATGACCTCATGTATTTCACCAGTCTTTACCAGAAAACTGGTAAAGACAGAATTGGGAGTATTTTTTATTTCAATGTATAAAAAACAATTTTCTAAGACATTTATTGTTCTTTTTGGTTATTATTTGTGAAGACTTTGCTTTTAGTATCTTATTCCGGAGACAGAAACAATCACCCCATCCTTCTCTGGACAGATTGAGGTTAAATTAGTGCGTTTTCTTTCTTTTTTTTTTCTTTTTTAACTGTGTTACCGGATGTGGCCACTAGATGGCGACACGTCTCCGTCCTGAACTCTGCGTCTCTGCTGTCAGACAGGAACAAACTCTGCTCTCCAAGAGCAACAGAATAATGCTGTGATTCATCACCCGCCCTGTTTACGACACCAGATAAGAGCCGAGGGGCCTTTTCTGCTGCTGTATTCAGGAAATTAGCACCTGCTTGGAAATGAAATTGTGTGTCAACACTGCTTGAAGTCCGCTTTGTTTGCACACAGCCTGCAGAGCTGCAGAGCTGCAGATTCAGATCCGAGGACCTGGAGGTGAAAACTGTTTCAGAAGTAAGACTTAATGATCAGCAATGATCAACAACATCAAATGGATTCTGGGGGATTTGAATGACACGTTTTTGAAAAGAGGCTAAACATCATGTCAAAGAAGTCTTCTCTAAGAATCCGTCTTATTTAGTGGCTCCACACGAATAAGAAGATTAAATCAGCAAACAGTAAATAACTTTCTGTCCAGTGCCGTTTCTAGGTTTTTTGCGAGACGCAGGTTGTTTCTTATATTTAAACCAAACATCTAAAGATGAGCAACTGAAGCAAAGGTGACAATACAAGGAAAACAACATCCCTCTATATTGCAATTAATAAAAGGGTGGTTAAATAAAAGTTTAAATGAATAAACAACCAAATAAATAGATAAAGTGGGCTGATAACCGGAATGATGGCAGGTGCCCATCATTCCTGTCCTACCTGGCGACAGACAACAGCGTGACAGTCCAATGATTTTGACACAAAAATACGAAACACAATTCATCAACGAGGCTTATTTTATTCTCTTTTACTACATATATTTTTAAGAATATGAGGGATACATTTAGGCAGGAATGTCACAAGAGTTTTGAAATGGGATGACTTCACATAAACTGTAAATAACTAATTTATCAGGAAGCAGCGTTACATTTGATCAGTCTTACAGCCAGATTAGTTTATGTCGTCATTTCAATGGTTTCAGACTAAACAATCCTCCAAAGATGTTCTCCACCTCAGCAGAATAACCAGCTGATGACTTTCAAGAAAAGTTCAACTCTTTAACAAAAACACTTGTGAATGTGGATGTTTTTAGTTAAAAACTGGGAGAGAAAATGCTGCAATAATCCTAAAAATAATTTCAAACTGACAAAAGTGTTATTAAATAATAATTTACTGAAAACTGACTAATGCAAATTAGTTGAACTTTGGTTTAATAGAACATTAAAAAAAATACTTTCATGGACAGATGAGTTGGTACCTCCAAAATAAAAGTCTCCACTCTGCTGTTCGGTATCGCGGCGTTCGCCACACCGAACACGGGCCAGAGGAAGCACAGAGAGTTTCCTGAGACGATCAGAAGGACCACTCCGGACCGGCGTGTTATAGGTAAGGGCGGGAACTCAGTTCACCTGCATCAGTTGACCAACGCCTCCTCCCACTTTTTCTCCTCAGAAGCATCTCCAGATGGACGACCAGCATCACACACTGCTTATGATCGCCCTTCTTTGCGATCCAAATAACACTTACTGGTGCTGTAACTGGACCATGATTGGTGAAAGTAGTTAGATTAAACCCAAATGTGTCTCTCTGAGGCACCAATAGTCCGCCCATATGTCCGTACGTCTGTACGTCCATCGTCTCTACCTGCTATCTCTATACCGGGTCACAGACTACGTTTACATGCACTCAATAAACCTTTTAAAACCCGAATATTGGCAATAACCCGAATTTGCACGGCCATGTAAACACCAATAACCCCTTTGAATAACCCGAATTTGCTCATATTCCGGTTTTTAAAAATCCGAATATGACCCCTGGGTTACTCCTTTTAAAACCCCAATATTGGGTCATGTAAACGCCAAACGGGATATCCTGATCAAACAGAACATGAATTTGTTTTCTGCGCATGCTCTTTTCGCAAGGAATCCTGGTCTTTTGAGTCCAGGAAGTTCTTCTAAACACGGAGAAACGCAAGACCATGCCACACTTTTGGAGTGAGGAGGACACTAATCACTTCATAAATGTAATGAAGGATATGAACATTTTGGCATTTGTAGACGGTAGAAAGTACCGGGAAGCGAGATTTACAAGAAGGTGAGCGAAAAGTTGCACGAAGCAGCATTTGTTTTGAATTTGGATACAGGAAGAAGAAGCGGAAATGACGGTAATTGCGTCATCACGTTCTCCGTGCGTCGCTGGTTTGATCCAGATATCCCGAATGATTAATCACCATGTATACAGGCATAACCCTGTTTGCTCACGCATGTAAACGGAATATTCCGAATGTTTCAGTAACCAGAATATTACTAATAACCCGAATTTTGACTGCATGTAAACGTAGTCACAGTGTGAACGTTCAGGTGTGGCGTCATGTTCTCCCTGGGTCTTCGGTCACTGACGATGACAACCGTTGGTATTCCAGCCCGTCCTCACAGGGGTCCCCCAAGGCGCCGTGCTGGGGCTCTTTATCTTCTCGATCAGTGCCAGCCAGTTTATAGAAAGTGGTTTATATAAACTACTCCAGTGAAACATGAAGTGTCTGAGGGATGTGCTGAAGTTATTTTCCTCCATGATAAAGTTTCACTTTGTAAAGTTCACGGTGTTTCATCACCGTCTTCTCTCAGTCGGAGCAGGAAGCAGGACGGAGGCGCCGCCGGCTGCTGACGATAGATAGATAGATGATCCGAACAGACGATAACAGCTGGACGCCTGAAACGAGGTGAAACGCCTCATCGGACCTGAACGGCCTCGATGACAGTCAGCGACAGCTGGGGCGTGAGGTCATGTGGGTTCACACCAGTCAGAGGTGGCTAAGTACCTGGATGGTACGACCTCATGTTTTATTAACGACGGCACACCTGACCCTGGTCTCGTCCTCAGTCCTACGCAGCACCGGAGAGTCCTGGAACGTGGTTTTCTTTGGCTTTTATTACTGAAACTTCCCTGATTTAGTTAAGTTTCTCACTCAGTTGAGGCTTTAATCCAGAATAAAGCTGCTTTATGTCTGAGAGAAGACGCTGGTGGTAAACCTGCAGGGCTCAAACCCGACCTCAACCTCAAGTTAGCTCTTGAACTGCTGTTGGGGATTTTTGTTTCCTTAATTTTGTTTTCTAAGCATCGCATCATGTGAGACGCTCTGTGCTTCCAGCACTGATTTGCTCGAGCTTTTTTTCTGCAAGGGTTTGAACACTCAACACGTTCACAGTCCTCATGTTGCCGGGGGCGACTGTTGAGGGAAGAACGTCAGCAGCTTCTACATGACGTGGCCGACCAACTGCAACGCGAAAACAGCTTGTAAATAGATTTTGATGACTTAAGATTCACCAACGCCATCACATCCAGACATACAGACGTGCACATGCACCAAGTCTGAAAATATAACCCCATGGAAGCAATATTTGGCACTTTTTTTTTTAAATTAGAGAGGTTTCCATTGAAGGTTTCCTTTGTGATGTTCAGGTTTTGTACAAATCTAACGGAAACGTGACTAAAGACACCCTGGAGTCAGAAGTGTTGCCATCATGCACTTACAAAAGTCAAGATCATTATACTTGCTACTTTCATTTTAAGTAACTTGACAAAATTAACTAAACACAACTATTCAGTTAACTTGGCAACACTTAGAAAGATCAAGTTTGTATTATATTTCCTATTTTTAACTTTTAACTTCACAAAGTTAAGTAAATCCAATTATGTTTAAAGTAAACTTGACTTATGATTATTAGTTTTAGTTACTTACCTTTTTAAGTGCAATCAGTTTCTTGGATTCTTTTAAGTAAACTCAGCTTGTCAGATCTTAGATCTTTTTTGAGCTGTTTTCTATTGTGCTGATTCTCTGAGGCCGTGCACGGTCCAAGTAAATAACCAGTGCAAAGACATGATGTTTTGGGTCCACTTTTGTTTTTATTATATGTTCTCCCGTCGGGTAAGAAAATCCAGTTTGCTGATGTTTCATACCGTTTAGACGATAGCTGTTCTTTCAAGGCCTCTGAGATTCAGAGATGGAACTCCTTGATGGGGGGCCTTGTGCAAATAAAACAGAGGCTTGGAGAAAATTCTCTGCAGTTGAACTCGGATAAATCTGAGGTGCCGGGGATTGGCCCTGATGATGTCATTCCAGCTATAAGTTTTTAGGTGATTTTAGTGTCTCAATTAAGTCAAGCCTGACAAAATCTTGGTGTTATCTTTGACGAAGACATGACATTAGATCAGGGCTCTGGACTGATCTCCCGCCGTCTCCACGTTCTCTGGACTCCATCGATGCTTTTAAGAGCAAACTTAAAACCCACCTGTTTCTCCAAACATCAGTAGTGAGATGGTTGTTTTATGACCATCATGTTGATTTTATGTACTTTTATTCTAGGAGTTTTTATCTGTATTGTCTTGTTTTTATTGTATTGTTTTATTCATGTTATTATTGTTATTTTTTATTTTTTTTGTGAAGCACTTTGTGCCCAGACACTTCCAAGATCACCAGGAGGTAGTTAGAGCTTGTAAAGCCACAACAAGCCGTATCATTTTTACAGTTTAGTAGTTGTGCTCTGCACAGCTGAGATGTCAAGCTCACTACAAATGCAAACTTTTCCTCTACCAAGAACCAATGCACTAAAGAGGACTAGAATGTATAGAGCAGTAACATATTGGAATAAGCTTCCACCACATTTAACCGTGATCTAGATTCAAAAATACATTTAGAAAAAGTAGTACTTAGCAAGGAAATCAGTTTTAGTTAGTTGGTTTATTCTGAAATTCTGAGTGTGTAAAATGGAATATCTTTTGTTGTTTGGTTCTGGCTGGTTTCAACAATTCAAGGGTGGAATTCCATTACATCTCAGCTCCTTTTACTTTAGATTTAGTTATGTTTTAACTGTAAGGATTATATTTTATTGTTTTATGTGTGCAATGTTGGACCCCAGGAAGAATAGTCTTCACTGAGGGCTAACGGGGATCCATAATAAAGCTCCTAATTAAGCAGGAATTTTCAGCTCTGTACCCCTTTTCCTGATTAAGTAGGTCTACATTAAAAAGTCTAAATTTGAACATTTTACTTTTATTCTCATCAGAGACCGACCCCCCTTTTCGGGATCGCCCCTGGTGGTCATTTCAGAAACTGCACTTTATATCACGGTCATGATTTACTGGGACACGAGAACTGAGTTGGGCATTTATTTATTTGTCAAAAATGTACAAATGTTACACAAAAGTCACAGTATTTTACTGATCTAATAGCTTTTCCTTTCCGTGCGCCGGTGTTCTGCCATTTTTTGCTGCTTTGCCAAAAAATGCTACCTAATGGTTTTCTACCTTTGTAGAAGTACAATTTTATTGTGTTTTACTCCCTAACCACGTCCTTTTCCCCCAAGTGGTCCTTGTCTCTTGCCAGGCCGTCATTGTAAATAAGAATGTGTTCTTAATTACCTGCCTGGTTAAATAAAGGTGAATAGCCGAATGAATATCAAATAAAGCAATAGAATTGTTTTTTTTCTCTCTTTATCATATAATTTTCACAAAATGTAATGCAATTCATGTCATGGGTAATGTATTTTGAAGGATCAAATACTCAACATCCCATATTTTCCTTTTTACATCGTGCTTGGAGTCGCAATCAAACTTTGAAAATCGACTGTGCG
The DNA here is from genome assembly GCF_033807715.1 of Cololabis saira. NCBI lineage: Eukaryota > Metazoa > Chordata > Actinopteri > Beloniformes > Belonidae > Cololabis > Cololabis saira. The sequence continues at coordinate 37,636,877 of NC_084589.1, read as the reverse complement.
CATGCGCAGAACCACAAAGTAGCATTTTCTGGCAAGGAGCATGGAATGGCAGAACACCGGCCGCGTCACCATCACGGGAATCAGGACCGGTGTTCTGCCAATTTCTGCTACCTGCCGAGAAATGCTACTTTGTGGTTCTGCGCATGCGCACAGTCGATTTTCAACGTTTGATTGCCACGCTAAATTGATAATATGGGATGTTGAGTATTTGACCCTTCAAAAATACACTACCCATGACATGAATTGCATTACACTTTGTGAACATTATACGATAAAGAAAAAAAAAAACAATTATATCGCTTTATTTGATATTCATTCAGTCATTCACCTTTATTTAACCAGGCAGGTCATTAAGAACATTCTTATTTACAATAACGGCCTGGCAAGAAGAGACAATGACCACTTGGGGGAAAAGGAAGTGGGCTAGGGAGCAAAACACAGTAAAATTGAAGCTCTGCAAAGGTAGAAAACCATTAGGTAGCATTTTTTGGCAAAGCAGCAGAAATTGGCAGAACACCAGCTTCCTCTCAGCCTTGAACCTGGAATCCTTGAAAAGAACCAGCTTTCCGTTATTTCCAGCAGGGGCATCCATCCTTGTGGTTTATTTCATCCTTGCAGCCTCTCTTACTCATAACGGAGCCAATTACAGACACGCGCCCGCACACGTGCAGGGAGAGGCTCGTCCTGCACACTTCATTGCACCAACCATTTGGGGCATTTGGGGCATATGTGCCAAACGATGGTGTGACGGGGACGCGCGCAGGGGGGGGCGCGCTCCCCGCACGCTTGTGAGTGAATTAACTGTTATCTCATAAGATCCAGAGTCACTCGTGACTGAAACACTCAGGATTTACAATAAATATGCACCTGAAGTGCTTGTGGAGGCGGGAGAAGCTGCAAGCCCCCCCATCCTGCCGGGAATGGTGTCTGCTGGAGGAGGAGGAGGAGGAGGAGGAGGAGGAGGAGGAGGAGGAGGAGGAGGCAGTGGGTCCATGCAAGAAGGATGCTGTGTAGTAAATGCAGGGGGCGGGAGGGGGAGGGGAGTGCATTTCCCCGTTACTACGTCAGACATCACAAGCGCAAAGGAGCTTTTTCCCTTCAGGTAGTCGGGTGACTCCCTGCGCCGAGACAATCCCGGTCACCCCGGACCGCGCTGACCTTCCCATACCCACCAAGGGTAAGATTAATACCCATTATTTCTGTTTCTTTTGTCGTTTTTTTTACTTTTGAATGCACAGATTCTGCTAATTGTCGCTGCTGTGGTCGTTTTTTATGTGATTTGGCATGAGCTGGATGACATTTGGGAACATTTCCTCGCGTTTATGGTACAGATCGGCTTTTATTATGATGAAAAACGGCGTTGATTGGCCTGTGATGCGCCTCCGTGACCCCTAAACGCGATCCACGAGGGCTGAAACAATCAGGGAGCAACATGATGGAGAGAACTGTTCTGAAACATTAACATCGGTCGATGTTTCGAGGCTATAAATGCGCACTCGGTTCCGGCTCCTGCCGGGAGGTTTGTGCGCCAGGAACCGACACCACCGTCCGTGTCCGTGGAGAAAGACCCAGACCAGGAGGCAGGATGGTGGGGTTGGATCCTACAAAGGTTTTAATGACTTTAAGCAGCACAGGTGACGAGATTAAAGTGAATAATTCAGCGCGGTGTAATGAGCCGCGGGTTTGGCACAGATGCCCTTGTCTCTCCATGTTCCGCCTTCTCCAAATCTACACGATCCTGCCTTCATCGCACTTTTCTTTCAGTTAAAAATATCAAAACTTTCCCCTACCGTCTTTTTTTCACTCTTACATTTGATATAAACAACGAAAGCCGGCTTGACATGGCTGATTGTAGCAGGAAACATGTCCTGCGTCGTGCGTCAAAATGACCTTGTCGACGCAGAGCGGAGAAACATGACGGACAGTGATCAGCATCTTCCCTGTTGTTTCCTCTGTGGTTCTGCTTGGTGCTGGAAGACTCTGCTCTGAGAGGGATGGCTTTTGGTTTCCTATTTGTGTCCACATAAAGAGGAAAGCATCGACATGAGGGCGGAACATGGTGCCTGATACATTAATGATCTGCCCTCCGTGTGATGCGTTTTACTACGTTGCATGTCTGATGTGAAGCCTCTGTGGAGCCTCATCCAGCTGTTTGTGTGGCTGTGAGAGGAGCAGGGACAGATCCACATCTGGTATTTGATTTGTTATTTTTGAAGTGTGATTTTCTCTCTCTCTTTTTTAAAAAGCTGCTCAACTAAAAGCTATTGTCTACTTTGGTGACGCTCGTTTCTGCATTTGATGCGTTGGACGTGGGTGTTTCCTGGGACTGACAGTACAAGCAGGCCCAATTATATATTTCTCAATTTGATTCTGACTTTAATTGCCACTGAAAAAGCTCCAACATGGCAGCGGATGCTGATTGCTGCAATAAAAAGTCTTGGCATTCTGTCAGCCGAGTAAAAATGTAATCTGGAGATATTTTGATACGTCTTCAAGAAGAAATTTCAATGCCAATCATATATTCTGGTCGTGTCCCAAACTAAAGACATTCTGGGGAGATGTATTTTATGCTCTTAAATAGTTTTTTTTTTCTAGGAGTGATGCCTAAAGGAATGAATGGGAGGTCAGAAAAATATCTTTTAAACATCTTACTTACAGCAGCACAGAAGTGTATAATGGTTTAAACCAACCCCCCCTTCATATTGTATATGAATCCAGAAGGTTTGGGACCTCCAGAGCACATTACCTATCTAATTTAAGGCTCCAAAAGTCCATCTTTACTAAATGGTGGAGTCCTGTAGTGTTTTTATTAACACATTACTGGATGGCCAACTCTTTTACATAACTCATACAGGGCCTTGCAATGTTTTAGTGTAAGTCTTGCTGGTTTCCTCATGACTAATCTGTATGTGGGCTTCTATGTATGAATGTGCATATTTGATTTAATATATTAAATGTGCTAATTTGGGAGTAGATACCTGTTTTTGTTTTGTTTCTTTTTGATCCTCATTTGCTTGTAAACTTAATTTGGATATACTTGTCATCTACAGCTGGACAGAGATAAAAGTGTATATACTGAATGGTGTTACTGAAAATCTAATAAAAAATAAGTTAAAAAAAATAAAATAAATAATGATATATTCACACTCTCAGAAAGATGCATCAGCTCTCTGATTTTGAATTCTGTCCCAGCGAGGGATCTTCCAATAAATCGAGGCAAAAATCATTGCCGATATCTCATTATGGCTCCAGAGGGGTGCAACAGGGCTCTGTGTTGGAGCTCCTTATCTTTACAACATGCATGATGGCCGTCTGGCTATGAATTTGCATTTTTTTCATATCTTCCATCCATCTTGTTCCGCTTCCCCCGAGGTCGGATCAGGGAGGCAGTAGCCTAAGCAGGGAAGCCCAGACCTCCCTTTCCTTGTTAAGACTGACATATTTGCAATTCCACCCCGTCCGTCTACATAACATCCACTTAAAAAGCACCTCTTGATCTCGGTGGCTGTTAGAAACATCTCAGCTAGTCTATCGATCGCACCTCTTACTTGGTAACATCTGACTCAGTATATCCCCCAAACTGCTGGTACGGGACATGCGAGAGCTCTCTCTCATCTGGACTCCTGCAGCGCTGCTCCTGCAGATCTCCCAGCATGCACAGTGGTGCCGTCTGCCGATCAGCTATAACACAACAGCACTTCCTGTAATCCATGTCACCCCACGACTCATCGACCCCAAAAGCTTTCTGAATCAAGTTCAAGTCACTGATTTCTGTTCACGGGGTGATTGTGGCATCTGCACATGGCTATTTAACCTCACACTTAGAGACTTATGTTTCTTCTGGATCAGTGTGTTCCTCTCTGGATCATCGTCTGGTGCTGCTTACATATGAGGCAGTCTCAGTCCAGTCTCAGTCCATTCTCAGTCAAGTCTCAGTCCAGTCTCAGTCCAGTCTCAGACCAGTCTCAGACCAGTCTCAGACCAGTCTCAGACCAGTCTCAGACCAGTCTCAGTCCAGTCTCAGTCCAGTCTCAGTCCAGTCTCAGTCCAGTCTCAGACCAGTCTCAGTCCAATCTCAGATCAGCAGAAAGCTGAAATTAAAGCAGAAATTAAAGACAGACATAAATTAAAAATAATTAAAAAAATGAGATGCAAGAAATAAAGGTTGTAGTGGATTATGGGAGATTACTGAAATACAGCTTGACTTCAAGCAAATTAGCGTCAGCAGCCCTGATGCATTCTGGGAGTTTGTTCCACAGGTGAGGAGCATAAAAGGTGGTTGCTGCCTCACCGTGTTTGGTTCCACCTCTGGGAACAGGAAGTAGGCGTGTCCCTGACGGCCCGAGGGTTCTGGTTGGTTCACCATGGACCAGGAGATTAGATCTCCACGTAGCGCTCAAAGCTCACGCTGGAGTTTTCTCTGACATGAGAGTAAACTGAATGTCTTCGGGCTGCAGGTAGTTGATGCGAACCGTTTGAAAAGCGGAGAAAAATGTAGAGGTCCTCCGGAAATGTCTGTGACAGGCTTTGGTTAAAATACCACAGAGATGTAGTGCAAAAGCTTCCTCTGTCTGAAGAAACTGGACACTGCTGGACTCTCCTGGGGAGCGGGCCTCTTTTGAGATTTGTCAAACAGCTTTATGATATCCACTTTCACGGAAGTGATGTTGATAAACATGGAAAAGTTACAAGATAAGACCTGGATCTGCGATGTCAAATACCTCTTTTCTACCAAACCGGTACTGATTTTGGAACCGTTTTTTCTGTATCCACTGACTACGTTTACATGCAGTCAAAATTCGGGTTATTGCTAATATTCCGGTTACTGAAACATTCGGAATATTCCTTTTACATGCGTGAGCAAACAGGGTTATCCCTGTATACATGGTAATTAATCATTCAGGATATCTCGATCAAACCAGCGACGCACGGAGAACGTCATGACGCAATTCCCGTCATTTCTGCTTCTTCCTGTATCCAAATTCAAACACGCTCACCTTCGTTTAAATCTCGCTATCCCTGTACTTTCTACCGTCTACAAATGCCAAAATGTTCATATCCTTCATTACATTTATGAAGTGATTAGTCTCCTCCTCACTCCAAAAGTGTGGCGTGGTCTTGCGTTTCTCCATGTTTATAAGAACTTCCTGGACTCAGAAGACCAGGATTCCTTGTGAACAGAGCATGCGCAGAAAATAAATTCATGTTCCGTTTGATGGGGATATTCCGTTTGGCGTTTACATGACCCAATATTCAGGTTTTAAAAAGGACTAACCCAGGGATCATATTCAGGTTTTTAAAAACCCGAATATGAGCAAATTCAGTTTATTCAAAGGGGTTATTGGTGTTTACATGGCCGTGCAAATTCGGGTTATTGCCAATATTCGGGTTTTAAAAGGGTTATTGACTGCATGTAAACGCAGTCACTGACAAAGAACTGACTCCTGGGCCAGAAAAACCGGTTTCAAGGTAGCACCAACTCTTTGCTGGACTAGAGGAAAAAAACGCTTATGTAAGTGGAGAGGGCGGAGTTTTTAAGACCAACGTCAATAGCAAGACTGGGAGACGGAGACGTTTCAAATAAGAATTAATCTGGATGCAGCAAAGCATCATGGGTCTGAGGAGGAGACAACCTGTCTCTTAGAGATGTGTCCACGGAGGGGCTACGTGGACCAAGTTCTATTAGAGCAAATACCTTGTTGTTGCTTCAACTTTCACACCAACGCAGCAACGTAACTGACGTTTGCAGTGACGTGATGACGTGGCTCCCCTTAGCACCCGAGCTGTGGAAAAGGTTGTTGAACCATCACCAGCACTGACCTGTTTGGTGGAAAAGGGGTAACAGTACCCTGCAATTCTGATCTGATTGACATGTTTTCAGGCCAAAGCGGCTCCAAACACACAGCGGTGTGTCAGATTTAAGGTTGGAGATGAATTAATTTAGAAGAAGATGATCTATCTCTGAAACATAACCCACTGCTCAGCGCGAGGAGCCGTGGGAGCTGCAGTGTTTGCTGTTCTAATTTTCTGCCTGCTACCCTGCTGATTGGGCCGTGCTCCCGTCTGTCCTCGGAGATTAGCCCTGTCACGAGCTGCAGCTCGCCTCTCCCTGGGTGCTGGCAGCAATGGTGCTCCATACATTACCATGACAGCCTGAAACTGGCTGTGGCGCAGTGGACCACAGCGACTTCGTCCACGCTGCAGTATTTGGATGAACCGCTGAAAGAAAACCTGGTACTTGTCAGCATTTTGGCTCATGTGACTCTGCTTTGACAAAGATTGGGTGCGAGGCTGAGAGGTAATCGATGGTCTCTTCACTTGGCTGCAGATGAAGCCAGCATCCAGCATCCAGCATACGTCTCTATCAACAACTGACAGAGTGCTTTTATACCTGCCGGAGGACGTGTTTCCTCCTCCACACAGAAATGCATTATGGTATTTAACTCTACACCTTTAAACCTTTGAAGCTTTGCCGTCGCTATCCTTGTGGCCAGTACCCTGTTTTATAGACTTGGGGGTGTATTAGGAAACTATAGAAGCAATTTTTTTTTTTTTTTTAATTTTCTTTATTATTATTATCCTCACATCTTACATTACACAGCTGATGTACAATTGGTTTACAATTTTGTCAGGGAGAAAGAAAAACATCAGCATGTCAAAACTTAGCTGTTGCCCTATAGTTGTGTAATGTTGAAAGAAACAAAACCTGCGTATATTTATATTTTTTAAGGTAAAACGAACAAACAGAACTAACTAAAGACAAACATACACACAAAAAAAAAGGGAACAATGATTAATCAAAACGGGAAGTATGGGCTTGTAACAGCGACTTAATTCAGTTATAGGGAGACCAAACTACGATATTATAAGGGTTTGGATATACACACACATCAAATTATGTACGTATAAAATGCATGAAACCTGGCAGACCATCAAACCAACAGAGAAATGACAGAGAAAGTAAGTGAGTGGAGACAAGTAATTCAGTTTCTAGATAATTGTGACTTTTGTATATAGGAGACCCCTTTTGACCATGACCTTGTGAATTTATCCATTTGTAGCCGAAGTGAGAAAGTAATCCTTTCCATTTTATATATTTCATTGACAATATCAGTCCATTCCTCCGTTGTGGGGGGGTCAGGATGCAGCCAGTGACGTGTGATGGTTTTCTTGCCAGCAGAAATCAGAGCACCAAATAGATATTTGTTGAGATGCCCTGTGAGAAAATTAGTTTCTCCCAGAATAAAAGTTTTGAAATGATATGGTATTTTCATATGAAACATGTTTTCTAATATTTTGTGCATCTCTAACCAAAAACCTACAATTACTGGACATTCCCAAAATATATGCCAATGGTTTGCATCCCGGCTCCCACACATTCTCCAACATTGTGAATCCCCTCCTGCAAAGTGAGCTTTCTGTTTAGGGGTTACAAAAAATCTGATTAAACATTTCCATGCAAATTCTCTCCATGTGTGCGAGTTGGTGCATTTCCACTGAAACTCACAACAACTATACCACTCTTCCTTGGGAATTTCCAAATTACCTTCCTTTATAGAAGCAATTTCATCACAAAACAAACAAGTTTGATGCAACTGGAAGAAAGACCAAACCCTCATGCTCACTGAGAGAGAGAGAGAGAGAGAGAGAGCTTCACGAGTGTCTGCAGAGCTCTGGCATTGACATCTGCCAACGCGGCCTCATAATCGCCTCCTTTTAATCCTTGCAGCATATTTCCTGGTGTCGAGAGGAAATTAGCCCCTCGATGGAGGAAACGGCACATAATTCATGATTACACAGATCTGTTTCAGTATGATGTCACTGTTGACCATTCTGCCTGTTTGGTGCCGAATACAATATCTTGTTACGGTCTCACAACGATGGAGGACGAGACTTTTACGTTTGCCTCAACCAGTTCTTTACTTCTCGTTGTAGAGACTGAAAATGCTGTACAATATTTATAGAATAATATCCCCGAACATGGGGGTGGAGATATTTTGCTTTAAAGGTTAGCTAACATCTGAAAAGAGATGAAATGGGTTTAAAAAATGGATAAAGGTCTATCTGGAAGATTATGATTGGCAAGTATTGTCAGTGTCGGCATGTGTCGGCCCCAGCTTCATGAACTTCATGGACTCGTAACAACAATAGTCAGATTCCCCACCAAAATACGTTCTTAGGCCCTGCTTAGACTTGTATTAATATCCCTGTGGAGGGATCTGATCACAAGGGGACATCTGTAGTATGTTCACACCTGGCATCAACATGTGTCTCCACACACATCTAGATTGATAACTCATGATCAGATCTCATTCAGCTATAAATGGTGGTAACATCAAGCACCGACAGCTTGGTTTATTTTGTACACACCTTTATTTATATTATGTTGAAATATATCACTTCCATTTGTAGCTCGTACATTTGTTTTACTTTTTATATTCAACTTTTGTTTCTTTATGGTTTATTGGTGCTGCTGCCAGAAATGAAGGCGATTGGGACTGAACCAAGGGCAGCCACATCATGGGGGGAAATCTTGGGTAGTTTGTGTAAATATTCACTATAATTTAAGTTCATTAGTCTAATTTTGTATTAGTACAACTGTGATCCTCACTGTGGGTTTAGGTTATTTGTTAAAGGAGCTGTATGTAAGAGCAATAATAAAACGAATCATAAAATGACCCCGATATGTCAACAGACATTTAAAAATCATGTTCATTTCAAATACTTATGTCACTGACAACAGCACTCAAGCCAGGATATTCCAGTTTAAAAAGAGGAGTTGCAGCCCTCAACTGATGTTTATGTTGTCATTTTTTGTTTTGGCCTGAAGCTCCACCCTCCACCTATCTCCCAATCACCAAGTCAGTATTGTTTCTGAAGCTCCACCCTCCACCTATCTCCCAATCACCAAGTCAGTATTGTTTCTGAAGCTCCACCCTCCACCTATCTCCCAATCACCAAGTCAGTATTGTTTCGGCATCCGGGTTGCCAGCTCGGCTGTACTTATCGCAGCAGCCGCTACAAACGTGTTGGATGAAAAACCTGGCAACCTCTGGTCGGGGGGAGGAGGGGGAGGGTACACGCCGCTCAACAATATTTTGAAAGTGACTGCAGTACCAGTTTTGGCCATTTCTTACAGACGGCTCCTTTAACAGTGTTTAGTGTTTCACGCCTGTGTGTCACTGGTCCGATCAGCCAGTATTTAAGTTCCTCGTGTGTTTGTTCAGGTCAGTTTGGTTTTGGTTTCAGTGTGGTGGCAGGTAAGGTTTAGCTGCTTTGTTTTTGACCTCTTTAAGGGCCGAGTGACCTTTATCTACCTAAACTACAGAGGGTAACATGACATTTTACTCTTTACAAGTGTAATTCATTGTATTTTTAAATCTTGCACCCGTTTGCATTGTTGAATTTACTGCATGACACTGTTAATACAAACGTAACACGATCTGCATCCTTTTCAAACTATGAGCCCCCTAGTTTCAGTGTTATACACCATTCAGTTCTTTAAAATGCTTTTATTTTGAAATGTATGCAGGAAGCTGTTGGGGGAACGCTCATTACTAAAGTTCAAAATAGCACTTGAAATTGCAATGATGTTAAAAAAAACTACACTTAAAGAAGACGACGATATGCACAGTAAGAAGAAAAAGAAGATGATGATCATGATCATGATCATGATGGTCAGGCTTTCCCCCGTGATTGGATCAGTCAGGATGGATGTTAAAACCAGGTGAAAATGGGGCCTTAAGGCCCAATCCCAATACACCCCTTACTTTCTACCACTAGCCCTCCCTCACTACCACTATCCCTAAAAAAGAAGAATATTATGAAAGTAAAATGTATATTTCTCGCTAGAAATGTAATCAAAACGCATTTTTATGCAGAAACTAACTCAAAATATTGATTTTATTCACTAAAAAATAAGAAATGTCCGCCATGTTTTTTTTTTGATTCAGTCCGCAAATGACAACGAAAAGCATTCTGGGAAATTTTTCTGGCCCTAGTTCACCTAGTGAGCATCCGAAAACAGTCGCTCCTTAGGGAAAGATTCATAGCCACTACACTAGTTTTCTTTACTACCCCTAGGTGGAAAGAGGAATTGGGACACCACTACCCTCACGGGAACGCGCAAAATGTAGGGGTAGGGATGAAAACTAGGGGTAGTGGGAGTATTGGGACAGGGCCTAAAGAGGGAGAGTTTGCTCGTAAAAGCACACATGAGCTGAATTTTTCACTGGATAAAAATCTGCATTATCCACCGAAGTTTGGTGTGAAAATTTGAACCAGTGTTTTACCTCCAAATCCTCCCAGGCTTTGGTCCAAACCCAGACGCAGCAGCACCAACAACAGCTTGCTTATTTGTCCTCTGCATCACCTGCGGGTCGGTGATGCCTGATGGGAACTTTGCATTTTACAAACATGAAAGCTAAAGGACCTCAATGTGAGCGACACTAATGTGACAAAACCCCCGTCAGGCGTTTGGTTGTTTCAGGGTGATTTGTTCCTGAGGGCTGCAGGTTCTGAACCATGTGACTCCTCTTCAGTCCACGTTGCAGCGAGTGAAGCCAAAATGGAAGCCCAGCGCTGACGTCAGCGTGTTTGACATGGTGTTGCGAGCTGACACGGTGCCACCGGGGTGAAAGCGCCGGCACGGCGGTGCGGTGATTCAGAGATGGTTGCAGTTCCTCCCATAGGAGGGGTGGAGCTGCATCCCAGCTGAGCCCGTTCTAGCTGATCTTCACGCCCTCCTCTGTCTGCTGTGTCGTCTCTGGCCTCGGTGCGAGGATGTCAGAGTGGGACGGATGCAGACGAGGGAGCAGGAGCCGGTCCGAGGCCGCGGTGAGGTTTCACCGCTGAGGGCCGGGTGGGTTCTGGCAGCTCCGTCCTCGTGGCTACAGAAACAGGACATGAATAATTGATGGTTTATTCATGCGGCCTCAGCGGGAGCTCCCCGGATGCTCACGCCAAAGGAGCTGGTAGAAATGATTGATGGGGATGGAGGAAAAATGCTGGAGAAGGGGGTGAAAGCTGACTTTACCAGCTTACTTCTAAACAAAAACGTGCACATGAACAAATAGCCCCTTTAGTTTAGTTTTTAGTTTTAGTTCAGTTTTTAGTTTTATTTTGGTCCATTAGTCAATCAAAACATGCACCACATTAAGCTGAATATATAAATAAATGAACCAAAAAAGGTGTAGACTGAAGCCGTAGCTTATATAATGCCTACCCTTTTTACAATACATCACATCACAACAAATCAAAATAAAAAGTTCAATTACAACAAAAGCATGTGATATAGAGGATTTACAGGGGAAGCTGCTCTTGGTCATAGTTTATATTTATCAATTGCCCTAAGTTTAAAGTTTTTTTTGAATTTGCGGATAGAACTACACATTTTTAGCTCATCACAGAGACTATTCCACAAATTTACCACTTTAACAGAAACACATCTACTTCTAAAGTTTGTCCTTACCTTTATTTTTTTAAACATACAAGTTCCCCTGAGTTCATACCGACTTTCTCTGGGTGAAAAGTTTAACATTTCCTGAATGCAGTAAGGAAGTAGGTTGTTGTGTGCCTTATACATTATAAGAGAAGTCCTTAGCTCAACTAGATCTACACATTTTAAGGTATTTAGTTTAATGAAGAGTGGGTTTGTTGGGTCGCAGTATTTTGAATTATTTCCAATTCTTATGGCTCTCTTTTGTAATAAAATTATTGGATCAATGTTAGTTATGTAAGTATTTCCCCATACCTCCACACAGTAAGTAATGTATGGAACAATAAGTGAACAGTACAGTATGTAAGTGGATTTCTGATTTAAAAGTTCTTTTGTCTTGTATAGAATTGCAATGGGTTTGGACAATTTAGATTTAATAGGAATAATTCAGCTCACTCAGAGTTACTCAGTTGCTGAAATACTTTTGCATCCACCGTTTTATCAAAAGAAGATCTAAGATCTGTGAGTTTTATTGTTCTGCAGGGGACTTATGGGACTGAGCGAGTTGGTAAAGAGTGATTTTCTTTGCAGTTGGCTTATCTGACGGTTTATTCAAAGTGGTTGGAGATGTGGACACGTGGAGCTTGAGGAATTCTTCGTTTCGTTGTGAACAAATTCAGTTGGAAAGTTTTTTTTTGTTCAGTGTCCTTCAGTTACCGTGAGACGTTTATAAACTTGCTCGGGCTCTGGTTCTTCATGCTCTCCTACCATCATTACTGACACGGAAACTCTGCTTTGAGAGGGCTACTAGAGCAGAGCGAACCTAAAAATAATAACATGCAGATAAACTCTAAACCTTTTTGAGGCAACCTGTGATACACCGCCAAACTCTGAATAAAAACATCTCCGGAGATAAAGGAGAGAGCCGACATATGGACACAACCAGCAGAAACACGAGAAACGTGAAGCAAGTTAACGTTAAACCAAGAGCAGGGGCGGACTTACCATCAGGTAAACTAGGCGGCTGCCTGGGGGGCCCAAGTTCCTGAGGGGCCTGTAAAAACCCTCATACACTTATGGTTAATACAGCTTTTACTTATTTGCATATATAAGTTATATTTATAATTAGAATCTTTTCGCTAAAATGCCAAGTCAAGCCAAGTCAAGCTAAAATGTCAGTCCATCTTACTGCACATGTGCAGAACGGATCCAAAAAAATCGTTACAAAGTGGCAAGAGAGGAAAAATGGAGTGCCGTAATCGATAAGAGAAAACACAACGCAAAGATGAAAAGAAGCCCATGCTGAAAAGAGGAGGAAGAAGGAAGAAAACAAGACATTTACGTCGATTATTATTGTTATCTAGTGGAATCTGTGGGCAGGAAGTGCAGCGGGTCGTCCAATAATCAATGGTTTGGTGGTTTGTAGTGTCCTAATTTGATGTTTGTGATCCATCCTCAGTATTTTACCAGAGAACCTGCTGGTAAAAATAATATATGTGTGTTCTGTTAAAAGGTATATATCTGCATAATTGACCACTGCATTTTTTGCAGAAATTCCTTCTCTCTCGTTACATCCATCAATCTATATGATTTGTTGTTCCAAGTTTGTTCCCGTTGTTGCTGCTAACCGCACGAGAACCAGGTTACAGCAGGTGGCCAGTAACAATTCAGTTTGGAGAGACACAGGAAAGCTTTTTAAAAATTATTATATTATAAAACGGGAAATTAACAGGAAATACTAATACGGGAGGACTGCAGGAAAGAGGGGTAAAATATGGTTCCCCGGCCAAAACGGGAGACTTGACAGGTATGCTTTTGTCGGTTTTTACTTTCGTTAATGTCGGGAGAAGGTAAAAAAGCGCGTTTGTCTGTGTCTGTCGACGGCCTCTGCGGCTCAAAGTCATCACCCCGTGTTGTCCGAGTCCATAACACCAGCGACTGCTTATTGTGTGTGTGGGTGGTTGTTGACGGAGTCGTACGGTGGGGAAATCTTCAAATAGAGCAGGTGCGTGGGCTGAGCCGCCCCGGCCCATAATGCAATGCTCCCGCCGCACCGACTAAGCGTGAGTTGAGAGAGTGCAAACAGTCGGGACTCACCGGTGTTTGAGGGGATGGAGGAGAACGTGAGTGGGCGGTGACGAATCGCTGGATAAACAGACGCGTTGTCTGCTGAAAAGAAAAAGGTTCCTGGAAAGAACATTTAAACAAAAAAAGCACTTTTGTGGGACAACAACAGGCTGTAAATGTGTTGTAAACTTTTGATAGATGAATCACTCTCTTTTTTAGTTGAATATTTTCTGATTTGAGATGAAAATATCCACTTTTCACCACAATCACTGAAATGCTCAGCACTTCCTGGGAGGGAGGTAGAAGAGTTCGGTACTCATGCCCATCCTTGAACTCATTTTGGTTTGGAGTGTATAAAACAATATCTGAAGTAACAGGAATAGAAAGTCAGCCTAATATGTATACCTCAATTTTCAGAACCATGCCACTGGATAGTATAAGGATGTCTAGGTACAAAGATATAATAGCCTTTTCAACGTTGATAGCTAGGAGACAAATTCTTTTACACTGGAAATCCTCTTGCCCACCAAAATTCTCTGTATGGATGACTGATCTAATGTATCTAAAATTGGAAAAGATAAAATACACACTAAGAGGGTCTAATGATTGTTTTTATAATATTTGGAATCCATTAATAATTGGAAATGTAAAAAAGGGGAAAAAAGCTGGTCTTAAGCCAAGTAGGTAACTCTGTTTTGTGTTTAATAAAAAGAGATTTAAAAAAAAAAAAGAAGAGTTCGGGGCTGAAGTGGTGGATCAATGTGACAAAAACCACCTCTGATTAGCGCCGAGTCCACAAAAACCGATGGATTGATGGAGCGATGTGTGATTTAGGGACCATTATGCTTCCCTGAAATACACAGCTTGGAGATGTGATGGCTCCTGGGGGTGGAGGGGAGCCAGCCGCGTGACAGGAAGTTGTTTATTCTGTGCATTCGTGCCACAGTGGGAGGGATTTGCTGGGTTGTTAGTTGCAAAGTCCAATCAGATCACCAAGAATGCAAAAAAGAAAAACAGGCAGCGGACCATCTTTCTATAGCTTTCTTGTTTGAAATTACAACCGCAGCTGCTTACAATGAATACCCACAATGCATTATTTAGGAATAAAAGGCTAGACAACCCCAGAAATATTTTATTAATGTTAATTTGTCAGTGCATCTCATGAAACCCACTGAAACGAGTCCTCTGCTTTTAATTGATCCCTCGTTAGACCAGGAGCATTGGGCTGCCATTGGTCTGGTGCCCAGGGGTTGCCATCCCGGGGACTGGAACCTCTGTAACCACAAGCCACATGCAAGTCTTTGCTCTGCTTTGGTTGGTTGTTCTTGTGTTTTCTTGGTTCTGCTGGTTTGGTCCTGTTTTATTTTGAAAGTCTGGTTCTAGTTTGACTCGTTCCCCATTTTATTTTGAAAGTCTGATTCCAGTTTGACTTGTTCCCTATTTTATTTTGAAAGTCTGGTTCTAGTTAGGGCCCGAGCACTTACAGTGCGAAGGCCCTATTGTATCTGGCCTGGCGAAAAATGTGATATTTAATGGTTTGCATTAATGGGCGTGGCCTAATGGCTCAACAGCGCCCCCTAGAAAACTTTGTGCCTCAAGCCCCACCATACGGTTTGACGTACATGCACGAAAATTGGTACACACTTGTATCATGTTGCAACTTAAAGAAAAGTCTCTTGGCGCCATGGCCGAAACCGAACAGGAAGTCGGCCATTTTGAATTAATCATGTAATATTGGCGCAATTTATGCCATTGCTTCGGCCCGCTTCTTCGCCCGAACCGTAACGTGCAGCCAGGTGTGTTATACATCAAAATGTGCGTCTCCATCCTGCGGCGATGCGCATTACTTTTCTCAGTCAAAAGCGTTACCATGGCGACAATAGAGGCCAAAAAGCGTGCCCCCCCTTCATCTGGTGGGTCCATATTTGATAGTTCCTACTTTCTGCAATAATTTTTGAATGGTTTGATATAAAGACTCGTGGGTGGTGTCATCGGACATGGTTTTGAGTCCTTGAATATAATTGGTGCAAATTACCCCCCCCCCCCCCTCATCTGGTTGGTCCATATTTGATAGTTCCTACTTTCTGCCATAACTTTTGAATGGTTTGATATAGAGAGTCGTGGCTGGTGTCATCCGCTAAATGTCCAGGCCTGAAGAATCCACATGCAAGTCATACAAGCGCTTCCACTGCAGCACGCCTCAACGTGCACAAGGGTGGGAGGGCCCACCCTTGTGATTTGACTTGTAATTTGTAATTTGACTTGTTTCTTGTTTTATTTTGAAAGTCTGGTTCTAGTATGACTTGTTTCTTGTTTTATTTTGAAAGTCTGGTTCTAATTTGACCTTGCAGCTGTGTCTCGTCAGCCCTTCTGTTTATATATTTTCCTGGCGTTCCCTTCCTCCAGTCTGGTATGTTTTTGCTTCCTGTTTGTTTACCAATATTCCCACTTGTAATTGGAATTTTATTTGTTTTTCTAGTCGAGGCCTTTTTATTTAAATTTCTATTTGGATTCCTGCCTGTGCAGCATTTTTTGTGATATAAAAGTCCTTCTTTGCACTTCTCCCACCTCGCAGCCTGCTGCATTAGGCCCCACCCATGCAGTCCCTGACAGGAAGTTATGTAAAAATATTGAGAAACATGTTCCACTTGGTCTGGTGCTTCATAACAAGGACCATACTAACATTAACCTTTTCAATACCGTGTTTTTTTGTATCCTTAGTGGAAAATTACCCCTGCATCTTCACTTGAACCGCTTTTTAAGGCACTTTATGTAACAATAACACTCCTGACCACATGGGGGCAGTGTGACAAGTTTATCAATCAGCTCTGGATTAAAACAAGGAAGGGGAGAGTTATGGACCTGGTCGTCCATCTATTCCTGTCCGTCTGGATTTCACTTTGATTTCCAGGCGGCAGAATAAATGACCTCTGCATCTGCAGCCATCTTGGTTGCTTTGAACTGCGCTGCAGCTATCGAATATTTTGATGATCGATTATTCTGTCAAATATCCCATCGATTAATCGGATAAAACTTACTTTTGCTTTATTAAAGTCCAATTATAAATATACAATAGAAAACAAGACGGATCACTTAATAAAAACAACCAATCTGTTTCTTTTATGAGAATAATTTACATTTATTTACATATTATATAAACTAGTTTGTTACATTTTTCAAATAAAAATAAATACAATTATTTTAAACTTGACATTTCCTGAAACATTAAAAAACAAAACAAAGAAAAAACCTATTTTTTATTTAGTATCAATGAAAAATATTCTTATGCACTGCTTTTAAATTGTGCAACTTCACATTCATGACCAACACGTTTTAACAGAAAGGCTTGGCTGTGGACCGGGACTCGGTACAAGAGTCTTACATAAAGTGGAACAGACCATAATTTTTAATTTGTAATGATCCCACACCTTCAACATCTTCTGTCTCTTCCTCCTTATTACTTTCGCTTTCCTGCATTTTCTCCTTGGTGCTGTCACTGTTGTCAGTCCCAGCCCGGCGTCTGTGCAGCTAAACTGAAGACGCCGTGTTCTTCCGCTTTATAAGGGACACATGCATGTTAGCATGTGTCCCTTAGTTTAAATAGTTTAAATTTATTTTTTATTTAAACAAGGCTTCGAGGCAGAGGAAATTCCTCGATAATTTTTTGAAATCGAGGTACTCGAGGAATCATTGCAGCTCTACTTTGAACAATGGCTCTTGTAGGAGTCATTTTATAAAGTGGTTGCTTTGGTGCGGTGGAGGATATCGGCCTCAAACCTTTTTGGCTGCTGTGGTTTGTGCTTCTATCAAATGATGGCAGCTCCTACCCAAAATCTATGTAGTTAAACGGGACTCAAACCCATCAGAGCTTCTTCTTTTTGCATCTCTGTCTGCTCGGTCGGCCTCAGGTCCAATCTCTCGCCACCGCCGGCAGCAAGGCAGGATAAATGAGTTCTGCACTGCGTGGCATCACCAACCATCTGCGGCGTGGAGGAATCACCCACCACCCGCCGCTCCCACCGCTCTGCCGGTTTCACACACATGCACGTCTTTTTTCATCCTCTGACACTGCAGCACACACGCGTTCACAGTGTCGTCGCTCACCCCCCCCTCGTGACGTTGGCAGCGCCTGAGCTGTCGAATGAGCATCAACATTTAATTCAGTTTGATAAAAGAGGCTGTAAAAGTGGCGATTCATTATTTTATATTAATCATGCAACCTTTTGTATGGGCTGCTCTTTTAATTATTTTGCAATTAATTCAACTTTCAATTTAATTTATTGATACACCGCCAAATCACGTCAAATGTCATCTCGAGGGACTTCAACCGTGCGCAGTTCAACTCGTTCCAGATTAGTCTGATTAAAACAGAGCCAATACAACAATAGATCGCTTTAAAACTTTTTCCCTGATACAATCCCCCGCCCCGAGCAAGCACCAGGCGACTGTGGAAAGGAAAACCCTCCTTTAACGGGAGGAAACCTCTGGCAGAACTGGAAGGACCGGCATCTGCCTTGGCCGGTTCGGGATGGAGGGGTCAGGAAAGAGGAGAAAAAACAGCAACAACAGACCAGGAAAACCTCAAAGGAAGAAGGAAAACTGGTTAATATCAACCAAAACTAATGTCATTAACAGAGATGGAGAAGAGTGAGGAGAGGTGCATCATGGGAGGTCCCCCAGCAGCCTAAAGCGCTTTAACTAAGAGATGTTTCAGACCACCTGAGCCATCTCTAACCATAAACTAGAAACTGCAGCTTTATTTATTGAGGTTTTATAGTGTAAACACAAGCCAGTGGACTCAGTAGGGAAGAATTGTTACTTACTAACCCTGTAAACGGAGGTCATAACACCAATGAAGCATGATTTATAATAAAATAGACCAACGTACAAATGTATGTAAGATGTAAATTCTTAACAATGTCTTCTGAATGCATCATGTTTGTTAAAACAGTTTTCTTGTTTGTTTTCCACTTCTGAATAATCTCTGACACTGTACAAGAGTCCAGTTTGAATCCCGGGCCTCAAAACGGATCAATTCTGTTATCAGCGCCTAAGCTATGACATTCGTCTTGACGTGCAGTGATGGAGTTGGAGACTTACAGTTGTGTGTAGCTGCAGAGGTGTATCTTAACCTAAAATCTGAGACCGAGAAGTGTTTGTGTTGAGGCTAAAAGCCTGCGTAGGTGGAGTTGTGGGTTTTGTTGAAGGAAGGTCCAGAATCGACAAAGATATCGATAAAATAAGGGATTGAAAATCTATAAAATCTGAAGTCAAAGTGGAATCCAGAGGAACCAGACGGCTTCTTTGTTTAAAGGAGGAAAAGTATGGGGATGGCTGGTGCCTGTTAACCAACCCCCATCCCCGTCCACAAGAGACATATAATAAAAGACACTTCACACCCCGGACACTCATTGTTTGAACTGCTGCCATCTGGGAGGAGATACAGACTCATGAAAACGAGGACAAACAGACTAAAACACAGCTTTTACCCAACAGCAATAACCACTCTTAACAAAAACAGGAGCTAATGTGCAATAACAATAACAAAAATGATTGTATGCTGATGAAGGTTCTTGTGGGGTCCGTGTGTTGATGTGTGTGTGGAAGGGTGAATGTGTCTAGAGATATATATATATTTATTTTATTTGTTTATATTTAATATTACATTTTATTGGATTATTTTTCAGTTATTTTATTTTTTTTGGATAAAGAGACTGGAGACCGACAATCAAACGAACTTCAGTACCTGCTAAATACTAGATGTTTTTATGTCCTGATGCATAAAACCTCAGATTTACCCGATTTTCTAATTATTATTATTATTATTATTATTATTATTATTATTATTAATAATAATTTAGCGGCGACAGTGAAGCATGGTGGGAAAGAGGGTGGAGACAGACAGGGGAGCAACATGCAGCAATACTTTCGTCACGACGAGGCCGATCTGAGGTGAATCAAACATGCAGCTTTTAATAGAACAATGAAACAATGGCACTATGGCAGTTTTTCCCACATGACGGTGTAATAGTTGGAGGATAAACCCAGCATTGATTTCCAATCAGGGAGGATGGAGAGAGCTGACAAAAGGCCCCTGAGAAATTCACCCCAACGAAAAAGTGTTTGTGTGGTTTAAAGATGATGGTCTTGTATCTGAACCGGCCTCTCCTCCCTCATCCATCATCTTCATCCCGTCTTTTCCTCTCCGCCGGAACCTGCCTGCCGCTAAGTGGGTCTTTTATATCCTCTAACTAAGACGTCCGGCTCCCATCGGTGAGTGCCAGCGGCTGATAAAGAGGAGGGGATCTATCTTTGGAGCAGCCGAGTGTGGGAGGTGCTTTCAATTTCCTTCAGCAGTAACAAGCACAAGATAAATGCCCATGAAGGTAAATAACTGGGGGTTTATCAGTGGGGTTGAGCGTGCTGACCTCTCGCTTGGACTAATTTGATCACGACTCCATAAGTGGCTGATGGGAATCCCCAGTGCCACTGAGACGGGGGGTAAAGTTATCAACACCGTTCTTGAATAAAGGAGATCAAATGCTTGTATTTGTAATCTCGTTTCTTCTTGTCGCGACCCAGAGTTTGAACATAGATGGATCAGTGAACAGAAGGCCTTGCCTTCAGACATAGCTCTCATTTCACCACAACAGGCAGCAATACTGCAGGTGACGCACCTCTTGGAGCACCAATCCCCTGCTCCACTCATCCCTCACTCTTGACAGAGGCCGTTCCACCCTTTTTACCCTTTTGTGGAATAGGGACGTCCTGATCCGATCACGTGATCGGAAATTAGGCATGTTGTTTCAGACTTGATCGAAATCGGACGTTGCATCCGATCAGGGATCAGATCTATATTTTATTGCAGTGCATCAGACTTTGGATAAAAAAATGTAATTTTGCGTAACAACACTCCTAATATGAAGATTTTAATTTGAGCTTCTTTTTTTATTTAATTCAAATTTATGTTTAAATTTGCAGTATTTTTTACTAATTAATAGTTGCACTATTATTACTTGATTGTTCAAGCTACCTCCAAGAGAACCGCTATGTTTAAGGGCTAAATGATAAAATAAGGTGAATAAAATAAAAATAGAGGACAACCTGGATCTGTTTACTTTGCATTTATTCTTTTTTTTTAATGTGTAACAAAAGTATCGGATCAAGACACGGTATCGGCAGATACTCAACATATAATTGTCAGTGTGTGACATTTCCCCCAGTTTGTGTTTTCTGTTCTGCCCCGCCTGTCTTCCATCTGATTGTTCACACCTGTGTCTCGTTACCCCCTTGTAGGGATGGGAATTGATAAGATTTTTTCGATTCCGATTCCATTTTCGATTCTGCTTAACGATTCGATTCTTTATCGATTCTCTTATCGATTCTCATTTGGAGAAAAAAGAGAAGAAACAATTTTAGTATCAAATTTGTTTTAATAAAACAAAGTTGATACTAAAATTGTTTCTTTGTTTCAATTTCTTTGTTTCTCTGATCTTTTTTGTTCAAAGATATAAAACTTTTATATCTTTGAACAAAAACATATAAGTGAGGTCTTAAGAGGCCCCCAGCCTTGGGCTCCTCGATGGTGCCAGGGGGTCCCCACAAAATGATTTGTAATATACAGTAAAATATGTATTTAATATAAAATAATAATAATAAAATAAATATTCTTCTGTAGAAATTAACCAGAAACAACAAATTATTTTGTAGCAATTGCACAAGAATGTCCAGTAACATGTTCAACACCACAAACTTAGTCACTGCTGGTGACATTCATCTATTCTGGCCTGATACTCTTCCCTGCCTTGATGAAAGGAGAATCTAGCGGTAGAAGCTCTTTAACTTCTCCATAGATGAGCTGACGAGCTGCAGCTGTGTCAGGAGCTCCGCTGTCCGCCGGAGCGCCCGGCACGTCCGCGTTGCCGAAAGCGCAGCTCTTCTAAAACATGAATTATGGTTCCGCGTTAAATCGACGCAGGGCCCTCGGCGTAGGGTACGCGGCGACGCGCGCCCTACGGTGCGTGTAGCCGCGTACCCTACGCCGTAGGCTCTGCGTCGGTGTAACGCGGAACCATAAATCAACCTTAGAACACACCGGCTGACTCCACGCTCCCAGCGCATCACCCGGCCGAGTCCTAACAGTTTCCCCCCTTTGTTAAAATGTCCACATTGCAAGAATTGTCGCCCTGTTGTCATCCTTTTTGGTAAAATGTAACCTAACTTTCGAGCGTTTATGCCGCTTTGTCCCCGTGTTTTCCTGCTGGGCGCAAATGCGCACGTTGCGCAACGTGCTTGGTGACGTCATTCGCGCCCACTGGAATCGATATGGGAATCGTTTACGAAAAAGGCAAACGATTCCAAGGAATTGAAACACTGGGAACCGGTTCTCAACAAGACCCGGTTCTCGATTCCCATCCCTACCCCCTTGTGTATATCTGGTCTTGTCTTTCCCTTGCTCCTTTTCGGTTGCGTTCTGTCAGGAATGTGGTTGTCGAGGACCCAGATGCAGGAGAGCGAGAGGCAGGAGTTCCAAAAACCAGAATTTATTGGAGCAAAAACACAAAAACAAGAATCAAAAGCGCTGCTGGGCAGGATCGAAAAGAGGCAGAACAGAAACAGGGATCCAAAAACTATGGGACAACATGGAGGGAGCAAACAGTACGGACCGACAAGGAGCAAGGGAAGGACAAGACCAGATATACACAAGGGGATAACGAGACACAGGTGTGAACAATCAGGGCAGATGGAAGACAGGCGGGGCAGAACAGAAAACACAAACTGGGGGAAATGTCCAACACTGACAATAATGACTCGGAGTCGGATCGGGGCCTGGTGGGGACGTCCCTACTATGGACCATGGTCTCAGATCCAGCGGTGCTGATTCTCATCTAGAGAGATGTCGGGTCTGAAGACGACCCAGGGGGGCGGAATGCAGTTGGTTAGCACTACGACCGATCAGAGAAATTAAGTATTCATAGTATATGAATAGTGAGATAGTGAGACGGAGCAAGAGAGACGTCAACGGATCAAAAAATCCAACAATAGTTGCGTTTTTTTTTTAAACGCTCAACCAATGTTGCAGCTCACTGCAGCTAACGTTACCCAGACATAATCCCATCAGATTACCTCTTACCATTTGTAAATTACATGGACCGCCACAATTATGAAATTATGATGGAAAATTCAGCCTTGGCCACTTGATTAAAACAAAACTGCTGAGAGCAGCAAAACTTACAAAAAGATTAACACTAACTTTAAAGTTGATTTTGTCTACTCGAATCGTAACAATGAATCATCCTTTATGCCTTAAAATCATTATGCTCCTTAGTCCATCATCATTCTGCATCGAGACGCCTGATTTAGTCAAAATTAAATCTACTGAAATGTGGATCATCTCTCACGTCTTATTCTTGGTAATTTAGACACTCAGTTTAAGTCCAGTTAATCACTTGGTTGAAAATAACGTATTAAAGGGCATTTGATGGTTATTCCACAACAACAATCACCAGGGGCCTCATCTATAAAGCTTGCTTGCGCAGAAAAAGCGCCTGAAAGTTGCGGAAGCCGCCTTCTACGCAAATCCTCGGATCTAAAAAGAAAAAACTAACCGAAAAATCTGCTTATCTTTACGGCAACTAGGACCCTCCCGTAAGAATTTACTTAAGACACGGGGAACTGGCGACGCAGGGTTTGAGGTGGTGAAATGAAGCCAGATTCATGTCATACTCTTAATAATGTCATCACATATCACAAAATATATCAGACTTAAAATAATAAAATAATAAAATAAAATAATATAGCGCTGATCGTGTCCCTCTGTGTGTGAAGCTGTCAGTCGGGACTCTGGTGCTGCTGGAGCTGCAGCCGCGGTGCAGGACACGCCGGGAACCTCCTTCACCGCTTTAGGACAGAACAAATGAGGGGCTGCGTTTAGGGAGCCCCACGGAGCCCCTCATTTCTTCCCTAAAGGGACTCAGATTTGTTTTCATATATATGAGTTTTATGGGCGCGTGAAACCTTTACGTGCGGGTGTATGGTGCCTAAATTATGGCCCCGCGTTAAAACGACGCAGAGCCTACGGCGTAGGGTACGCGGCGACGCGCACCTACGCCGTAGGCTCTGCGTTGGTGACGCGGAACCATAAACCCGCCCTGAGCCGCTCTGAGGGGAGACGGGAGAGGGGGAGCGGGGGGGGGGTGAATTGGGGCTGCGGGGCCGTTCTCGTATCGCTTTCATACAGTGTCTTGATAATTTGCAATTTAAGGCTGAGCCTACCATTAGTTTTTAAACTGTAAAAAGTAAGGGGAAAATAAACATGATTTTGAAAAGACGGGGGGACGTGTCCCCCTGTTGCGCCGGGGAACTCACGGCGTTCCGCGCAGCAACGGCGTGCTGCCACTCACTCGCTTTATTTTATACTATTTATTTTTCTACTTTTACTGTGACCACAAAACAATGTGGTTTTCCTGTCCTCCTCATCAACAACATCTAGATCTCAGATCTCAGTGAAATTCAGTGGCACGGTGGCTCGACACGTTCATTCATTCATTCATTCTGAAGCCAAACAGGTTGCAGGAAGCCACTGCGCATGCTCAGCAGGCTCATTCATATGCAAAATGATTCCATTTTTGGTAGAAAGTGGGCGTGTAGAGGGCGGGATACCAGGCGGATTCACGTGCGCAGCCTTCCAGCTGGACTGTGATTTATAAAGAGAACCTTACGTGGAAGTCTGCGTGCACGCGGTTTTATAGATCCAGATTTTTTTTTGCGCCCGCCATTTTCGGCTTTTGAGCGTACGTGCACTTTTAGTATGACTCCTACGCAGTCCATTTTAAATGAGGCCCCAGGACACTGTCACAGAATACCTTGGTGGCCGACGTCTCTCGCCATTTTGTCTGCAGAAGCCTGGATTCAGGACTGCAGAATATCAACTGGCTGCTTCAGATCTCACTCTCGTTATGGATGGCAAGTTGCAGGGCTAAAAGTCCAAATCTGTTCCTCTCTCTCACATGGTCCTCCACCAGGGTGATCAGTGGAGCGACAACCACCACCAATGGGTTTTTAATACGTCCCATTTGGTTATTAGTGCAGCTAAGTGCTAAATTAAAGCTTCGCTGTAGCAAATCTACATTAGTAAGGAGTGATTTGAGTCTTCTGTTCGATGTTTCTGTAACTTATGGGTCTCTTTGCAGTCGTTGCTTCATTACGTCCCCCAGATGACTGTAACGTGGTGTAGCGGTCGCCTACAGTTGTGTATGAAAACATTTTCTCAGGTAACAGTGCGGAAACGGCTTAGTTGCATGAGTAAGAAAACATCTGTTTCCTGTCAGCTTTGACAAACTCACCAGCACAGGTAAGGCGCCTCATGCTTCCAGATGTTGCAACAGATGAAGCAAACGCCAGGAGATTTCTGAAGCCGAGTGAAAGGATGACTCAGCTGCAGCTCAGAGAAAGCATTGTTCGTCTAACTCGCCGTCTTGTGTCGTTATGCCTCTAGTCAACTGTTGTTGCACATGCACACATGTGTGAGAGGTCGTCCCTCTGGGCATCGTCTCCGCTCAGTAGACAAAAATGGGATTACACAATTAAATCTTGCTTTGGCCTCCAGCAGTCGCCCGGATTTCCGCTCTGTCCCTAAACTCAATTAACGTAACATCATCCCACGCTTCATTAGAGCTGCCGGAAATGTTAGGAAAACTAGTTTGTTTCACAATAAAGGTCTTTACTCTAAAAATGGGTGGATGCATATAAGAATAAGAATTTAGGATATAAAATGCGTATTTGATGGTTATCAGTAAACACATGGTCATTTTCAGTGAACTAAAACAGCAGCCAATGCTTCACATACCTCTTTTCCACCAAACCGGTTCCAGGGCTGGTCCTGGTTCTGGTTCTGGTTCTGGGCCAGAGTTTGGAACTGGACTTTCTGTTTCCACTGACAAAGAACTGGCTTTGGGCCAGAAGAACCCGTTCCAAGGTAGAACTAACTCTTTGCTGGGATACAGGAAAGAACCACTTAGCGGAGGGGGAGGAGTTATTAAGACCAACAGCAATATCAAGACTGGGAGACAGAGACATTTTCAAATAAGAATGAATCTGGATGCAGCAAAGCATCATGGGTCTGAGGAGGAGACAACCTGTCTTTTAGAGATGTGTCCACGGAGGGGCTACAAGGACCAAGTCCTATTAGAGCAAATACCTTGTTGTTGCTTCAACTTTCGCACGAAAACACAGCGACGTAACTGACGTGGCTCCCCTTAGCACCCGAGCTCTGGAAAAGCAAACCGGTTCTCAGCTGGTTCCTGAGTTGTGAACCAGAAACAGCCCTGGAACCAGTATGGTGGAAAAGGGGTAACAGTGGCCTTATTTATATAATGTTCTGCCCCGCCTGTTTTCCATCTGCCCTGATTGTTCACACCTGTGTCTCGTTATCCCCTGTGTATATCTGGTCTTGTCTTTCCCTGCTCCCTGTCGGTCCGTACGGTTTCCTTCCTCCATGTGTCCTGTCAGGATTTCGGTTTTTGCTCTAGTGTTTTTGATAATCCTGCTCTGCAGCGTTTTTGGTTCTTGCCCTTTTGTTAAATAAAACCCTGTTTTTGGAACTCCTGACTCCCGCTCTCCTGCATCTGGGTCCTCAACCAACACACTCCGTGACACCTCTGAGTCCGTAGAAGTTTTGTTGTTGCGTATAGATGGACGCAGAAGATAACGAGGCAAATAAGTTATGTCGGCTTGTGAAACAGATGCACTGGATTCGAGCCCAAGACAATACCGAGTACAGAGACCAGATTAAATTGCCTGAAATAAGGCAACACAATACAGACCACTTAAGTCCAGTAATTAGTCATTACTGCAACCTCGGAGGAAATCAATAGTTGTTATTTTCTCCGATTGTGCAACCTCCACCGAGCTCTGAGCTGCAGTGGCCGAGACGGAAACGCACCATATTGATGGGTTCCCTGAAAGCACCAGCAAGACGATTCAGTCGGATCCCCGTTTTATACGTGTTACACAATGTTTATGGGAGATTAGTTCACCGGGCGTTCGAGGAGGAAGACAACGGTTACCACTAGAAACTGCATGTGAAGTGGCAACCATAAAGGAGGAGGGACTGCAGGAGGGATTTGAAGAAGGACTGGAAGAGGGATTGCAGGAGGGATTGGAGGAGGGACTGGAGGAGGGACTGGAGGAGGGATCGGAGGAGGGACTGCAGGGGGACTGTGTCAGGCTGGTGTGGTGAGGACCCAGATGCAGGAGAGCGAGAGGCAGGAGTTCAACAAAAAAGGGTTTATTTTACAAAAACCAAAAACCAAAAGCGCTGCTTGGCAGGATCAAAAGTCACACAAAACAGGGATTCAAAAAACTTGGCAGGACACATGGAGGAAAGAAACAGGACCAGATATACACAAGGGGGTAACGAGACACAGGTGTGAACAATCAGGGCAGATGGAATACAGGCGGGGCAAAACAGAAACACAAACTGGGGGAAATGTTAACCACTGACAGACTGGAGGAGGGACTGGAGGAGGGATTGAAAGAAGGACTGAAGGAGGGATTGCAGGAGGGACTGGAGGAGGGACTGGAGGAGGGACTGGAGGAGGGATTGGAGGATGGACTTTGTCAGGCTGGTGTGGTGAGGACCCAGATGCAGGAGAGCGAGAGGCAGGAGTTCAACAAAAAAGGGTTTATTTTACAAAAACCAAAAGCGCTGCTTGGCAGGATCAAAAGTCACACAAAACAGGGATTCAAAAAACTGGAGCAAAAACTTGGCAGGACACATGGAGGAAAGAAACAGAACGGAACCAGGGCAGATGGAAGACAGGCGGGGCAATACAGAAACCCAAACTGGGGGAAATGTCAACCACTGACAGACTGGAGGAGGACTGGAGGAGGGAGTGGAGGAGGGACTGGAGGAGGGACTGCAGGAGGGAGTGGATGTCATTAGGGGCGGCAGTAGCTCAGGTGGTAGAGCGGGTCGTCCAATGATCGGAAGGTCGGCGGTTCGAATCCCGCTCTATCCCAGTTTGCTGTCGTAGTGTCCTTGGGCAAGACACCTTACCCACCTTGCCCCTTGTGAATGTGTATGAATGTGTTTGAATGTTGGTGGTGGTCGGAGGGGCCGTTAGGCGCGATAGGCAGCCACGCTTCCGTCAGTCTGCCCCAGGGCAGCTGTGGCTACAATGTAGCTTACCACCACTGGAGAGAATGTGTATGGATGAATAATGATTTCTGTAAAGCGCTCTGGGTGCCTAGAAGGGCGCTATATAAATCCAAGTCATTATTATTATTATTATTATTATTAGCCAGGTTACAAAACCCACCATTGGTTTCTCTGGAGAATTGAACCACCCTTCTCTTTATAGTGAGATGTTATCTGAGACAGATTATCCCTCCAGCATGTGGTTGGGTCTACCTTTGGGCCCTCTCCTGGTTGGATACACCCTAAACACCTCCTCAGGGGGGCATCCAGGCGGGATATGGAGCAAATGACTTGACAGGTTTGGCATCACTAAATGCTGCCCCGACCCACCTGGTCTTTCACTTCAGACCAAATCTTTCCCCTTACCTGAAGAAGCTATTCCACCTTTTCACTTTGGATTTGGTGATGCTGAGTCCCATCCCCGTCACTGCAGCTGGAGCAGAAAGCTGCTCCGGTTAGAGCTGATATTCATGGACCAATACCTGCTCAATAACACCTAACTGCTGGAATATAAAGAATCACGTTCCCACACTTGAAGTGTTTATTAAGCGGGCAGCAGTTCACATCCATCCATCAATGTCAGGGCCAATGAGGTGGATAAACTCCTTTAATGTTCAAATTAACTGCGGAACCGACTGGTTGTCATGGTTACTGGCTGTAATGGCGGGTGACACTACTGACATTACCTGCAGCTCTTTTCTTCTTTTTCATCCATAACCACAATTCATTGGCTAAAGGTTTCACACACACACACACACACACTTCTCGGTCCACAAGTGTGGACCTCGCTGTAATATAAGCACAGGAGCCACAGACGTGATCTTACTGACTTAACAGAGCCGCTGACTTTCGTTGCAGTTTTGTTTGAAATATCTCAACACTGTTGACTTGATGGTCAGTCATTTCCCTCGCAGACGCTCTTGTTCCCTTCAGCATCACTTTGTCGTGGAAAAACCTGCCAAACTTCTTTAGTACATTCTTTCCAACTAGGTGAATAACTGGACTGAAAACTGAATATTTAGGTTACCAAGAATAAAACTTGAGAGATGATTCTGATTTTGGTAGATTTAATTAAACCACGGAGGTCAAGGGGGGAGTAAAGTTTAAACAATGCCTATAAAGATGCAGCACCACTCACCTTTGTGGCCAATAGAAAAGTCAAACATCAGACCCCAGAAATGTACGAGGTCTGTTACTAGCAACTAACTACCTCATTTACCTTAACCACATTTTACTTCTTGTGGTGTAAAGTATTTTCCTGACTCTTTTAGGTTTGATACTTTTCTTTATGTGCATCTCTCTTTACTGACTCAACCAGTGGAAGAGTTTACTATAAAAGTTGGGTAGGAGATCTTTTTTTTTTTAGTTATATTACCTGATTTTCTCTTCACACATTAATAGCAAACAATTCATTAAGTGCTCTAAAAAAAAAACTATAAAGAAACTAAAACCATACAGTTAAACACTAAGTTATACACAGCCTGGATGTTGTTGGAGGCGTGGCTTCGAGGCAGGAGGGGGTTGTAATTTTCAACCTATCCTACGCTTAACATTTAGAGCATCATGAAGTAGGGATAGGCGGTATGGACTAAAAAAATTATCACGATAATTTTCTGGCATTTATCCCGATAACGATACAAAAAATACCAATTCAACTCCACCTTTTTAACTATAAATCTATCACCACATTCAGTCTTTGGAGCCCCCAAAACACTGCTCTAAAAGAATACTAAATACTACTAAACTACACAAATTAAATGGAATTAATAAAAACCAATTAAAAACCAATTAAATAACCACAAGCACGTCATCAACAGGAATTTATCTTTCTTTCTTTCTTTCTTTCTTTCTTTCTTTCTTTCTTTCTTTCTTTCTTTCTTTCTTTCTTTCTTTCTTTCTTTCTTTCTTTCTTTCTTTCTTTCTTTCTTTCTTTCTTTCTTTCTTTCTTTCTTTCTTTCTTTTCTGGCTCATTTCCTTCCTTCCTTCCTTCCTTCCTTCCTTCCTTCCTTCCTTCCTTCCTTCCTTCCTTCCTTCCTTCCTTCCTTCCTTCCTTCCTTCCTTCCTTCCTTCCTTCCTTCCTTCCTCCCTTCCTTCCTTCTTTCACGCACACGTACGTTGCTCTGCGTCGATTTCACACAGAACCATAAGTCCGACTTTACACAAAAACGTCATCAACGGGAATTTATCGTTTTTGCCACGAGATGACAAATTCTTACTGTGGGGAATTTTTTTGACGGTATATCGTGAACTGTAAAATATTGCCCATCCCTATCATGAAGCAGCTTTTGCTACATTTAGTTACTTGGGTAACCCTTTAGAGGTAGATATATAGTTGCTGGAATCAGCAAATGTATGAACCGGTCCTATTACAACGACTCTGATGTGTCTCTGATGTGATTTTGCTGAGAACTTGAAGACTTGAAACTGCAGGAATGAGAAAGTCCCTCCAGAACGCTTTGTGAAAAGTGAAACTGATATTTTGACACGAGCACAAGTCGTCTGAGCTACTTAAACATAAAGCCTGTGTGCCCATCCTTAAAACCAGATATTTATGTGTGGAGTTGGTACAGTCTGGGTTCAAAAACCTGCACTAAAATGGGGCTCGGAGTGTGTGTGTGGTTATGTGTGTGTGGTTGTGTGTGTTGTTGTCTGTGTCTGTGTGCATCCCTGCGATGGACCGGTGACCCGGCCAGGGTGCATCAGTGCTTCCACTGTTTGACGACAGGCAAAGGCCTCTGGGATACAGTGTATTAGATCGACCGCTGTTTGCTGGTTGAAGCAGCAGCTTCTTCGTCGTGTAATTCATTCATAATTCCGACTAACAGTCTGAAAGGGGACCTCAGGGACGCACAAATGAAATTCTGGGGTTTTCCTTCCAGCTCTCAGAAACGTCCCAGCAGATCTCTGGTTATTGTTTCGTTTCTGCTCCGCCTCCCCAAGAGACCTCATAGCCTCCCTCCCAGACCCATCTCTCCTCCTCATAGCTGCTGTGTTCAAACAGCAGCTAATCAAATCATTCTTACAAATAGGTTGAACAACTTTGGCACTTTTCCAGTTTTAACAGTTTTAACCGCCCGGTACCGCTGTACTAACCAGATAAATGGTACAAAACAATAGACTGATACATTTGCAGACCAGTAGCGGCATGTCAATAGGGGGCACTAGGGCGCCGCCCCCATTAAAATTACAGGGAAAAAAAAAATATAGACACAGTACACATAAATTAAAATTAATTATCACATCTGTGCACTCATAAAATGTGTCTGACATAATTTTTCAAGCCTTGCCCATCCCATACTGGGTTTATTCAGAGTTGTTTTTTGTGCAGACTGAAATACATACGTTTCAACGGCGAGGGTGCCGGCCAAATGAGTGTGTATTGCATGTTCTTTTTCTTCTTTTCTTCCATGTGACTTCATGCTGGTCTTTAATTGGTTACTCAAAGCCTCTCCTCCGGGCGCAGCTCTCTGCGCCCGTGGCCAAGTTTTCTGTCATTCTTCATCCAATCTGATTGATTCATGAGCTGTCAATCAAAGTCACACCCCTGACAGTGTAGACGCACGACTGCATCTGTCACTCGCTACAAACAGAGTCACAGCCATAGACATCTCTCCGTATCCGCCCCATCGAGCTGCTGCGATACGTCAACGACGCCGCCATATTGGATGTGGCAAGACTGCGCTGTAAACTAATACAAGTAAATGGACTTATATTCATAAAGCGCCTTTCTACAAAGAAATGTACGTTTTACGTCTCATTTATTCATTCACACATGCACTAATATAATGGGAAACTGTTAGGCACCAAATATAATATATTTAATTTTCTGAGATGGCAAAAATAAGAACTTTATTGATCCCACATAGGAGTAATTCATGTTATATCAGCTATAGAGAACAAGGTAGTGCCGTAAAACAATATATATCCCCCCTCACAAAAATAAGAAAAATAGAGGACCACATCTCTAAAAGACAGGTTGTCTCCTCCTCAGACTACTGCTCCTGCTTTCCAGATTAATCCTTATTTGAAAATGTCTCCGTCTCTCAGTCTTGCTATTGCCGTTGGTCTTAACAACTCCGCCCCCTCCGCTTACGTAAGCAGTTCTTTCCTCAAGCCCAGCAAAGAGTTGGTGCTACCTTGGAACCGGAGCCAGTTCTTTGTCAGTGGAAACAGAAAGTTCCAAACTCAGCACTGGTCCAGAACCAGTCCTGGTTTGGTGGAAAAGGGGTAAATGTGAACGCCCATGGTCCTTCGTATTGATTAGCTTCACTGTAAATGCTTTAAACCCGTTTTTGGTATTTCTGACTGATCTAAGAGGCGTGTCTCTGCTTTCCTACAGGCTTCGGCGTCTAAGGGCTCTCTGGGAGCAAGGGCGGTGCATCCACGTTGCCGGCAGACATCTCCAGCACACACTCATGCGCTCGGGCCGCTCTTGATACGTCCTAGTCTCAGCAGCATCGCACCACCACCTCCACAGCCAAGATGGACGACGACGGGCGCTACCGGGACGGCCGCTCGGACTTCATCCGCGGTGCCAAGGACATTGCCAAAGTTGCCAAGAAGCAGGTCGGCAAGAAGGTGGGGCGTGGCGTGGACAAAGTGGCCGACGAGTACTCCAGGCGCTCTTACAAGCGGTTCGAAGAGGAAGACGACGACGACGACTACGCGGGCGTGCAGAGCGGTGACGCCGGATATTACCGGAACGACAGCCGGGCCAATGACGAGGAAGGCCACAGCGACTCGACTGAAGGACACGACGAGGACGACGAGATCTACGAGGGCGAGTACCAGGGGATCCCGCGGGCCGACTCGGGCAAGGCCGGCGGCCTGGACGGCGTGGAGGCGGCGCAGGCGCAACAGTTCAGGGACATGGCGGCCTACGAGGGCGAGAGGAGGAAAGACCAGGAGGAGCTGGCGCAGCAGTACGAGGCCATCCTGCAGGAGTGCGGCCAGGGCAAATTCCAGTGGACCCTGTACTTCGTGCTGGGACTGGCGCTGATGGCGGACGGCGTGGAGATCTTCGTGGTCGGCTTCGTGCTGCCCAGCGCAGAGAAGGACATGTGTCTGTCCGAGCCAA
This sequence comes from Cololabis saira, assembly GCF_033807715.1. Classification (NCBI taxonomy): domain Eukaryota; kingdom Metazoa; phylum Chordata; class Actinopteri; order Beloniformes; family Belonidae; genus Cololabis; species Cololabis saira. Next base: position 37,604,096 of record NC_084589.1, on the reverse strand, counting down.
ACAAGGGCATGCTGGGTAAGCCGTCCAGATCTTATTCTCTGTCTCACTCTGAATGTGACCGTAAGTTTTCTAATCACCCGTCGACACCCGGGGGAGGTGACTACTGTATTTTGTGAAACAAAGCTGAACTTTATTCAACTCGTTCACGATAACTGAAGAATATCGTTCAGTTGTAACTAAAACAGAAAAATAAACTCAAATTTTAAATAATTCGTCTTCCACGAATCCCTCAATAAAAAGTGGAGGAGGTAAACGTAGTACTACATCCTGTTCTCTGATTGGTTCATCGTTGCCAGTGATAGCAGATGCCTGAAGTTAGTGTGAGGTTGGAACAACATTGTATTCCAACATTTGATTATAACTACATTATGATGCAGATTTGAAAATTGAAAACGTTGGTTTGACGTCTAATTACAGCTACATAATTAGTTATCTAACGTTGTCTGACAACCCGTATCCAACCAAGGACCAACTTTAATGTGTCTGAACGGTGCGACCACCAATCAAGCGGAGCGGCTTGGATAAAATATATGTTTTTTAAAAAGATCCTCTGACACTTATAGAAATAGATTATTATTTTACTCAAATGTGACGGGACCTCTATCTACCTAAACTACAGAGGGTCACATGACCTTCTTTTACTCTTTACAAGTGTAATTCATTGTATTTTAATAAGAAATCTTGCCCCCGTTTCATGGTTGAAGTTACTGCATGACACAGTTAATACAAACATAACACGATCTGCATCCTTTTCAAAATAAGAGCCCCCTAGTTACAGCGGGTAACCAGTTCTTTAAAATACTTTTATTGTGAAATATTTTCAGGAAGGAGTTGGGGGAATGCTCATTAACTTGCAAAGTTCAAGTTAGCGCTTGCAATTATAATAATGTAAAAAAAACAAAAAAACAAATAAAAACACGATTTGTAGGCTACAGTAACACAAAGAAGAAGAAGAAAAGAAGTAGACTATGATGGCTCGTATTAAAAAGTTAGACCGCTTGTTTCTGAACATAGCAGACTCTGAACCGCCGGAAAATAAAAAGACAACAGATGTCAAAAAGAGACTTTACAAAGAAGAATATATCATGTTAGGATTTACAGGAACTGCCCCAGTGTTTTCTATGTGGAGAAGTTCTGTCAGAGTTTTACGGTCCTAAGAGTTGTTCACAAATTTGCAGGGGGTCCAGGACCCCTAAAAGGTTGAGAACCACTGCTCTAGAGATCCCTGGGATCAGTATGACAGGTACCTCAGATCCTCCATAAAACAGACGGGAGTCTAGGATCTATCTTTTCTTTTCTTTTATTTGCTATGAAGTTGGAAGCTGCAGATGTCTGAGCTGCGGCCCCTGTGGAACTACTACTTAACAGCTATTGGCTCATCTGCGTTTGAGGGGGCGGGACTAACCATAGGTCAAGAGAAATACTGTGCATCTCAGTAGCCTCTATGAGCTACTCAAGTCTCCTGCGTAAAACTGTGATTTAACCAATGAGTGAATGAATAAAACACACGTTTTACTAGGCTCAATCTGATTTCTGCTCCTTGATTTGAGCTAAATGTGGCAGGAATGTGATGGACTGCTGCTCCATCTGCAGTAATTCAGACTGTGTATCAGTCTTTGGGGGTGAAGCGAAACAAGAGTCAGGGGTCTTAGTTTGGCAGTCCACGTGAACATGGACTCTGGCTTGAGACTCCCTGAGGATGGGCGGAGCCGGCGAGTCTCCTGGCCACCTCCCTAGGCAGGAGTTTATGTGTCAGGAGGAGGTCCTGGGGGCAGATCCAGCACATACTGTAGGGATTAGACCTCCTACCTGGCCTGGAAACGCCTCCGTAATCACCCAGAAGGAGCTGGAAGAGGTGGCCGGAGAGATGGAGGGCTGCTGCCTCCACCTCTCCGTCTGTTTCGGTAAAGCTCAGCTTCACCAGGTTTTCAGCGAGCACATCGGAAAAGACATTTTTGGAGGATGCTGCGACTGATATAGATACAAAAACTCCATCATCAGGTCAAACCACAGGTGCAACCGACTGTGGAGGTCATCCGTCTTGGCTCAGCATCCCTCTGCCCCTCTGTGGTGGGGATGGTTTGGTGGGGGGGGCATGCAAGAGCACGTTCTTCCCTCCCTTCTCCCTATTACATAACATGCCTGACTCATGCTCCGGAGCCTTTCGCTCATATTTCTCTGCATCCCGTGATTCCTGACGGCCCCCCACCCTCACGCTCCATCAGCAGTTTGCACACGGACCCTCCTCTGCCCGTCACTTCAACCTGATGCACCGTGGTGGCACATGTGGGAGCTGTGAACGCTTGCAGAATATTAACCTCCGTACAGCGGGAGGCGTTCGGAAACAATTACTGCAGCAGCTTGTTAAACTAAACACCAACGTCTTTAATATCGGGACTCGCAGGAGCTGAATGAAGTGAGAAAATGAAAAGCAGGAGTAATGAAACCCCTTCTGCAGCTCCGGAGCCGGAGGAAACACTGTGACGCCACGGAGGCGAACACAGCGGCCGTCATTGATTTGCCCTTGTTGTGAGGCTGCAGAGGTTGCAGCTGCAGAGCGCCGCGGCCGCTTCGCCTAAACCACAAGGAAAAGGCTGTTCAGTTCTGCACACACACGAATAATCGGCTCATCTTTGTAGCTGCGCCGTGAGATAAGTACATTTCCGGAGGACGTTGCGCCACAGTCCTCCAGAGGCCATCGGCAACCTTTACATACTCTATTATTTCTGTGGCCTCTTAATAAAATTAGTAACTGAAACGAGTGATGAGGGGAAACAGATGGGATGAAGAAAAGATGGATTCACTGGTTCCTCCTGGCAGAGGAAAGTGGAGGCAAATTAGGCCGAAGCTGCCGCCTCCTCGATATAATTAGTACCACATTTTGATGCAAATACTTGTAGAGAGAACATAAATACGAGAGCTCAAATATGCAAGCAAGCAGGTGGTGTTTTAACCTTCTAACCCTGTTTTCTGGCAGGTTTTCTTTTCTTTTCTAAAGGAAAAGAAAAATATGAAGCTACTTTCATTTACATTTGACTTGCATTTTAGGTTGTTTGCTGGTATCTTCATCGAAAATATAAAGAATCCAGCAGTCTGATGTTGCTGACATGATGTCCCTTGAACCTGCATCCTTACAATAGCAGAGTGCCACCCAAAGACTGTATCAGAAGACCTGGACAAGCCCCTCCACTGATGTCTGCAAGGCACCATGTTGGCAGGAACTAGCACCACCGTACCCAAGTTGATCCAAAAATAGGCAAATGAAACGAGTAGGCGTTGAAGCATCCTGGAACCTTCATTCAGTAACCACAAGTTAGCTATTTTAGCTTAGCTGGCTTAGTTCATGCTCATCTATGGTGCTAATATCATTTCATGTTCATACGTTAAATTCTGTCCAAACGGCGTCTTCTCAAATGTTGAAAAAACATCCAAAATATGCAGGGACCCTTGGCCTTGGTCTTGATAGCGCCCAGCGCTAGGGGCTAGGCTTTAGGTTAGCTGTCTGGTTAGTCAACTTTTTTTTCTGAACTCCACGTAAAAATGGTCCAAGTAAAGGTCCCTCGACCAGAGGACCAGATTCTGCAAGAGGTGGAAGCTGAACTAGAGACGGCCCAGTTTACCTCTAGCTAGCCAAGTTGTGTTTTCTAAATGTATAGTTTAAAAACTAAAGGGAAAAAAAACCAAAATGGTCCGGTATGGTCTGGTTTAATGGGACCTTTTTATAATGGAAACAAAATAACAGACCGGACCACCGGACCAGCCCCGACAGGGCCGAGCCGCTCAGTGGAAACAGGGCTTTAGTTTTCTGTCACTGAACCAGGTTGTGTCTTCTAAATGTATAGTTTCAAAACTAGAGGGGAAGACTTTGAAAAAACAGCAAATAAGAAACGTATTAAAAGTAAATATGGACGGAAAAATAAATAGAAAAAAGAAAAATAATTCCCACTGTTCAAAGGACCACTGGCTAGTAGCTAGTAGCTAGTAGCCTTCAGTTGGCGGTTAGGACAGTTACCTCAGGCCGTTTTGCTAAGTTTTGCACCCAAACCCTTCCAGGCCCACCCTCTTAGTTGAGTTTACAACCCAACAAGCCATGTTATCTTTAAAATAAGACTGACTTTGGTCTGTTAGGTTTTTATCCACAACTCAGAAGTCAAGAAGTCAAAGGCGTAGCTAAGGTGACAGTGAGCCGTCACAGACACAAACTATCACTCACAAGACCACGCCCCCGGTTATGAATAGATTTCAGGCTTTTATATAAATGTCTGATGCGGTTTGTACAAATCGCCCCCCTGTACCGTTGTGGGCCGCCACCTAGTGTTCGGTGAGAGAACTGCAACTAGCTGCAGGTCAAATATCTTCACCAGTAATTTCCTTCTTGTTTCTGAGGGATTTCTGAATCTTGGCCTTCGGCCTGCCTTCACATCTTGACGTTTACGTCGGAGTGATCCCGCTGCACTGAAGCGCTCGTCTATCTTTCAGCTTTCTGCAGCGACCGGCTCGGCTTCAGCCGCAGAGACGCTGCCTCGTCCTCGGGTGAAGAGTCCAAAGCTCATTCAGAAAGGCCTGTGTGCTCCGGCACAAAGGGGAAAACTGGCTATTAATAGCTCCTCGCCCGCCCCCTCCACCTCTCTCTCTGTCTCTCTCTCTCGGCCGTGAACACAGATACACAATCCTGCAGCGACACACCGTTTTCATGCACACACATGCGCACGTATCCACGACCCTGAAGCCTTGGGGAGCTCAGACTCATCTCCACTGGCCGCTGTCCTCCCCTCCATTTCCTCTCGCTTTCCTCTCCTGTATCCTCTGACCTCTCCGTCATGGAGACACAAGACAGAATGACTGTAAAAAAATAATAAACAGAAATGGTGTAAAAGAAGTCAATGTGTAAAAATGATTCAGGTGTGTTTCACACTCTGAATCCGTCTCTGCCTCCAACCCCTTCGGCTGGAGTTCTGGATTTTTTTATTTAATTATTTTTTTTTTTGTAGCCTGGTTCGTTCATGAGGCAGGAAACTTCAGTCCTTCAGAAGACACTTTATAGTGGCTGATAGCGACCCCAATTGATCGATCAATCTTCAGGCTAAGCATGGGAGATACTGAAACTGTATGATGCGCACATTAATCATAATAATTCACTGTCCAAACAATAAGCTCAAGTTTAAAAGGTTTACTATTTCAGTGCACCAATTGTCACAATACAATAAAATATGTGTACTAAATATCTGTGCAATCTGTGCAAATAGCCTAATCAAACAGTGAGCTAATTAGCGTGAATGGATATCAGAATAGTGAAGTGCAAAGTATGTAGTGCGTAGTGCGGTCAACAAAGTATGCTCTCTCCCAGTTCACCCCAACTCCATAGTCCAGCCAGCCGTGAGGCGGAGCGGAGGAGAAGCCTTATTTGTAGACGCCCAAAAGCCACCCACAGAGACACTCCTACCTCGAGGAGTCAATATACGTTCACACTGCAGGCCTTAATGCTAACCCTATCCTCCATGTTTGTCTTGACCTTTTCCGATCGCTTCCGAGTGACTACCGCCCCCGCCAGCGCAGTATTATGACAGCGGTCGCTCTCAAGTGACGTCAAACTCGCATTAATTCCGACCTGGCTGTTCACACTGAGGTCGCATTGCAAAACATTAGACCTGTATCCGATTTAGAACCACATATGGAAGCGACCTGAATCTGATTTGAAAAGATCAGATTCCATGTGACTTGTGCTGTTCACACTGTCATAAACAAATCCATCACTCAATAAAGTGCTCAAATAGTACTAGACGCATTCGGCTCCTACACACTTAAAACAGCATCTTCTCACTTTCAAGTAGCTTTTTTTCCCTCGACATGGTTCTGCATCGCTCCGGAGGATTTACAAACTCTGTGATGGCACAGTACGGTACGGTTTAGAATGGTCCAGTCACCTTAGATGAGCGTTTCCACTGCAAGTCGGGCCGCCATGGCCCATGCAGGCTGCCTAGCGTGGCGTCATAAGCAAAGCTACCATAGAGACGCCACCAGCAGCAACGATGGAGGCCATCCAGCAGCTGGCTTTAGTCACGCTCTGCTTCTGGGGCAACCGTTGACATGTTTACTGTCCACCAATCAACTGATTGTACCGTGTGAAACCAGTAGCTCCGCCCCCTAACTGTACCGTGACATTTTTCTATGGACCTACAAAACAACGGGGGCCCAAAAAATGGTACCGGTACAGGTTTTCTGGGACCTTTTTAAAATGGAAACAACAAAATACCAGACCCGACCGGACCAGACTGGATCGAAATGAACTAGACTAGTCAGTGTAAACGCGGCTTTAGTTTTTTGTCACTGAACCAGGTTGTGTCTTCTAAATGTATAGTTTTAAAACTAGAGGGGAAAAAACAGCAAATAAGAAACGTATAAAAAGTAAATATGGACAAAAAATAAAAAGGAAAAAGATACATAATTGTCCAAAGGATTTTTATAAATTAGCAAAAATATATTTATAATTGGAAAAAGAACGAATGTGAAAATAAATGCTTTGTGTTTTTAATATTTCCTGACTTTTATTACGTTCAGTTTTTATCCATTTGCTCTGATTGATCCGTAGCAAGCGTGAACATGTCTAAATGTCTAAATCCCTAAACGTCCGTCAGCTGACTTAATTAAAATCCAGTGACTTTAAAAATAAAGACCATGGAAGTGTAAAATAAATTTATAGAGCAGTTCATCAGCTCTCCAAACCGCTTTACGCTCCAACCATCGATGACGGAGTAATTTTGAAGATCTCTGCTCGAGTTAGACTGGTTATGGAGGATAAATGGGCCATGATTTGTCCCCGAGCCAGCTCTCAGGGACAAGTGCAGCTGCTGATGCATCTATCAACACAAACCCATGAGCCGGAGCCGGCCGGATGTGGCGACGGCAGGTTAGATAACCGGTGATCGCTGAGGGGGAGTCGGGCTGGAGCGGCGGAGGGCCATAGCCCGCGGGTCTCTGTGGATCCCAGTCACCGTGGGCGTCTGTCTCTCCGTCGGTTTGAGAGCCTGTCTGTCTGCCCGTCGACCTTCTTCCTGCTGCAATGCGGCGGCGGTTACTGACTCCATCATCGCTGACTCGTTGCAGCAGTGAGCGATTCACAGCTGTGTCTCTGCTCTGCAACGTTTCTCATCACTTTAGAGGACATCAAAATGACTGGTGTCACAGCTCCTGTCCCCTTCATGACCACCAGCAGCACAACCCTCATTTTAACCCCAATTCAAGCTTATCTTTACCTCATTTCATCCCTTAAAATTGGCTGCTTTATGGCCTAGTAAGGACATTTATGTGAGAAACAGTGAATCCCCAACAAAGCTTTCTTTCTCGATTCGGAGCTGCAGTTTTTATTTTCAAATCAAGGGAATGAGTCACACGGTCTAAGAATGAAAGATTAGTCAAAGCATCAATGGAAATGTCCTTTTAAAAAGAAAGAATGTCCCTTTCTCTTACGATTCAGGTCAAGAGCGGCTTTCCTGAATGCCTGAATGCCAAACTCAAGCAACTTCTAACCCATTAACCTGTTTCATGGCCAGGTTAAGGTCAAGGAGGAAGTAGGGGAACTTGCAGTTCCTCGACTGACCACTAGGTGGCGAATCAGGCTGCGATGCCGGTGTTTTACTCGACTGGTCTGACTCCAGCAGCAGCAGGTCAACTGCTAGTCCTCGTTTCAGATTATCTTTCAGTAGCCAAACTCAAAACGAGGACGTTTGGACAGATTTGATCAGAATTTATGTTAAGTATTAGTATTTAGCATCAAAGTCAGCCATTCCAAAATGGGTATCTGTGACTGAAATAAGGTAGGCGTTAGGGCTGGGCGATATGGACCAAAAGTCATATCTCGATATTTTCTAGCTGATTGGCGATACTCGATATATATCTCGATATTTTTTCTGTGCCATAATTGGGGTTTCCCCCAAAGCATTATAGCATAGCATCTCTGTTAGCTTCATTTTTTTCTGAGGCAAACCCTTAAAAAAAACAGTCAGTTTTAATACAATGCCTCGTGCCAAATGTCACACAGGTACATTTATTAACAGAGACCTGCACAATATCAAAATGTATAAAACAAATGAAATAAAAATAAACTGCCTGCATATATAGAATAAAAATGCTTCTTGAATAAAATAAAACAAATATCCCTTTCCTGCATAACAATTACATTAAAATACACTGTACAATTAATACAGTGTAGACAGTAACAGGCAGACTTTTCAACTGAGGTTGATAGTTGTGCAAATAACAAAGCATTTGTGCAAATCTCAAATAAAACATTCAAGTCAATTTGTCACAAAATAAGCTATATCAAAATCAAAAACATTTTTTTTTTTTTTAAATCGATATAAACGATATTGTCTTGTACCATATCGCGTTTGAAAATATATCGATATATATTAAAATCTCGATATATCGCCCAGCTCTAGTAGGCGTGTTTGTTTTATCCATTTGTAACATGTTTAACGTAGAACAAGCAACAGCTTTGAAGCCTTCGTGGCTCCTCAGTGGCTTTACTTTCATTTTTACGTCACTTGCAACGAACAGTTTTCAGCCTGTCGCGTATTGTGTTGTTGAAGACCGAAATGCAGGAGGATGAGGCAGCTGGAATTCCAATTTAAGTCTTTTAATTCAAAAATGAAAAGGTTACACAGAGACAAATACTAAATAAATAAATACAGACCCAGGAAAAGACACAGGTGGACCAGTAGGGAGGAAGGGAAAGACACCGTAGTCTGTGTAAAGTAACGGGCGGCGCATTGGGTCACGTGACCCACCAGTTTCTACAGAGCGGTTATGAAGCCTCTTCTTCTTTGTAAAGGGGCCAACAGGAACATGCGTCATATGGCAAAGTTAGCTAACCAGCTCCTTTAGTGGATCCAAACCGGAATATCTCCGGAGCTGCCGGCAGACGTTCTCGGCGGTTAAATCAGAAATCATTTTAATTAGTCAGTGAGTCGATACTGGGTTTGAACAGCTGGTTACTTCACTAAGTGATGTAGCATAACCCTGCGTTCACACTGAAAGAGTCACGGGAGTCCCGACGCCAGCATCTCGCCACTTGGTGCATTCACACTGAAAGCATCAGTGCCTGCAGCGGGGCGGGGGTGGGCGGGGCTAAAGCTGCGCTGCAGAACTGAAGGGAACAGTGGGAACAGCCTACACGTATAGCGTACACATCTTAATTTTCCTATTTCACCATAGATCACACTTTGGGAACCTTCTTTATATTTTAGCGTTATTTCCGCGTAGATAAGAGTGAGTTTGATGCTCCTTTAACAAGTTTGGTCCGTGGATTCAACATCAATATATAATAAAATAAGTTTGTAAGTGCACAGCTCTGCTCCTGTACGCATATGAATGAGTGTACGTTTGTGTGAACATGAAAGTACAATCAGCATTGAGGCTTCTCGCTTCGGGAATCCCGGTCTATGATTGGACGACGCCTCGGCGTCGCCGCTGCTCATTTGCATAAAGTTCAGATTTTTCAACTTTTAAATTGACACGCCGCGCCCGCCGCCCGACGCTCCTGCCGCTCCCGCCGGTCCCGCCGCCCCCGCCGCCTCTCGACGCCCGTTTTTCATAGACAATGAATGGCAGCCAGACGCCTATGACGCCCGTGACGCTTTCAGTGTGAACGGGGGGTTAGGATGAAGAAGTGATAACGGCTAGCCGACTTTCAACAAATCATATTAAAAATAAATATATTGCTTTTATAAATTCTCCCAGCGTGGTACAAAAACATTCAGCCCCCTCAGAGTGTGAAATCAAACGATTGTGACCAAAACGTTTTTTTTTTTTTGTAGGCTATAAATATGTTTATTTCTGCTCTAAAGTTGGACATTTTAACATGGAAGCTAATGGAGATCGACTCGCTTTTGCAGCCATCCTCTAGTGGTCAGTCGAGGATCTGCATCTTAGTTCAGTGTTGCCAGATATCCAAACCAAATTATTGTAAAAAGAGCCTGAAACTATCACATTTATCTCTATGTCTGTATGAGAGAGGATGTAATAAAATTAATAAAACTTAATACAGCAGATCAAGTACAAACAAATTAAGCTGCTGAATCTGATTTCAGATCAGACGAATAGTGAATAACAGTCGTGCAGAGGTCGAAATCATTGTACAAATACAATAATTATTGTACATTTGCCAACAGTTTATTCCACATGAGCCTCGACCTGGAAGTTAGATGGTTGGTCCTAACGAGACACAGGTGCAAACAATCAGGGAAGGTTGTGCAAGGGTTAGTCAAACTGGAACCTGAACACCCTGGGGACCATACTTTCAAAATAAAACAAGAAGTAGCTGAACAAAACCAAAAACACTGAAGAAACAGAAGAAGAAACAAATCCCAAGCACAGAAGAATCCTACACCGTGACACATCCTTCGCTACTGCTGCTTTTAATGTTTGATTATCAGCAGCATAAACACAGTATCACTAATCATATCCAACTGAACAGCTGCATCCATCATCTTGGGCACTAACGGAGACGGTTTAGTGCAGTTTTTCTCCTACAAAAGACCCTTTCAGGGTCAAATATTATGTAATTTAAAAAAAAACAAGCTTTTAACAGGGAATCGGTTAACTTTAGCAGCACGTGTGGAAATTGATGATTGTTACAGTAGATACTAGGAATGGGCGATATTTTACCGTTCACGATATACCGTCCAAAAAATTCCCCATGGTAAGAATTTGTCATCTTGCAGTAAAAACAATAAATTCCCGTTGATGACGTTTTTGTGTAAAGCTGATTTATGGTTCTGCGTTAAATCCATGCACAACGTACGTGAAGGAAGGAAGGAAGGAAGGAAGGAAGGAAGGAAGGAAGGAAGGAAGGAAGGAAGGAAGGAAGGAAGGAAGGAAGGAAGGAAGGAAGGAAGGAAGGAAGGAAGGAAGGAAGGAAGGAAGGAAGGAAGGAAGGAAGGAAGGAAGGATATATATATATGAGCAAGAAAGAAAGAAAAAAGAAATGAGCCAGAAAGAAAGAAAGAAAATGAGCCAGAAAGAAAGAAAGAAAGAAATGAGCCAGAAAGAAAGAAAGAAAGATAGATAGAAAGAAAGAGAGAGAAATGAGCCAGAAAGAAAGAAAGAGAAATGAGAAAGAAAGAAAGAAAGAAAGAAAGAAAGAAAGAAAGAAAGAAAGAAAGAAAGAAAGAAAGAAAGAAAGAAAGAAAGAAAGAAAGAAAGAAAGAAAGAAAGAAAGAAAGAAAGATAAATTCCCGTTGATGAGGTTTTTGTGTAACAAACATGGCGGATCTGAGACATTACAGTTTTGCAGTACAGGTGGACTCATTTAATTGGTTTTTATCAATTCAATTTAATTTGTGTAGTTTAGTAGCGTTTAGTATTCTTTTAGAGCAGTGTTTTGGGGGCTCCAAAGACTGAATGTGGTGATAGATTTATAGTTACAAAGGTGGAGTTGAATTGGTATTTTTTTTAATCGTAATTTTTATCGTTATCGGGATAAATGCCAGAAATTATCGTGATACATTTTTAGTCCATACCGCCCATCCCTAGTAGATACATGTGGGCTGGCCAGCTATTCTAATCATTTTCCTTGTTCATACAAAGACACAAACATGGTTCCTCTGGATTAAATGTTGATTTCCATGGAGCGAGTTTAACAGATGCAGAAGAATGGATGGACGCAACCAACCAGAAACTAGACATGTGACGCAGGCAGCCAGACTGGTGTCAACGAAAGACAACCAGAACCAGAGACAACTTTCAGACATGGAAGCCAGACTGCACGATGCTGGAGCCACAAAACTCTTCATCTGACACAATTAACACGGTTTTCACACCTTACAGTATGTTGCTTTGAACGATTTTATTTCAAAGTGAGAGAAGGGAGTGCAGGAGGAAGTGTTATATGACACATTTCCAAGTGTAAATAATTGGTAAAAAATCTCACTCTAAGTGTGATACACCTGAAATCTCTCAAACAACTGGACCTTGCTTGAGTCAGAGCCGGGCTTTTATCTGCAGTTCCAGGGGAGGATCGTTACGCTGGCGGGTGTCGTACAATGAGGTCGAGATCAGCAATACATGTGGGGATAAGACACAGAGAGGAGAAGGTGATGATGAGATTTAAATATAGATGTCATGACCAGGCGGTGTAAACTTCGTGGTTATTAATTCAGAGTGATCTCACCAAGAACTCGTGTCTCTGAAGGCTCAGGAAGTGTGAAGGCTGTTGACAGGATGTCAGCAAGGAACTGACTGCAAGTGAGCAAGGGATGAATGTGTCGGAGCCTCAGCCGAGCCGTCGACCGGAGGAAGATCCACAGAGGGAGGGAAGTGTGTGACATGAGTCATTTTAGCACCAAATTGGACCAAAGTGGGGTTTGTTGCGTGATTGACGTCTCCGCAGACATACAGCCATACGTGTAGTCTGACACCCACTGAGCTGACGACATGCAGGTTACAGGGGCCAAGTGTTTTATGTTGTGCTTCTGTTTAACTTGACCCTTTAGCTTCGGGCTTATCTTTGTGTCCCGTTTCCTGTTTTATTTTGAAAATCTGTGTGCTTGTGTGTTTAGTTCTTGTATGACTTTTCCATGCTCCTGATTGTTTGCACCTGTGTCTCGTCAGGTCCTGTGGGTATATGTTGTCCTCCCTGCCAGCCCGTTGGACCCTCTCTCCCGTCTCTTTGCCCCTTGGGCTACTTTGCTGTTATCTGGTTTTTATCTGTTATCTTTTTTTGTTGTTCAATGAAAGTATTTTCTTGCTGCCTGTGTCTCTCCGGAGTTCAGGTCCTGAACTCTCACCTCATGATGTACTGTAGCCTACAGAAGCAGAAACGCTGCATCCCCCGAGTTACTTTCTGCTGAAACCAGTTCAACTTCATCAGACAATCGATCATGTAATTGCTGAACAATGTCTGAACAATGACGCGTCGCGTTTCCGTCAGGAAAGCTTGTTTTATTTATTTATTTATTTATTTATTTATTTATTTATTTATTTATTTATTTATTTATGACGGATCCCCATTAGTCCTCAGTGCAGTGAAGACTATTCTTCCTGGGGTCCAACATTGCACACATAAAACGATACAATACAATCCTTACAATTAAAACATAACTAAATCTAAACAAAAATGATCTGAGATGTAATGGAATAAAACCCTTCAATTGTTGAAACCAGCCAGAAACAACAAAAAATATTCCATTTTACACACTCATAATTTCAGAATAAACCAACAATTTCAGAATAAACCAACTAACTACAACTGACTTCCTTGCTAAGTACCGCTTTTCTTAATTTATTTTTGAATCTAGCTTTATTGTTTATCACTATTAAATATAGTAGAAGCTTATTCCAATATGTTATTGCTCTATACATTGTAGCCTCTTTAGTGCATTGGTCTTGGTAGAGGAAGAGTAAAGTGAACACCAGCAGCAGATCTGGTTGCATAGCCATGTTGAGTATTGCTGGGTTTTAGATGGACCTGAATAGATCAGGGGTGTCCACCTTATTTTCATTTCATCGAGTGGCAGTGATTGAGGTTGCTGCGTGATGGAGAGCGGCTGCTTTGACAATTATGACTTGTAATCTCTGGCGGGCCACATAATTAGAAACGGCGGGCCAGACTCGGCCCGCGGGCCTCGAGTTTGACACATGTGGAGCAGATGATTTATTGCGGTCAAACCAGCCATGACTATGATCTCGTCTCTCTGTGCATCACAGAGTTCAGACTTCAGACACCTCGGGTTGTTCATTTTATTAGCTGTTTATTTATTTGCAAATGTATTATTTCTAAATGTATTTCTATATTTATTATTTATTTCCATCTTCTTGATAAAGACTTGGATACTAAAATACTTTATTCTATTACGTTAAAAAGTGAACGATGCAGAACTGAGAAAAGTGGCCGACTCATAAGCCCCGCCCCCTCCCCGTTTCCTCTCATCAAAATTTTTTTTCTTTTTTCCACAAAGTTATCAAGTAATTAACACATTTTAAAAGCTGTCATGATTAAGTGTTTAAAATAATATCCTGTTCCCACTTCTGTGACTTTAACTTTTCCCTTCAACATTAATTTACCGGCGTGACTGGATGCAGGGGCGCCGCTAGGGATTTTGGGGCCCATGAGAAGAATCTTTACATGGTCCCCGGACACAGCGGCAACGTTTTAGTTATGCTATTTTACACACAATTACGTTTTTTTAATGGTATTTTGTATATATATATATATATATATATATATATATATATATATGTGAATGAATGAATGAATGTATATGAAGTTTCCAAAACAATGGTTATGGATACCAGGACATTAAAAAAAAAAAAAAACATTTGTGATTAGCCTATATGTTAGTTAATAACTTTGTTTCTGTCTTATCATTTCCTGATCATTGGGGGCCTCTCTGGGCCCCCCTCGATCACGGCCCCCTAGAATCCGTCTCTTTTACCCCCCCACTTTCAGCGTACCAGACTGGATGTACAGACTGCACTCAAACTTCCCATTTAGGCTCCTTTAACAATTTTAACTTCTTTGTATTTTCTGCCATATTTTTCAAAGCGAAGACAACCGAGCTACGTTTGAGTTTCCCGTCTAAAAAATTGATGTTTTATTGTCTATTGTCTTATTTTTCATCTTCAAGCATTTCAAGATTATTTATTTTTCCATTCCCAGGAGGGCGAATACTGAGAACACGGGTCTAGTTGATATTAGAAACAGCTGTTAAATCGTTCAATTCGTCTACGCAGCATCCGTGTTTCGTTTTCAATTTGCGTTGCCACGGTGACCCGCGGTATCAGCTCTTCATTGATGATGACTTTTTATAGTTGCATGTTCAGAGTCGAGCGAACCAACCCTCAACATCTTTCCTGAAACTTTAAAACCCAGAAAACTTTTTTTTAGTTTGTTGTTTTGTTGCTTTTCTGACTCGGCCGCTGCGGACAAACATCCCCACCATCCATCCTTTTACCTTCACCGTCTCTGCAGATGCAGTCTGACATCTGTCGCTGCATTCCTCATATTCCAGCTGTGCACGCGTCGCTGCTCAGAGCTCATCCCTTGTTTCCGCCATCAATCCCAGATTCACGTACGACGACGAGAGACGACATGTTTTCCAGGTTATTTCAAGTTTTTCTGTTCAGAATTGATCAGCTGCATCGGTCGTGAGCACAAGTGGGGGTCTGGATCTGGACTGGGGGCTTCAGCCTTTTATTTTCCTTCTCTCTTTTTTTTTTTCTTTCCACATTCAGGGTTTATTTCAACCTTACAATGTTGTTGTAATGCATAAATTATAAAGACAAATTTAACCAGATAACCCTTGTAAATGAAAGCACCTCAGCTCTCCACTGATGCCATGTTCCTCTTAGCCTCATTCTTCAGCTCACTGTCACGATATTTGTTGCACATTTCAGGATATTCACTGCACACCAACACTTTATACACACCACTGTACCATTGTATTTTACTTATTGTATTTCACTGATTTAATTTTATTTACACATTTATTTTATTCAATTTAATTCTATTTTTTCTTTTTTTGTTGTTGTTGTTCCTTCTCTCTTTTTTATAGAAGTTTCTCATTTCAACTTTAAGGTTGAAAAGCTGGAATTAATTACAAGAAAATCCATTTCCTCCGTGGTAAGCTTGGTCCCGTCTTTGGCCGAGTTTTCTTTTCATTTTTGAGCTGAAACATTATATTCCTTTTGTAGATTTCAGGTGGTTTCAGTTATTTAAATGATCAATAAAAGACAGAACGAAGGTGAAACATCTGATCCCACCTCCTCCCTGCTCTCAGATCAGATGATGCTGCCGAGCTTCTTTCCCTCTCCGTTTAATGTTTTGCACAAAGTACCTTGTTCAGGTTTCTAATGTATAGTGGGTTTAAAGTTAATGAGGGAGGATTTAGAGCCTGGAGGAAGGATCAGTGACTTTGCTGAGGCTAATTATCTGGGCCTCTGCTTCTCTCCTCATCATGATCCCCCCCCTCCCTCCAGGTCTGATCGTGTACCTGGGCATGATGGTCGGCGCCTTCGTGTGGGGCGGCCTGGCCGACCGGATCGGCCGACGGCAGACCCTCCTCATCTCGCTCTCCATCAACAGCGTGTTCGCCTTCTTCTCGTCCTTCGTCCAGGGATACATCTCCTTCCTCTTCTGCCGCCTGGCCTCAGGCGTGGGGTAAGAGGACGGATGAGGACTGAGTTCTCGGACCAGAAACCTGCTTCATCGGCACCTTGTTGTTCCTCTTTTTGATGTTGAACATGTTTCACCTCCATATTTAGATCAGTTCTGGGTTCAAACATGAAATGATTTCAGGAAAAAAAGAGAAATAGGTGCAGCTGTCTTGTTTGAAGTCTTTGGGAGTGACCACGACGTGCACAAGTTCAAACAACCCTCGTCAAAAGAAAAATGATTTCATGTCATGTTAAATGTCAAACATCCTCTTCAGTCCGTTTGCTT
Organism: Cololabis saira; assembly: GCF_033807715.1. Classification (NCBI taxonomy): domain Eukaryota; kingdom Metazoa; phylum Chordata; class Actinopteri; order Beloniformes; family Belonidae; genus Cololabis; species Cololabis saira. Next base: position 37,587,658 of record NC_084589.1, on the reverse strand, counting down.
TGGAAAAACTCTGAGGTTCTTAATTATTAATAACGTTATTCATGTCCCTTCAGGGATCACTTAGGTATCTTTGAACCCTGCAGATGCTTGTGAAGCTGTTGTTACTTGAATCAAAACTGTAAGGTCAGTGGTTTATTCAGGCTTTCTGTCAAGAAAGATGAGAGGAGGTTGTTCCTCGAGCGCGACAGCTTCTCCTCAAACCCAGTCGGTCCTGTTCCTATTTTCTTGTTGAAGATGTTTCACCTCCAGATTTTGACCAGTTCTGGGTTGGATCATGAAATGACTTTCAGTTATGACGATATCTGTGCTTTTAAGAGGTCTTCTATGACGTAATTAACTAAAGATACCTGCAGAGGCACAAGTTTGGACAACCCTCGTCGAAAAATAAATGATTTCAGGTTGTTAAATGTCAAACATCCTCTTCAACAGTCCGCTACCGTTTGCTTTGGAAAACCTTTGAGGTTATTAATTATTAATAACGTGTTTCATTTCCCTTCAGGGATCAGTTAGGTATCTTTGAACCCTTGAAAGATGCTTTTTCAGATTTAGACGACTTTATTAATCCCTTTGGGATGTTCCCACGGGGAAATGGACATCTCCATCTCACTCACTCAGCACTGTCATTTACAAATCAAACACCCCGAAAACCAAACACCCATAAAGGTAAAAAATTTAAAATAAAGATAAAAATAAAAACAAAAATATGAATTAAAAAAATAAAAAGTCCAGTACCATAAATAAAATTATATGGATAAAAGAGAAATAAGTGTTATGTAATATTGCACAAAGTTATTGCACATCTGGTGATGCCCAAGAGATTGAATCAAAGGTGTAACGTCAGCGGTTTATTGGGGTTTTCTGAATGAAAGGTGAGTTGAAGTTGTTCCTCCTCAAACCAGTCCCGGCTGTCGTGTCGTCAGAGCCGCTGAGAACCGGTCCGAGAAGTGAAATAAGTGAAACCCACAACAAAGGAGTGGAAACGGATATCAACTCGTTAAGATCAGTTTGTAATTTGTAATGTATTTATTTATTTTAAAACAGGAACAGTGTACAATAAGACATTAATCTTGTACAAGAGAATATGCATTGTGCCAGGTTGTAGCAGCTTGCTATTTTCCACCTGTAGTCCCTGGGCAGGTTGATGGAATACTACATAAAAATTAGTATAGAAAAAAGAAAAAAATAAGTAAAAGAGCAGAACAAAGCAAAGAGAAAATAGATAAAATAGATAAATAGAAACATGGCATCTGGAACATGGAGCATGGGATCTGTCAGATGTTGGCACCTAAGATTTAAAGCTAGGCTGCCCCCCCAACACACACACACACACACACACACACACACACACACACACAATGTATACATACTTGTCTTGACAGTAACCAACGCTTGGCAGAGTATTCCATTGAGTCATTGCAATACAGGAGAATGATGACTTCCCAAATGCAGTTTAGTGTTGGGGTTCACTACACTCCCCCCTTGTAACAGATCTTGTTGTTCGTGTTAAGAACATCAGAGATCGTCAGGAGTTTGAAATTTGAATATTCTGGGAATCTTAATCTTAAACTGTAAGCTATAATCAGCAATATTAAAATAATAAAAGGCTTGCAATATTTCAGTTGATTTGTAATGAATCCTGAATGTATGACATTTTTGTTTTGTTTTAATTGCCTTACAGAAAATAAAGAACTTTATCACAATATTCTAATTTTCTGAGACAGTCCTGTATGCTCTCTCTCTCCCTCCCAGCATCGGCGGCTCCATCCCCATCGTCTTCTCCTACTACTCCGAGTTCCTGGCTCAGGAGAAGCGAGGAGAGCATCTGAGCTGGCTCTGCATGTTCTGGATGATCGGCGGCATCTACGCCTCGGCCATGGCGTGGGCCATCATCCCCCACTACGGTGACACTTTCCCCACACTCTCCTGCGCTGAAACGGTAAACCTGAAGCAGCGCGTTCTCACCCTCCTCCACCTCTCCGCCTCTCCCCCCTGCAGGCTGGAGCTTCCAGATGGGCTCGGCCTACCAGTTCCACAGCTGGCGCGTCTTCGTCCTGGTGTGTGCCTTCCCCTCCGTGGCGGCCATCTGTGCCCTCACCACCATGCCTGAGAGCCCACGCTTCTACCTGGAGGTCAGTCAACGCCGCAAACTCCCACCTCAAGAGAGTTTGTTTGAACGCACCGCCACCCTGAAACTAAAGTTGCTTTCATCAACGAAAATTATGACTAAATGTATTTATTTATTTATTTATATCAGATCCCCATTAGTTGCTGCCTCAGCAGCAACTATTTTTCCTGGGGTCCAACAGTATAAATATACATTTCTATAAAACAGAACAGAAACAACAGAATAAAACAAAGTACGAAGAACAACAACTAAAAAGAAAAACAAGACAAAAAAAACAAAAACAAATAAAAAATAAAGATAATAATAAGCAGAAAACAATGAAAAAAAGAAAATTAATTTTCCTAAATGAAAAAACGAAAATGAAAAAAACAAAAAATAACAAATAACAGATAGATTAAAGATAAATCCAAGTACAACTAAAGATAAATAAGTGCATACTAAATGAGGCAAATACAAAAACAAAAAAAAACGTATTTCAATAGAAGAAAATTTAAAAATAGTGAAAATAACCGGAAACGTCACAAAACTTCAGCAAAATAAAATACTAAAAATTGAAATTAAATATCGTCATCACCTGAGGAAAACAAGACGAGACGCAACGAAAATGCTGGTCATGTGACGATAACGATAACTTAATATATAATGGAATATCTTAGACAAATAAAAACGAGACTATGACCATGTTGTCATTAAAGTAAACTGTTAAACTGATCTGTGTGATAAAGTTGAAAAGGAGATTCTTTTTTTCATGCAATGGTCCCGGGGAGCAGTTCACAGGTGTTGGTTTTTTTCCCATTAGTAGTGAATGAAATTGGGAAAACTGTTGCAGTACTTAAAAGACTGATATAAAACATCTGGTCTATCATAGAATCTGCTGCTAATAAGTAGATGTCGCTGGAGATGACACTTCCATTTTTCAATGTGATTCGATATTAACAACGCTTGTGCACCTTTTCCTGACACTTTTGATTTTTTATTTTTTTTATTGGAACTGGCTGAGATAAAGGATAGAATTAGGTCGAATTAGGGACAGACAACAAACCAACTTCACTTATGCTCATGAGAATATTTTATCTTTTAAATGTAAACATAAGCGATAAATAAATATATAATGCAATATCGCAGATGAATTAAAAACAAGACTAAATGTAGATACAAATGAAAAACTCTGCTAAAATGTGTCTTCATTTTCGTTGACCAAAACGCAACGAAATGTTCTACCAAAGATCCTTAATGTCCATGTTTTCAGTAGTTTCCTCTGGTTTAATGTCCATGTTTTCAGTAGTTTCCTCTGGTTTAGTTCTGCTGCTGGGTGACGTCACGTCCTCAATCCCAGTCGCTGCAGCGGGGAATCAGATCCAGAAGATGCAGCTGCAGAGTTAGAGGCTGATGCCTTTAATGCAGAGCTCTATGTTCACGTCAATTAAAAACAAAGTTACATAGAGAAACGCGGGGATCTGCTCTGGGGCTGGGAGAAGAAGAAGAACCATCTTTGGATACACTTTCCTACATAGACGTGGAAAAGAAAACAGAAACAGAAAATAAGCCTAAAATGCTCAGACTTTTAGTCGACTGAAACTTGACACGACTAAAAGGAGAATGAACGTGACTAAAATTAATAAAAACTAAAATGATAGCTTGACCCAAATACTAGACTAGAACTAAAATTGAAACAGAATGACAGAAACAACACTACTGAGAAGACACGTGGCAGGCGAAGGTAGATTTTATCATTAGATTTAGGAATATTCTTCTCTCTTCTCTCCTACCTCATCCCTTTTTCTCTCATTTCTTCCTGCGTTAATACTGACTCAGCCTTTTTAACCTTGCTTTTTAAATTTTTTTTAATTTATTCATCATTTTTCCTTATCTATTTATTTATTCATATATTTATTTTTTCATTATTATTTATTCATTATATTTCCTTATCTATTTATTTATTCATATATTATTTTTTTTAATTATTTATCCTATTTATTAAAATTTTTTTTTTGTTGCTGCTGTCTCTCTCCTAAAATAACCATCATTCTAGAAAACCATCATACTCAAACACACCCACGCCTGCATATAAGAAGAAATCCGAGCAAAAACAATGATTTTGTTGGTCTCAGAGAGTCTTTGGACTTGGAGACGATGCAACCACGCGCGTCATCGCCAGAACATCACCGAGTTCCTGACGTCTCAGACGTCCTCAGATAATTTTAGTCCGGTTTGATCCGGGATCAGGTTGGGTTTCTGCAGAGCAGCCGTCACCTGCAGGGAGTCGGGATCATGCTGCTCTCGTCAGAGTCCCGACCACAGCCAGCTTTATCCCGTCACGGTGACATGGTGACGGAGGCCAGCTGAGCAAGGCATCAAGCGCATCAGTCATCTGGCTGGACGGCACCTCGTCAAGTCAGACACAACCGATCAGGCGCCGTTGTCACTTCCTGCCGGTTCAGACCTCCAGTCGGGTTCAGATCTGTAGGTCTGACTGACGACAATCACAGGACACAAACTGACTCATCACTTCATGATAAACGTTCTGATCTGTTCTTGATTACGGCGATGTTGTGTACATGTGTGCGTCAGCCAGCTGTCTACAGTCCTTGACTCCGGTCTACCACTGTGCTCTAAGGTTCATAACTGTTTGTAACCATCTCACTCACCACTGTGAATTGTATGCTAAAGCTGGCTTGCCTTCTCTGAATGTTAGACAATTTACACACTGGATGACTCTGATTTATAAGGCTCTTCTTGGCTTGGTTCCTGTTTATTTATGTGTATTTCTCCAGAGAACTAAAAGCCATTATGATTTAAGGTCGAATGACACTTTGCACCTGGCTGTTCCTCGTGTTCAGACTAAATTGGGGAAAAAAGCTTTTAGTTTCTCTGCACCCTCTGCGTGGAATAACCTCCAACTTGATCTGAAAAGGCCTGAACTTGATTCATTTGAAGCCTTTCGCTCACTTCTTAAAAACCGACAACGAGAATCCTTTCGGCAGTGCCTGTGTTTTTAAACTACATGTGCCCTTGTTCTTAAATTTTTTATTATTTCTGAAGTTGTTGTTTTTTACATATTATTGAAGTCACCACTATTGCACTTTATTTGCTAAACAGTTTGCACTCTCATTTTAATGTTTATTACGTGATTGCTGTTATTTGTGTGTGGACGTGTGCTGCTGCCTTCCTTGGCCAGGTCACCCTTGGAAAAGAGGTCTTGACCTCAATGGGTCTTTTTATCTGGTTAAATAAAGGTGAAATAAAAAAAAAAACATAAGTAGAGTCAAAGCGTTGTAAACATCCTCTTGTGCAGAAATGTGAACGACTTTTTCTTTCAATTCTCTTCCAGAACGGGAAGCACGACGAGGCCTGGATGATCCTGAAGCAGGTCCACGACACCAACATGCGGGCCAAGGGTTACCCGGAGAGGGTCTTCTCTGTGAGTGGTGCTGCTGGTTCTGCTGGTTCTGCTGCTGGTGCTGCTGGTGCTGCTGGTTCTGCTGGTTCTGTTGGTTCTGCTGCTGGTTCAGCTGGTGCTGCTGGTTCAGCTGGTGCTGCTGGTTCTGCTGGTTCTGCTGGTTCTGCTGGTTCAGCGACCGTATTTTCCGCACTATAAGGCGCACCGCATTATAAGGCGCACTAAATATATGGTAAAATACCGTACTATAGCAGCTGGGGTTGAGTTACGTATCTACCTGATGCAGCTGCGCTACAGGAAATGCTAGAAAATCCTACAGCAAATGCAACAAAAAAAACAAGAAGAAAAGTACCGTATGTCAAACTTTATTAACAAAATAAAAACCAGCTTTGCTCCGTCTCGTCAAAGTCGCCATTATGCGAGTCAGCGTCGCTGCTGTTGTCTTGAACATCTGTGATGATTTCTGACGTTTTAGCGCCATTACTTTGGCGACACCAACTACAGTAGCTACAATCCCCCTGACTACAGTAACAGAAATTACCGTAATGATCATATATAAGGCGCACTGCCGGTTTTTGAGAAAATTAAAGGCTTTTAGGTGCGCCTTATAGTGCGGAAAATACGGTAGTTCTGCTGGTTTTGCCGGTTCAGCTAGTTCTGCTGGTTCTGCTGGTTCTGCAGCCATGAGGCCACTGGTCCAGAGCGTTGTGCATTTGCGTATTAATAAAGCAAAACAGATTTATTTTTTTAACCATCTTTAATCTCCTAACGCCTCCAGCTGCAGTAAACATTCAGAATGTAATTAAATGTAGTGAGATATTTCATAACCTCTTAATATGAATTATTGATCATGCCTGCAAGTCTTCATGTACATAATATTGTGAATAATAATATTCAAGTGGAAGTATTACTTGGATTTCAGCTTTAATTTTCCACCAAAAAAGCATCCGATCTTCTTTCTAAGGACGCAGTAAAACTCAAATACAAAATGCTTCATTAAAAACATATTTATAAATATTTTATTTTGTCTCAATCAAATTTGGCCATTAAAGATTCTCGGTGCCGGAGAGAATCGAAGGTGAACCTGTTTGGTCCTTCACCGAGTGGGACCTGGAGGGCATTCAGGGGGCGTTTCTGACCGCTCCTCTTCCCAGAACCCCTGGCGTCTCTGAGGAGTTGAGGTCATTCGGTGATAGATTCGTCTCCGTCGCTAGCGTCATGCTGCATCATCCAGCTTCTACGCTTAGCTGGAGGCACAAGCCCAAACCATGGTACTACCTCCACAGTACCTCAATAAAAGTCAGCCCTTATTGTGCTTTGCACCCCCCCCAACAACTCAACTGTTGTTTCATCAGTCTACAAAACCTTTTCTAATGGGACTTTTTCACTAGAACCTACTCAGCCCGACTCACCTCCACTCAGTTTGGTTCTTTTCCACCAGGGGTCTAACGTGCCGAGTAGATACTTTTCTGTAACTACTCTGCCGAGGTTCTAATGGCGCTTATCCACTAGTAACTACTCAGCGCGCCCAGACTCAGGACGCTTCGTCCCGAGTCGTACCGCCTCCACCCGCCTCTTCCCCGTTTGTTGGAGTGAAGCTGCTGTGACGTATTTGATTGTGTGATCTAAACGGAGAAAACAACACTAAAGATGTAGAACCTGGAGGAGATGATATATGTGCTGCTGGGTCTGTGGCTTGTGTTCGACATCAAGTTAAAAAATGACATGATGGAAGAAAGCTTCAAGCGGCGACGCTTTTTTAAAATTTTGTTTGTGTCGCGCTGATGAGAAATCAGCTGGTAGTCGCGAGCGGCTATGAAGTGACAGAGCGCCTGGTAGATCTGGTCGTTCCTTATCGCCCGTCTATCACCCGGTGATCCAACTCTGAGGTGCAGATGTTCATAAACCTGGTGGCTGAGGAGAGAATTAAAAAGGGATCTAGACGGGCTTCTCTCACTCTCATTTTTTAACTTGATATCGAACACAAGTCACAGACCCAGCAGCACATCTATCATCTCCTCCAGGTTCTACATCTTTAGTGTCTTCATTTAGATCATACAATCAAATACATCACAGCAGCTTCGCTCCAACCTCCTACTCCTGATCTGGGTCCTGGTTTGTAGTGGACAGGAAACTGGGCCAAGTTGAGCTGAGCCGAGTAGGTACTAGTGGAAAAGCACCATAAGTAGTCCTCTAGATCAGGGGTCGGCAACCCAAAATGTTGAAAGAGCCATATTGGACCAAAAACACAAAAAACAAATATGTCTGGAGCCGCAAAAAATGAAGTCTTAGAATGCTTTAGAATGAAGGCAACACATGCTGCATGCATCTATATTAGTTATAACTGGGGGAAGATTATTTTTTTCATTATGCACTTTGAGAAAAAAGTCGAAATGTTGAGAAAAAAGTTGAAATGTCGAGAAAAAAGTCGAAATGTCGAGAAAAAAGTCGTAATGTCGAGAAAACAGTCGAAGTGTCGAGAAAAAGTCAAAATTTCGAGAATAAAATCAAAATGTTGAGATTAATGTTGAAGTACAATCTCGAGAAAAAAGTCGAAATGTCGAGGAAAAAGTCAAAATGTCGAGATAGGAAAGGAAAAAGGAAGAAAAAAAAGAAGAAAAAAGAAGAAAAAAAGAGAGAGAAAAAAGAAGAAAAGAAGGAAAAAAAAATAAAAAATAAAAAAAAAGGTCAAACATTTTTGAAAAAGCTCCAGGAGCCACTAGGGCGGCGCTAAAGAGCCGCATGCGGCTCTAGAGCCGCGGGTTGCCGACGCCTGCTCTAGATCGTCCAGGTGATCTTTGTCTCCGTGGTTTTCTCTGTCTGGTCAGAGACTCGCTCATCTCCGACTCATTAACAGCGAAGTTCACGAGTTCCAGTTTAGATGTTACTCGTACTTAACTATTCTGCATTTGGACCCGTTTTGATCAGATGTCTAGGAAAAGTAGTACATGTGAAACTGTCTCCAGCTCGTCTACCTGGACTGACGGACGCCTCAGCAGCATCAGCAGCCTCCAGCAAATCAGCTCCTCTCGGTCGTTCGTCCTCACAACTTACAATCCTGCAGTGTCAATGATCAAAGTAGCTGTAAACCACGCCCACCAGATGTGCAAACTGCTCTGAAGTAACCCAATCTGTGGGTTCAGTTATGACACAAGAAACTGTCTTTATTTTGAGTTTTCAGATAAAACTAAGTGTATTTTCTGTCATTATTTATTTTATTAGATTAGATTAATTAATTAACGCAGAAAATTATATACCACGTACCTTCTTTTGTCACTACGTAGGATTGAAAATCAATTAATGTTAAAAATCCAGTCTTCACATGATTTGAATTTCAGTAATGGTTTTATTAATTACTGAGAAGAGGAAGAACGAGCGGTCACTGAAACGGTGATGAAGGTCAAACACAGAGCGTTTCTGCCTCCAGGTGACGACCATCAAAACGGTGAAGCCGATGGACGAGTTTTCCGACATTGGCGACAACGCCCCCTGGCACGCCAAGTGGAGGCTCAAACTCACCCAACTCTTCCATCAGGTGACGTCTGTTTCCCTGTGTGACTCCGTTTCTGTTTCTGCTGAGGGACGTTTCATCTGACTCCATGCTCTTCCTCCTCCCAGGTGTGGTCCAACTTCCTCGCCATCTTCTCCCCCGAGTACCGCCGCACCACCTACATGATGATGGCCGTGTGGTTCTCCATGTCCTTCAGGTGAGAGTGAACTGCCGCACATCTTCCTCCTGCAGCTCAGCGTCAAATTGCAGGTCTAAAGGAGACTCGTCCCATCAGAGGATGCAAAACACTTTTCATCTATCGGACCGGTTTTGATTTCTTTGTGTATAAACTAGGGCTGGACGATATATGGAGATTTAAATATATCTCGATATATTTTCAAATGCGATATGGTACGAGACAATATCGTTTATATCGATATAGCTTCTTTTTTTTAATGATTTTGATATAGCTTATTTTGTGACAAATTGACTTGAATGTTTTATTTGAGATTTGCACAACTGTCAACCTCAGTGGAAAAGTCTGCCTGTTACTGTCTACATTGTATTAATTGCACAGTGTATTTTAATTTAATTGTTATGCAGGAAAGGGATATTTGTTTTATTTTATTCAAGAAGCATTTTTATTCTATATATTTTTTTTTTTTTATTATATATATGTAATTTTTATTTCATTTGTTTTATACATTTTGATATTGTGCAGACCTCTGTTAATAAAGGAACCTGTGTGACATTTGGCACGAGGCTTTGTATTAAAACTGACTGTTTTTTTAAGGGTTTGCCTCAGAAAAAAATGAAGCTAACAGAGATGCTATGCTATAATGCTTTGGGGGAAACCCCAATTATGGCACAGAAAAAATATCAATATATATCGAGTATCGCCATTCAGCTAGAAAATATCGAGATATGACTTTTGATCCATATCGCCCAGCCCTAGTATAAACATGTAAATGAAGGGAGAAGGTGATGCTTAAAAGAGCAAAAACCTAACCTGGGAAATGTCCTGTCATGAGAGACGTTTCTGGAAGCAGTCGGAGTTCCACTTCCACCAGGTTTTATAACTGGAGTCGGAACCACGTGAGCCGCTAGAAGTGGGTGTCGGTGTGTCTGAAGAAAAACACCGGAGTCATGTTTCAGCTGGTATTCCGTTCAAATACTGCAAAGGTCTTTATTGTAAGAATTACAATCAGTACCAAACACAGGAGAGCCGGCTTCCGGTGACCGACTCTGAAAACTTGTAGATTTTTACTCCTCTTTTATACTGTTCAAAAAGCAGGGGCCGTCCCCCAAGCTTCATCAGTCTTTCTCCGTTATGCGCAATCTGTCTCATTTACGCTCCATCTGACAGGTTCTGCCTTCAATTCAAACCCAACCTCCATATCTATGACATCACTGGTATATGTGTACAATTTTAGCGCATACATATGACTTTCTGTTTCCCATCTGTCGACATTTGGCCCCGCATCTATATGTCTTCTGCAACCAAATTCACCTCTCCTTTATTACCTGACGCCTATTACGCTCCAATACTTTCCCTGTCTCATACGTCTTGATCAGATAGTGTTTTTTCTCCCTCTGGCTCCACATCTCAATGGTCGCATAGTCCAGAGCAGTTAAACCTATTCCTTCATACTGCGGCCCACAGTCACCAATCTGCGCTCATCTTTTATCATTCTATTATCATCTTTTATCACACACACTCATTCCGACCCTCTCTCTCTCTCAGAGATCAGATAATTCTGGAGTGAAAAGTTTCCAATGTTAGATTCCAACCAAATGATTATATATATAAAAACACCAATTCCTCTACAACATCACCTCCTGGAAGTCGGTCATCGGGAGGTTAAGCCTGTTCCAGCAAAGTTTAGTAGTTCAGAACTGTAACTGTGATACGAACCGCTCATGTAAACCGATGAACAATCTCTACATGTTCTCCATCAAAGCCTTAATTTGCCTTAATTGCAGTCAGATACTGAACATGAGCCCCATTTTTTAAACGTTTCTGTCAGGGTCCACCACCGCCCACCTCACACGGCTCTTTTGTGCTTTAACTGAAATTGTAGCTTTGGCCTGTCCACTTTTGTTTTCTAATACTCAGAGGAACCAGCAATAACAGGCCAGAAGCCTATAAGCAAGTTTTTCCCAACATTGTATGAAGCTTTTTCTTTTTTTTAAACATATATATGAGGGGGGGTGGGGGGTAGGGAGGGGCATCCGCTGCAAGTCTGAAATGAGAGAAACACAAGAAAACACACAACGGGCACACAAGCCTTTGCAATCTGCAAGAGAGAAAACAAACAAACAGAAACGGGAACAGGCAGAGACACAAACAGCAACCATTCCAGGTTCTTTAAAACTGAATCAGTACTAGGCTACTGCGATTATCTGTCCCCCAAAACAGCGTCCTGCCCACTTCTGAGGATTGTGTTTAGTTTAGTTTAGTTTATTTTGTTTTGGTCATTTACATTTTAAGATGTTTGCATATACACACTGTATATGTATACACACAGGTATAAATATAAATATATATATATTATATATATGTACACATTTCCTTTTTTTTTCTTGACCAAAAAGGTATAGGCTGAATCCTCATGGCTTATTTTGCCTATCCTTTTCAACAAAAGGCAGACTACAGAAAAAAAAGATACTAATAAGAAGAAAACGAAACGAACGAACAAAACAAAGAAAATGAACAAAGAAGAGAAGAAAATAAATGTGGTCACTCACGATTGAGGACAGCTGCAGGAGGAAAGTTGCATAATTTAGACAGTTTAATATGAAGATAATTTATATTAGTATTCTATATTTATCTATTATTTTAGATTTATAATTTTTTTTAAATTTGTTTTTAAATTTGTAAATTGAGCTACTTTTTTTTAGTTCTTCATCCAGGCGGTTCCATAGTTTCACCCCTTGTGTGAACTTATATGGAGATAAAGTTACAGAGGCTACTAGAGCTCTACTGTGATCTAGGTCTGTGATGTCACAGTGATGTCACAGTGATGTCACAGTGATGTCACGGTAGCCTGCAGATATGGCCGAGTAGCAGTGGACTCAGATGAGTTGGGAGTTCAAAACTCGATGCCCAGCATGGTTTAAAATCAGGCCCAAGGCGACGTAAACGTGCCCCTGTAATCCTACGTTGCCGACAGGAAAACTCAACTCTAGCTTCATCGTCTTCTCGCGTCTCCTCTCTCTCCCCGTCCAGCTACTACGGCCTGACGGTCTGGTTCCCGGACATGATCAAGTACCTGCAGAAGCAGGAGTACTCCTCGCGCACCAAGGTCTTCGTCAAGGAGCGAGTGGAGCACGTCACCTTCAACTTCACCCTGGAGAACCAGATCCACCGCCAGGGCGAGTACTTCAACGACAAGTGAGCACCTTTTACCTGAAGTGTATATCTGCTTCCTGCCTAATGAATGCATTTGTTTGCAGAAATATGAATGAAAGGGGAGAATAAAGGAGGCGTCACTGCTTAGATCAACATTCAGAAAAGATTTAAAAAAAGAGAAAGCAAGTATGACTTAAAAGGAACAGAGATTTAAAAAAAAAACAAGATTCAGGACTAAATTGATGGAACGTTGTGTTTCTGTGAAAGGAATCAGTTTATGGAACAATCTGAATAAAGAAAACATTACATTCAAAAGTACAATTACAGCCTGTATGTTAAGTATATATAATGAAATATGTTAGTTGAGTTTGATTGACATACCCATAGGCGGCGGTAATTTTATTTTATTTTAATTTAATTTAATTTTAGTTTTTTTTTTTTTTTATTCACTTAGTTGTTGTTTTTTATCATTAGTATTTTTAATTTATGTTATTTGTGAAGTTATTTCTTGGAAAAAGGGGAAGATCAGATAAGATTCTTCTTCTTTGTGCTCCCTTTTCATTCACAATTTGAGAACATTTGTATTTGTATTGAATTTTTTTTTTTAATGAAATAAAGAATAAAATGAAAAAATTAAATGACGATGCCCTGCAGATCCAAACCTTGTGGTTAAATCCTGTTCCCTCTCTTCCCTCTCCTGCCTCCTCTCACACTGCATCTCCTCCCCTCTTTGCCTCCACGTCCTGGTTTCCTGCGTGTAATGGCCCGCAGGTTCATGAACCTGAAGTTGAGGTCCATGGTGTTCGAGGACTCGCTCTTCGAGGAGTGCTACTTTGAGGACATCACCTCCAGCAACACCTTCTTCAAGAACTGCACCTTCATCGCCACGCTCTTCTACAACACAGGTCGGTGGGAAGTACGGGCGTGTATTTATATGCTCGTTAGGAGGAAGGTGGGAAACCGTGGCCTCTCAAACCCTGCAGGCTGCTACACAACTAATGGATTAGCAGAGGAAATGATTGGATGATGAAAACGTAGATCAGGCCTGGCACAACTCTGAAAGTTCACTTCTTTTCAACGGTTTCAACAAAAGAGTGCAACTTAAGTCCTGCTTTCACACAGTTAGCTGCAGAAGACTGCAGGAAACCTGCTGTGTCGCGCTGCTGAGTTCATGACCGACGTCTTCTGGTGAGAAGGAATGTGGGCATATTATAATATTTATAAATCCCAATTAGGAAAAAGAGCCGTACTGAAAACAGATGATTTTCTTCAGGGCTTATTGAACAACTGCTGGAGTTGGGTTTGTAGCGTTGCTCATGGGTGGGGGCTGCAGAGTGGCTGATGCATCTATGATACCCCTTTTCCACCAAACCGGTTCCAGGGCTGGTTCTGAGTTTGGAACCGGGCTTTCTGTTTCCACTGACAAAGAACTGGCCCCGGTTCCAAGGTAGCACCAACTCTTTGCTGGACTAGAGGAAAGAACCGCTTACGTAAGCGGAGGGGACGGAGTTATTAAGACCAACGTCAATAGCAAGACTGGGAGACGGAGACATTTTCAAATAAGAATGAATCTGGATGCATTTTTATTGTCCCTCGAGGGGAAATTCATTTAGCAGTATGGGAAACAGTCATCATACAAAGACAGACATACCAATAAGAACAATTATCAGAGCATCAGAAAGAAAGATTTAGTTCTCTCCTGTGGATCTCTGTAAAGACACCTCTGGCTGATCCAGTCACACGTTTCCCCGTCGCCGGTGGCCGTCGTCCTGCACGATTTAGGCTCAATTAAAAGGTCGTTAACAGACTTGTTTAGAGTCTGATTACAAGCTGGGGTAGTAATCCTGTCAAGTGAATCAGGTGTGTTGGAGTAGCACTGACCAAACCTGTCAAAATACCCATAAAGCAGCAGGGGAGGAGGAAGGGGCTATAATTTAACCATCACCTTATTTTCAATGTCTTTAAATGTTAGAAATCTCTGAAAAAGTCAATGAAATCACTTCTGAGAGCTGAAGCGTGGCTGAATCTTCAGCCAGTGTTGTTTTTCTCTCTTTTCCCCAGCGCCCGTATTCTCTCTATTTATAGCTCTTTAATGATCTCAGCTTTTTTAACAAGCCGTTGGCACAGATCCAGTCCTCGATGTCCGTTCTCATAATGTGTCCTCGGTGAGTGTTTCTAACGGCTAATGCTGCGAGCAGCATTTAATAAGCAGCATCCCTCTTGGTGAGGCGGCTTCCTCTCCTCCTCTCTCCTCCGGCCGAGCAGCGCCAAGCGCAGCATCCTTAGTTTAGTTTAGTTTATTGGTCCTTTCAATTTCCACAACACAAATAACCCAAAGTACAGGTGCAAATCATCAGTGTTATTCAAAAAATATATATATATTTTTGGTTATATCCATCCATTTTTGGTATGGATGGATATATATATATATATATATATATATATATATATATATATATATATATATATATATACACAGGACTGTCTCAGAAAATTTGAATATTGTGATAAAGTTCTTTGTTTTCTGTAATGCAATTAAAAAAACAAAAATGTCATACATTCTGGATTCATTACAAATCAACTGAAATATTTGCCTATAGCCTTTTATTATTTTAATATTGCTGATTATGGTTTACAGTTTAAGATTAAGATTCCCAGAATGTTGTAATTTTTTGAGATAGGATATTTGAGTTTTCTTAAGCTGTAAGCCATGATCAGCAATGTTAAAATAATAAAAGGCTTGCAATATTTCAGTTGATTTGTAATGATTCCAGAATGTATGTTTTTGTAATTGCATTACAGAAAATCCAAATATTCTAATTTTCTGAGACGGTCCTGTGTGTGTATATATATATATATATATACAATTTTAACTAAAAACCAAGGACCAAAAGGTGTAGACTGAAGCCTACGCTTATGACGCCTACCCTTTTCACAAAAAAATAAGTTAGCTGATAAAAACTAGTGCATTTAGGAGTTAGAGAATGAAAAAAAATACATAAATAAATCCATATGAGAAGTAGCCCGAGTATAGACAAAATAACTGTACACAAACATACAGCATATTCCACATGTCATGTCCATAGGTACATGCCTATGTGTATTATACCTTTGCTTTATATGTATTAATCATTTTGTATTCATAGGTGCTTTTGAATTGTAATAACGTGCTACACATTTTCATTTCTGTATCTAAGCTGTTCCACAGATTAACTCCTGCCACTGAGATGCTTCGTTGTTTAATGTTGGTTCTTGCCTTTGTTTTCCTGAACATACATGCTCTGCTTTGGAAGAGCTTCTGAATACTGTCAGGAAGTGTTTTATTGTTGATTTTAAACATAAATTACGCTGTTTTAAGGTCCACTAAATCTCTGAATTTAAGCACATTTGAATTTATGAATAATCTATTTGTTGGTTCTGGATAATCTGCTTTGTTTATAACTCTAATGGCTCTTTTTTTGTAAAATAAAAATCGGGTCTGTGATTGTTCTTGTGTATTGTTGGTCTCAGAGGCAGAATCGCCTAGCAACCACCCAGCATCATCTGGTGTTTCAGTTTTTTAAAATTAGGACCCTCCTCCCCCTAACCCCCCCCACCCGTCTCATTCAGACTCAGCATCTGTCAGTGAAGAGACAGGCGCTGCTGTTGATTTACTCACCGTTTGCAGTCTCTGCACGTTTCACACCATCGTTCCCGGCCGGTATCAGCGCTCGCCAGGACTTTCTCTCTTTTTTTTTATCTTTTATTTGGAAAAGCCTTGATTTCACAGATGCAGATTCACATAGCGTCAAAATTACTTTAAGTAAGTTAACATAACATTGGCATGACATTTTGTAGTCCTTCTGATGTCCATCAGCCTCCTGGCTCTTCCCAGAATTTTCTTTGTAAAATATTTCCATGGAACATGGAAAGCTTCTCATCTTAAATATTACATACAGAAAATTACACACAAAGCAGAATGAGTAAAGATTGTGCTGTAGATTATATCAATATATCACATTACAAAACACATTTTGATCCCACTCCTTATTTTTGTCAAGTTAGCAAAAGTCAGACCTAATAGGTTTTATGTATCAGTCCACTTAGACACATCTGGTAACATTTCTCCTCGATTTTTAGAGAGAATGACAACTTTTCCATTACATATATTTCATATATTATTCCTATCCATTCATCTATAGTCAGGTTTTAACCACCTCCGTGTAACAGCTTTTTGCTCACTGCAAGGAGTATCTGTAGCAGTTTCTTATTGTTGTTATTCCACCCCTCAAATTGGATGTCACTCATATATAGAGGGTCTGCATTGACGTCACTTCCCCACTGGACCAGCCCCCTTACTCGCACTGAGTGGCAAAAATGGCTGCAACTAGTGGAAAAGACAGGATAACAGCCAATTATCGGCTTAAATTAAAGGCAGTTTGACGTGATAGTGACCCGTACAGTTACCAGAAGAACCAGTGGTCCTTAATTTCTACGCTGGGGTAATACACGAAGCAAAGCTTGAAGGCATACAAAAGTATTGACGCTTGGTCCGACTTCAAGGCAGGATTTGTTGGCGAAATGAAAGTGATGAGGACACACTACCTGATACAAAATGGGAACCGCAAATCCACGTCTTGGTGCCTGGAATCCAGTTGTTTCTGCGAATTGCAGCGATCCATTTATCTCTATTAATCTTATTTTTCGGCAGTCTGTAAAACTATAACTCCGATTTCTTGCTAAATCTATGAGTACAGTCGATCGCACAACAGCTCTTTCCCATTTTAGATGTTTTCCAGTTGCTCAAACTGAAAGTTTACGCTGCCACTCAGTCTTTCTGCCACTCAGTGGGCGAAACCCGCTGTGAAGTCGCATCTGTGACGTCATGCGCATTCCCTCTATAGAGTATCAAACCGGTAAGGAATTTTGACTCCAAATACAGGACTGTCTCAGAAAATTAGAATATTGTGATTTTCTGTAATGCAATTACAAAAAAAAAAATGTCATACATTCTGGATTCATTACAAGTCAACTGAAATATTGCAAGCCTTTTATTATTTTAATATTGCTGATCATGGCTTACAGCTTAAGAAAACTCAAATATCCTATCTCAAAAAATGTGAATATTCTGGGAATCTTAATCTTAAACTGTAAGCCATAATCAGCAATATTAAAATAATAAAAGGCTTGCAATATTTCAGTTTATTTGTAATGAATCCAGAATGTATGACATTTTTGTTTTTTTAATTGCATTACAGAAAATAAAGAACTTTATCACAATATTCTAATTTTCTGAGACAGTCCTGTTTATTATTAATGTGTTTGTGAATTTCCCTCCAATAGGGTACAATAACCTTGCAATCCCAAAATACATGAAAGTGAACCTGAGTCCCACATTTTCTCCAGCAATCATTACTGCTTCCCTGGTGTCGCTTTTGTAGAGGTATAATAAGGACTTTCTTTTAAAAAAAATAGGAATTGGAAACTCTCTTGCTTATTAAGGCTCAGCCTCCCTTTGGGCTCTCTGTTGCCATGACGCACCTTTTCCATGTTCACACTGCAGCAGAGATGATTGGAGGAAAACATGTATGTGTACCACATTTTAGCGTGAGAGAGGTTTAAAGTTCATGTACGGGACATCGGTAGTGAAAGTGTTGGAGGCAGATGTGACGGTGGCTTGTTGACGCCTGTGCAGCGCCGACTCAGCACCGATCCAGCGGTTGTTTGTTTCCGTGTCGTGGGACCGAACATCTCCCTGAGGGCCCTCTCTACGTGCTGCAGCCCTCTTGATAGTTGCTGTTTCTGCTGCCCTTCTGTAGCGTCTACACCTGCGGCACGCTGCTTATTTGGTGTCGTGATCCGAAGGAAAACACAAAGTTGCTCGTTTAACAGATGGATTTAGATATTTATTTATGCTTTGATTTTAAACCAGAAGATCAGAAAAGATCTTTATATCCAC